>NC_091285.1:148908083-150108083 GCF_032444005.1 Ranitomeya imitator | reverse complement strand
AAACCTATAATGCTAACAAAATAAAAGAAGATTTTACAAATGGTGCTGATGTAAAGCAGACAGGAGAGAAATATTATTTATTAATGGCTTGCTGTGGTATGACCACCTGGATTAAACGGATAATCATTCAGAGTTTAAAAATTGCAATTTTTTTTTACATTTTCTAAAATTTTTAATATTATTTTTAAAAATAAACAAAAAAATATTGACTAAATTTACCATTATCATAAAGTATAATGTGTCACGAAAAAACTATCTCAGTATCACTGGGATTTGTTGAAGCGTTCCAGAGTTATTACCACATAAAGTGACACTGGTGAGATTTAAAAAATTTGGCTCCATCACTAAGGGGTTAAACATCTAAAATGAAATTACACTAAATTAAGAAATTTAACTATGTATGTCTGCTTTGGCACACCTGTTTAATTTTTCCATTGGAGACACACAGGGGTGACACAAGGCCTGTGCATGAGTGGGGCCCATTGACGCCAATTTCACCTGGATATCGGCTCTCGGATCACATTCAGGAGAAATGTATTGCGGCTCAGAGAGCCACCGCGTCCATGCTCTGCAATGCACGCCAATCAGAGGCTGGCAGCTAACATCAACTTGCCAGTGACGTGCGGCACATCACAGTGAAGCCATGCGCTGCTCGTGCAGGCATGCCAAAGTCAGCTGCAGTTTCCTGAATGCATCAACTGTTGGCATATGCAACAGATTGGAACTTATTATAAGTGAAAGGAGGACTTTATACTAACCAGACAGCAGATGGCGATAGTGTGTAAAGTTATATACTTGCTGTAATGTGGGGAGGGAAGCTCTCAGTGGTTGGTTGCTTTTTTTTTACTTTCGGTTTTGCTTTTCTTCATGAATGTGTTGTGTTCAGTGCACGGACTGTGTGACACTGAATTGTATCTCATGTTTATCCAGTATGAAGTAAATACTGTTTACTCAAGATATCTTGCTGATTGAAGCTTTCCTAAGTACAGCGGTGACTGCAAGAAGACGCACTCTGCAACAGGTTATGGGCCCGGATAACCCCAGATCACCCCAGGCACCCCAGATAACCCCAGGCAACCCAGGCACCCCAGACACTACAGGTCTGCACTACAAGCTCAGGCAGAAAGATCCTGGTTTATAGCCAAGATAACGGAGCACACAGATAAGCTCTGTAAACAGAAGGATCTAAATCCAGATACAGAGTGACAGAGGAATTCAGCATCCCAGGAACTGGATATAATTGCAGAGAATTCACAGGACATACAGGAGAATATCTTCAGTACAACTCTCTAAACAAGTAAGACTATATAAAGATGATGAGTAACACAGAACTGAAATTTACAGCTAAACTGAATAGTGAAAATTATCAGTTATGGAAATTCAAAGTAGAGATGTTGTTATCTAAGGATGATCTATGGGAAGTAATTGTTACAGCAAGACCAGATCAAGATAATCAGACATGGGATAAGAAGGATATGCAAGCGAGAGCCACCATTAGCTTATTAGTGGATGATGCTCAATTAATACATATAAGAAATGAAGAAACAGCTAAAGGAATGTGGGAAGCATTAAGAAAACTGTATGAAAGACCTAGCTTGAATCACAAGTTATTTTTATTAAGAAAGCTGTACAGTATGAGATTGAGTGCAAATGACGATATGCAGAAGCACATATTCTCAATGATGGAAGTGATATCACAGCTAAGATCTATTGGTGAAGATGTTAAAGAAAGTCATGTAGCAGCTATATTGTTGTGCAGTTTACCAGATTCATATACAGCCTTGATAAATGCCCTTGAGACGAGACCAGAAACTGACATTACATTAGATTTTGTGAAAACAAGACTAATAGATGAATATCAGAGAAGAAAAGAACAAAGAAATGATTCTTCTACTGAAGACAGTGAAAACGCTCTTAAAGCTACAGAATTCCAAAAACCCTATAATAAAGAGACAAGAGAATGCTTCAGATGTAAGAAAAAAGGTCATTTAAAGAAAGACTGTACCATATGGAAAGTAGAACAACAAAAATTACAACATAAAAAGCATACAGAGAAAGTAAAAAACACAATTTCCGATTCATGTGAGAATAATTGGAATGGCACATTTAAAGTAACAGACAAGAAATCATCACTTGGTTGGTTTATTGATTCAGGAGCAACGAGTCATATGACAAGTGACAAGAATTTCTTTACTGATCTTGATTTAGATAAGAAAGAAACCATTTATCTCGCAGATGGAAGCAAAATAACCGCAGAAGGTATCGGACAAGGTATGCTAAATTGTTCAAACAAGTTCGGACAAGATTCAAAGATACTTGTACAAGATGTGTTGTATGTTCCAAAATTGGAAGGCGGATTATTATCTGTGAAACGTTTAACAGCAAAAGGACTTACAGTGAAATTCAAAGACAATGAGTGTGCAATTATTGCAGGAAACAAGGTGATAACCAAAGTCAAGGCAGATGAACAATTATATCATTTTGACACACCAAAGGAACAGATGAAGGTATGTACACATGATCACAAAAACTGTATTCACATGTGGCATAGATGTCTAGGACATAGACACCCTGACAGTATAAGGGAACTACAGAGAAAAGAATTGACAAAAGATTTAAAGATATCAGATTGCTCAATTACCATAAGATGTGATTGTTGTATAAAATCCAAAGCCACAAGGATATCTATTCCAAAAGAAAGTGAGATGAAAAGCGAAAGACCACTTGATTTGGTGCATACTGACGTATGTGGACCCATGAAAGTGACTACATCAGGAGGCAATAGATACATGTTGACTTTTATAGACGATTACTCAAGATACACAGTCACACACTTAATTTAAAACAAAAGTGAAGTTTTTGATAAACTTGTAGACTATGTAACAAGATCAAGTAACAAATTTCAAAGGAAGTCAATTGTCATCAGAAGTGATAATGGAGGTGAATTTACAGGTCACAGAATAGAAGACTACTTAAGACAAAATGGGATAGAACACCAGAAAACGGTTCCATACACACCTGAACAAAATGGAGTAGCAGAAAGGAAAAACAGAACTCTAACAGAGATGATAAGATGTATGCTGACAGATTCCAAACTACCAGAGAAATATTGGGGTGAGGCAGCAATGACAGCTACTTATCTACAGAACCGACTTTTTTGCAGAAAACTGACGAAAACTCCATATGAACTGTGGCAAGGTATGAAACCAAGTGTCAATCATTTAAAAGTTTTTGGATGTAAAGTTTTCATATTCATTCCAACAGAAAAACGTTCCAAACTTCAAAACAGATCCATGGAAGGAATATTTGTTGGATATAGTGAAAATTGCAAAGGATACAGAATCCTAGATCCCAAAACAGACAGAGTTACGGTGAGTAACAGTGTGACATTCATTGAAGATTTAAATGAAGACATTATGATTTCAGTTGAAACAAAAAATGAGAAAACCAATAATGACAACTGAAGAAATATCTGATGAGAAAGAAGTAGAAATTAATGAAGAACAAAATACTGAAAGTGAAGAATCACAACTACAAACAGACACAGAACCAAGACGTTCAATGAGAGAGAACAAAGGAAAACCACCAAAACGTCTCTCATACAAGACAAGCAAAAGAAAAATCTATGAGCCTACTTCTTGGGAAGAAATATCTAAACTGCCTGTTGGAGAAGACTATGATGAGACATTTGCTCCAGTTGTCAAACACACTATCTTCAACAGAAGCAGAATATGTTGCAGCAGCACATGCGAGTCAAGAAGTACTGTGGTTAAGACAATTGTTGACAGAATTAGGACAACCACAGTTGGCACCAACAAAACTAAAAGAGGACAATCAAGGATGTCTTGTTCTTGCTCAGATGGAAAGAGTCAATCCAAGAACCAAACATATTGATGTGAAATATCATTTCTTGAGAGATGATCAGGAACAAGGAGTCTTGAAGTTAGAGTACTGTCCTACTGAAGAAATGACAGCAGACATTTTCACGAAGGCGTTGAATGCTGATAAACATCAGAGACTAATAAAAAAGTTGGGTTTGATTGAATAAGTCCTTACTGTTGAGAAAGGGTGTTGGCATATGCAACAGATTGGGACTTATTACAAGTGAAAGGAGGACTTTATACTAACCAGACAGCAGATGGCGATAGTGTGTAAAGTTATATACTTGCTGTAATGTGGGGAGGGAAGCTCTCAGTGGTTGGTTGCTTTTTTTTTACTTTCGGTTTTGCTTTTCTTCATGAATGTGTTGTGTTCAGTGCACGGACTGTGTGACACTGAATTGTATCTCATCTTTATCCAGTATGAAGTAAATACTGTTTACTCAAGATATCTTGCTGATTGAAGCTTTCCTAAGTACAGCGGTGACTGCAAGAAGACGCACTCTGCAACATCAACAACAGAAGTGGACACTGCATGACGTGGGAGCGAGGCAAGAAGAGTAGAGTGGTTTGTTTATTTTACAATGGAGAAAAGAAGGGGCCCAGTATGGGGAACATTATACCACAATTGGGGAACATTATACCAGAATGGGGGACATTAGACCAGGATGGGGATATTATAGCAAAATGGGGACATTATTTCATAATGGGGGGACATTATACCAGAATGAGAACAATACACCAGAATGGGAACATTATACCAGAATGGGGACAATATATCAGGACTGGGTACATTATACTAGAGTAAGATTATTAAACCAGGATGGTGACATTATACCAGAATAGGGAAAATATACCAGAATAGTGACATGAACCTTGGTCTTTTGGTACCTATTCTCAAGTACACATCAGGAAAAAGCAGAAGTTTTTCCAGAAGTGAGTGTGACACTAGTCACTTCTCATGGTCAAGCCGTGAGTCCGAGTGGTCAAGGAGTCCAAGGTCAGAAGCCAGGAGGGTACGTCATAAACAGAAGGAAGAGACAAAAGCCTAGTCAGGTAACGTTCCAATGTCAGAGTACTGGGAGAATAACGGAACAGAGCAGAAGTTGTTAAACAGGTGGATGGTCAGAACGAAGTCCAAGGTCAGGCAACAGATCAAGCATACAGAACTCAAGGAACAAGGAAGCACAAACCTCACAGGATGCTTGTACGTCTGGCAGAGTTCTGGGAGACACAGCTCAGTTAAGAAGCATGACGATTACCTGGAATATTGAACACTTGGAGACAGCCGACGCCTCACCATCTTATATTGGATACACCCCTATACCAGATTGGATGGCCAAGCTGTCAATCAAAGTTCTGACAGCTTAAAGGGAACCTGTCACCCCCTGGTGTTTTTAACTAAGAGAGCCACCTTATGCAGCACTAATGTTGCATTCTGTGAATATGGCTCTTATTTTTGTGGTCCCTTCCAACGCTGCAATATAACTTTTTATAATTTACATACCTTTAGTCTGTCATTAGTGCATTAGTGCTGCACAAGTTGGCTCTTTTAGTTAAAAACTCCAGGGGGGTGACAGGTTCCATTTAAGCACACCCCTATACAAGATTGGATGGCCAAGCTGTCAGTAACTGCATCCCAGACACTCTGAGGGGTGGAACTGTGACAGTGAGCAGCTACAACTGGTAACTTACTGTGCTTAAATCTTTATCTTTCCATACTTACTCTTTCACCAATGTTACCTATGTCTTTACAGTTTTTGCATTACTAATCCTTACTCTTTGCTATCGGTTGTAACAGCGTGTCCCTCCCCCGACCTGTGTCCCTGGACTGCCATATAATCAGGCATGAGTCAACTACCAGTGGAGGGAGCCCTCCCCCATGGAAGGGTGGATCCCAGGACACCAAACAATAGAATCATGTGCTGGCTGATTCAGTTGTGAGGTGACTTGGGAAGGGCTGGGATCTTATGCTGAGGCGAGATCCTGGTGCCAGAGTGTGGAGGGTAAAAAGCTGCCACGTTGGACTGTGTTGTGTCCCTCATCTGCTGGAGCCATTGAATTCACTAAAGGACTATTTCTATTTCCCTGGCGTCAGATTGCCGGGTGGCGCCTCCGGATGTGCTCCCTTTGTGTGGATTCATTGTGGACTACTTACGGACGCTGCAGAACTACTTTCATTTGTGTTATCCCAGTTCCCTGTTCCAATAAATCTTGTTGGATTGTCTATGGGCCTGGTGTCTCTTTCTGCTCTGTCGCAAACCCCGTCACACTATCCTCAAACCCCTACACTCTCCAAACAAATAATTATCTCACCTTCCCTCTTACCCTCCCACTTTACCTCTTATGCAGACTTGCTCCTCAGTCTCCAATCCCTCCTACTAAAACACAAAGCAAATCGGCCACTATCCTTCTTTCACCTCCTTTTACTCTCTCTGCTTCTCATCTCTGCTGGTGACATATCTCTTGATCCTGGACCTGCATAGTTAATGATACCCCCACACTAAATCTCCATCCTATCCCTCACCACCTAATAGAAAATCCCACAATCTCTGTGACACGCCCAAAGGGGGGATGTCACGGTGGGGACCCGGTCCTTGGCCCTGGGCATCAACGTTAAAGGGGAAAAGTCTTTAAAGGAGATAAAGTTTATGTTCGTGACGCCACCTGTGGTATTCAGTCAGTGGGGACCGACGCTGCTTTAAGGGGTCCTCTGGGGTGATGTTATGGCAGCTAGATGGTATAACTTCCCTCAGGTGTAGTATATCCCCAGGGCTCCCGGTGTGTGGATGGAAGATGGTGAATGGCGCAGTAAAGAATGAGGACACAGGTTTGCAGTCTCTTTACCTTGTTTACTGAAGACTTCAGGCAGCCACAGTCCAGAGCACCAGATCACAGGGCTGATAGGGTCTGGCTGGCTTGAAGGCAAGTTAGGAGTCCCCTTATCCAGGTGGAAATCAAAAGCCTTCCTCTAGCGCCGTGGTTTTGTTGTCCCTTGCTGCCTAGGCTTCACGTAAGGTCCTCACAGATGTTATCTCTCTCTGTCCCCCGGATAGGATGGGACATAACCTGTATGACTGGTGGCTTGAGGCTGTTTATAGGGACTCTAGCACACCCGGCCTCTGAGGTGTGCCACCGTGCCTCCTGGGTGTTAGGTCAGACAGGTAACTTAGAGTTCAGCTGTCCTACCGGTCTCTGATGTAAGTCATAGGGTCATAGGGTCTCTGATGTAAGTCATAGAGGTACATACAACCTCGGTGTTCCGGCTACCGGTCTCTGCGCCTCAGAAGGAGGCAGCCTGCTCGGGGCTGGTCTCCCCCTGGTGTTCTTTCCTGTGCTTTGCTCTCTTGCATGCTCTTTGCAATATATTCGGCTTTCTCAATGTCTCTTTCCAGGAGCTGCTGCACTGCGGCTACACAGCTCCGTAAAACCTCCTTCTCTCCTCAGAGTGATCCAGTCTGTCTCCTGACTGGACCTTCCTGGAACTGACTGACTTTCCTTACAGGCTACCAGTTATATATATAAATATATATATATATATATATATATATATATAGAGAGAGAGAGAGAATCACCTAGCAAGTAAAAATGTTGCAGTAATCCGCAAGTGCTAGTAAAAGTTGTAAAAAACAGGATATTTGGTTGATACGTTTTTTTGCAAAAAATGTATACTAAGCTGCTCTACCAAACTTCACGTTATACCAAATACCCTGTTTTTTACATCTTTTACTAGCACTTGCGGATTACTGCAACATTTTTTTCAAACTGAGTGTTTTTGGTTTTACTATTCTCTTTTGTGTCTTCAGGTTTCTTGGTGGTGTGTGAACATGATCCTACAGACTTATTCACTGTGCAAGTAGCCCATGTATTCCTGTTTCCATAATTGTTCTCTTGTGTCTACAAGACTGGGGAGCTACCCACCACTCCTCTTGGGCTATCTGCACAAAAGCTGTTCTACTCTGTATGCACACATGGATTTTTCCTCTCTGAACCCTGTTCACACAGGTAATATACAGATGATCAGGTTTTTAAATACATCAGATAGGGATTGCATACATTAGTTAGGACTGCTCTGATAAGGGTATACCGTGAAGTTTGGTAGAGCAGCTTAGTATACATTTTTTGCAAAAAACGTATCAACCAAATACCCTGTTTTTTACATCTTTTACTAGCACTTGCGGATTACTGCAACATTTTTTTCAAACTGAGTGTTTTTGGTTTTACTATTCTCTTTTGTGTCTTCAGGTTTCTTGGTGGTGTGTGAACATGATCCTACAGACTTATTCACTGTGCAAGTAGCCCATGTGTTCCTGTTTCCATAATTGTTCTCTTGTGTCTACAAGACTGGGGAGCTACCCACCACTCCTCTTGGGCTATCTGCACAAAAGCTGTTCTACTCTGTATGCACACATGGATTTTTCCTCTCTGAACCCTGTTCACACAGGTAATATACAGATGATCAGGTTTTTAAATACATCAGATAGGGATTGCATACATTAGTTAGGACTGCTCTGATAAGGGTATACCGTGAAGTTTGGTAGAGCAGCTTAGTATACATTTTTTGCAAAAAACGTATCAACCAAATACCCTGTTTTTTACATCTTTTACTAGCACTTGCGAATTACTGCAACATTTTTTTCAAACTGAGTGTTTTTGGTTTTACTATTCTCTTTTGTGTCCTCTGCTATAAAAGACTACTTCAACACCCTTGCACCGTCTTTATCCAACAACCCCCAACAGCTACTCAACACCTCTAACTCCCTCCTCTGCACTTCACTGCCCCCTAAAATCCTCCTCATCTCTGCAGATGACTTTGCCGCACATTTCAAAAATAAGATCAAATAAACAGGGCAAATCTTTACTGCCCATCCACAATAACCCCAATTTATAATAAACCACTGCCCCTCCCCATAACCTTTCTCCTCACCATTACTGAAGGAAAGTTTACTCATGTCCTCTCAAAAGTGCTCTTCACCACTTGTGCACTTGACCCCATCCCACCTCCTCGCCAACCTCACCATCACGCTTTTTTCAACCCTAACCCACCTCTTTAACATATTGCTCCCCTTCTACTTTAAAACAAGCCATGATCACACCTATCCTAAAGAAACCCTCCCTCAACCCGATCACTGTATCCAGCTATATCCCAATATTGCTGCTTCATTTCGCCTCCAAACTCCTCAAGCAGCATGTCCATGCTGAACTTTCCTCCCATCTCTCATCTAACTCACTGTTTGATGACCTACAATTCGGCTTCCATTCCTACTATTCCACCGAAACTGGCCTGACTAAAATGGATAACGACTTACTTACAGCCAAAGCTAACAGACAATTCTCTATTCCCCAATTTCTAGACATGTCCTCTGTCTTCAGCAAAGTCAACCACTCCCTCCTACTACAAATACTCTCTTCCCGTGTCATCAAAGAAATTGCCCTCTCCTGGATTTTCTCCAACTTCTCCAACTGCACATTAAACATCTCCTACTCCTACACTTCCTCCTCATCTTGCCCTATCTCTATCGGTGTCCTTCAAGGCTCTGTCCTGGGACACCTACTTTTCTCTTTCTATACCTTTGGTCTGTGACAATTCATAAAGTCCCATGGCTTCCAGTACCACCTATATGCTGATGATACTTAGATCTGCCTCTCTGACCCAGATGTCACCTCTCTGCTGTCCAGAATCATCATAATCTCCTTTTTCTCCTCTTGCTTTCTAAAGCTCAGTGTTGACAAATCTAAACCCATCATCTTTCCTCCTTCTCACATAACCCCCTTACCTGATCTATTTATCACAATAAATTGCATCAAGCTTTCCCCTGTACCAGAAGTCCACTGCTTCAGAGTAACCCTCGACTCTGCACTCCTTTCAAACAGCACATCCAAACTCTCGCCAACTTCAACTCAAAAATATTTCCAAAATCTGTCCTTTCCTCAACTCTCAATCTACTAAAATATTAGTGCACGCTCTCATCATTTCCTGACTCGACTACTGCAATATCCTTCTCTGTGGCTTCCCAGCTAACACTCTCACACCTCTCCAGTCTGTTCTTAACTCTTCTATCCAACTAATCTTTCTCCTTGCAACTCCTCTGCTTCTCCCCTGCAGATCCTTCACCGGCTCTCAATTCCCCAATGTATCCATTCAAACTACTAACATTGACCTACAAAGCCGCCATAATCTTTCTCTTCCGTATATCTCCAAACTAATCATCTGATATCTTTCAACACGTAACCTCTGATCATCTAAAGACCTCCTTCTCTTCTTTCACCCAATCACCTCCAAGACTTCTCTTGAGTATCCCCCATACTCTGGAATTTTGTGCCCCAACAAGTGTGATTATCCATTACATTCGGAACTTTCAGATGGAACTTTAAAACCTATCTCTTCAAAACAGCTTACAACCTGCACTGACCCTGCTGCCAACTCACCACCACAGGAAATTCTGCAACCCTCTCAAGCTAATGTCTCCTTCCCCAATGTCCTGTAAAATTTAAGCCCACAAGGGCAAGGCTCTCTCCTTTTTGTTCTCTGTAATCTATAATTGTATCTATCTCATGTACAGCACCGTGGAATCAATGGTGATCTAAGAATAAATATTATTAATAATTATACCAGAATGGGGACATTATACCAGGATGGGGGACATTATAGCAGAATGATGGACATTATACCTGATTGGGGGATATGAAACCAGGATTGGGACATTATACCAGAATTGGGGAAATTATGCCAGGATGGTGACATTATACCAGGATAGGGGACATTATACCCGGAAAATGCCCTGGATGGCGGAAAATGTTATAGCATGGAGCACAGGACAGGCGGCATTATTACTGGAAAGAGCCTAGTATGGATGAGATTATTACAAGAAGGAGCCAGGACAGGGGATATTATTACATGTTTAAATTCGCAAGAAGCTACGAATTTCAGGAAATTCAACTCAAACTCGATCCTCCGTGAATCGATTAACTCATCTCTAGAGTAAAGCACAGTACTGAAGGAAAATCCTGGCCCATCGTAGGAGGTGCGTGCTGAGAGTGGAATGAACTATGGAAAATTCCTACCTAATGAGAAGAATGTGATGAAGCACTGCTACAGATGGTGAACCCACACTGGAGAATAAAATAACCTATGGTGGTGGCAGTCTGCCCAGTTGTGGGAGGTGTGTGCAGACGAGAGTTGCAAAGTGATGAAAAGCCCTACCCAATGGGAGGTGGAAGAAGCAAGCCAGCAGTGTGAATCTGGGCAAGAGCATATCAGTGCTCAATCAGACAACTGATGGGCGGTGCCAGGGCCTTATTTAGAGTTTCTGCTGCCCTAGGCACTTTTAGTGCTGCCTCCCCCTTTGGTGAGTATGACACTATCGGCAGTGACTTTGCCATAAATCGCTGATGTGAAAGTAGCCTTTTGCAGCAGATCCGGCAGTTTTTCCACATCTGCTGCGTAACAGATCACTTACGGCAACACTGCGTTCAGCCTCATTTATTCCCTATGGGACTTGCGGACATGTGCGGCACTTGCGGTTTTGCCGCGATCCGGCAAATGCGGTACTTGCAGCAATGGAAAAAAACACTGCTAGCAGTGTTTTTTGTATCATTGCAAGTGCAAAACCGCAATTGCTGCACATGTCCGCAAGTAGCCATCACTACCTGTCCATGCACCTTCCTAGCTCATCCCTAACCATCCCTCTCTGACCTAAAACTACACTATAAAGCTTTAGAAAAACAATTAACTGACATATTCCTATGATAATGAGGGCTCCAGGCTACGGCGTAGACTGGGACGGGCAGTCTCCAGATCTCCATTCTCTCTGTGCACACCCTCAGTCACCGCCTCACTGCCTGTGCACAGACCTCTCTCTACCGGACCCGGTAATCACCGCTCGCAGTAGCATACCGGCAGAGGTGTATATAAGTTTTCTGGCACCAGGGGCAAGAATTCATTTTGGGGCCCCCCCAAGGACATATGTGATCTGCACACTCAGTCATGTACCGACGAGCTCCTCTCCCTAATGCTCTCAATGTTCAGTGAAAAACAGAGAAGCAGAAGAGAAGCTCGTTGTCACAGGACCATGAGTAGAAAAGTCGCATACGAGTGAAGTATCCATGTGATGACTACTGGAACCTGCAGAGCTGAATCCTGATATCGCAGCTTCTGAATTCTCACAGCTAATGCACAGCACACTTTTAGGATTCTCCCTTGCCGGTGGACAGTCATGTCAGCACAAGTACAGTATGTGATCTGTATACTTCAGGCCACATTCCGACTAGACGTGCCCGGCCTCACTCAGTTCATTTTCATTGATGGAGGACACATATGTATAGTCAGCATGTGACCACATTAATGTAAATCGCCAGCACAAGAGAACCCTGACAGCGTGCAGTGTGCACTGTGAGAAGTCAGAAGTCTGCAGTCACAAAGAATGACTGCAGACTCAACACAAACCTGGACATCCCCTTTAATCCTCCTAACAAATAAAAACATGAGTGTTAGTTAGTATCACAAAAAACATTTACATCCAGGTACCTTATAGATGGCGTCATCTCTGGAGCTGTTCTCCTTTTTTTCATCTTGTTCAGATCCCATGATGAGTTTTCTCAGCCACAGCCGTCTCTGCAGACTTCCATCTTCTCCGCTCTATTGCAGAAAATGTCCACATGATGCCCTTAAAGATACAAGTGTCATTATAATGCTCCTGAATAAAAAATTGCCCCTCACTATACTGTCTGCACAAAATATGACCTCCACACTGTCCCTCTTATAGTACATGCTCTCCACACTGATCTCTCCTTTCTATACCAGCCCCCTCTTCACACTGTCCTCTCACACTGTGTCCCCCCTATAGGGCCCAGTATTTATACTCCATCCTCCCACCCTGCGTGCATGGCTCCCCCATCCTCCCACCCTGTGTGCATGGCTCCTCCATCCTCTCACCCTGCGTGCATGGCTCCTCCATCCTCTCACCCTGCGTGCATGGCTCCTCCATCCTTCCACCCTGCGTGCATGGCTCCCCCATTCTCCCACCCTGCGTGCATCACTCCTCCATCCTCCCACCCTGCGTGCATGGCTCCCACATCCTCCCACCCTGCGTGCATGGCTCCCCCATCCTCCCACCCTGCGTGCATGGCTCCTCCATCCTCTCACCCTGCGTGCATCACTCCTCCATCCTCCCACCCTGCGTGCATCACTCCTCCATCCTCCCACCCTGCGTGCATGGCTCCCACATCCTCCCACCCTGCGTGCATGGCTCCCCCATCCTCCCACCCTGCGTGCATGGCTCCTCTATCCTCCCACCCTGCATGCATGGCTCCCATATCCTTCTCCCCTGCGTGCATGGCTCCCATATCCTTCTCCCCTGTGTGTATGGCTCCTCTATCCTCCCACCCTGCGTGCATGGCTCCTCTATGCTCCCTTGCGTGCATGGCTACTCTATCCTCCTCCCCTGCGTGCATGGCTCCCATATCCTTCTCCCCTGCATGCATGGCTCCCATATCCTTCTCGCCTGCATGCATGGCTCCCATATCCTTCTCCCCTGCATCCATGGCTCCTCTATCCTCCCATCCTGCGTGCATGGCTCCTCTATCCTGCTCCCCTGCATGCATGGCTCCCATATCCTCCCACCCTGTGTGTATGGCTCCTCTATCCTCCTCCCCTGCGTACATGGCTCCTCTATCCTCCTCCCCTGCGTGCATGGCTCCCATATCCTTCTCCCCTGCATGCATGGCTCCCATATCCTTCTCCCCTGCGTGCATGGCTCCTCTATCCTCCTCCCCTGCGTGCATGGCTCCCATATCCTTCTTTCCTGCGTGCATGGCTCCCATATCCTTCTCCCCTGCGTGCATGGCTCCCATATCCTTCTCCCCTGCGTGCATGGCTCCCATATCCTTCTCCCCTGTGTGCATGGCTCCCATATCCTTCTCCCCTGCGTGCATGGCTCCCATATCCTTCTCCCCTGCGTGCATGGCTCCCATATCCTCCCACCCTGCGTGCATGGCTCCTCTATCCCCCTCCCCTGCGTGCATGGCTCCTCTATCCTCCTCCTCTGTGTGCATGGCTCCCATTTCCTTCTCCCCTGCGTGCATGGCTCCCATATCCTCCCACCCTGTGTGCATGGCTCCTCTATCCTCCTCCCCTGTGTGCATGGCTCCTCTATCCTCCTCCCCTGCGTGCATGGCTCCCATATCCTTCTCCCCTGAGTGCCTGGCTCCTCTATCCTTCTCCCCTGCGTGCATGGCTCCCATATACTTCTCCCCTGTGTGCATGGCTCCTCTATCCTCCTCCCCTGCATGCATGGCTCCTCTAGCCTCCCACCCTGCATGCATGGCTCCCCCATCCTCCTCCCCTGCGTGCATGGCTCCCCCATCCTCCTCCCCTGCGTGCATGGCTCCCCCAACTTCCTCCCCTGTCATACTCACCTCTCACCGCGCAGCGCAGAACTTCCCGGCATCTCTGCAGCATCTTCCTTCCTGTATGAGCGGTCAGGTGGTACCGCTTATCAAGGTGATGAATATGCGCATATTCATCACCTTAATGAGCGGTACCACCTGACCGCTGAAGACAGGATGCGCTGCCAGCGCTGAGACAGAGTTGCAGCCACCGCTGGAGGAAGGTGAGTATGACGTCGTCAGGGAGGGGGGAGGAGGGAGGGAGGGAGGAGGGGGTGCGGGCACTTGACCCCGAACTTTTATGGAAAAAAAAAAAGAAAAAACCTTGCTCAAGTGCGCCCCCCCCCTCCTCCCCTGCATCCTGCCGCCCTAGGCACCTGCCCTCAAGTGCCTAGTGGCAAATACGGCCCTGGTTACAGTAGGTTAGGGGTTTGTATGGGTTGGGAATAGATAGGGAAGGTGCTGGAAATGTGACAAGTGAAATGTTTTTTTGTTGTAAACTGTGCATATGAGTCGTGGCTGGAGAAGTTATGTCGGTCTGGGCCAGATGGAAAAGACAGTTAAGTGAACAATTCAACTAGAAAGAACATCACCTCTCAGTCACTATATAACTGTACTGTAATCTCTTAATATGTTCTGCCGGACTGATATCTACTACCATATGGTCACAGAATAGCAGTATTATCGGTATTGGTCTTTGCATCCAGTAACAGCATATGCTGAGGTTGCCCTATACCCACAATTAGGGTGTGCCACCACAGTTGTAAATATGGTTATATTCTTAGGAGCACACTCAAAGGTTTCACACCCCTAATCTGAACCCTTAACTACACCTCCGGTGAAGGCCATGAGTTAGTAATTGTACATTAGAGATTATTCTATAGAAATAAAATTAGTATTATATGCATAGTCACATTTAATATGGGGGGTGGAGGGTCACTTTACATAAAAAATAATAAAATTATATTTCTCTGCTCATCAAGTTTGCATATTTGTTACCACCTTATACATGCCGTGTTGTTACAAAGAGAAGCTATTGCAACCTATACAGCTTTTGTAAAAGCAAATTACAACCTGGAAGAAAAACTGTGCACAGTGGAAAACAGCTGGAACTTATACACAAAATGCAATTGCATAAAACAGCAGAGAAACAGCAGCCTCTGTGTAATCTGGGACTGGGGACACAGGAAGGCCTGAGGGACCGGTTGCTTGCTGTTTGTTATGGGGTGAAAAGGAAGCTACAAGTGACCCTCCTTCTATTAACAGCAGGATGGAGTCAGTCTGGAGCCGAGAGACTGCAAACCTAACTGTGCTCTTTAAACATACATGGCTGAGTTTGGCTGTCGTTCTCTCCCTCCCGAGGCTTCTTATGATTCTTCTAACAGGCTTCTTGTTGGATTTAATGTACAAATTGGGGGCTAGGGTGTAGCTCTGTAGACTCTCTGTAGTCTCTGTCCAAGAAGGTAACCTACAAAATAAATGGTTTTCTAGGAAAGCACTTGACTGTTGATTACTTTCTTATTCGCACATGTGAACACTTTCCTAAGAGTCAAAGTGAAGAAATGTATCTAACGTGACTGATATATTGTGATTTCTATAGGATGACATTCCTTGGCGGTGGGAGAATTCCTACAGCTACATGTAATAATGTACTTGTGATTAGGTTCTTTCCTGTAAATGTATCCGCAGCTGAACAGTAACAAAGCATGTATTTTAAGACAGATTTCCATGCAAAACATAATCGCCGGCATTCATTGGAAAATCTAAAGTTAGTGCAATAATGGAAAAACGGAAATTATCATTGTGTGTGACGATGCTACGGACACTTTTTACTCAACTTCTATAGACATTTTTGCAAATGTCACAATAGAAAGCTTAGTAATTTTGCCTGGGAAGGCGAAAAATCCCGGGAAGGCAAATCCATAGACGTTTGATTCCATTCCAGGCTTTTATCAATAATTATTATTGATAAAAGCCTGGAATGGGCTGAAACGTTCATGGATTTGCTTTGATTGCAATAAAACAACTCAATACGAGTGCCGAGATTCTTTGCCTTTCTATTTCCACTCCCTCCATGAGCACCACACCGGAACACGGAGTGCCAACCTTTCTCAAGTAATTTTGCCTGTCCCTTTTCTTTTGATAGAACTAGTACAGTTTGTCATTGATCTACGAGAAGCTTAAAAGTTATAAGCAGTATAGCATTTCTTCCTGTATCCTCTGTAGTAATGGAAATATTAGTTCTCCGCATGTTTACGTGGGTTTCCTACAGGTTCTCCGGTTTCCTCCCACACTCCAAAGACACACTGATTTAGATTGGGAGCCCCTAAGGGGACAGTCTCGATAGTGTCTGTAAAGCTTTGTGGAATAAATGGCATTCTATAAATGAGTAAGATAAATAAAAAATAAATAAATTAGGGATGTTAGCATCTCTGTAAATATAAAAATCAAAACCTGCAATAATTACAACGCTTTAACTTCTGATATGCTGTTTGAGATTTGATGAGATAGATTATTAGTGATACAAAGAGAAGTTCAAGTTCTTGCTCACCTGCCGTCACATCACAAATAAAATGAATATAGAGCAATGCAGGCCAGCTTTGGAAAGAGAAGTAATGCTAGGACTAAGGCTAGCCGAGACCTTCAGCAGCATAGGGCTTAGAGGACAGAGAGAATGGTAGGGCAGCGGCCTATGGATCCATCCGTTTTAGTGTCTTGTTGGCCGATGCTTGCTTGGATCATGGTTTACATAGGCCATTTAGTAGTGATTTGCAATTCACACTATAAAGGCACAAAATATTGCTTGTTATTAATAAAAGAAAAAAAATAGATAAAGGGGTATTCTCAAGTTTGATGTTATCTGCTATTCTCGGAATAAGGGATAATTTCCTGATTACTGTGGGTCTGACCACTAGGACTCTATCAATCGAAAGAACCAAGGCTCTGAGGAAACCAATGTGCATGAATCAGCGATCAATCAGACACAATGCATTCTTATGGGAGTGCCGAAGACCAGTCAATCGTTTGGCTATCTCCAGTGGTCCAATTAAGAATGAATAGAGCATCAGTGCACATGATCGACTACCGCAAAATTTACACAGGGCTCTTAAGAACCCCATTTCTTGAGAATGTTGGGTGTTCCATCAGTTGGACCCCCAGTGATTGTGAAGCTATTCTCTACCTCATCAACGGATGATAACGTCCAAACTTGCAAATACTTTTTTAAGTGTTAACATAATACCAATATATAAATCTTCCTAATAACTAATAAATTATTTAATGCTGCTTTTTAATTGAAGACTGATAAAGCTGTAAACATGCACATCTACCATGGTTTCATTCCATTCAGTATCAATGACTTATTGCTGGAAAACTGTCTGCTGCTTCTCTTTCAAGTGACCTGCACAATTACTCCCCTTCAAGCCTCTGCTAAAATATTTTGCTGTTATTAAACCTTCATGTTGGTGAATGTTGACTTAAAAGGCTCCATACATTAGTTTCATTTAGCCTGATAAAAACTCGTTTGCGTGTGTCTTGCATAAAAAGTTCTTTTCTAGGAAGAGAAAAACACATTATTGTGTGTTCCTGAGGTAAGAAGTATTCAATCTCTGCATGGTTCTTTCATTAGTTTATCTTTCTAAGGACTATTTATGGTCCCCCTTATTAGTTCAAAGGGACAGCAGCAAACAGCAGCGCTGAAATTATGTGTAATTCTTCTTTTCCGCATAGTAATTGTTTCCCCATGCAAATTACAGAAATCCGCAAACACTAAATGAACATTTTGTTTAAATATAAACTAACTCGGGATTAAGGGAGGAGAACTGTCTCCTCCAATTAGAGAATGAACCACAAAGGTCTTCTAAGATGGTTCTACTGAGGCCTATACAAGGGCCAGCTCCCCACTAACCATGTAGTAACTAAGCCAAGCTCATCTACATATTCATAAGGTGAATAGCTGGGGCCTTCATGAAAGGTAGTGTGGCACAATGAGCAGTTTGTTGGTTGCATTGCAACACTGAATAAGGAGAAAAATAAGATTTTTAACCATTTAAGTGTCTGGCAAAATTTAGGGCATGCTAGCTATTGCATTTGATTTTGGTCACTGTGGTGGAAAGTGCCTAAATTTAGAGAAAGTCAATTCCGGAAGACTTATGTTTGACATTGAACAATCTCTGTAAACCTATGAATAAGTAGATTTTTTGAGTGTCTCTTATGGTCCTCACACATAAAGTTTGAAGTATATAGATAAGTTAGCTCAAGTAGCCCACCTCCTCTGCTAAAGTGTCCTTAGATATGCTGAAATATGGCATTATTCTGAAATAGGGTCACAATACAGATGGTGGTGGGCAGAAGTGGAAAATGGAATGCATAGCCCCGAAAAGGCCAAGGATGGAAGAAAACATAACGGTATGTGCAACTTTTTTTTCTGCTGTCGAGGTAGTCCAGCCCATCAAGTTTTACAAATGGAAGACAGTTCAGGAAATGCTGACAGTTTTTTATCCTTAAATAGTAGCCTTCATTTTAATTTTTATTTCATAAATCAATAGTACACATGAAAATAAGAAACTTTGTTATACATCTTATCAGACAAATCTGCTTGTTTCACCTCCTGGTTTGATTTTTTGCACTCAAGTCATGGGTAAAATCTGCGTTCGATGAATGCAAATTTCCCCATGACATAGATATGCGATGACATGTGCTACTGCTACAATTGTATTAATAGGAAGTATAAGTTGGGGGCAGATACAGACATTCCGCTACAAGTTCTGAAAAGACAGAGTCTTCCCTAGAATGTTATGAGCACAAACTGTCATCTATTTCAATAATGGGAAAATCTTTATTCACTAAAGACAGATTTTATCTGGGAATTGAGAATTTTGAGAATGAAAGATCTGTCCAGGAGGAGAAAGAAGCAGATTTCGCTGATAAGATATATTACAACATTTGAATTTTCACGTGCACTATGGATTTATGGAAAACCTAAAATGACGATTACTCTTTTTCCAAAAAATTTTTATTGACCTCTTGAGCGCTATTTCAATGTTTTTGACTATTGGCTTATTTTTAGCGTCTTTTTCGAAGTTCTTGTGCATCTTTTTTTTACTAGCGTTTTCCCGACATTTTTTCTTTAACTCTGTTGAACAATAAAGAAACCTCTAGCCTTGCCGTCTTCTGAGCCTTCCAATTGACTCATTGACTTTTTTGAAAAACTATAGAACATCTTTAAAGTGGAAAATATGTGAAGAATTGCCAGCTCTCGTAACAGCTGGACGTCTTTGGCAACCTGAAGCAATTAAAAGACACTCATGGAATTGAACATATGGACAGCAAGTAATTTTTACATAGAAGTATATATAATCCTTCTTTGGAACGTTTAGTTAGAGCTTTTTTAGGTTTTTTTTGGGTGAGGAATCTGCATGAATACATTATGTGTGCACATGCAAAGTGCCACTTTCCAGATCACAGTCTTGTTCATTGTAGCTTTCATAGTGTGAAGCTCTGTAGATAGTTTTTAAGTAGGGCACTATGATTACCTGCTACATCTTTGATCAAACAGAGCTGGTGTGAAAATGAGAGTACAGAAACAAGACCTATACTAAGTTTTATATACGGTAGCTATGTTATATTGTGCTTAGTATACAATATATAGATACATGTATTGGGCCACCTATACAGTATGCCTACAGGAGCTTCATGACATTCCAATCAAAACCCAACCATAGGCATTAATATGGAGTTAGTGCCCCCTTTGCAGCTAAAACAGCTTCCACTTTTCGGAGCAGGCTTTCTACAACATTTTGGATGTGTCTGTGGGAATCATTGTCAATTCATCCACAAGAGCATTTGTAGGTTCAAACTCTGATGTTGGATGATAGATCCTGGCTCAAAACCTTGTACTTGTTCATTTCAACGGTGTTCATGAATACCCGGCGCTTTCTGTCTGACACAGCGCGGCTGGATGACGTCATCATTCATTGTGTGGCTGTTTCAGAGAGAAAGCTTCCGGCGATGAAGATGCTGCCGGAATGTGCTGCAGCTGCAGGTAACATGCGGAGAGGTGAGTGGTGCTGTGTGTCTGTCTGTCTGCGTGCGTGAGTGTGTGACCTAAAGCTGAAGTGCATTTGGGATATGCAGCAGTACAATGGTCCAAAACACATCAACAAGTCCACATCTTAAGGGTTTAAGAAAAACAAAATTAAGACTTTGGAGTGGCCTAGTCAAATTCCTGACCTTAATCCGATAGAGATACTGTGGTATGACCTTAAAAAGGCGGTACATGCTCAGAAACCCAATGTGGTTGAATTTCGACAATTTTGAGTGGGCTAAAATTCTTCCAAAGCATTGCAAAAGACTCATTGCCAGTTATTGCAAACGCTTGATTGCAGTCGTTGCAGGGTGGCCTAACCAGTTATTGGGTTTAGGGGGCAATTACTGTTACACAAAGGGACTTGTAGTTTGGGATTCCTTAGTTATACCCTAATTTAAAAACTGCATTTTGTTTTTTCTTGTGTTATCTTAGTCTAATATTTATATTTGTTTGGTGATCTGAAACCTTTATGTAGGACAAATATGCAAAAGAATAGGAATCCAGGAAGGGGGCTAACACTTTTTCACATAAATGTATATGTGGTCTCCACTTTGTGACTGAGTTGCTGTGGTTTTTAAATGCTTCCACTTTTCAATAATGCAGATTATGGTTGAACGTGACATATTTAGGAGGCACGAAATTTCAAGAACTGACTTCTTACACTGATGGCATTGTATTACAGTACCACACTACCATGTTCAAACTCAGTGAACTCTTTAGTACGAACCATTCTTTCATTAATGTTATTTAAGGCAGTCTGCATTCAAGGGGCTGGATTTTACACACAGTAAAGGGACTGAATGAAAAACCTGAATCCAAAGATTGAGAGGTGTGACTGAACACTTTTCCCCATACACTTTCTTCCTCTCTTCCTTTCTGCCTTCCTTCCTCCTCTCTTTCTCTTTTATTTTTTTTCACTTTCTCACAATTTCTCTCTCTTTTTTGCACTCTCTCCATTTTTATCCCAGTCTTTGCCTCTATCTCTTTCTCCTCTTTTTCTCTTTCTTTCTGTTTTGTCTATTTTTTCTCAATCTCTCCTTTTTCCTTTGTTTTTTTTTTCTCTATTTTCACTCTTTATTCTCTCACACACTTTCCATCTCCCTTTGTCACTCCCTTACTTTTTATCTCTCTACCTCTTTCTATTTTTTTTGCCTTTTCATTCTCTTGCTTGCTCTCACTTTCAATTTTTCTTTGTCGCCATTTCTCTTTTTTTCCCTCTCTTTCTCTTGCACTGTTTCTCTCCTGTCTTCTCTCACTCTTATTCTTTAATTCTTTTCTGACTTTTACTCTCCTTTTTCCTCTTCTCTCTCTCTTTTTTTTCTCTGTTTCTATCTCACTCTCATTCTCCCTTTCCTCTCACATTATATAAAATGATAAAAAGATTAATATCCTTCTAGTCCGTACTACATACGTAACATGTCTGCCTTTTTATGGGACATGAAGGGTAGCTCTCAGTGACAGGAAACTGTGTCCAACATAAAGAGATTTTCAGAAGCTTGTGGATAGTTAACATGAGGAAATAATTAACTTTATCACAAGGCTGCATGACTCCATTTTTATGGTCCATTCATAAATACAGGCAGCTTGCAGGCTACTGATGAAGTTATATAGTAAACAAGGTGAATTTATGGGGAGGAAAATAAAATGACTTGGCCTTCTCCCAGAAGTCAGGTCGGTGATATCTTCTTACAATGTCAGCACAGATATCACTATAGAGCAACAAAGATCATGGCAGGCAAAGAGTGTTACACTTTGGATATAATATAACATATTGCCTATATAATATGGCCTATAACTTGGAGTAAATGAGTACTCACACCTTGAAAAAATATTATAAAAAGATCTCACTTGTTTATATCCATATACAGACATTGTGCATTAACTTTTACACATCTGAGGAAGTGATCCAAAATGTATTTTGTTCACAAATCAAGTTTTTCTCTTGAACCCAATCATATTAAATTGTCTTCAGTTCGGCAGCAACACCTCTATGCTGAGCAAATTATAAGGGTTGTCTACAGCAGTACTGTGTACAAATAAAGGGCAGATGATATTTGGTCAGAAACCATTAAGCCGCTCTGTCGTCTATCTAGTAGGCTAGAAGGAATGATGTAGAAAAAGAGAGAATTCCACTTACGTCCTCCACCAGCTCGCGCTTACACGGATTTAATGATACACATATAACGTAATCAAATCAAAGGTTTATCAATAGTATCTATAGGTTTAAATGGTAAAAAACGCTACTGCCCATTGAGTTACTTTGTAAAAAAAATATTGAAAAACATTAGATCTGAACTGGGTTATTTATTCTGTACTGAGAACCCCTTTCTCTCAATAGATGCAGGTAGCATTGGTCAGATCCACATCACAGTACATTTATGGCATATCTTCTGGAAGGGAATACTCCTTTAATATAAAAACAGAAGTTGTTCCAAATGTCATGCTAATAAGATCTTGTTGGCCTTGGAAATCACATATATAAGGGTTAATTGATCATTAGATCATCACAGTATGTTCCACTGGCGAAGAGCAAAAATTTATGGGGGATCTAGGTAGCTACTATTTATTTCCTTTGTGAGTCACCATGAGTCAAGAATTAACATTGTAATAAATGTGATTTCCAAGTATTTCAGGTATATGTCCTATTATCTAGAGTGCAGGGTTCAGCAAACTGTTAATCTGTGCTGACATGTCACGAGAAGATTGTTGACATCTCAACTTTACCTTCGCCCTTAGTGCAGCTCAGGAGCCATTACATCGCATCTTCAGTATCCTGCTAAGTTAGTAAGAGTGCACCCCTATATGGAAGACTTTCAGTCTGGTACCCCATTGTCTGCCTGGCCTACAGCAGTGTATTATTACCTATTGTTGAAAGCATGATGTCCTACTGTATATGACAATACGTCAGAAACAAACTCTAGCACTAAATTAAGTGCATGTTTGACCTGTAGTATTGAAGTGACTTGTTGTGCAGTCACTAGACAGTCTTCAGCACCAAGCCAAGTAACATTCTGAAAGGCAGAACATTTGAACAGGTTTGGGTTACCTCTGGGGCTGGCACCTGACTTTGTAATGTGGTGTGATTATTCTATGGTCATGCTTCTGGATTTGAACACTTGATCCTGTGTTCTGTGTCTCTTTACAGTAAGCCACAACTGATACACCTCTTCTTTGGGTGTTTTAGTTCTGTTATCTTTGTTTGTCGGTTTTGGGTAACAGGTGTTTTTCATTTACTCTGTTTGTCTGTCCCATCACCTTTCAGGTGCAGCTTTAAATGCCTTCCCAAACTAGTGTTTTCTACTGGTGACTGACTTTTTTGGATTCATTCACTGTGCTGTTGTTTGTGTTGGTTGCAGTTGCTTTATGTGTGATTCCTTTTCTCCTTAGGTAACTGCTACTCTAGCGATCTTAGGAGCCGCTAAGGACATTCAGGGTAAGACGCAGATGAGTGGGGGAGCCGTTGGGTTACCTTAGTGTGAACAGAGATCTGTCAGGTTTAGTTATTTATATATATATATATATATCTGCGCTGTAGGTTCCAGAGGAGAACAATTAATAAGAGGATTTTCTGCATATAATGTCCGTCATAAAATATATCCACAGTTACCTAATTGAAGGTTTATTAGTGCGTTATTAATGCGTTATATATAGTGCATATAAGATGCTAATAATTACCGGGTGTGTCACAGTAAAGGTCTCCTGGATATGTCCACAGTTACCGGTTGTATCGCGGTCAAGATCTCCTGAATAAGTGCACAGCGATGATCGTTCAACTGTTTTACTTTCAAAGAATGTGCGAGGAAAGGGTGTAAAAAACCTGTCCCGGCCGGTGACAGTCACCCCTTACCTCACCGATGGTGCTCCTGGATCTTCAGAATGAGCCTGCGCTCCCACACGCTAATTGCCGGCGAGGTGCAGTGAAGCTGCAAGACCTCGCGTGACGTCACATACACGTGATGTAACACGTGAAAGGCTAACGAAGTGCACACAGTACCGAAAAGGATCTCTCCAACGCGTTTCGGAGTCAGCGGACTCCTTCCTCAGGAGGCATCACGCGAGGTCTTGCAGCTTCACTGCACCTCGCCGGCAATTAGCGTGTGGGAGCGCAGGCTCACACTGAAGATCCAGGAGCACCATCGGTGAGGTAAGGGGTGACTGTCACCGACCGGGACAGGTTTTTTACACCCTTTCCTCGCACATTCTTTGAAAGTAAAACAGTTGAACGATCACCGCTGTGCACTTATTCAGGAGATCTTGACCGCGATACAACCGGTAACTGTGGACATATCCAGGAGACCTTTACTGTGACACACCCGGTAATTATTAGCATCTTATATGCACTATATATAACGCATTAATAACGCACTAATAAACCTTCAATTAGGTAACTGTGGATATATTTTATGACGGACATTATATGCAGAAAATCCTCTTATTAATTGTTCTCCTCTGGAACCCACAGCGCAGATATATATATATATATATATATATATGATCATTGGTGTTTTTTCACTATACATCGGACATTTTTTGGTAGTTATGTCCGTTTATCTGCAGCAGTAGAATTACCAGTACAAAGATACATTTTGTGTGCAGCGCCCGTAGTCGCTTTTATATATTTTAGATATAGTTATTTGTCTTCATGGTTTGTCCGTTATCTGTATGAAGGTGCTCTGGGCACCATAAGAGCTATTATCTGAGTATTACTATGGGGCATTGTTCCAGGATTTGCAGAAATGTCAAATAAATAAAAATAGAGACAAACTGCAGCTTTAAAGGTAACCTGCCAGGTACTGCAGCAAGACAAGTCCAGCAATGCCTTCCTCGGATCTCTAATTATGCCTCCCTGGGAATAATTGACAGCCTGCATACACTACCCAATCTAATAGGACTATTCAAGATCTTTCTTCAATGGCCTATGCAGGGCTATCTGGGAATAAACCATACAGCAACATATTGACACTTAATACAGCTGTGGCAAAAATTAAGAGACTATCGCAAAATGTTCAGTTTGTCTGATTTTTCTCTTTATAGGTATATTTTTGAGTAAAATGTAAATTGTTCTTTTAGTCTATAAACTTCTGACAACATGTTTCCGAATTTACAAGCAATACATTTTGGGTTTATTTTCTGAAAAGGAGAAATGGTCAAAATAAAAACAAAACAGTGCTTTCAGACCTCAAATAATGCAAAGAAAACAAGTTCATAATCATTTAGAAACAACAATACTAATGTTTTAACTCAGGAAGAGTTCAGAAATCAATATTTTGTGGAATAACCATGATTTTTGATCACAGCTTTCATGGGTCTTGGCATGCTTTCCACCAGTCTTTCACACTGCTTCTGGTGCAAAAATGTAAGCAGTTCTTCTTTGTTTGATGGCTTGCGACTATCCATCATCCTCTTGATTACATTCCAGAGGTTTTCAATGGGTTGCTTTTAAGTGGTGGAAAATATTCATTGCTCTATCACAAAGTTTCTGAGATAGAAGTATTTTTGTTATTACGTTATTTCTGCATTTTCAATGTATGTGGTTTTTCTATGTTATTCCCATTTCTTTGCTTGTCTTACTTAATTGTGAATTTTCTTATAAGGACAACTTGAGTTTTATGGGAAGGAGCATTGACAGTGCAGTCAACCAATCATTGCTTCTCGGAAAGTCACATGTTTTGGGGAGGAGCTAACTGTTATGAGGCGGTAAAATTTGAGTCAGTCAGAAAAGGATGGTGATGGCAACAAGGACTGATATGTAAGACTCTGACAGGAGACAGGCCCTACAGGGATCTGAGCCATGCCACAGGGAGATAGAAGGGAAGGCAGCGGACAAACGCCATTGTGAGAGGATTTTCACTGCATTTCTGGGTGGGCAAGTCACCTCAGAGGGAAGAAAACAGCTCAGCCACTGAGGTGTAACTGAGTGAGGGTCTCCACAGAGAGAGAACCTGAAAGCAGCCAATATCACACTGAGAAACTGCCTGTCTGCAAATGTTCATCTGTAAGGAATAGGCTGACCTGTTTACCTCTCAACTGTGTATACTGTAGTTATCTACCAGATTACCTCCTCTGTCATCTCTGGGGAAAAATCTACATTTAGTCAGTCGGCTCATCGCATTTTTGGCGGAATTTGTCACCACCATTGAACTGAACTTAATCTGCTATTTGATCTGATTTAACCCCTTACCGGCATCGGACGTACTATACCATCCGATGCCGGCTCCGCTGCTTTGATGCAGGGCTCCGCGGTGAGCCCGCACCAAAGCCGGGACATGTCAGCTGTTTTGAACAGCTGACATGTGCCCGTAATAGGCGCGGGCAGAATCGCGATCTGCCCGCACCTATTAACTAGTTAAATGCCGCTGTCAAACGCAGACAGCGGCATTTAACTACCGCTTCCGGCCGGGCGGCCGGAAATGACGTCATTGCCGACCCCCGTCACATGATCGGGGGTCGGCGATGCTTGTATATTGTAACCATAGAGGTCCTTGAGACCTCTATGGTTACTGATTGCCCGTCGCTGTGAGCGCCACCCTGTGGTCGGCGCTCACAGCACACGTGCAATTCTGCTACATAGCAGCGATCAGCAGATCGCTGCTATGTAGCAGAGCCGATCGGGTTGTGCCTGCTTCTAGCCTCTCATGGAGGCTATTGAAGCATGGCAAAAGTTAAAAAAAAAAGTTTAAAAAAATGTGAAAAAAATAAAAAAAACATAAAAGTTTAAATCACCCCCCTTTCGCCCCAATCAAAATAAATCAATAAAAAAAATATCAAATCTACGCATATTTGGTATCGCCGCGCTCAGAATCGCCCGATCTATCAAATAAAAAAAAGTATTAACCTGATCGCTAAACAGCGTAGCGGGAAAAAACTCGAAACGCCAGAATTACGTTTTTTTGGTCGCCGCGACATTGCATTAAAATGCAATAACGGGCGATCAAAAGAACGTATCTGCACCGAAATGCTATCATTAAAAACGTCATCTCGGCATGCAAAAAATAAGCCCTCAACCGACCCCAGATGATGAAAAATGGAGACGCTACGAGTATCGGAAAATGGCGCAATTTTTTTTTTTTTTTTTTTTTAGCAAAGTTTGGAATTTTTTTTCACCACTTAGATAAAAAATAACCTAGTCATGTTTGGTAATGACCTGGAGAATCATAATGGCAGGTCATTTTTAGCATTTAGTGAACCTAGCAAAAAAGCCAAACAAAAAACCAATGTGGGATTGCACTTTTTTTGCAATTTCACCGCACTTGGAATTTTTTTCCCGTTTTCTAGTACACGACATGCTAAAACCAATGATGTCGTTCAAAAGTACAACTCGTCCCGCAAAAAATAAGCCCTCACATGGCCAAATTAACGGAAAAATAAAAAAGTTATGGCTCTGGGAAGGAGGGGAGCGAAAAACGAACACAGAAAAACGAAAAATCCCCCGGTCATGAAGGGGTTAAAGGAGAAAAATGTCCCGACAGTGTATCAATCATCCGAACAGATTCTACTATGTGTGTGATTCTTTTACACCAAAAGGCCAAGTACATTCAATCATTCATAATATAAAAAGATGTACCAGATGTAATTTAAGTGTCCACTTGGTGATCAAGACAAAAGCTGGGCCCCTCATGTGATATGCTCAAGTTGTTCAAATGGTCTTTGTGACTGGTTGAATATGAGGAAAGTGGCTATGTGTTACCTCGGCTTCCGTGGCTCCGTCTCCTGCCGCCGGCTCGCTCGCTCTCCTCACTGCGTCCTCTTCTTCCTGGGGCTCGGTCCAGGCGTCGCGCTTGGCGTCCTCTTCTCCCCGGGGTTCGGTCCTGGCATCCCGGCGTGCGTCCTCTCTCCATCTGGGTGCGCGCGCCTGTGGCTTGCACAGGCACAGTCAGGTCTGACCGTGCACGCGCACCTTCTTCCTCTTCTCTTCCTGCTTGACCTGTCCCGGAAGTCCTTCCTGCCAATCGGTATCCAGCGTCAGGTACTTTAGGCCCTCCTTCCTTCTTGGAGGTGCCTGATTATTGAGTTGCTTTGCTTTAGTTAGGTCACGTATTTGCTCCTTGCTCCCCTGGTCTATTACGTATTAACCCTGGTTCCTCTCTTGTCTTCCCTCAGCTCCCGTCTACCTCCGATCCAGTGTCTCCCCTCTGTTCCTGCTCCCGTGTACCTCCGTTCCAGTGTCTCCCCTCAGTACCTGTACCGGTGTTCCTCCTCCGTTCCTGCTCCCGTGTACCTCCGTTCCAGTGTCTCTCCTCAGTACCTGTACCGGTGTTCCTCCTCCGTTCTTGCTCCCGTGTACCTCCGATCCAGTGTTTCCCCTTAGTACCTGTACCCGTCCTCCTTCTCCGTTCCGGTGTCTCTCCTCAGTTCCTGCTTCCGTGTTTTCCCTCTGGTTTTCGGTTCCTTCTGGTTCTCAGCTTCCCCTTTGTCGCTTTCATTGAGCCGATCCCTGGTCCTGGCCTCCGTGGTTCTTGAGGTCCCCGCGCTTGCCTCCTAACAGTCCCTGTATAGGGGTTGGTTCCTCTGGAGTGCTTGTTCGGGGTAGCTTCGGTTCCACTGCCCAGTGGGTCCACTCCTTGTACCCTATACCCTCTAGCGTAACACTATGCCATTTGCTGTTCCCATTATTTGGAGAGAACCCAAAAATCATAGTGATGACTGCTAATTTTGTGTTATCAAACTGAAGGGCTTTTATACAAAGAACAAACATAAGATTAATTACCCTGAACTTGAATGAAGATTATGGAGCTGAAGTTACTGGCGAAGAAATGAAAACCTCAAGTCAAGATGAGTATGTACCTGATGGAGCAGCCGAGCAGCCAGAATGCTTTACTCAACATGAATTAACCGCTTCCTGACATGCGTCGTACTAGTACTGCTCTGCGGGAACTATGTTCCCGCAAACAGCAGTGCTAGTACGGCGGCACGATCGCGCGGTCCCACGGTGAGCGCCGCGGCAATCGCGTGCGGGTGTCAGCTGTATGTGACAGCTGACACAACGCAGCAATGTCCACGAACAGTGCTAGCGCCGATCGTGGGCATTTAACCCCTCTGATGCCGCTGTCAGTAGTGACAGCGAAATATAGAACAATCGCGATCGCGTTGTTGCAGTGGTCTCCATGGAGACCCTCGGCTCCAAGTTGGCCGCGGGGTCCTTCCAAGTCCTTCAGTGAGGTGGCTTGTCAGCGCCTGCTAAGAGCAGGCACCGGCAAGCCTCCTTCACTGCCCATCAGATTGCTGATCTGACACTGTGCTATGCAAAGTGTCAGATCAGCGATCTGACATGATATAGTGATGTCCCATCCTGGGACAATGTTATAAAGTTTTAAAAAAAATTAGAATGTGTAAAAATATATTTTTTTTAAATCCCCAAATAAAAAAATAAAAAAATATTTTTCCAATAAATCCCTTTATTTATGTAAATAATAAAAAAAATAAAAGTACACATATTTGGCATCACCAAGTCCGTAACGACCTGCTCTATAAAACTGTCCCACTAGTTAACCTCTTCAGTGAACACCGTAAAAAAAAAAAATAAACAAGGCAAAAAACAATGCTTTATCATCACACTGCCAAACAAAAAGTGCAATGAAGTGCGATAAAAAAGACGAATGTAAATAAACATAGTACTGCTGAAAACGTCATCTTGTCCCACAAAAAATAAGCTGCCACTCTGCTCCATCAGCAGAAAAAAAAAAAAAGTTATAGCTCTCAGAATAAAGCGATGCCAAAATAATTTTTTCTCTAAAAGTCATTATTGTGTAAAAGCACCAAACCATGAAAAAAAATATAAACGAGGTATTGCTGTAATCGTACTAACCCGAAGAACAAAACTGCTTTATCAATTTTACCACACGCAGAACGGTATTTCCCCCCCCCCCCCCAAAGAAATTCCTGGTTTTTGTTCATTCTGCCTCCCAAAATCGGAATAAAAAGCGATAAAAAAATGTCATGTGCCCAAAGATGGTACCAATAAAAACATCAACTCGTACCGCAAAAAACAAGACCACACATGACTCTGTGGGCCAAAATATGGATAAATTATAGCTCTCAAAATGTGGTGGTGCAAAAACTATTTTTTGCATTAAAAAGCATCTTTAAGGCCGGCCTCACGCTAGCGAGTTTTACGGACGTATGAACGCATTAAATACGTCCGTAAAACACGCATTACACACGGCCCAATTATTCTCTATGCCCCTGCTCCTATTTGCCGTGTTTTACTGATCCGTATTATACGGCTTTCTACGGCCGTAGAAAATCGCAGCATGCTGCGTTTGTCACCGTATTGCGCAAAAAAATCACCAATGCAAGTCTATGGGAGCCCGAAAAATACGGATTACACACGGACCAGCAGTGTGACTTGCGAGAAATGCGCAGTGGTGTTAGAGAGAAAAGCCGGCAATTCAGTGCGGTGTACAGTAAAATCACACTGACAGCTTCCAGTAGAATAGGTAGAATAAATGTGTACACATAGAATAGGTATATATATATGTATATATATATATATATATATATGTCATTGAGACACATATATGTATATATATTAATATTTCGCCCAGCGCGATATAGCAGAAAGCCGGTAATTCAATTGCCGGCTTTTGCTATCTCCTTCCTAAACCCGACATGATATGAGACATGGTTAAGTAAATAAGGCAGCACACTGCAGCGCTAAAACATGCAAACTTGAAAACACGAAATTTGAACTGCATAACTGCACTAGAAATATGAAAAATGAGAGCTTTTAGCACATAAAAATGGCCAATTTTATGTGTACCTGGTAGCCCCTTTACGGTATCTCTCTTATACCAGGTCCTACGCTTGCCTTACCTCGCTGAGAATAAACGTCTCCATCTGAATGGGTACATGTGAAACCTCTTCTTAGACTAAAATTCTCTCTCTCTGTGGAGGGGTATTGGACCTGCTGTAATTAAAACACCTGATGCTAGGAGGCGGAGTGCACGATCAGAAGGCTAAAGAATACATTTCAAAAACCTGACCTGCACATCCAAACATAGACTCAGTGTGAACAGGTGCTGAACCTAGAGTCGCCAACTCGTATATAGTTAAGTAAATAAGGCAGCACACTGCAGCGCTAAAACATGCAAACTTGAAAACACGAAATTTGAACTGCATAACTGCACTAGAAATATGAAAAATGAGAGCTTTTAGTGCATAAAAATGGCCAATTTTATGTGTACCTGGTAGCCCCTTTACAGCATCTCTCTTATACCAGGTCTTACGCTTGCCTTACCTCGCTGAGAATAAACGTCTCCATCTGAATGGGTACATGTGAAACCTCTTCTTAGACTAAAATTCTCTCTCTCTGTGGAGGGGTATTGGACCTGCTGTAATTAAAACACCTGAAGCTAGGAGGCGGAGTGCACGATCAGAAGGCTAAAGAATACATTTATTTCAAAAACCTGACCTGCACATCCAAACATAGACTCAGTGTGAACAGGTGCTGAACCTAGAGTCGCCAACTCGTATATAGTTAAGTAAATAAGGCAGCACACTGCAGCTCTAAAACATGCAAACTTGAAAACACGAAATTTGAACTGCATAACTGCACTAGAAATATGAAAAATGAGAGCTTTTAGCGCATAAAAATGGCCAATTTTATGTGTACCTGGTAGCCCAATATTAATAATATTAATAATATCACGCCAATATTTTCCGCCATTTAACCCTTTAATTTAATAGCTGGAACGGCCAAATTTTGCACATACACACTACTAACATTAGTAGTGTGGAATATGCAAAAAAAATGGGGATATGACATGGTTTACTGTATGTAAACCATGTCTCATATCATGTCGGGTTTTTGAAGGAGATAGCAAAAGCCGGCAATTGAATTACCAGCTTTTAAGCTATCTCACGCTGGATGAAATATTAATATATATATAAATATATAGATGTGTCTCACTAATATATATATATATATATAAATATATATATATATATATATATATATATACAGTATATATGTTTTTATTATTTTTGAGCACATGGATCCCTTGTATATCCGTATGTCGGTTTTGCAAGCCTGCGAGAAAATCTCGCAGTACGGATGCCATACGGATTACATACGGAGGATGCCATGCGCCAAATACGCTGACACACCCTGCCTACGGAGGAGATATGGACCACTATTTGGGGGACTTTTCAGCGTATTACGGCCGTAAATTACGGACCGTATTTTTATACGCTGAGTGTGAGGCCGGCCTCAGTGTGTGAGAGCTGCCAGACATAAAAACCCGCTATATCAGTCGCAATCCGTCGAATTTTGAGAAAAACGAATCCAGCGACTGATGGCATCGGATCTGTTTGTTTCTCATAGACTTGTATTAGCGATGGATTGCAACGGATGGCCTCTCCTTTCATCCATCGATCACCGGATCTGTCGAAAATTGTTTGTCCGGCAGCTGGAGACAACGGACAAAGTAACGTTTTTTGTGTACATCAAAAAACGGACAGCGACGGATCCGTTGCCGTCCATCGTTTGCTCGATTGGAATCTTATGGGCGCCAGGTCCGTCAAATGACGGAAATCGGCGACGGATTCCTTTTTTTAACTGAGCATGCTCCGATTTATTTAGCCGGATCCGCTAGTCAGATTCGTCGAAAAAATGAATCCGTCGCATCAGTTTTTAACAATTTTCGACGGATCCGTTGATCCGTTGAGCCAACAGATTGTGACCGATGGCAAGAAACTGATGTGTGAAAGGGGCATTAAAGTTAGAGCTGGGTTAGGGTTGGGGCTAATGTTAAGGTTATGGTTGGGATTAGGGTTATTATTGGGATTAGGGTTAGGGTTGCAATAATGGTTAGGGTTGAAATTAGGATTTGGGTTGGAATTAGGGTTTGGGTTGGATTTAGGGTTACGGTTGGGATTAGGGTTGGGATTAGGGTTAGGGGTGTGTTGGGGTTAGGGTTGGAGTTAGAATTGGGGGTTTCCACTATTTAGGCACATCAGGGGCTCTCCAAACGCGACATGGCGTCTGATCTAAATTCCAGCCAATTTGCTCCTACCCTTCCAAGCTCTGCCATGCACCCAAACAATGGTTTACCTGCATATATGTGGTATCAGTGTACTAAGGACAAACTGTACAACAACTTTTGGGGTCCAATTTCTCCTGTTACCCTTAGTAAAATAAAACAAATTGGATCTGAAATATTTTTTTTGTGAAAAAAAGTTGAATGTTCATTTTTTTAAACAATTCCAAAATTCCTATGAAGCACCTGAAGGGTTAATAAACTTCTTGAATGTGGTTTTGAGTACCTTTAGGGGTGTGGTTTTTAGAATGGTGTCACTTTGGGGCATTTTCTGTCATATAGGTCCCTCAAAGTCAGTTCAAGTGTGAGGTGGTCCCTAAAAAAATTATTTTGAAAATTTTGTTGTAAGAATGAGAAATCGCTGGTCAACTTTTAACCCTTATAACTTCCTAGCAAAAAAGAATATCTTTCCAAAATTATGCTGATGTAAAGCAGACATGTGGGAAATGTTATTTATTAACTATTTTGTGTGATATGACTCTCTGATTTAAGGGCATAAAAACTAAAAGTTTGAAAATTGCTAAATTTTCAAAATTTTCGCCACATTTCCTTTTTTTCACAAATAAATGCAAATCATATCAAAGAAATGTTACCGCTATTATAAGGTACAATATGTCACAAGAAAACATTCTCAGAACCACCAGGATCCGTTGAAGCATTTCAGAGTTATGACCTCATAAAGTGACAGTGGTCAGAATTGAAAAAAAATGGCCTGGTCAGGAAGTTGAAAACAGGCTTCAGGGTGAAGGGGTTAAATGATCTCATAAGAGACCTTTTATTGTCAAAAGATAAAACTTCATGATGAAGTCAAAGTGTGTTATTACAGAAATAAAATAACACTTTACACATGTGTACTGTAACAATGTGAATGGTCTCTTTGGAGAACTGAATCAAGAGTATTTTGTTGCAGATTGGCGATTGTTTATTGACTCATCCCAGAGAAGTTTGAAAGCAGTGTTGCTTCACAATGGAAATATGAAACCACTAATCCCTATTGCTCACTCATGTCATCTAAAGGAAAGTTATGAAAATCTGTCAGTTGTTTTGGATGCTATACAATATAAGTATCATCAATGGAATATCTGTGGAGATTTGAAAGTGCTTGGTCTGCTAATGGGAATGCAAGGAGGTTTCAACTATTGTTGCTTCTTGTGTTTATGGGACAGTAGAAATACAGTAGAGCATTATGTTCATCGTGATTGGGGACAGAGAAGCATCTATGCTCCAGGTAGACGCAATGTTCAGTATAATTGTTAAGTTGCTCCAACAAAAATCTTTCTTGCTCCACTACATATAAAGTTAGGATTGATTCAAAACTTTGTCAAAGCCATGGCAAAGACAAACTCACAAGGGTTCCAGTACATTTCACAGAAATTCTCCAGCATTTCATCAGTAAAACTGAAGGAAGGGGTATATAGTTTATAATGTAGACCCGTGGAAATAAAAAAAAAATCACATTTTTCCCACAAAAATCTTTTTTAGCTACAAATTTGGTATTTTCACAAGGGCAAAAGGAGAAAATGGACTCCAAAGTTTAGTGTGCAATTTCTCCTGAGGTCACTGATACCCCATATATGGTGGTCAAAAACTACTTTTGACAAGAGAAGAGAGAAAGAGTAGACTAAACTGGTATGCACAACCCTAAATATAAAGACAGTTTATAATTCCATATAACAAAACACCTTTATTAAACACCTCAAAAACAGATTAAAAGCATTTAAAATCGAATATTAAGATCGACACACCCACCATATCCCACAATAAATGACAGTCCCATAATACAATCAGTTATAGGTAGACATATACTGCCCTGAATGCACCTAATCAGATGTACTCTCCTGCAAAACATGCCCATGCAGGCTGCAAAAGACCTGACCTCAATATGTCGGTATCAACCGCTAGTAGCCTGAAGATGAAGCGTCCATGCTATACATAATCCTAAGATCAAAGTGTGGTGGCATGCTAGGTCATAGCCGTGGATACAACCTGTCCTGAGTAGAGTCTGGTACGTGAAGATGCAGCAGGATAAAGTAGCACAGGGCTATACCGCAGGGGTTAAATCCCCATAGAGCCAGGGTACAAAAGAGCCCAAAATAGCCCTGAAATAAGAGGAGGATATGGTGGGAGCGCACCCCACGCGTATCGCTGCCGCAGCAGCTTCGTCAGGGGAAGTGACTTCATCTTCAGGCTACTAGCGGTGGATACCGACATATTGAGGTCAGGTCATTTATTGTGGGATATGGTGGGTGTGTCGATCTTGATATTCGATTTTAAATGCTTTTAATCTGTTTTTGAGGTGTTTAATAAAGGTGTTTTGTTATATGCAATTATAAACTGTCTTTATATTTAGGGTTGTGCATACCAGTTTAGTCTACTCTTTCTCTCTTCTCTTGCCATGTTTTCACATGTAGACTAGGTATTGCACCCCTTTATGGTTACTGTGACATAAAATATTGGTGCGCCCCTTTCTATCCTTACTCAAAAACTACTTGTGAGGCACAGTGCAAAGCTCAGAAGGGAAGTAGCGCCACATTACAGTGCAGATTTTGTTGCACTTGTTTGTGGGTGCCACGTTACATTGGTAGAGCCTATGAGGTGCCAGAACAGCAGAAACCCTCATAAGTGACCCCATTTTTACCAATTAAACCTCTCAATAAATTCATCTAGGGAAGAAGTGATTATATTGACACCACAGGAGTGTCACAGACTTTTATACCATTGGGCAGTGAAGAAAAAATAATTTACATTTTTACCACCAAGATTGTGTGTTAGCCCCAAGTTTCACATTTTCACACTGGGAAATGGGTAAAAACGGCACCAACATTTGTCCCACAATTTCTGATGAATGTAGAAATACCACATATGTGGATGTACAGTACTACTTTGTCAATAGGAGTGACTTGGGATGGATAGAGCGCTATTTGCCTCCTGGAGCCCAGATTTTCCTAGACTAGTTTGAAGATTCCATATAACGAGCCCCTAAGTGCTAGAAAAGCAGAATCTCCCCTCAAGTGACCACATTTTAGAAATAATAACCCTTTGGGAACTTATCTACAGATGTATTTACGATTTTGACTCCATGGGTGTTTTCCAGAAACAAGCAGCAGTGGATTTTGCGGATTGAAAATTGCAAACTGCCATTGTAGTGACCAGTACACTACAGTGACCAGTAAATTGCAGTCACCAGTACATTATGCCCAGCTCATGCTTCTGGATACACGTGGAGCACCCCCAGACGCAGGGCCGCGGGGTACTCGGTACAGGTCCTCTCTGTCTCTCTCCTGGGGTTGTCACGGTGGCTAGACCCGGTCCGTGACCTTGCTAAGGGGCATCCAATGAAAGGTGATGAAAGTTTGCCAAGTGTTCGTGACGCCACCTGTGGTATTCGGTCAGGGTGACCGACGCTGCTTGGGGGTCCACTGGGGTGATGTTATGGCAGCTAGATGGAATACCTTCCCACAGGTGAAGTGTTTCCCCAGGGCTTCCCAGTAGTGTAGGTGGTGATGATGTGTGGCGCGGTTAATAACGGGGACACAAAGGGTGCAGTCTCTTTACCTTTTTACTGAAGACTTCGGGATCTGCAATCCAGAGCACTGCTAACAGGGCTGGCTGAGACCTGTCGGTCCGAAGGCACATCCAGAGTTCCCTTTGCAGGTGGAAATCAGTGCCTATCTACTATCGCCTGTGCGTTGTAGTCCTTCCCTGTGGAGCACCACGGGATAGTCCTCACAACTGTCGTATTTGTTCTTTCTCTCTCCGTTCCCGCTAGGACGCACCCGTATGACAGGTAGGCCTGGAGTTATTCTGGGACCCTCTCCCACGATTGCCTCCAATGTCTGCTTAGGAGAGACAGCCAACCTATAATTAACTGTCCTGCCGCTGTTTGAAGTAATGCTTGAAGTCTGTTACTTCCTCTGCGTTCTGGCAACCAGCTACACGCCTCAGTAGGATGTTGCCGATCTCGAGGCATGACTCCTACTGGTTCTATCGCCTTTTTGCTGTGATCTCGTTTCTCACTTCTCCACAATATACTTCGCTTTGTGTCCTTCCTTAAGATGCCGTCGCAAGGTAGTGCAGGCGCGGCTCCGTAACGATCTGTCCTTTCTGCTAGGTCCCTGCCAGGATCCCACCCCTGACAGGTCCTCCCTGGAACTCTCCCAGGCTGCTTTCTGACTAACTTCCTATCCAACCCCCAGTTTTACCGAAGTGTGAGGAGTGGCCTAATACATAGAGCCCTTTGCTCCCCCTGGTGGCCGGAGTGTGAAGTGTAGTGTGTGACTGTGATACCTGGTCAGGTGAACTCCTTTAGTGCAATCAGACGTAACATCACTCCCCTTAGTGGCAGAGCGACATTACTTCAACGACCAGGACTCTGGGGCGCTGCACTCGCACCTGTAAATTAGGAGGGCTCTCATCACTACAGAAATGCCAAATATGTGGACGCTAAATGTGGTTTAGGCACACTGGGGCTCAGAAGGTGGGAGGGGGCATTTGGATTTGGGAGTGGAGAATTTGCTGAATTTCTTTTGGGGATCAAGGAGCCGTTTAGCTTTTGCAGAGCATTTGTGCTTGCAGTAACGTGGAAACCCCCTATATTTCCATTAACAGATGACAGATCTGAGTGGTGACTTGCTTTTTTTGTGGATTGAGATGAAGCTTTTTGGGGGGAATAGTTTACATAATGTTTGTGATCACATTTATCCGGTGCTCTTCGCTGTGCACTTACTTTGGGGTTTCCATCTAAATCTCTAAGTGACGTGATTCAGATGAATCCCCTGAGGGATTCATTCACTATAATGAGGCAGCAGATTTACTCTGGAATCTGTCTGGCCTCTGTTCAGCGGTATCCTTTTCAGAAGTGCACAAAACTGTGGCCGATGTCACTTTATCAAATCCTAAAAAACGGACACTGCCGTATCACAGGTCCTATGGCGTCCACAGTGCCTCCATCTGCCTCAGACTGTGGAGACCTGGTTGTCGTAACCAGTGCCTTCCCCCCTCCCAGCAATCCCGTAATGAAACACACACAGTCCTAGGTGGGTTGAACAGGTCGATCACAGTTTATTAATTACATAAGCAGAGAAAAGCAATTACATTTCGTAACGGGCGGCTCGCGCCGAGCTCCTGTCCCTGATCGACAGGTGAATTGGAATTGGCCCAACGAGCGGTTACAACCTTTGCCCTCCTCCACTTCTTCCGCCACGGAGGATCCCGTGTATTACCTACGTGGGACTCCGACCCCACCCATCAGCCTTAGGGCCTGTTCAACCCCCTCCTGTAATCCAGACAGAAAAATATCAAGGCCATTGTCTGTCAGGTGAACTCTGTCCGGTCTTAATAGTGGCGTGTTATCCCCTTGCAGCTGGTGGTGATGAATTACAATACCGCCATTTTCTCTCACAAATTTCCCAATCCGAACATTGAATTTTCTCCTTGTCCGCTCTATGGCTTTTTTACCTCTTGCGCTTCGCCAGACGGCCGTGGTATTCTATCCGACCACACCAGTATTATGTTCCTGAATAAACAGCTGACCCGTTCAATATCCGTTGTCATCCATTTGTACAGATCGGCCACCTTTTGTTTGCCTAGGTCATTGCCACCCGCGTGTAACACCATTATCCCCAGGCGTTCCGCCCTCCTTGCTATGCCAACCAACTCTTTGAACACCTGTTTCCACTGGAGGCCTCTGATACCCCTCCAGTTAACTTATATGCCTGGGAGGCCGAGACTTGTTCCTCCCGGCCACAGTCTTGCCCTTTTTTCGGCCCAGTAGACATAGGAATGTCCTACAACCCAAACTTCAACCCCTGTAAGAGACAACATATGTTAATTCAGCAAATCAGGTCTTATGTATCTAGCGAAGCATGCGGGCTTCCAACAACCCAGTCTCTGCACCTTGGCCTCTGACACTCCTGCCCTAGCTGCTTCTGTGGCTGCCCCTGTTCCATACTCCTTTGGATTCGCGCTGGGTTTTTTAAGCATAGCTTGAGCATTGCCTGGAATTGGTATTTGGTCAGAGGGGACCCGTCTTTATGTGTGAAGAAAAATCTACTTGCGTGTCTTATTATGGTGCATCTTTTAACAATTTTTAGTAGGCAAACTGGGCCTTCTGTTGAGTTAACAAGGACCCATGTGCCCCTACCGGTCCGATCGCACTTGGATTTTCTCACCCGAATGCGCAGAGCATCGCTGCATATAACTATGTCCTCGTTAATTAGGCCTCCTTCTGACACGTTTTTTGACCGTGGTAGTAATTCACTAATGCACAATGCTCCGAAAAAGGTGATCGCAAAAGCTGCCGATATGAGGACCGCCTCGTATTGTTATGTGCAGACTGATAGGGATATAGAAATAATGTCATGCAATAGTCTGAGTGAAATGGGGCGACGACATTCTTGGCTTGGTTAAAGCCTTTTCCATCCTTTAATGGCTTGTTTTATGAAGAAAAACTTAGTTACGTCTGCCCATCCCAGTAGTTGAAAGAAAAATGCTAATCCCGATAATTTCCGTTGTGCCGACGTCCCCGACACCCCGCCTTCCCTCATCCGTAATAGAAAATTGTCCGTCACCGCGCTTCGTGTTTGGTCCCATTTATCAACTGGCCTACCCTGAATTAATGAGCACTACTCCTCCGAAGCCTTACCATAGACCTGCCAGGTAGCTGGGGAAACGGAGGCCCGGATTAAAGGCATCAATGATTGGTCACTGTGTCCCACGGGGACAGTGGACACTGAATACCCCAGGGTTGCGCATTGGGATGCTGGATTCTGAAAGCCTGCCAATTGGAAAATAACAGTGAGTTAATGATATTATCGTCTACTTCCGCCACCACTGTGGCTCTACACCAAATATTGTTTTCTAGGCATAGCAGCACTAGCCTGCGTAATAGAGCTAGTATGGGCAAGTATGAGGATGACATGTGATTTAGACTCCTTGCTGTTTTCGCATTTTTCGTTTGGAAACGAATGTTCATGTTTCTCAACTGATCGGCCCATATCTCGATAGCTGCTACCACTGCAAACAATTCCCATAGGGCTGGGTATCGCCCCCAGTTTGCTGTTGTCCATTGCTCCGGCCAATCGGATTTACACCATTGGTTCTTACAAATTGCTGCAAAACCTCTTTTTTGCTCCACCCTATTGTCAGCCCTATTTCCTTGCTTGTAGTTTCACTAGCCATGACACATGTGCGACCGTTGTACGATTGCAGGAACTTCTGCCATACTAGCAGATCTGCTTTTAGCGTGCGAGTGAGCCTAATTCTATGGCCAGGCTGAGAAGCGCCTTTTGTTGCCAAAGACAGTTTGTGCGAGATTGCTCTGCCGACTGGCACTACGTGGCAGGCAAATGTCAGTAGACCCAATAATGCCTGCATTTGCTGGAGGGTTACCTTGTTAACTTCGCAAAAGCCTTCCAACATCTGTTGAGTTTTTTGTATTTTATCCGTTGGTAATCGGAAAACCATCGAATTGGTGTCTATTTTGATACCTAGAAAAGGCAATAAGTTGCACGGTCCCTCCGTTTTTTCCGGCGATAATGGTACCCTGAAGTGGCGTGAGATAGCTTTGAATTTTTCTAGTAGGACGGAGCAGAGTTTAGAATTTCTGGGGCCGCCGAAAAAAAATTTGTCGAGGTAGTGAATTAGGGATTTGCTGCCCGTCTAGTACCGAACTACCCAATCCAAGAAGGTACTGAATAATTCAAAATGACATGAGATGGAACATCCCATGGGTAGGCACATATCGAAATAATAGTGTTGGTCCACTTTGCAGCCCAGGAAGTGGAAACATTCAGGGACAAAATGGAGAAAACAGACACTACCGTAAAGCCCACACACTACACCAAATACTAATAATATATGAAATTTTATTGGGTACACCAAAACAGCAAAAAAAAACACATAAAACATAAGTAAAAACAGAACAATAGCACCCCACTCATGGACCCCCTTAAGGCACTACATCCATATAACACATGGTTGATGAAATGATGACAATAAATACATAATAACACGAATATCAATATAAATATACAGTAGTCACATAAACATATACAGCAATGCAAATGCACCTAGAATAGTAAACGGGAAGGACCTCCTATAACAATCATGAGATATGCACAAAACTATACCACAGCTACTTCAGTGGCTAATATAAATCCTGCTCGGACGAGTATACACCCATAACAGAATTAAAATGGCCACGGTCTCAAGTAGTCCAATAGGCAAACCACCATAGCCCATGAAAGACAGATAGTAAGGCCAGCACAGGTAAGTATGTGTAAATCACGGCCCTGTCATATGTGCAAATGAAAAAGCATAGAGCTAGATGTGCAGGCCATGATGAAAGTCACGACCCGGCCAGAATGAGAAGGAGGATACCAACCAGGAGGGGGCCCCAGATGAAAATGAGAGCGGGGTGCGACCCAAAACTTGAATTACGGTTCTGCGCCTTGCTTCTCTTTATTATATAGAAACATTCAGGGTGCACAGGTAGTAAACAGGATGCCGATTCTATGTCAGATTTGGCTAACAGGGTGCCGGGTCCGGCTGCACGAACCAGTTCCACCGCCTTATCGAAAGACGCGTATGTGACCGAAGAATCTTCTGGGGAGATAGAGTCGTTAACCGAATCGCCCTTTGGGTGAGACAAATGATGGATTAGCTGATATTTACCGAGTTCCTTTTTTTGTATAATGCCTATCGGTAATATTTTGATGTTTTTGAAGGGAAGCAGATGAAAGGGGCCTGCAATTCTACCTAGTTCCACCTCCTTTTCTATTTTTTGTCTAAGTGTTTTGGGGAATTCGCAAGGAGATTTTAGGTTATCCGATAGGGTTGGCGTTCTTGTAAGCTTGAAGGGGATAAAAAAATCCCGTCCGTGAAGCCAGCTTGTAGCTGCTGTTTCTTATTGGGGTAGAGATTTAGCTAGGGGGCCATCGCAGCTACGCTCACTGGGGTTCTGCTTTGTAGGTGCTTTGCATGGTTGACGAGTGCACCTTGAAGCTGGGTGCCCCCTTCCCCGCAAGCCGGGCAATCATGTCTGAATTTGCATAACATGTGGAAATGGCAGTTTCCCTCACTGAATAGCCAGCAGGCCCCGGGTTTTCGTACAACCACTGAATTTTGCCCTGCGGCTGCGGAGTAATTAGTGGTCTTAGTTGAAAAGGGGGGCTGCTTCTGCGACAGCATCAGCTGCAACCACACGTCTGTCTCTTTAACTCCCCAGTCTAGATCGGGCTGTAGGGGCAGACTCCTGCAGAACTCCTCATCATACCTCCGCCAGGCTGAACCGCCACGCGACTTGTATGAACTATATATCATGTCCTGATATATAAACAATTTGGAACAGCGTTCCGGATGTTTCTAGCCCATAATACAGCCCAATACTGTGATGACCTGGAGCCAATTATTCATAGTTAATGCTATTTTCGATCTACTCCTATCATAACCCCTTTCTTTAGCTTTATCCACCGTTTGTTGGTCTGCTGATAACAGCGACCATATGTCAATATAATCATTGCACCAGATTTTTTGTCTGGTCTCCTGATCTATATGAGCGCCTAGCAGGCTGATCCCGCAGAAGAAGGTGTCTTTATGTAAATTCAGTGACTGTAGTGTTGTTTTGTTCACCACTTTACCGCTCGGATGCGATAGGTGTACAACTAGCTCCTTTATCGCAGAGGTTAACTCCATTTCTTTTAAATTACCCCCGTAGCATAACAGTTCCTCGCTACCTTTGGAATGAACACTCACCGCTGTGTGTCTCTGGAAGAGTGTACACCGATCCTGGAGGAGCCCCGACTCCCGTTGAAGTTGACGGGGTGATGTCACAGGATGGGGAAACTCTGGCTCCCGCTACAGCGATGGGCTGGTGGATGCGCTGACTGCATGGCAATTGGCGTGGCTGGAAGCCGTGGGAGATGGTTCTCCCTGGCTGATAGCCCTTGAGGGTGCCGTATGTGTCCCTATTACCGCACCTGATACCCCAATACTGAGCAGCCGCTGCTGTATGTGTCCCTATTAATGCACCTGATATCCCAATACTGAGCTACTACTGCCGTATGTGTCCCTATTACTGCACCTGATATCCCAATACTGAGCCGCTGCTGCCGTATGTGTCCCTATTACTGCACCTGATACCCCAATACTGAGCCGCTGCTGCCGTATGTGTCCCTATTACTGCACCTGAAATCCCAATACTGAGCCGCTGCTGCTGTATGTGTCCCTATTACTGCACCTGATACCCCAACACTGAGCCGCTGCTGCCGTATGTGTCCCTATTACTGCACCTGCTGTGTGGTTCTCTGTGCCCTCTAAATTCTAAAGCACCCCTCTATAATATAGTAATGCCGGGTGCAAGTTCCTAGAAAACAGTGCACATATTTTGCCCCCTCATAAGTAATAATGCCCTGTGTGCCCCTTTCACAGTCACAGTAACCTGAATTCCCCTATAACTATAAGTGCCCACTTTACATTTAATAATGTCCCGACTCTCCCTCCTGTACAGCTCCCCTATACACAGTATGATGTTCTTTTTTACACAGTATAATGCCCCCTCACTGTATAGTACCACCTACACAGTCAGTACACTGGCCCCTTAGTAGCCCCCAAACTGTTTGATGGCTCCAGCACTGTAAGATGACCCCCTCAATGCAATCCCCACACTGTATGATGGCCCCCTAGATAGCTTCCATATAGTATAACGCACCAGATAGTCCTCAATATAGTATAATGCACCCCCATAGGACTCCATAAAGTATAATGCACTCCCCATAGGCAGACTCTATAGCATAATGTAGCTCCCATAGGCAGACTCTGTAGTATAAGGCAGAATAATGCCAAATGCCAGAATGATGAGAGAGAGAGAGAATGTTTTAAGGCATTTTTACTACTTACTGCAAAGTCAAAAGTTTACATACACCAAGATTACTAAGCCTTTAAACAATTCTGTGATGATGTCATGATGTCAAGAAGCTTAGGGATAACAAAGTCAATGTTTTGGAGTGGCCATCACAAAGCCCTGATCTCAATCCTATTGAAAATTTAACGGCAAGGATTTCCCAAACGTTTGACCCAAGTCATTCAGTATAAGGCCGGCGTCACACTCGGCGTAAGACGATACGGTCCGTATATTACGGCCGTAATACGCATAAAAGTCCCCAAAATAGTGGTCCGTAGCTCCTCCGTAGGCAGGGTGTGTCAGCGTATTTTGCGCATGGCATCCTCCGTATGTAATCCGTATGGCATCCGTACAGCGTGTTTTTCTCGCAGGCTTGCAAAACCAACATACGGATTTACAATGGATCCATGTGTTAAAAAAAAACAAACAAACATATATACTGTCTATATATATATATATATATATATATATATATATGTCAGTAGACACATATATGTATATATATTAATATTTCATCCAGCGTGAGATAGCTTTAAAGCCTGTAATTCAATTGCCGGCTTTTGCTATCTCCTTCCTAAACCCGACATGATATGAGACATGGTTTACATACAGTAAACCATCTCATATCCCCCTTTTTTTTGCATATTCCACACTACTAATGTTAGTAGTGTGTATGTGCAAAATTTGGCCGTTCTAGCTATTAAATTAAAGGGTTAAATGGCGGAAAAAATTGGCGTGGGCTCCCGTGAAATTTTCTCCGCCAGAGTAGTAAAGCCAGTGAATGAGGGCACATATTAATAGCCTGGAGAGGGTCCATGGTTATTGCCCCCCCCCCCCCCTGGCTAAAAACACCTGCCTCCAGCCACCCCAGAAAAGGCACATCTGGAAGATGCGCCTATTCTGGCACTTGGCCACTCTCTTCCCATTCCCGTGTAGCGGTGGGATATGAGGTAATGAAGGGTTAATGTCACCTTGCTATTGTAAGGTGACATTAAGCCAGATTAATAATGGAGGGGAGTCAATTATGACACCTATCCATTATTAATCCAATAGCGGTGGTGAGGCGCCCTCTGCTGGTTGTCCTCATATGAACTCGAGCCTGGGAGCTTTCTAGGAAAATTCCCACGCTCGAGGAACAACCAGCAGAGGGCGCCTCACCGCAAATGAAGGTCATAATTGACGCCTCTCCATTATTAATCTGGCTTAATGTCACCTTACAATAGCAAGGTGACATTAACCCTTCATTACCCCATATCCCACCGCTACACGGGAATGGGAAGAGAGTGGCCAAGTGCCAGAATAGGCGCATCTTCCAGATGTGCCTTTTCTGGGGTGGCTGGGGGCAGGTGTTTTTAGCCAGGGGGGGCCAATAACCATGGACCCTCTCCAGGCTATTAATATCTGCCCTCAGTCACTGGCTTTACTACTCTGGCGAAGAAAATTGCGCGGGAGCCCACGCCAATTTTTTCCGGCATTTAACCCTTTAATTTAATAGCTAGAATGGCCAAATTTTGCACATACACACTACTAACATTAGTAGTGTGGAATATGCAAAAAAAAGGGGGATATGAGATGGTTTACAGTATGTAAACCATGTCTCATATCATGTCGGGTTTAGGAAGAAGATAGCAAAAGCCGGCAATTGAATTACCGGCTTTAAAGCTATCTAGCGCTGTATGAAATAATAATATATATACATATGAAATAATAATATATATACATATATGTGTATCACTGACATATATATATATATATATATATATATATATATACAGTGCCTACAAGTAGTATTCAACCCCCTGCAGATTTAGCAGGTTTAATAAGATGCAAATAAGTTAGAGCCTTCAAACTTCAAACAAGAGCAGGATTTATTAACAGATGCATAAATCTTACAAACCAAAAAGTTTTGTTGCTCAGTTAAATTTTTATAAATTTTAAACATAAAAGTGTGGGTCAATTATTATTCAACCCCTAGGTTTAATATTTTGTGGAATAACCTTTGTTAGCAATTACAGCTAATAATCGTCTTTTATAAGACCTGATCAGGCCGGCACAGGTCTCTGGAGTTATCTTGGCCCACTCCTCCATGCAGATCTTCTCCAAGTTATCTAGGTTCTTTGGGTGTCCCATGTGGACTAATCTTGAGCTCCTTCCACAAGTTTTCAATTGGGTTAAGGTCAGGAGACTGACTAGGCCACTGCAACACCTTGATTTTTTGCCTCTTGAACCAGGCCTTGGTTTTCTTGGCTGTGTGCTTTGGGTCGTTGTCTTGTTGGAAGATGAAATGACGACCCATCTTAAGATCCTTGATGGAGGAGCGGAGGTTCTTGGTCAAAATCTCCAGGTAGGCCGTGCTATCCATCTTCCCATGGATGCGGACCAGATGGCCAGGCCTCTTGGCTGAGAAACAGCCCCACAGCATGATGCTGCCACCACCATGCTTGACTGTAGGGATGGTATTCTTAGGGTCGTATGCAGTGCCATCCAGTCTCCAAACGTCACGTGTGTGGTTGGCACCAAAGATCTTGATCTTGGTCTCATCAGACCAGAGAACCTTGGACCAGTCAGTCTCAGAGTCCTCCAAGTGATCATGAGCAAACTGTAGACGAGCCTTGACATGATGCTTTGAAAGTAAAGGTACCTTACGGGCTCGTCTGGAACGGAGACCATTGCGGTGGAGTACGTTACTTATGGTATTGACTGAAACCAATGTCCCCACTGCCATGAGATCTTCCCGGAGCTCCTTCCTTGTTGTCCTTGGGTTAGCCTTGACTCTTCGGACAAGCCTGGCCTCGGCACGGGAGGAAACTTTCAAAGGCTGTCCAGGCTGTGGAAGGCTAACAGTAGTTCCATAAGCCTTCCACTTCCGGATGATGCTCCCAACAGTGGAGACAGGTAGGCCCAACTCCTTGGAAAGGGTTTTGTACCCCTTGCCAGCCTTGTGACCCTCCACGATCTTGTCTCTGATGGCCTTGGAATGCTCCTTTGTCTTTCCCATGTTGATCATGTATGAGTGCTGTTCACAAGTTTGGGGAGGGTCTTAAATAGTCAGAAAAGGCTGGAAAAAGAGATAATTAATCCAAACATGCGAAGCTCATTGTTCTTTGTGCCTGAACTACTTCTTAATACTTTAGGGGAACCAAACAGAATTCTGGTGGGTTGAGGGGTTGAATAATAAATGACCCTCTGAAAAGACTTTTCACAATTTAAAAAAAAAATAAACAAAGAAATAACATTCCTTTTTGCTGCAGTGCATTTCACACTTCCAGGCTGATCTACAGTCCAAATGTCACAATGCCAAGTTAATTCCAAATGTGTAAACCTGCTAAATCTGCAGGGGGTTGAATACTACTTGTAGGCACTGTATATATACCTATTCTATGTGTACACATTTATTCTACCCTATTCTACTGTAAGCTGTCAGTGTGATTTTACTGTACACCGCTCTGAATTACCGGCTTTTCTCTCTAACACCGCTGCGTATTTCTCGCAAGTCACACTGCTGGTCCGTGTGTAATCCGTATTTTTCTGGCTTCCATAGACTTTCATTGGCGATTTTTTTGCACAATACGGTGACAAACGCAGCATGCTGCGATTTTCTACGGCCGTAGAAAGCCGTATAATACGGAGCAGTAAAATACGGCAGATAGGAGCAGGGGCATAGAGAATAATTGGGCCGTGTGTAATGCGTGTTTTACGGATGTATTTTATGCGCTCATACGTCCGTAAAACTCGCTAGTGTGACGCCGGCCTAAGGGCAATGGTACCAAATACTAATGAAATGTATGCAAACTTTTGACTTTGCAGTAAGTAATAAAAATGCCTTAAAACATTCTATCTCTCTCATTATTCTGGAATTTGGCAAATATTAATAATTATGGTAATCCTAATTGACCTAAATTGGGGAAAGGTTTATTCTGATTTCATGTCAGATATTGAGAAAAACGTGCATATGTGTCTTTTTATATAGTGTATGTAAACTTCTGGTTTCAACTGTATAGATAGATAGATAGATAGATAGATAGATAGATAGATAGATAGATAGATAGATAGATAGATAGATAGATAGATGCTCTTTTTGCACTAGTCAAATAGTGTTGGCTGATGGATCACTTGATCACTGACTCCTCATTGTCTGCGCTGTTGCATCCAAGTAACCTGTTTACATGAGGAAAGGTGACATATCCTCTTTCTCTGTCAGTACAGGCCATTGAGCAACCTGAGCTGGATCCAGGTGGATGCTGGTAGGTGAATATCAATTAGTTTGGCATTTGTTACACATCCAAGCCCCTGGTACTTTTTTTTGTTGCCCTGATAACCCTTTTAAGCAACTATGAGGTATTCTGAATTCCCTCTGAAAGATCACAGCAAGAGTAACATTTTATTACATAAGCATTTAAAACCTTTGTTCATCTCTATAAAAAAAATAAGCAACCACTAATAAAAAAAACTACAGCACTGTAAACTTTTTATTAGCAACTGAACACAAGGTAGGTGTGAGTGTGCTGTATACAATTTCCCATTTAAAGACCCAATGTTCCTAGAAAGTAGTTTATTAATTTGAAAGAGGGCACAAAAAGAACACATACATAGAATATGTGTGTGTGAATAATGGATGGAAGTTGGAGACAGGAATGGAGAAATGGAGGCTAGAATGAAGGTGTATCCTCTTCAATGATGAGTCCTGCTTCTGTCTTGGATGCAGAGGCGTAGCTCAGGGGTGGTGAAACTTCTGAGTAGGCCCCTAGCCAAGTGACCCTGAATGCAACTATGGTGGTGCACCCTGGATATAGGAGAAACTCAGCAGATGACCGCACTGTTAATAAAAAAAAAATTTCTATACAAAAACCAACACTGATATTACCTATTACCACCATATAGTGACCATATAGTAGTAGACCCCAGTCATGCAGAACATGTTAGAGATTACAGCACAGTTATAGATAGTGACTTACAGCTAAAGTTCTTTCTGGTGGAGTCATTCACTTTTCCATCTGGCCCAGACTGACAAGACAACTTCCAGCCAGGACTCGTCTGCAGAAATTACAACAAAGAAATATTTGACTTCTCAGATTTCCAGCACCGTCCCCATCTATACCCAACCTGCACAAACTCATCACCCTACGGTCACCCCAATGCTGACTCGCTACTGCCTTAGGCTACTTTCACATTAGCGTCGTGCACTGCACGTCGCAATGCGTCGTTTAGGAGAAAAAACGCATCCTGCAAAATTGCTTGCAGGATGTGTTTTTTCTCCATTGACTAACATTAGTGATGCATTGCGACGCTTTGCCACATGTCGCAACCGTCGTGCGACGGTTGCGCCGTGTTGTGGCGGACCGTCGGCAGCAAAAAACGTTACATGTAATGTTTCTTGCTGCGTTTTGCCTGCCATTTCTGACCGCGCATGCGCGGCCGGAACTCCGCCCCCACCTCCCCGCAACTCACAATGGGGTAGCGGATGCGCTGGAAAAATGCATCCGCTGCCCCTGTTGTGCAGCGCTTGCACAGTATGCGTCGGTACGCTGCGTCGGCCCCGTACCGACACCAGTGTGAAAGTAGCCTTAGGTGGTTGTGTCCGCAGCGTTTATGCCGCAATTTTCCGCATGCGTTGTGTATTCCTATATTTAACATTAGGGACGCAGGTGCCTGCGATTGGATGCGTTGCTGCATTTAATGACGCATGCATTGTTTAGTTGTCTGTGGCTTGGCGCGGTAAACGCTACAGGTTGTAATTTCAGAGGTGTGAATTTGCCTCCTCAAAATGTATGCGATTGTTAGCGGAAGGAATGCAGCGAAAAACGCATTGCAGTCTATGAGAACGCATGCATTCGCAAGCACATGCGTTTGTTTGCGTTTGTGAACGCATGCGTTTTACCACAGGAAAACCTGCCTAGACACTGATTAACCACCTCCCACTTACAAACTAATAAAAGGAGGGTGTGGGCATTTGCCGGTCACTACTCAGCAGACTGGGAACAAGAAAACAAGCTCTGAAGCTGTGAGGAATCTACACTCTGAACAATGTATCAAAGCCAATGTCTTTATTTTCATTTTTCTGTCTCTATGTGTCCTAATAATTTCTGTCTTTTTTTTCTTGCTGCATGCATCAGAATGTCATTGTCTTCTTCTGAGGAGCATCTTCGGCCTGAACAAGGTAGACGGTGAAGTGAGCATTCACCTCCCCAGATTGGTAAGTATTCTCTGTCACATCTACACATGTGACAAATTTTTTTTTCTTTTAATTTTCAGAACAGTTCTTCAACTGCGGCAGAGGCCGAGCAGGAGCAGCGTGGACATGGTCGTGTGGCAAGGGGGCGTGTAAATATACCTGACTGATTGTACTCGGTTTACTGTATCCTGACAGTATTATTCTGGACTGTTCATTTCTTTACTTTGCTCTTTCTTTACCTTTTTTCTTGACTACTTTTTTTTCTTGACTTTAAATATTTATGCCTGTTTTCTGTCTCTGTTGTTTTCTTTCTTTCCCTTATGTTAATCTCTCCAACATTAATGTATTTCCTTCTTTTCTAGGTTCCAGAACAGGATGAGGACCTCATTGATAATGATATCCTCATCTCCCTGGTCCATGAGCGAGTCCCATTGTGGGGCACCCGGGTTCCGCAGCATTCAGACAACGTGACGATCCGGCAGCTATGGAATGAGGCGGCCCAAGCGATGTGGGATGGCTGGAACAATGCCACGACTCGGGTCCGCAATGCATTTCGTAAGTATTGCAATGCGGTGTGATGCAGCAGTGACCTTGTCCAGGATCACACAACTGTGTGTGATGAGAGAAACTCCTGAGAGTTTCTCTCATCACACACCGTTGTGTGATCACGGCGAAAAGTGTATTGTCTAACCTTTATTTTTATTTTTCAACAGTGCTCAAAGTCAAAACACGTTGGCGTTCGATGAAGGATCGCTTCAACAAGGACCTTCGTCAAGAGAGCCGGGTTCCCAGTGGTTCTGGAGCAATAATCAGAAAATATAAGCATCACCGCATGCTGGCATTTTTGAGACCGGTCCTTGCCCAGAGAGCGTAAGTATTTTTGTGGTATATTGGATTGTGTTGTATTGCCTAATCTGTATTTTTCTATTCCACAGGAGTTGGCGCTTTTACTATTGTAAATGTTTGGTACTAATGTTTGGGGTTTTTTTGTTCCCAGCACCTGGAGCAGCACTCTTGACCCTGGTTCAGGAGTGGTCCTTCATCAAATAGCCATGGACCTGTCCCAGCCATCCAGCAGTACAGCAGAAAGTGGGCCTGCAACACAGACTGCAGAACAGGAAGCAGGTCCATCAGGTGTTCAATATATTCAGCCGTGGTATAGTTCCCAAAAAATAATAATATCAACACATAAAGGACTAAAATGTAACTTTTACTAGATATAATTAAAATAGTATACAAGAAAGTGCAAGGTGCAGACCACAAACAAACAAACAAATGTGGATAGCACTGTGGATTTATTACTACTCATAGCATCTCCAAAGTACAGCGCAAAAACCACTGAAGCCTCACTCACAATCTAGGCATCCGTAGATACAAACTAGAAAGTATGATTAACTTCCAACAACGGGCCTATAATCCCCATCTGTGTCCGTACTCTAAAGGGTTATCATATCCTTTGAATAACACTAAAGACCCCTATCTTGGGTACTCAGGACTGGGGGTTAAATCAATGAATATTCTGCTACAGCATATACCGGCATATAAACCATACAAATTGCATATTGCTTAGCGTGTGTGTATATCCATCAATCTGACTGGAACAAATAAAGAACTGTCTCACCCGCCCGGAACCGTGTATCGCACTATCATTCAGTTCCCCTCGTGGCAGTGGACCTCTTCCCCTCCCCTCCCAACGCGTTTCGGTTTTCCTCATCAGGGGGTAGCGTTGGGGGTTATCTCATGACTGCTGTCCAGCCGACGCTGACATCCGTGTGCCATGAAGGGAACTGAATGATAGCGCGATACACGGTAGCAGAATATTCATTGATTTAACCCCCAGTCCTGAGTACCCAAGATAGGGGTCTTTCCTGGCATGCTTTTCACCACCAGCATGCAGCAGCAGCACCCGGACCCTGGAATGGCTTTCACCACCACCAAGATGCAGCAGCAGCACCCGGACCCTGGCATGGCCTTCCCCACCACCAACATGCAGCAGCAGCCAGATCCTGGCATGACCTTCCTCACCACCACCACCATGCAGCAGCAGCAGGACCCTGGCATGGCCTTCCCCACCACCACCATGCAGCAGCAGGACCCTGGCATGGCCTTCCCCACCACCACCATGCAGCAGCAGTGGCACATGGACCCTGAAAGGTCGACCATCATGTCCAGGCTGCAAGAAATTAGCCCACCGAGGCTCCCCAGACCGCAGCACCGATCCCAAAAAGGGAAAGGGAAAAATAAACAGCGGACTATCACTATCCCTCCCCCCTCACCTCCCAATGTGTCTGTGATATCAGGTTTGTCTCACCCTTCCAGTGTATCTCTGCCTTCCCATGACTCTAGCACCATCCCTGAACTCTGTGACCCCACTAGTTTAATTACCCCATCTCCTACAACCCCTGCATCATCTTCAGTTAGCCAGGCCTCACAGCTACACACACCCCAGTTCCGTCACTCTACCGCAAACTGGCGCAGTAAATTTTTTTTTTAAATAAATGTTAATGTTTTTTGCCCCAGTAGTGTTTGGTAATTTGTGTATTTTGCCGCCGGCAACACACACCGTGCGCCGAATAAACACACTGCGCCGAACACTTTGTTTTTTGCCACCTCATAGCTTCAGGAGTTATTAAGTAGAACACTGCAGCTTTGTGTGTTTGGTATGGAGCTATGAGTTGTCAAAAACTAATATTACTTGTATTTTCTCCATAATCTCTTCAGTCTGCTTAATCTATGTGTCGCATACTGAAGAGATAATGGTGATAATACAAAGCAGATCTATACTCAACAGGTCATGTGTCATAAATAGTGAATTCATGATGCACAAAACTCTGCCTCTTGAACTCATTATTTATGACACCTGACCTTTTGAGTAGAGAACTGCCTTGTATAACCTCCATTTTCTCTTCAGTCTACGTAATCTATTTCACACAAACTGAAGAGACAATGGAGGTCATACAAGGCATATCTATTCTCACCTGGACAGGTGTCAGAAATAGTGAATTCATGAGGAGGGGTTTTGTGCTCAGGAAGTCATTATTTCTCACACATGAACTGGTGAGTATAGATCTGCTTTGTATTATACATCCATCGTCTCTTCAGTCTGCGTCCAATAGATACTGCAGAACAGAATCAGGTTGTAATGACGTCAACTACCTTACCACTAACAACATAAGTGATTTTTAGAGGAAAGACATAGGAGACTTGGTACAGGTATCAAAGCATGTTGCTTATTAACAAAAAATATTAGTAACATTTAAAACATAACTGGTACAGATCCAAACCCAACAGCACATTTTACGCAATATTATCTTGCCATGCCACACGTCCAATATCAGAAACAAAATAGGCAGCAAATTGGTCCCGCATGTGGGCAACTTCAACAGTTGACCGCAGCGGTTAATGCTGGTAATCTGGCAATGGGTTTGCAACTGGTTCATTCAGTTCAATGTTGGGTCGCTCCTTAGCCATTATCATTCACAGAAACAGAAAGTATAAGCTTGGGAGTATATTAAATGAATAGTTCACAGAAAAAACCCAATTGTAAAATTAATTAAAACTTGACTTTTAATAAATTTCTTTCTAAAAGAGTAACCCCAATTAGTGCACTACAAAAAACCATCACCAACACAACAACAATCAATAGGAAAGGCCCAGGTGGTGCCTAACCCTGCACTAATGCTAGATGCGCCCTGCCTATCAGCGGAGGTTGGCACCCTATTTCCTGCGCAAATGGCACCCCCGCTCCACGTCGGCTCACCCTACTACCCCTATTGTACCCTTATGGGGTGGGATGAACATATACTCATACACACTCGACGTGCTATCTCTTCATTATTCTTTATTATTATATATCAGAGATTATTTTTTGGGATATCCTAATACTATGGGGCTATCCCTTGTCTGTCCCTGCCTATCAGCGGGGGTTGGCACCCTAATCATACGCAATTGGCGCCCCCACTCCTCGGCGGCTGATAACCTTTTATATCCCTATATAGGTAAGACAAAAAGATTCATAGGCAAGGTGCATAAGTGCTTTAAAGTGCTTGTAGAGAGGAATATCAGGGTGTCCTATATATATAAATGGGTTACCTCTATATGCCAATCATTCACAGATCATCTATACGACATAAATAAAGTACCAGTTGAATCCTGTACCATATAGCAAATAACCATAGATGATAACAATGTTCTTTTTATACAGAAACTACGTGTGTTCCTGCAATAATAAACCTAGGACCAACTCTGAATACCCCTTTCACAAATATAGGCATGTCCTTAACACAACCAACTCAATAATAACCCTAGGACCAGGGTTATTATTGAGTTGGTTGTGTTAATATATATAGGACACCCTGATATTCCTCTCTACAAGCACTTTAAAGCACTTATGCACCTTGCCTATGAATCTTTTTGTCTTACCTATATAGGGATATAAAAGGTTATCAGCCGCCGAGGAGTGGGGGCGCCAATTGCGTATGATTAGGGTGCCAACCCCCGCTGATAGGCAGGGACAGACAAGGGATAGCCCCATAGTATTAGGATATCCCAAAAAATAATCTCAGATATATAATAATAAAGAATAATGAAGAGATAGCACGTCGAGTGTGTATGAGTATATGTTCATCCCACCCCATAAGGGTACAATAGGGGTAGTAGGGTGAGCCGACGTGGAGCGGGGGCGCCATTTGCGCAGGAAATAGGGTGCCAACCTCCGCTGATTGGCAGGGCGCATCTAGCATTAGTGCAGGGTTAGGCACCACCTGGGCCTTTCCTATTGATTGTTGTTGTGTTGGTGATGTTTTTTTGTAGTGCACTAATTGGGGTTAATCCTTAGCCATTATGTAATTATGGAGAATCACACAGGCTTTGACAACCTCATCGACGGTCTCCATTTTTAGATTAATGGCTGTCCCAAGAATGTGCCATTTTGAGACAAGAATCCCAAAGGTACACTCAACTGTTCTTCGGGCCCTGGTCAGTCTGTAAGTATAAATACTTTTAGTGTGGTTCAAGTCCCGACTGAAATGTGGCTTCAGTAGGTTTTCACACATTTGAAAGGCCTCATCATCAACCATAACAAATGGCATCGGTGGGCCTTGAGTGTTGGGGAGAGGTTGTGGCATGGGAAAATTAAAATTTTTGCCATACAAACGTCGGCCCATATCCGAGTTCTTGAAAGTCTGGGAGTCATTGCCACGGCCAAAAGCTCCAATGTCCACGGTGATAAAGCGACAGCTCGCATCTGCTATTGCCATGAGCACTAGAGAAAAATATTTCTTGTAGTTAAAGTACTCGGATCCAGATCAGGCGGGTTTGATAATGTGTATGTGTTTTCCATCCACCGCTCCCAAACAGTTGGTGAAATTACACACACTTTGGAATTTTTCGGCAATTTCCATCCACATGTCCGCGGTGGGTAGGGGATAAATTAGTCCCGGAGAATGTTCCACAAAACCCAGCAGGTGTCCGCAAATATTCCAGACAATGTGGAAATTCCAAGCGGGTAAGCTCTCTCCGGTAGCCAGGAATTTGGAAGAAAAAGAAAAAGAAAAAGTTCTATTTATGGTGGTTTTTAGCTAAACACATAAAGGAAAATACAAATAATATATGGCAGACCAACAATAATTATGACAGGCATTTGTTTGGAATTATTACGTACCTTAGTGTGACCAGGAGACGTTCCTCTGCAGGAATCGCTCTACGGAACTGGGTGTCCTGTCTCCGGATGGCTCCTTAGACACGACCAAGCAAATCCTGAAAAGTCTCTTGAGACATCCTGGTATACTCCGGGAATTTGTCTGGGTTGGAATTAAGCTTGCCATATAGCATGTGGTAGGCTCCACGGCTCTCCCGAAGTTCAATAATGGGGTGTCTCCAAAAACGCCGACGCCTTGTCCTTCTCTGTCTTGTTCGATTTCTTTGTTGCTCCCAAGAAAACGCACAGGCGAGAAACAGCTTGATACTTAAATCCAGGTTGAAATTAAAGCTCTTTATACGAAGATCCATCATGACACAGGATACAGTAACAAAATATGAAGATTTCAGCAGTCCAAGGATCTATATAAAGATATCCCATAATACACGCCCACTGTAGTCCCATTGGCGGTGTCTGTTTATCTAGATTTTTCTGTTATTAAAATTTTCCACCACACGCACAGAAAATGCAAACGCATGCAAAATGCATGAAAAACCGAGTAAATTTTGCATTTCTTTAACGCATGCGTTACATTATGCGTCTAAAAAAAACGCTGTGTTTGCATGCGGTTTACCGTGCATTTCAGGTTGCGGCCTAAACGCTGCGGATTCTACTGCAAATGTGAAACTAGCCTTATGTGTCTCTATTACTGCGCCTGCTCTGTGGTACTGTGTGCCCTCTAAATTGTTAAACAACCCTCTACGATATACATGTATAAATGCCCAGTGCAAGTGCACTAGAAAACAGTGCCCACGTGTTGCCCACTAGAAAGTAATGCGATCTGTGTGTCCCTTTGACAGTCATAATAGCATTAGTTTGCACAAAAAGGGGAAAAAAAGGCATGAACCGCACCTCCAAAAATCATAAGTTGATCTAAAGCCACTAGACAAACATTTATATAACTGAATATGAGGTTTTCAGTTTAACATTCTGATCAGACTGTATGAAGCCTACTGCCACGTCACAGCAAACCTCGCAGTGGGTCCTACCGCCCTAATAGCATGAGTGTCCTGTAACAATAAGTGCCCACTTAAAGGGAACCTGTCACCCCGTTTTTTCAAGAAGAGCTAAAAATAGCGTTAAATAGAGGCAGAGCTGGGCTTTACATTAGTGTATTTTGGAGCCTTTATTCCCCACCTATGCTGCCGAAATACCTTTGTAAAGTCGCCATTTTGGGCTGTCACTCACGCTGGTCAGGTCATATGGGCGTGGTGACAGCGCTGCTTCTCCCCCAGATCTCCGTTGGTGGCGTAGTGGTGTGCGCATGTCCAAGTGGCGAATCCACTGCGCAGCTTCAAGGAAAATAGCGCGATCTGCACTATTTAGCCGTTTATCGGTGGGCGCAGCCATCTTTGTGAGGCCGCGCATGCGCAGATGGTTCTTCTCGGCTTCCCGGGGCTTCAGGAAAATGGCCGCGGGATGCCGCGCGTGCGCAGATGGAGATCGCAGCGGCCATTTTCCTGCAGCCGAGATGCGAACTCGGCTTCAGGAAAATGGCCGTTGAGATCGCCATCTGCGCACCTGTGGCATCCCACGGCCATTTTCCTGAAGCCCCGGGAAGCCGAGAAGAACCATCTGCACACGCGCGGCCTCACAAAGATGGCCGCGCCCACTGATAAACGGCTGAATAGCGCAGATCGCGCTATTTTCCTTGAAGCTGCGCAGTAGATTCGCCACTTGGACATGCGCACACCACTACGCCACCAACGGAGATCTGGGGGAGAAACAACGCTGTCACCACGCCCATATGACCTGACCAGCGTGAGTGACAGCCCAAAACGGCGACTTTACAAAGGTATTTCGGCAGCATAGGTGGGGAATAAAGGCTCCAAAATACACTAATGTAAAGCCCAGCTCTGCCCTATTTAACGCTATTTTTAGCTCTTCTTGAAAAAACGGGGTGACAGGTTCCCTTTAACATTTAATAATGTCGCCAGTCTCCCACTGTATAGCCCCTCTCTAAACAGTATGATGCTCTCCTATACACAGTATAGTAACCTGCACAAAGTATACTGACCCCTTAGAAGCCTCCAAACTGTTTGATGGCACCAACACTGCATGATGGCCCCCACACTGCACAAAAGCCTCACATTAGCTCCCACACTGTATGATGGCCCCCTCACTGTATAATGAACCCTTACACTAGTCCTTAAACTTTATGATGGCCCCTAAGTAGCCCCCACACTGTATAATGCCTCCCTAAGTAACCTGCATATAGTATAATGCACCACATAGTCCATACAGTATAATGCACTCCACATAGATTCCTATACAGTATAATGCACTCCCCATAGTCCTCCTAATAGTATAATGCACTCTCCACAGTCTTCCACATAGTACAATGCATCCCCATAATCCTCCATATAGTATAATGCACTCCATATTCCTCCATATGGTATAATACACTACCCATAGTTATCCATATAGTATAACACACTCCCCATAGTCCTCAATATAGTATAATGCACAGCCCATAGTCCTCAATATAGTATATTGCATTACCCATAGTCCTCCCGTAAAATGCACTCCCTAGAGTACTAGATATAGTATAATGCTCTCCCCTAGTCCTCAATATATTAACCAAATATTCAAAATGAACATTAACAATTGTTGAGAAACAAAGATAATGTGGTTCCCCCACAAAAAAGGGGTGGAGTACTAAGGCCTGCAAACAAAAACAGTAGACAAAGTAGCCATAAACCACCAAATAGAATAAAAAACATGATTTGAAAAACATGATTAAAAATTACATCACAGTAAACAAGAGGTCTTTTGTAAAGGGAGGAAAAGGGGGTGGCTCATCCATTAAAAGTATCATCCATAGGAGCATACAGTTGTGCTCAAAAGTTTACATACCCCGGTAAAATTTTTCCTTTCTTTGCCTTCCTTCAGAGAATATGAATGATAACACCAACATTTTTTCTCCACTCACGTTAATGGTTAGGTGAAGCCATTTATTGTCAAACTACTGTGTTTTCTCTTTTAACTCATATTGGCAACCCAAAACATCCAAATGATCCTGATCAAAAGTTCACATGCCCCACTTTTAAATACCATGTATTCCCCCCTCTAACATCAATGACAGCTTGACGTCTTTTGTGGTAGCTGTGGATGAGGTTCATTATTTTCTCAGATGGTAAAGCTGCCCACCCTTCTTGGCAAAAAGCCTCCAGTTCTTGTAAATTCCTGGGCTGTCTAGCATGAACTGCACGCTTGAGATCTCCCCAGAGGGGCTCAATGATATTGAGGTCAGGAGACTGAGATGGACACTCCAAAACCATCACTTTTTTCTGCTGTAGCCAATGACAGGTCGACGTGGCCATGTGTTTTGGATCGTTGTCACGTGTAAACATCCAAGGACGTCCCATGCGCAGATTCAGGGCTGATGAGTGCAAATTTGCCTCCAGTATTTGCTGATATTGTGCTGCATTCACTTTTCCTTCAACTTTCACCAAGTTTCCTGTGCCTTTGTAGCTCACACATCCTCAAAACATCAAGGATCCACCTCTGTGCTTTACAGTAGGAATGGTGTTCCTTTCATTATAGACCTTGTTGACATCTCTCCAAATATAACGATTATGGTTGTGGCCAAAAAGTTCAACTTTGGTCTCATCATTCCAAATTGCCTTGTTCCAGAAGTTTTGAGGCTTGTCTCTTTGCTGTTTTGCGTATTGTAGATGAGATACTTTGTGGCATTTGCGCAGTAATGGAATTCTTCTGGCAACTCGACCATGCAGCTTATTTTTCTCCAAGTGCCTCCTTATTGAGCATCTTGAAACAGCCACATCGCTAGTTTTTGTTACGATCGCTGCGCATACTTACCCGGCTTCTCACATCCCTCGGCGCACTCGCTCTCCTGTCCAGCACCACTCTGCTTCCTCCTTTGCCGGCTCTCGGCGTCTAGTCTCCCTGCGCATGCGCAGTCGCGTCTCCTCCGCCGCTGAGCCATCTGGGAGGTCGCGACCCGGTGGCTCCGCCCCAACATGGCGGCGCCCATCGGGTATTTCTTCCCGGCGTCTCCCTAGGTAAGACGCCTTTGCTTTGTAGGTGCACTGTCTGCCGTCAGTGTCCCTATGTCCTAGGCTCCCTTTCGCCATTCCTGTTTCCCCTGCTCAGTCTTCGCTTTGTTTCAGTGTTTTGTCCAGCCAAGTTCCGTGTTCCTGCTGTGTCCTACCAAGTTCCGTGTTCCTGCCGTCTACTGCCAAGTTCCGTGTTCCTGCTGTGTTCCACCAAGTTCCGTGTTCCTGCTGTGTTCCACCAAGTTCCGTGTTCCTGCCGTCTACTGCCAAGTTCCGTGTTCCTGCTGTGTTCCACCAAGTTCCGTGTTCCTGCTGTGTTCCACCAAGTTCCGTGTTCCTGCCGTCTACTGCCAAGTTCCGTGTTTCTGCTGTGTTCCACCAAGTTCCGTGTTTCTGCCGTCTCCTGCCAAGTTCCGTGTTCCTGCCGTCTCCTGCCTAGTCCTGTGGTCCTGCCTTGCCCGTCATCGCCTGTGTTCCTGTCTTTATCAGTTAAGTCCTGTTTTCCTATTATTCCCCGTCATTCTAATAGCTCTGTAGTCTCTATCTTGGGTCGTCCCTTTGGCTCTAGCTGTTGTGTCTCCATTCCCCCGAGGTCCTGCTCCTAACGCTCCCTGTATAGGGGGTGACTCCATCTGGTCCGCTCGACCCCGGGGGCTCTAGAGTCACGACCCAGAGGGTCCACTCTTAGATTTCAGTTCGAATCCCTACAGTAAGCAAAGGCCATGGACCCCGCTGGGGCCTCTGCTGCGCAAAAAGAACTACTCTTTTTGCGGGAGAATCAGTCCCGAATAATGTCCTTTTTGAAAGCTATGGACTCTCGCTTGTCTTCGCTCCTGCCCTCTGATCCTGGCAACGCCGCTCTACTCATTGGCTTACAGCAAGAGTTAGCTCAGCAGCGTGACACCCAGGCCCATATACTTAGTTATATGTCTTCAATAGACGATCGGCTGCTTTCTATCCAGACGGCCGCTTCTACTTCTGCTCCTGCTTCTCACCCTCCACCCCGCTTGGCTAAACCGCTAAACCGCCTCGGTACAATGGGGATCCTAAATCTTGCCGAGGATTTTTAAACCAATGCCGTCTTCATTTTGAGCTTCTGCCCCAGCATTATCCAACGGATCGGTCCAAGGTTGCTTTCCTCATTTCCCATCTGGAGGGTGACGCCTTGGCATGGGTTAATCCACTCTGGGAGCGAGACGATCCCCTAGTCTCCCGGTTGTCAGAATTTTTGGAGACTTTCCGTCTGGTCTTTGACGAACCTGGACGTCTGGTATCTACTACTGAGGCGCTGTTTTCTCTCCAGCAGGGATCGCTATCCGTAGGCCAGTACGCTATTCAGTTCCGCACCCTCTCCTCTGACTTGGGTTGGAACAATGAGGCTTTGGTAGGTGCTTTTTGGCGGGGTCTCTCTGGGCGCATAAAGGATGAGTTAGCTGGTCGGGACACCCCTACAGTGTTGGAGGAATTAATTTCTTTAGCTACCCGCATTGACCTTCGGTTCCAAGAACGCACCCGCGAGCGGAGATCTCTTCGTCCTTCTCCTGCCGCCCGTAAGCCACTCAGCCCACAGCCTAGAGCTTCCTCTCAGGCGTCCACACCGGAACCTATGCAAGTGGACCGTCTTAAGATGTCCGAACAACGTCGTAAAGAGAGGCGCACTCAGGGGTTATGTTTTTACTGCGGAAGTTCTGCTCATTTATTGCGTTCTTGCCCTGAACGTCCGGAAAACTCCTCCGCCTAGGTCAGGTAAGAGAGGCCTCCCTAGGTGTGTGTGATCCCTCTCAACCCTTTACTTTGTCCGTGCTGTTGCATATTGCGGGCAAGGGCATTTCTCTGGATGCGTATGTGGATTCGGGCGCTGCAGGGAATTTTATCAGGTTGGAAGAGGTTTTGAAATTCTCCGTTCCAGTCAAAACCTTAGAGGCTCCTGTGATTCTTGCATCTGTGGATGGTAAACCTTTACAGGAGACCATTACTCAAGTGACACTTGAGGTGGAACTTCAGGTTGGGGCTCTGCACAAGGAGAGAATTGCATTTTATGTTTTAGCGGGTCTGTCTCATCCTATGCTCTTAGGTCTTCCTTGGTTACGGAACCACGAGCCCATTTTAGATTGGCGCAATGGTAATATCTTGCGCTGGGGTGAGCTTTGTCGGGAACGTTGTCTGCTGCCGGTGCGTCCTGTGGGATCTTCCTCTAATTCTCCTACCTCTTCTTTTTCTGCCTTACCCTCTGTCTACAGCGCTTTTTCTGATGTCTTCAACAAGAAGGAGGCTGAGGAGCTTCCGCCTCACCGTCTCTATGATTGTCCCATAGATCTCGTGCCTGGGACTAATCTGCCCAGGGGCAGAATCTATCCTCTCTCTCCTGCTGAGACTCAAGCTATGTCTGAGTACATTCAAGAAAATCTTGCTAAAGGATTCATCCGCAAATCTTCTTCTCCGGCCGGAGCAGGGTTTTTTTTCGTTAAGAAGAAAGACGGTTCTCTCCGTCCCTGCATTGATTATCGAGGCCTAAACAACATCACGGTGAAGAACAAATATCCTCTACCACTCATTCCAGAACTCTTCGACCGTCTTCGGGGTGCGCAAATTTTTACCAAACTAGATCTACGTGGCGCATACAATCTGGTTCGTATTCGTGCAGGTGATGAGTGGAAGACTGCTTTCAATACTCGTGACGGTCACTACGAATATTTAGTTATGCCGTTTGGTCTCTGCAACGCCCCCGCGGTTTTCCAGGAATTTGTAAACGATGTATTTCGGGATCTTCTCTACTCCTCAGTCGTAGTTTACCTTGACGACATTCTCATCTTTTCTCCGGATCTCTCCACTCACAGGCGAGATGTCCGTCGTGTTCTGCAAAGGCTAAGAGAGAATCATCTGTTCGCTAAGATTGAGAAGTGCGTCTTTGAACAATCTTCCCTTCCCTTCCTTGGATATATTGTCTCAAGATCTGGCTTAGAGATGGATCCAGAGAAGGTTTCTGGTGTCCTGAATTGGCCCCGTCCTCTTGGAACAAAAGCAATCCAACGTTTTCTTGGCTTTGCCAACTACTATAGACAATTTATTCCTCATTTTTCTTCTATGACCAAGCCAATCTCTGCTCTAGTTCACAAGGGAGTCAACTCCAGTCTTTGGACCCCTGAGGCTGAAGAGTCCTTTTTGTCCCTTAAACAAAGTTTCGCTACGGCCCCTGTGCTTCATCGTCCCGATGCTAATAGACCGTTTGTCCTTGAGGTCGACGCATCCTCTATTGGAGCTGGAGCTGTACTTCTGCAAAGATCCTCGTCCGGACGTTTGGTGACCTGTGGTTTTTTTTCTAAAACCTTTTCCGCTCCTGAGCGTAACTACTCTATAGGAGATAAAGAACTATTGGCCATCAAGCTAGCCTTGGAGGAATGGCGTTATCTCCTTGAAGGGTCCCTTCATCCATTCACCATTTACACAGACCACAAGAATCTGGCCTATATTCAGTCTGCTCAAAGACTAAATCCACGACAAGCCAGATGGTCTTTATTCTTCGGACGATTTGAATTTGAACTTCATTTCCGACCCGGAAATAAGAATGTCAAGGCAGATGCTCTTTCAAGATCCTTTCAGCCTCAAGACATTGAGGATTCTCCGGCTCACATCATTGATCCTGCGAAGATCGTCACTCTTGCTCCTCTAAGAGTGTTCTCAACTCCTCCTGGCAAGACTCTTGTGGCTAATCAAGACAAGGAGAGAGTTTTATGTTGGGGTCACTCCTCCAAAATTGCAGGACATGTAGGAGTCAAGAAGACACTTTCTCTGATCTCTCGGCACTACTGGTGGCCATCTCTCCGACAAGACGTCACCAAATTCATCGCTTCTTGTCCTTTTTGTGCAAAAAATAAAGTCCCTAGGCAACTTCCTTCCGGTCTCCTGCATCCTCTGCCTGTGCCTTCCATTCCTTGGAGTCAAATAGCTATGGACTTCATCACTGATCTACCTTGTTCCTCGAATTGCTCTGTCATCTTGGTTGTTGTAGATCGGTTCTCTAAGATGGCTCACTTCATCGCTTTACCTGGTCTGCCTTCCGCTCCTGAGTTGGCAAAGATCTTTTTACACCAAATCTTCCGTCTTCATGGTTTTCCACATCATATCGTCTCAGACCATGGAGTACAATTTACCTCACGTTTTTGGAGAGCTCTCTGCAGTCTATTGAAGGTTAACTTGGACTTTTCTTCCGCCTATCATCCTCAGTCCAACGGACAAGTGGAGCGAGTAAATCAAGTTCTGACTACATATCTGCGACATTTCTCCAATGCTCACCAAGATGACTGGGTCTCTCTTCTCCCCTGGGCCGAATTCTCATATAACAATCTTCCCAGCGAGTCTTCCTCCAAAACTCCTTTTTTTGTAGTCTATGGTCAACATCCGAACGTTCCTCTTCCTGTTTCTCTTTCCTCGGGGGTACCGGCAGCAGATTTCTTGTCCCGGGAATTCTCTACAATTTGGAATGAGACCAAGGTGGCTCTTGAGAGAGCTAGCCTTAATATGAAAAAGTTTGCTGACAAGAGGCGTTTGGATGCTCCGCCATATTCTCCGGGTGATAAAGTTTGGCTTTCCTCTCGCTATATCAAGCTTAAAATTCCCTCTTGCAAACTGGGTCCCCGCTATATTGGTCCTTTTCCCATCTTGAGTCGCATTAATGATGTCTCTTATAAGTTGAAGCTACCTGCCTCTTTGCGCATTCCCAAAGCCTTCCATGTGTCTCTTCTCAAACCTGCAGTCTTTAATCGCTTTCACTCCGCTACCTCTCCCTCTCCTCAGCTCTGTACTTCTGATGGAGTCTTTAATGTTAAAGATATTCTTGCCAAAAAGGTAGTCAGGGGTAAAACCTACTTTTTGATTGATTGGGAGGGATTTGGTCCTGAGGAGAGGTCCTGGGAACCTCGAGAGAACATCAATGCTCCTCTCATCATGAAAAGATTCCTTTCTAGCCTTAAAAAGAGGGGGACTAAGGAGGGGGGTACTGTTACGATCGCTGCGCATACTTACCCGGCTTCTCACATCCCTCGGCGCACTCGCTCTCCTGTCCAGCGCCGCTCTGCTTCCTCCTTCACCGGCTCTCGGCGTCTAGTCTCCCTGCGCATGCGCAGTCGCGTCTCCTCCGCCGCTGAGCCATCTGGGAGGTCGCGACCCGGTGGCTCCGCCCCAACATGGCGGCGCCCATCGGGTATTTCTTCCCAGCGTCTCCCTAGGTAAGACGCCTTTGCTTTGTAGGTGCACTGTCTGCCGTCAGTGTCCCTATGTCCTAGGCTCCCTTTCGCCATTCCTGTTTCCCCTGCTCAGTCTTCGCTTTGTTTCAGTGTTTTGTCCAGCCAAGTTCCGTGTTCCTGCTGTGTCCTACCAAGTTCCGTGTTCCTGCTGTGTTCCACCAAGTTCCGTGTTCCTGCCGTCTACTGCCAAGTTCCGTGTTTCTGCTGTGTTCCACCAAGTTCCGTGTTTCTGCCGTCTCCTGCCAAGTTCCGTGTTCCTGCCGTCTCCTGCCTAGTCCTGTGGTCCTGCCTTGCCCGTTATCGCCTGTGTTCCTGTCTTTATCAGTTAAGTCCTGTTTTCCTATTATTCCCCGTCATTCTAATAGCTCTGTAGTCTCTATCTTGGGTCGTCCCTTTGGCTCTAGCTGTTGTGTCTCCATTCCCCCGAGGTCCTGCTCCTAATGCTCCCTGTATAGGGGGTGACTCCATCTGGTCCGCTCGACCCCGGGGGCTCTAGAGTCACGACCCAGAGGGTCCACTCTTAGATTTCAGTTCGAATCCCTACAGTTTTCAGAGAGTCCTGTATTTCAACTGATGTTATTTGTGGATCTTTTTTTGCATCCCGAACAATTTTTCTGGCAGTTGTGGGTGACATTTTTGTTGGCTTACCTGACCGTGGTTTTGTTTTTACAGAGCCCCTGATTTTCCATTTGTTAATAACAGTTTGAATGCTGCTTACTGGCATTATCAATTCCTTGGATATCTTTTTGTGCTTCCCCTATACTCTGGAACTCTCTACCCCAACACATCAGGCTCTCGCCTACCACGAAAACCTTCAAAAGGAACCTGAAGACACACCTCTTCCGACAAGCCTACAACCTGCAGCGATCCTCTGTCTGCTGAACCACGGCATGACCAACTCTACCCACTCCTAGTGTATCCTCACCCATCCCCTGTAGACTGTGAGCCCTCATGGGCAGGGTCCTCTCTCCTCCTGTACTTGTGTGTGTCTTGTTTTACCATGTTTATTGTACTTGTCTATATTTGCCCTGTTCACATGTACAGCACCATGGATAAATGGCACTATAAAAATGTATAATAATATCCCTTTCCTGTTTTATACAGTTCAACTACCTTTTACCGTAGATCCGTTGACAATTCTTTTGCTTTCCCCATGACTCACAATGCAGAAACGTCAGTGGCTGGATGAAAGATGCAAGAGTCTGTCTAGATTCCAGAAATTCACTCAGCTTTTATGCACACACACTGATTACAAGCAAACAGGTCACAGGTGAGGATGTTACCTTTAGTAGCCACTCAAACCCATTTGTGTCAACTTCTGTGCATGTTATCAGGCTAAAATCACCAGGGTATGTGAACATTTGGTTATTTGGATGTTTTGGGTTGTCATTATGATTTAAAAAGAGAAAACACAGTAGTTTGACAATAAATGACTTCAACGAAAAACTAACTATGAGTGGAGAAAAAGTTTTGGTGTTATCATTTAGATTCTCTGAAAAAATGCCAAGAAAGCAAACATTTGCCGGGGTATGTAAACTTTTGAGTACAGCTGTATATCAAGAAATACTACTGATAAATAGCATACATATTAGTCCAAAAACCTATGTGCCACACGGTCACCCTCCATATGAGTGATTGCATAAGATTAAAAATAGACAATATTTTATTCAAAATTAATAGCAACGAAGAAAATTAAAAAGGTGTCATGTTAACAAAAGGCGCAGAGGAAGCAATGCAATTTGAACATAATGAATACTTTCTTGTAACAATATAGTCAGGGTACAAAAATATACAGAGTAAAACAATTTAATGGAAGGAGACCTAATTATAGAGCAGCAGAAATGTGCTTTAAATTGGGACTAATAGTATATATGGACCTGTGTGGCTCAATGCCTGTTGTTAGAGTATATACAGTGGGGGGGAAAGTATTTGATCCCTTGCTGATTTTGTAAGTTTGCCCACTGACAAAGGCATGAACAGGCTATAATTATAACGGTAGGTTAATTTTAACATTGAGAGATAGAATATCAAAAATACAATCCAGGAAATCACATTGTATAAATTATATACGGTACATTTATTTGCATTTTGCAGTGAGAAATAAGTATTTGATCTTCTACCAACCATTAAAGGTACCTTCACACTGAACAACTTAACAACGATATATCACTAGCGATCTGTGACGTTGCAGCGTCCTGGCTAGCGATATCGTTGTGTTTGACACGCAGCAGCGATCTGGATCCTGCTGTGACATCGTTGGTCGGAGCAGAAAGGCCAGAACTTTATTTTGTCGCTGGATCTCCCGCAGACATCGCTGAATCGGCGTGTGTGACGCCGATTCAGCGATGTCTTCACTGGTAACCAGGGTAAACATCGGGCGCTTACACAGTGCAGGGAAGCTGAGGCCAGGGGACAGACACCGGAATGTAAGTATGTAGTGTTTTTTTTTTTACATTTACAATGGTAACCAGGGTAAACATCGGGTTACTAAGCGCGGCCCTGCGCTTAGTAACCCGATGTTTACCCTGGTTACCAGGGGACTTCGGCATCGTTGGTCGCTGGAGAGCTGTCTGTGTGACAGCTCTCCAGCGACCACACAGCGACGCTGCAGCGATCGGCATCGTTGCCTGTATCGCTGCAGCGTCGCTTAATGTGACGGTACCTTTAGACTTCTGGCTCCTACAGACCAGTTAGACGCTCCTAATTAACTCGTTACCTGCATTAAAGACAGCTGTCTACACAGTCACCTTTACAAAAGACTCCTGTCCACAGACTCAATTAATCAGCCAGACTGTAACCTCTACAACATTTGCAAGACAAAACAGCTTTATCAGGATGTCAGGGACAAGATCATAGACCTGCGCAAAGCTGGAATGGGCTACAAAACCATACATAAGGCAATGGGTGAGAAGGAGACAACTGTTGGTGCAATAGTAAGAAAATGGAAGAAATACAAAATGACTGTCAATCAACATCGACCTTGGGAACCATGCAAAATTTCACCTCATGGGGTAACCTTGATCATGAGGAAGGTGAGAGATCAGTCTAAAACTACAACAGGGGGAACTTGTTGATGATCTCAAGGCAGCTGGGACCACAGTCACTAAGAAAACCATTGGTAAAACATTACACCGTATAGGTTTAAATTCTGCAGTGCCCGCATGGTCCCCTTGCTCAAGAAGGCACATGTGCAGGCCCATCTGAAGTTTGCCAATGAACACCTGGATGATTCTGTGAGTGATTGGGAGACTGTGCTGTGGTCAGATGAGATAAAAATTGAGGTCTTAAGCATTAACTCAATTAGTCATGAAGAGAAATGCTGCCTATGACTCAAAGAACACCATCCCCACTGTCAAGCATGGAGGTGGAAACATGTTTTGGGGGTGTTTCTCTGCTTAGGGCACAGGACTACTTCACCGCCTCAATGGGAGAATGGATGGAGCCATGTACTGTAAAATCCTGAGGGACAACCTCCTTCCCTCCTCCAGGACATTAAAAATGGGTCGTGGCTGGGTCTTCCAGCAAGACAATGACCCAAAACAGCCAAGGCAATAAAGGAGTGGCTCAAAAAGAAGCACATTAATTAACTTATGGAGAGAGTTGAAGCTTTGAGTTGCCAAGCAACAGCCTCAAAAATCTTAATGATTGAGAGATGATCTGCAAAGAGGAGTGGACCAAAATTACTCCTGACATGTGCGTAAACCTCATCATCAGCTACAAAAAACGTCTGACTGCTGTGCTTGCCAACAAGGGTTTTGCCACCAAGTATTAAGTCTTGTTTGCCAGAAGGATCAAATACTTATTTCTCACTGCAAAATGCAAATACATTTATATAATTTATACAATGTAATTTTCTGCATTTTATTTTTGATATTCTATCTCTCAATAATAAAATTAACCTACCCTTAAAATTATAGACTGTTCATATCTTTGTCAGGGGGCAAACTTACAAAATCAGCAAGGGATCAAATACTTATTTCCCCCACTGTATACCAGGATGAAGGGGGCCATATAGCCATATATACCAGGATCGGGGAGCTATATTTACTGGGATGGTAAGCCATATATATCAGGATGGTGTGCCATATATACCAGAATGGGGGACATATATACCAGAATGGTTAGCCATATATATCAGGACAGTGGCCATATATTCCAGGATGGGTATGCCATATATACCAGGATGTGAGGGCCATATATACCAGGATGGGGAACATATATACCAAGTTGGGGAGCCATATATAACAGAACTAGATGGTGGCCCGATTCTAACGCATCGGGTATTCTAGAATATGTATGTATATAGCAGCCACATACTATATAACACAGGCCACGTAGTATATAGGAGCCATGTAGTATATAGCATACAAATAGTACGTGGCCTCTGCTATATAGTATGTAGCTGCTATATACATACATACATATTGTAGAATACCCGATGTGTTGTATATAACGCAGCCCGCACAGTAGCTAACACAGGCCACGTAGTATACAGCAGCCATGTAGTATATAACACTGCCCACATAGTATATAGGAGCCATGTAGTATATAGTACTGCCGACGTAGTATATAGCAGCCATGTAGCATATAGTACTGCCCACGTAGTATATAGCAGCCATGTAGTATATAGTACTGCCCACGTAGTATATAGCAGCCATGTAGTATATAGTACTGTCCACGTAGTATATAGCAGACATGTAGTATATAGTACTGCCCATGTAGTATATAGCAGCCATGTAGTATTTAGTACAACCAATGTAGTATATAGCAGCCATGTAGTATATAGTACTGCCCACGTAGTATATAGCAGCCATGTAGTATATAGTACTGCCCACGTATTATATAGCAGCCATGTAGTATATAGTACTGTCCACGTAGTATATAGCAGCCATGTAGTATATAGTACTGCCCACGTAGTATATAGCAGCCATGTAGTATATAGTACTGCCCACGTAGTATATAGCAGCCATGTAGTATATAGTACTGCTCACGTAGTATATAGCAGCCATGTAGTATATAGTACTGCCCACATAGTGTATAGCAGCCATGTAGCCTACGCAGTATTTAGCAGTGTGGGCACATATCCCTGTTTAAAAAAAAACGAATTAAAATAAAAAATAGTTACATACTCACCCCCTGGGATCCAACGGCGCTGTGGCGATGGGCGTGCGGCTGCCACCATCTTCCGTTCCCAGGATGCATTGCGAAATTACCCAGAAGACTTAGCGGAAGGAAGGAAGATGGTGGCAGGCGTGAGCGGCTCGGCGGAGTATGGAGGGTGAGTATAGCAGGTTTTTTGTTTTTTTATTATTTATAACATTACATTTTTTTACTATTGATGCCGCATAGGCAGCATCAATAGTAAAAAGTTGGGGACACACAGGGTTAATAGCGGCGGTAACGGAGTGCGTTACCCGCGGCATAACGCGGTCCATTACCGCCGGCATTAACCCTATGTGAGCGGTGACTGGAGGGGAGTATGCGGGCGCCGGGCAGTGATTTGTTGTGAATTCAGCTTTTGGGCTCCCTCCGGTGGTTGTAGAGGGTAATGCAGTTGTGCCTGGATTGCAGGAGTGGACATGTGTATCTACTAATTGCAGGACTGACTGGGGTATATAGCTTTGCAGAATCCTTTAGTCAGTGCCAGTTGTCCATTGTTCTGGAAGGATTCACTTCCCTGCTGGTCTCTCCAGTTTGCTGTGCTTTTCTACTAAGATAAGTCCTGCTTGGTTTTTGCTGTCCACCTGCAGTGGACTTTATAGTTCTGTGCATTTTCATGTTTTTGTTTTGTCCAGCTTAGTCTGTGAAGGATTTTTTGCAGCCTAGATATTTCTCCAGAGATGCAGATATACCCCCCATTGTCTTTAGTCAGATGTGGTGATCCGTATTTTCTGCGGTGGATATTTTCTAGTGTTTTTGTACTGACCGTATAGTTCTCTGTTCTATTCTTTCTTTTTAGCTAGTATGGCCTCCTATGCTAAAATCTGATTTCATATCTGCGTATGTTATTTCCCTCTCCTCTCACAGTCAATATTTGTGGGGGGCTATCTATCCTTTGGGGATTTTCTCTGAGGCAAGATAGGTTTCCTGTTTCTGTCTTTAGGGGTAGTTAGATCTTAGGCTGTGCCGAGGGGTCTAGGGAGTGTTAGGTACCTCCCACGGCTACTTTTAGTTGCGCTGCTAGTTCAGGGTTTGCGGTCAGTACAGGGACCACCTTCTCCAGAGTCCGTCTCATGCTGCTCCTAGGCCACCAGATCATAACAGTGACTGCGGGGAGGAAGGAGCGGCCATTTTCTTCCGGACTGTGCCCGTCGCTGATTGGTCTTGGCTGTTTTGCCGCGACCAATCAGCGACTTGGATTCCATGACAGACAGAGGCCGCGACCAATGAATATCCATGACAGACAGAAAGACAGACAGACAGAAAGACGGAAGTGACCCTTAGACAATTATATAGTAGATGGTTGGCCATATATACCAGAATGGAGGGGGACATATATACCAGGATGGTTAGCTATATATACCAGGATGGGAGGGGGCATCTATACCAGGAAGAGCCAAGAGTGGGGGATATTAGTACAGAATTGGGGGACATTACCACTATAGCACTGTCACCACCAGATCACCCCATGGTAAAGGCCATGGTTCATAAGGTACGATACGATGGTGTAGCTGTTATAACTGATAATGGCAGTGTGGTGGGTGTAGCTCATTAAGACATAGTGTATGGAGGTCATATTCTATAGGAGGTTTATTTAGATCATAATATTGACAGAATTTTTTGTTAAGGAACATTTTAATAACACTGCAATACATATTTTCATCTAATATATAATTGCCTAGAATACTACTTCCTGCAATTTGTGCCAACTTCCGTGGCTTTGTCCGGAGCTAATGTCCGGAGCTAATGTCCGGAGCTAATGTCCGGAGCTAAGTGACGTCAGTGTCCAGTGTCTGATTGGTTGCCGCCTGCTGCGAGCGACCAATCAGAAACGTGCCGTACTGTGACACACTCTGCCCGCCATTTTGGTGTGATTTTTGAATTTTTACCTCACAGCAAGTTTCTACTGCGTGGAGGCGGGCCCAGTGACGTTGCTCTTCAAGCTCCTGCCGAATTTCGTCAAAAAAATGATAATACCATTTACCAAAACTATATATATTTAGTTGTGAAGTGGTTCAGTGACATTTTCACACCAATTTTGAACTTTTGTTTGGTGTTTTCTCCATATACTGCCTATTATTTTTGTTCTTTCTTACTATTATTTATTAATTGTATTATTCTTACATTTGAATAAATAAAGTATATATGGATTCTAGACTCCCGATTCTTTAGAATCGGGCTGCCATCTAGTGTATTAATAAATGTTTTGAACACCACGCTAGAATATCTGTCTCTTTCAACAGCACTACCTCAGTTCCATTTTTTCTCATTATTCTTTTATGACTTACCTGATCTTCCAAACGAAAATATCAACTATAAGAGGTGATTGAAAGTGCCTTAGTGCGACCCTAGTGCCCTACTCAGTAGCAGTATCTCACTTTTGCTCACATGACATTAACTGTATCCCCACAAATAAAATATATTACAGTAGTGATATTCCACTTTGTGATCCCCTTGCAGTAAAAATGTAGCTTCCTATGGACCCTATACAATAGTAATGCTCATGTCCCCTTTTGTGGCCCACAAACAATAGTAAAGGTACCCTTTGGGTCTCATATAGTAGTAACGTCTGACTTTGTGCCCTAGCACATCAGTTTTACCTCCTCCATGCAGTAGTAACACAACATTTATGCACCATACAATAATAGCAACCACCTTTTATGCATCTGTGACTCCATACATTAATAATTTCCCCCACTGTGCCTCATAAACTAATAATTTCCCCCATTGTGGCATAATACACTAATGATGTCACTAATTGTGACCCCCATTGTAGAACAAAATACTTATATCCCCCTTTCTGACCCCCATGTAATTATATTGTCACCTCTTCTGGCCACAAGGTAATTAGAATGAGCCCTACTACTTTTGTTTTCTTGACTGCTGCAGTTATTCAACAGATTACTGCCTGGAGTATTTTTCCAATGCTGTAGGGCTTTATCTTCGTATCTGTATTGCCGAGCTGTGGGCTCTGACAAGCTCTCATTATCTTAAAATCACCCTAAAATGGGTGCTGCATTCGCTGCTTAAGCTTTTATACAGCCTATGATGTTACAAAAGATTTTACAGTATCCTGCATGGCCGCACCTCAGGTTATGGGAACTTTCTGTGACAATCACAATGTGTAAAAAAGCAGCATACTTTTTTGGGAATGATTTGCGCAAATTCGCAAATTGAATTGCAAATTGTTAAAATTTACTGGGACCTGCAAATTTCATAGAATTCTACTCAAATTCGATTCACATTGAATTGATTTCTGTATGCTATGACAATTTTTTCTGGTATTAAAAAAACACAAATTTTGTTATTTGTGTTTGAACCATTACAAATTCCATGCACCATCCCAAGAAGACTCATAATACCAATATTCTACATGTAATATGTGAATTGTACAGGGAAAAAAAGATTAGGAGTCAGTTCCAATGTTACAAGCATCCATGTCACATTCCTACTAGTAGGGTAATTCTGTTAGACGTAGGTCAGCACCAGAGTTTGACCTTCTATGTATTAAGCAAGATTAGCTGTTTACCCCTGGAAACCCTAGATCTGCCATAAATTGTTAATTCTTCCTCTTTAGAAAGTCCATGTGGCACTTAGGGTACCGTCACACAGTGAAATTTTGATCGCTACGACGGCACGATTCGTGACGTTCGAGCGATATATCTGTGACGTTCGAGCGATATCGCAATGTCTGACACGCTCCTGCGATCAGGGACCCTGCTGAGAATCGTACGTCGTAGCAGATCGTTTGAAACTTTCTTTCGTCGTCTAGTGTCCCGCTGTGGCGGCATGATTGCATGGTGTAACATATATCGTATACGATGTGCGCATAGTAACCAACGGCTTCTACATCGCACATACGTCATGAAATTATCGCTCCAGCGTCGTAGATTGCAAAGTGTGACAGCAGTCTACGACGCTGGAGCGATATTGTTACGACGCTGGAGCGTCACGGATCGTACCGTCGTAGCGATGAAAATTGCACTGTGTGACGGTACCCTTAGTCTGAGAGAACAGATTAGCTTTTCTCAGGATGTAAGGTCTGCTTCAAGGCAGAGAATTTAGAAAAGTTTTAGTTAACAATTACTGATGTATACCTTCAAATTGCAGGAAGCGATTGCACTAAATACTGATAATTTGGGCCTAACTAGCACCATCAGATGTAATTACTAGATTTACAATTCATTGTGGTTCACTTCCTTTTGTTGTTAGACAGCAATTACGAATACATATAACTGGAGATTTATTAGAACTAGAGTACCACTTCAGTAGCCAAAGTTCACCAGCCAAGATTTGAAGGGTAGACCACCATTTCCTTCAACAAGGCAAACACCTATTCGGCAAGTTTGTGCAGCTACTAAACAAGGTCATGTTCAAACAGGCATAGTCCGCCGCCAACTTTCTGCACCAAATTAGAAAAAGTATTAAATCAAGCCTTATCCCATACTGATACTTTCCTCATCAAGGGCACATGCAGTTTTAATGATGTCATGTTATAGAAAGCAGAATATGTTACATTTTTCTAAAACTCATTGCTTTTTAAAGCAATGTCTTCTAGTTCTAGAGTATGTGACATACCATGCATTTGTTTTAACCTAGAACCCTCCATTGGTCTCAGCATCTCAAAACTATAAGGTGTAATATTAACCATACATATAAATGACAAAAAAGCATGGTATAGTAAAAATTACTCATAGTTTATATAACCATGCTCATGATAGGATATTAATAATAATAATAATAATCTTTATTTTTATATAGCGCTAACATATTCCGCAGAGCTTTACATTTTTTTTTGCACACATTATCATCACTGTCCCCGATGGGGCTCACAATCTAAATTCCCTATCAGTATGTCTTTGGAATGTGGGAGGAAACCGGAGTGCCTGGAGGAAACCCACGCAAACACGGAGAGAACATACAAACTCTTTGCAGATGTTGTCCTTGCTACAGCCTATCATCAACTACTACATAGGACTCCAAAAAAATGATGATCAGAAGGCAATGATATTTGTACAAAACCATAATTTTATTAAACACATATATTAAAAGACCAAACGACCAGAATTAGGGGAATGGAACACCCGACAATCCTAACACCATCGCTACGTATTGGCGCACCACCACGGTGTAACACAGCGCACAGATTACTCCCACATGGGTATTGATATAGAGGGTTTAGTTTAATAAATAAATAAAACCGTATCCAAAATGTCTAATCATGCTATTTCTCCCTCAATACCACCCCTGTAAATCAATCAGGACAGACCCCCCGTATTGTAATACCCCATCCAGACACTCTAAGGCCCATAGGATGGCGGGTGGTATAATTACCTCAGGTCAGTGGGGGAGAAGCTGCCGCTGTCACGAGGCACATGCGTCCGCCCCGACGCGCGTTTCGGACTCCTTTCTCAAGGGGCCTACTGTGTGCTGGAGTCCCTGCATTATATAGAGCCCCATAAAGCGGCGAAGAATGCCGCGAAACCGGATGTGACGTCTCCACCCCCTTCTGATCATCATTTTTTTGGGAGTCCTAAGGTGTAATATTAATAAGACACAAACAAATATTTAATTTAGTTTCAGATAGCTTAAAAATACGATGAATCAGTACTTGTAAGATTATATAATATTATTCCTCCCCCACTTTACTGTAGTAGTGTCAAGATGTAACATGTAGACAAGCCAAAATAAACTGTTCATCAAGTGACAACTTTAACATGTTAAAATTGGCTATTCAATCAATAGCAAGAAATCTGTGTTTCTGGACTCATCCCTGGTTTGGCTTACAAATTGTGACCAACATACATAGTGTGAAAGTGGACAAAGGGAAAATTATATGTAACAAACTAGTAAATCTCATTTATTTTATTTAGGCTCAGAGGAACCGTGATTTCCACGTGAAACGGCTGTTAGCCAAGTTTGTCTCAACATTCCCCTTTAGTATGGAACTACAATAAAGCAACTTTTGAAGCCAAGTGGTGAGTGCCCCATTCTTCTTCATTCCTCATTTACAACTGGACTTTTTCTTTGGTGAACACTACCAATGCAATGTTGCTGCAATCAAGTCTATGATGTTGTTTGTGGTTACCACCTAGAAGCGTAAAGTGTGAATGGTGAGCAGTGCCAGATCGCTGTTCTCTACAAAAAATGGATTTATTTTATTTGCATGTGGGAAGCACATGTGGTCCCTATAGCACTACAATTGGGGAAGGGGTTGGAGTCCCATTCATGCTTTGTTTGAGTGGATTGAATCTAATAACGAACATACCCTGATGATTGAAGAATGGCAACTAAGGAAATAGTTAAACTGACATGTATTTTTCCTGAAATTAGATTTATTATATATGTTCTTAAGCTTTTCTAAAACTTTATTATATAAAAAATGTGCTTTCACAAGAACACTTTACCACATTCAAGCAAGCAATTCTCAAGTTCAGGTCAGCACTCGCTTCTGCTAAACAGGACGACTTCACAGCTCCCATATCTTCTTTATCCCACAAACCCAAACAGTTATTTAATGCTTTTAATTCCCTCCTCTGCCCCCCCCCCCCCCATTGCTCCCTTCCACATCCCTCATCTCAGCAGATTACTTTTGCTTCACAGTTCAAAAAGAAGATTGACCACATCAGATAAAGATCCCCACAACCCTTCTACATAATAGACCAATCCCCTTTCCCAATAACCTTCTTTCATACCATGACTGAAGATAAGCTTGCTAATTTTTTTCTCTGCTTCACACTTCACCACTTGTGCAATTGACCCCATCATTCCCAGCTCCTCCCCAAACTTATCGGCACTTATTCCAGCCCTAACCCATCTTTTTAACTTATTAACATGCAACCACTGCAAGCATTCTGAAGAAACCATCTCTTCACCCAACCTCTATACCACTACTCCCTTTTGCTTCAAAGCTACTTGGGCAGCATGTCAATTTTGAAATTTCTCCCCAGCTGTCATCTAGGGCTTCTTTCACACTTCAGTTGTTTGGCGTCAGTCTGCTCCGACATAGTGACGGATCAACGGACCCGTCACAATTGTTGAGAAAACGGTTCTAACGGATCCGTTTTTTTGACGGATCCGTTACTTATGGGTTGGCTGGGGAAAGTATCTACTTTTTTGAGCATGCGCAATTGAAAAAGCAGATTGGGGCGACGGATCCGCCAAATGACAGTCGCAACGGATCCGACGCCCATAGGCGGCCATTCTATGGAATGGCGGACGTGTCGGATCCGTCGCGAACCGCCATTTCGGCGCAGACAAAAAACGTTATAATGTCCGTCAATGTCTCGACGGATCCATCACATGGCGGATGGAACGGACAACCATCCGCCACAATCCGTTGCTAATGTATGTCTATGGGAAAATAGCGGATATTTGAGGAAAATGGCAGTTTCAGACTGACGCCAAAAGACTGAAGTGTGAAAGAGGCCTAACACACACTTCGACAATCTACAATCTGGCTTTAGTCCCGACCACTCCACTGGAACTAAATCTGCGCTAACCGAAGTTACAAATGACCTAATAAATGGTAAGGTCAACAGAAAATACTTTGTACTCCTCTTGTCCTCTGTTTTTAACACAGTTGTCCACTTCCTCCTACTGTAGATACTCTCTTCCCTTGGCCGCAAAGATATCCTCAAACCACACATTTAGCATCTCGCATTACCACACTAACATGCCGTCCTGACCTTTCTTTTTTGGTGTCCCTCAAGCCTCTGTCTTCTCCATTCTGTCTTCTGTCTGCTCTTCTCCATTTATACCTTTGGTGTGGGAAAACACATAAAGTCCCATGGCTTACATTACCACCAATATGCCGATGACACTCAAATTTATCGCTTTGACCCAGATGTTACCTATCTGCTGCCAGAATTCCAGACTGTCTATCAGCTATATCCTCCTTCTTTTCATTGTGCTTTCTAAAATTCATTGTGGACAAAACTGAACTCATCAGCTTTCCTCCTTCTCACTCTTTTCCCCCTACCAGGTCTATCTATAACAATCAATGCCAACTTTCCCAGTATCACAAATCACAAACTTTTGACCCAGCTTTGTCGTTTAAGCCACATCTTCAAACCCTTACCACCTCCTGCTGTTTCCAATTGAAAAATATTTCCAGAATCCGTACTTTCCTCAACGCGGAATCGACTAAAATATTATCATCTCGTACCTCAATTACTGCAATATCCTGTGGACTCCCAACTAACACTGTTGTACCCCTCTAGTCTATCCCTAACTCTGTTGCACAATAAATCCAACTATCCTATCGCTACTCCTCTTCCAATCCCATCAGTTGATTCCAATTTACCCACAAAGCCACAAACCTAGTTTAAAGTTTACAAAGCTGTTCATAATCTGTTCGCCTGTACATCTCGGAACAAATCTCCCAATACCTCCCCAAAGATAATCTCTGATTCTCACAAGATCTCTTTGTCTCCTGCACCAGTTATCCTTTGTAATTCAGTGTCTCATCATGTCCGATTGTAACACATGACTGAAGCCTTCAGAACCAATACCAATACCATCTCTTCAGGAAAGCCTACAGCCTACAATAACTTTGCTGCCAAGACCTACTGTCTCCTTCCCCAGTGCCCTGTAGATCTTAAGTCCGTAAGGCATACCTCCCAACTTTTGAAGAAGGGAAAGAAGGACAAAGTTTGCTGCAAATTATAGGCCACACCTCTGACCACAGCCATTTCACAACTAGTCACACCCATATCCACGCCCAAACCAAACCCATTTAGCACTGCTGATCACACTGTTTCATAAACAATATTTATAAACAAACAAATATGGCCACAGAGTGTTCCATACTGTATAATGGCCACACATGAGGCTCCATACTGTATAATGGCAACCCATGATGCTCCATATTGTATAATGGCCACAGAGTACTCCATACTGTATAATGGCCACACACGATGTTCCATACTGTATAATGGCCACATATGATGCTCCATATATTATATAATGGCCACACAGTGCTCCATACTGTATAATGGCCATACATGATGCTCCACACTGTATAATGGCCACACAAGATGCTCCATACTGTATAATGGCCACACAGTGCTCCATACTGTATAATGGCCACACATGATGCTCTATACTGTATAATGGCCACACAGTGCTCCATACTGTATAATGGTCGCACATGATGCTCCATACTGTATGATGGCCAAGCATGATGCTCCATACTGTATAATGGCCACACAGTGCTCCATACTGTATAATAGCCACACATGATGTTCCATACAGTATAATGGCCACACATGATGCTCCATACTGTATAATGGCTACACATGATGCTCAATACCGTATAATGGCCATACATGATGTTCAACATTGTATAATGGCCACACATGATGCTCAATACTGTATAATGGTCACACAGTGCTCCATACTGTATAATGGTCACACAGTGCTCCATACTGTATAATGGTCACACAGTGCTCCATACTGTATAATGGCCACACATGATGCTCAATACTGTATAATGGCCACACAGTGCTCCATACTGTATAATGGTCACACATGATGCTCTATACTGTATAATGGCCACACAGTGCTCCATACTGTATAATGGTCGCACATGATGCTCCATACTGTATGATGGCCAAGCATGATGCTCCATACTGTATAATGGCCACACAGTGCTCCATACTGTATAATAGCCACACATGATGTTCCATACAGTATCATGGCCACACAGGGCTCCATACTGTATAATGGTCACACATGATGTTCAATACTGTATAATGGCCACACAGTGCTCCATACTGTATAATGGCCACACATGAAGCTCAATACTGTATAATGGCCACACAGTGCTCCATACTGTATAGTGGCCACACTGTTATGACCTGGTGGTCAGGACAATAATGGACCTGATGGTTAAGAGCACACGGAATGGCCTGATAGTTACTGATAATATAGGACGAGCTCTGGGACGTGGGAACTCTGCTGACCGCAATCCCTAATCCGATCAACCACACTAGAAATAGCCGTGGATTGCTCCTAACGCTCCCTATGCAACTCGGCACAGCCTAAGGAACTAGCTAGCCCTGAAGATAGAAAAATAAAGCCTACCTTGCCTCAGAGAAATTCCCCAAAGGAAAAGGCAGCCCCCCACATATAATGACTGTGAGTAAAGATGAAAATACAAACACAGAGATGAAATAGATTAAGCAAAGTGAGGCCCGACTTACTGAACAGACTGAGGATAGGAAAGGTAGCTTTGCGGTCAGCACAAAAACCTACAAAAAGACCACGCAGAGGGCGCAAAAAGACCCTCCGCACCGACTCACGGTGCGGAGGCGCTCCCTCTGCGTCCCAGAGCTTCCAGCAAGCAAGACAACAATCAAAATAGCAAGCTGGACAGAAAAATAACAAACCAGAGAAAAACAAGCAGTCACTTAGCTTCTGCTGGGAAGACAGGTCACAAGAACGATCCAGGAGTGAACTAGACCAATACTGGAACATTGACAGGTGGCATGGAGCAAAGATCTAAGTGGAGTTAAATAGAGCAGGGAGCTAACGAATTAACCTCGTCACCTGTGGAAGGAAACTCAGAAACAGCCACCAGAGAAAGTCCATGGACAGAACCAGCCGAAGTACCATTCATACCCACAGGAGGGAGCCCGACAACAGAATTCACAACAGTACCCCCCCCTTGAGGAGGGGTCACCGAACCCTCACCAGAGCCCCCAGGCCGACCAGGATGAGCCAAATGAAAGGCACGAACCAGATCGGCAGCATGAACATCAGAGGCAAAAACCCAGGAATTATCTTCCTGACCATAACCCTTCCACTTGACCAGGTACTGGAGTACTGGAGTTTCCGTCTCGAAATACGAGAATCCAAAATCTTCTCCACCACATACTCCAACTCCCCCTCAACCAACACCGGGGCAGGAGGATCAACGGACGGAACCACAGGCACCACGTATCTCCGCAATAACGACCTATGGAACACATTATGGATGGCAAAAGAAGCAGGAAGGGCCAAACGAAATGACACAGGATTGATAACCTCAGAAATCTTATACGGACCAATGAAACGAGGCTTAAACTTAGGAGAGGAAACCTTCATAGGAACATAACGAGACGACAACCAAACCAAATCCCCAACACGAAGTCGGGGACCCACACAACGCTGGCGGTTAGCGAAACGTTGAGCCTTCTCCTGGGACAATGTCAAATTGTCCACTACATGAGTCCAAATCTGCTGCAACCTATCCACCACAGTATCTACACCAGGACAGTCCGAAGACTCAACCTGCCCTGAAGAGAAACGAGGATGGAAACCAGAATTGCAGAAAAACGGCGAAACCAAAGTAGCCGAGCTGGCTCGATTATTAAGGGCGAACTCAGCCAACGGCAAAAAGGACACCCAATTATCCTGATCAGCAGAAACAAAGCATCTCAGATATGTTTCCAAAGTCTGATTAGTTCGTTCGGTTTGGCCATTTGTCTGAGGATGGAAAGCCGAGGAAAAAGACAAATCAATGCCCATCCTAGCACAAAAAGATCGCCAAAACCTCGAAACAAACTGGGAACCTCTGTCAGAAACGATGTTCTCCGGGATACCATGTAAACGAACCACATGCTGGAAAAATAATGGCACCAAATCAGAGGAAGGCAATTTAGACAAAGGTACCAAATGGACCATCTTAGAAAAGCGATCACAATCCACCCAAATGACCGACATCTTTTGAGAGACGGGGAGATCCGAAATAAAATCCATAGAAATATGCGTCCAGGGCCTCTTCGGGACCGGCAAGGGCAAAAGCAACCCACTGGCACGAGAACAGCAGGGCTTAGCCCGAGCACAAGTCCCACAGGACTGCACAAAAGAACGCACATCCCGTGACAAAGACGGCCACCAAAAGGATCTAGCCACCAAATCTCTGGTACCAAAGATTCCAGGATGCCCAGCCAACACTGAACAATGAATCTCAGAGATAACTCTACTAGTCCATCTATCAGGGACAAACAGTTTCTCCGCTGGGCAACGGTCAGGTCTATCAGCCTGAAATTTTTGCAGCACCCGCCGCAAATCAGGGGAGATGGCAGACAAAATTACCCCCTCTTTGAGAATACCCGCCGGCTCAGGAACACCCGGAGAATCAGGCACAAAACTCCTTGACAGGGCATCAGCCTTCACATTCTTAGAGCCCGGAAGGTACGAAACCACAAAATCAAAACGGGAGAAAAATAACAACCATCGAGCCTGTCTCGGATTCAACCGTTTGGCAGACTCAAGATAAGTCAAATTCTTGTGATCTGTCAAGACCACCACGCGATGCTTGGCTCCTTCAAGCTAATGATGCCACTCCTCGAATGCCCACTTCATGGCCAACAACTCTCGATTACCAACATCATAATTGTGCTCAGCAGGCGAAAACTTTCTAGAAAAGAAAGCACATGGCTTCATCACCGAGCCATCAGAACTTCTTTGCGACAAAACAGCCCCAGCTCCAATCTCAGAAGCATCAACCTCAACCTGAAACGGGAGCGAAACATCTGGCTGGCACAACACAGGAGCAGAAGAAAAACAACGCTTCTACAGCTGCAGAAGACCAATTGACCACATCAGCACCCTTCTTGGTCAAATCAGTCAACGGTTTAGCAACACTAGAAAAATTAGCGATGAAGCGCCGATAAAAATTAGCAAAGCCCAGGAACTTTTGCAGGCTCTTCACAGATGTCCGCTGGGTCCAATCGTAAATGGCTTGGACTTTAACAGGGTCCATCTCGATAGTAGAAGGGGAAAAAATTAACCCCAAAAATGAAACCTTCTGAACTCCAAAGAGACACTTTGACCCCTTCACAAACAAGGAATTCGCACGAAGGACCTGGAACACCATTCTGACCTGCTTCACATGAGACTCCCAATCATCCGAAAAGACCAAAATATCATCCAAATACACAATCAGGAACTTATCCAGGTACTCTCGGAAGATGTCATGCATAAAGGACTGAAATACTGATGGAGCATTGGAAAGCCAGAATGGCATAACCAGGTACTCAAAATATCCCTCGGGCGTATTAAATGCTGTTTTCCATTCATCGCCTTGTTTAATACGCACAAGATTATACGCCCCTCGAAGATCAATCTTGGTGAACCAACTAGCCCCTTTAATACGAGCAAACAAATCAGACAGCAACGGCAAAGGATACTGAAATTTGACTGTAATTTTATTGAGAAGGCGGTAATCAATACAAGGTCTCAAAGAAACATCCTTCTTGGCCACAAAAAAGAACCCTGCTCCTAACGGTGATGACGACGGGCGAATATGGCCTTTCTCCAAGGATTCCTTTATATAACTCCGCATAGCGGCGTGTTCTGGCACAGATAAATTGAACAATCGGCCCTTAGGAAACTTACTACCAGGAATCAAATTAATTGCACAATCGCAATCCCTATGAGGAGGTAGGGCACTGGCTTTGGGCTCATCAAATACATCCCGATAATCCGACAAAAACTCTGGAACTTCAGAAGGAGTGGAAGACGAAATTGACAAAAATGGAACATCACCATGTACCCCCTGGCAACCCCAGCTGGACACAGACATAGATTTCCAGTCCAATACTGGATTATGAACCTGTAGCCATGGCAACCCCAAAACGACCACATCATGCAGATTATGCAACACCAGAAAGCGGATATCCTCCTGATGTGCAGGAGCCATAAACATGGTCAATTGGGTCCAGTACTGAGGCTTATTCTTGGCCAAAGGCGTAGCATCAATTCCTCTCAATGGAATAGGATACTGCAAGGGCTCCAAGAAAAAACCACAGCGCCTGGCAAACTCCAAGTCCATCAAATTCAGGGCAGCGCCTGAATCCACAAATGCCATAACAGAATAGGATGACAAAGAGCAAATCAGAGTAATGGACAATAGAAATTTAGACTGTACCATACCAATGGTGTCAGACCTAGTGAACCGCTTAGTGTGCTTAGGACAATCGGAGATAGCATGAGTGGAATCACCACAGTAAAAACATAGCCCATTCCGACGTCTGTGTTCTTGCCGTTCAGCTCTGGTCAAAGTCCTATCACATTGCATAGGCTCAGGCCCATGCTCAGATAGTACCGCCAAATGGTGCACAGCTTTACACTCACGCAAGCGTCGATCGATCTGAATGGCCAAAGACATAGACTCATTCAGACCAGCAGGCGTGGGAAATCCCACCATGACATCCTTAAGGGCTTCAGAGAGACCCTTTCTGAAGATTGCTGCCAGGGCACATTCATTCCACTGAGTGAGCACAGACCACTTTCTAAACTTCTGACAATATATTTCCGCTTCATCCTGACCCTGACACAGGGCCAGCAAGATTTTCTCTGCCTGATCCACTGAATTAGGTTCGTCATAAAGCAATCCAAGCTCCAGGAAAAACGCATCAACATCACGCAATGCCGGATCTCCTGGCACAAGGGAAAATGCCCAGTCTTGAGGGTCACCACGTAACAAAGAAATAATGATCTTTACTTGTTGAACAGGGTCACCTGAGGAGCGAGGTTTCAAGGCAAGAAACAATTTACAATTATTTTTGAAATTCAAGAACTTAGATCTATCACCAAAAAACAAATCAGGAATTGGAATCCTAGGCTCTAACATCAGATTCTGAACCACAAAATCTTGAATGTTTTGTACACTTATAGTGAGATTATCCATCCAAGAGGACAGACCTTGAATGTCCATGTCTACACCTGTGTTCTGAACCACCCAGATGTAAAGGGGAAAAGAGAGACAAAACACACTGCAAAGAAAAAAAAAAATGGTCTCAGAACTTCTCTTATCCCTCAGTACTTTGGGCCACCTGTACTGTTATGACCTGGTGGTCAGGACAATAATGGACCTGATAGTTAAGAGCACACGGAATGACCTGATAGTTACTGATAATATAGGACGAGCTCTGGGACGTGGGAACTCTGCTGACCGCAATCCCTAATCCTATCAACAACACTAGAAATAGCCGTGGATTGCTCCTAACGTTCCCTATGCAACTCGGCACAGCCTAAGGAACTAGCTAGCCCTGAAGATAGAAAAATAAAGCCTACCTTGCCTCAGAGAAATTCCCCAAAGGAAAAGGCAGCCCCCCACATATAATGACTGTGAGTAAAGATGAAAATACAAACACAGAGATGAAATAGATTAAGCAAAGTGAGGCCCGACTTACTGAACAGACTGAGGATAGGAAAGGTAGCTTTGCGGTCAGCATAAAAACCTACAAAAAGACCATGCAGAGGGCGCAAAAAGACCCTCCGCACCGACTCACGGTGCGGAGGCGCTCCCTCTGCGTCCCAGAGCTTCAAGCAAGCAAGACAACAATCAAAATAGCAAGCTGGACAGAAAAATAGCAAACCAGAGAAAAACAAGCAGTCACTTAGCTTCTGCTGGGAAGACAGGTCACAAGAACGATCCAGGAGTGAACTAGACCAATACTGGAACATTGACAGGTGGCATGGAGCAAAGATCTAAGTGGAGTTAAATAGAGCAGCGAGCTAACGAATTAACCTCGTCACCTGTGGAAGGAAACTCTGAAACACCCACAGCCACCAGAGAAAGTCCATGGACAGAACCAGCCGAAGTACCATTCATGACCACAGGAGGGAGCCCGACAACAGAATTCACAACACCACACATGATGCTCAGTACTGTATAATGGCCTTACATGATGCTCAATACTGTATAATGGGCACACATGATGCTCCATACTGTATAATGGCTACACATGATGCTCAATACCGTATAATGGCCATACATGATGTTCAACATTGTATAATGGCCACACATGATGCTCAATACTGTATAATGGTCACACAGTGCTCCATACTGTATAATGGTCACACAGTGCTCCATACTGTATAATGGCCAAACATGATGCTCAATACTGTATAATGGCCACACAGTGCTCCATACTGTATAATGGTCACACATTATGCTCAATACTGTATAATGGCCACACAGTGCTCCATACTGTATAATGGCCACACATGCTGCTCAATACTGTATAATGGCCACACAGTGCTCCATACTGTATACAGGCCAAACATGATGCTCAGTACTGTATAATGGCCACACATGATGCTCCATACTGTATAATGGTCACACATGATGTTCAACACTGTATAATGGCCACACATGATGCTGAATACTGTATAATGGCCACACAGTGCTCCATACTGTTTAATGGTCACACAGTGCTCCATACTGTGTAATGGCCACACATGATGCTCAATACTGTATTATGGCCACACATGATGCTCAATACTGTATAATGGCCACACAGTGCTCCATACTGTATAATGGCCACAAATGATGCTCAGTACTGTATAATGGCCACACATGATGCTTTATACTGTATAATTGCCACACATGATGCTCCATACTGTATAATCGCCACAAATAGTGCTCCATACAGTATTATGGACACATATAGTTTTCCATACTGTTTAATGGCCACACGTGATGCTCAATACTGTATAATCATTCAAAAAAGATTACCGCACACTCAAGACTGGTAAGATGCAAAAGGTGTATGCCAATTTTATTGAAGAAAACAAAACAAAAAAGAAGTGGTTGCCACATTCATATTCATTTGAAATAGACAAAAAACCCGACGTTTCGACCCTCCCGGGCCTTACTCATGGGGTTACTGAAAAGCAAAGAAACTGTATAAGACAATGTTTTACATAGGGCAACATTATAGAAAGAAAAAAAGGGGGGGGGGAGAAAATTACAAGAGGAGAACAAAACAAGAAAACAAAACAGTACATGCAATAATAAAACACCAATAAGAGAACGAGAAGAACTATTATGTACAAAGCAACCTAGAAGGCGAGGTAGTATGGTCAGGAACAACAAAAGGTTCTAGTAACAGGGTACAATAATAAACAAGGTATAATAATAGAGAAGCATGGTAATGAACTGTACAGTGTATTACCTCAAGTCCTTTGACATAGATGCATAATAGTGGCAGTGGTAGGGGGTGTACGACCGATCCCTTGTTAAGGCACAACCTGTCATAGTGGCAAGATGACATAATAATTAAATAGGAATGAAGAGTAGGGAATGTCGATAGAGCCTAACGGAGGAGGGTGGGATCCAGACACGTGTATCCAGTGTGGCATATATTAGAGAGTAGTGTCAGGTTATAGAGATAGGAGAGGAATAATAATGCTATGGGGGCCCAAAAGGGCAGATAGGAGATAATGGAGTTAGTCCAGCCATAGAACTGATAGGTGTAGGGTACTGGGATAAAGTACCATAAAGGGGAACCACAAGAGCATTTGAAACTAGCAACACATGGGACAGAGTAAACATATGCTGTACCTTATAATAAAGCCAGTCCGGGCAGAAGTGTCCCGGGAGCACAGAATCTGGGTGGTGAGGGCCGTTAGACACCTAGTGGGTCTGTAAAAATAGGTACAGGTACGAGGGGTCAGAGGATGATATCAGGAAAAAAGTGGCCGTAAATGGCCAGAGAAGAGGCGGCATATGTATACCTGAAAAGGGTCCCTGGGAGGATTAGCGGCGCATCCCGCGCCTTGCTGCGATGTCCTGGGGGGAGACCTGGAAAGTGAGAGTGGCTGGGGCTGCCGCCCTCAAATAGCGCCGGACAGGAAGTACCGGACTGGAAGTGACATCAGAGCCACGCCTCCGCACTGAGCTCTGTGTGAGAGTATGGGCAAGAAGTTGCCCTTGAGTGGGAGTGGCTAAGCGCTTCTGAGTGTGTAAGGGGAAGGGGGTGGATATGAGAGCATTGTCCTGGTAATGGATGCTAGCAATGTAATTAACCTGTAATGAATTGCAGGGCTCGCTGTAGGAAGATGGAAGTTGGTAAAGGGAGGGAAGCAAAATAGACTAGTTATATGTTGCGGCAGAAAACAAATAGTAGCTGAGATGGATATGAGGGGATAAAAAATAAATAATAAATAAGCAAGGAGGAAAAAAGAAAAAAAAAAAATCCTGAAAAAAACATGAAAACATGGGTGAAGATAGCAAGGTAAAAATAAAAACCAATAAAAAATAACAACAATTGGGGCAAAGATGAATGAAAATAAATACCAAAAAATGGAAAAAGAAAAATAAGTAAATGAGCCAAAATAGAAGAATAAAAATTGAAATGAAATGGAAAAAATAAGAATAAATATAAAAAAACAAAAAATAATAAATAATAAAATAAAAATAATAAAGGATAAATAGGAAAAATGCTCAAAAAAAGAAAAAAGAAAATATAAATGAAGATCAAAAATTGATGAAAATCAAAAATCTAGAACTATGCGCTAGATAACTCACCTACTGGATGGTGGACTCAACGTGTCTGGAAGGTAAAGAATTAGAGAATTAGCATAGTGTTATAGTAACCAATCAATTTCTCTGTTGAGGCCTTTGGGACTTAGGGTCTCCAGTTTGTGGATCCAATAAGTCTCTCTCATTTTGAGCTGTCTAATGTGGTTACCACCTCTCCTGGGTCTAGGGACCTGCTCGATGACTTGGTATTTAAGCTGCGCCACCGTGTGTCGGCATTTGATAAAATGATCAGGGATCGGTAACCAAGTTTTGCTGCAGCGAATGGTCGATTTGTGGCTTGCTATACGATCTTTTATGTGCTGGGTGGTCTCTCCTACGTCTGAGTCGGACAGCATAACACACCCCAGGACAGGTAAGACCTTCCCGATCCGTGGCTACTATACGTGCAACTCTAACTTTGTTGTTTACGTTATAAAGTGCCCATGTGGACTCATGTACGTAGGAGAGACCACCCAGCACATAAAAGATCGTATAGCAAGCCACAAATTGACCATTCGCTGCAGCAAAACTTGGTTACCGATCCCTGATCATTTTATCAAATGCCGACACACGGTGGCGCAGCTTAAATACCAAGTCATCGAGCAGGTCCCTAGACCCAGGAGAGGTGGTAACCACATTAGACAGCTCAAAATGAGAGAGACTTATTGGATCCACAAACTGGAGACCCTAAGTCCCAAAGGCCTCAACAGAGAAATTGATTGGTTACTATAACACTATGCTAATTCTCTAATTCTTTACCTTCCAGACACGTTGAGTCCACCATCCAGTAGGTGAGTTATCTAGCGCATAGTTCTAGATTTTTGATTTTCATCAATTTTTGATCTTCATTTATATTTTCTTTTTTCTTTTTTTGAACATTTTTCCTATTTATCCTTTATTATTTTTATTTTATTATTTATTATTTTTTGTTTTTTTATATTTATTCTTATTTTTTCCATTTCATTTCAATTTTTATTCTTCTATTTTGGCTCATTTACTTATTTTTCTTTTTCCATTTTTTGGTATTTATTTTCATTCATCTTTGCCCCAATTGTTGTTATTTTTTATTGGTTTTTATTTTTACTTTGCTATCTTCACCCATGTTTTCATGTTTTTTTCAGGATTTTTTATTTTTTTTTTCTCTTTTCCTCCTTGCTTATTTATTATTTATTTTTTATCCCCTCATATCCATCTCAGCTACTATTTGTTTTCTGCCGCAACATATAACTAGTCTTTTTTGCCCCCCTCCCTTTACCAACTTCCATCTTCCTACAGCGAGCCCTGCAATTCATTACAGGTTAATTACATTGCTAGCATCCATTACCAGGACAATGCTCTCATATCCACCCCCTTCCCCTTACACACTCAGAAGCGCTTAGCCACTCCCACTCAAGGGCAACTTCTTGCCCATACTCTCACACAGAGCTCAGTGCGGAGGCGTGGCTCTGATGTCACTTCCAGTCCGGTACTTCCTGTCCGGCGCTATTTGAGGGCGGCAGCCCCAGCCACTCTCACTTTCCAGGTCTCCCCCCAGGACATTGCAGCAAGGCGCGGGATGCGCCGCTAATCCTCCCAGGGACCCTTTTCAGGTATACATATGCCGCCTCTTCTCTGGCCATTTACGGCCACTTTTTTCCTGATATCATCCTCTGACCCCTATAACCTGTACCTATTTTTACAGACCCACTAGGTGTCTAACGGCCCTCACCACCCAGATTCTGTGCTCCCGGGACACTTCTGCCCGGACTGGCTTTATTATAAGGTACAGCATATGTTTACTCTGTCCCGTGTGTTGCTAGTTTCAAATGCTCTTGTGGTTCCCCTTTATGGTACTTTATCCCAGTACCCTACACCTATCAGTTCTATGGCTGGACTAACTCCATTATCTCCTATCTGCCCTTTTGGGCCCCCATAGCATTATTATTCCTCTCCTATCTCTATAACCTGACACTACTCTCTAATATATGCCACACTGGATACACGTGTCTGGATCCCACCCTCCTCCGTTAGGCTCTATCGACATTCCCTACTCTTCATTCCTATTTAATTATTATGTCATCTTGCCACTATGACAGGTTGTGCCTTAACAAGGGATCGGTCGTACACCCCCTACCACTGCCACTATTATGCATCTATGTCAAAGGACTTGAGGTAATACACTGTACAGTTCATTACCATGCTTCTCTATTATTATACCTTGTTTATTATTGTACGCTGTTACTAGAACCTTTTGTTGTTCCTGACCATACTACCTCGCCTTCTAGGTTGCTTTGTACATAATAGTTCTTCTCGTTCTCTTATTGGTGTTTTATTATTGCATGTACTGTTTTGTTTTCTTGTTTTGTTCTCCTCTTGTAATTTTCTCCCCCCCCCCCTTTTTTTCTTTCTATAATGTTGCCCTATGTAAAACATTGTCTTATACAGTTTCTTTGCTTTTCAGTAACCCCATGAGTAAGGCCCGGGAGGGTCGAAACGTCGGGTTTTTTGTCTATTTCAAATGAATATGAATGTGGCAACCACTTCTTTTTTGTTTTGTTTTCTTCAATAAAATTGGCATACACCTTTTGCATCTTACCAGTCTTGAGTGTGCGGTAATCTCTTTTGAATGATTGACTTGACCTCACGGTCAGTTTACCAGCACCTCCTTGTCCCTGACCTGAGTGCACACCATTTACCTTGTCTACAATACTGTATAATGGCCACACAGTGCTCCATACTGTATAATGGCCCCACATGATGCTGCGTACAGTATAATGGCCCCACATGATGCTGCGTACAGTATAATGGCCCCACGTGATGCTCCATACAGTATAATGAGCCCACGTAATGCTCCATACAGTATAATGAGCCCACGTGATGCTCCATACAGTATGAGCCCACATGATGCTGCATACTGTACAATGGCCTCATATGATGCTCCATATAGTATTTTGGCTCCACATGATGCTGGGTACAGTATAATGGCCCCACATGATGATGGGTACAGTGTAATGGCACCACATGATGATCCATACTGTATTAAGGCCACACATAGTTACTCCACCCCCATCATTGCCCTCACACCCCCATCATTGCCTTCTCCATCACTACACACACACCTAAACACACACATCTCTCACAGCGCTCCCTCGCAGCAGCTGGCAGCTTCCTCTACTGCCGCGCTGAATGATGTCATCCAGCCGTGCCGCTGACTGCTCATGTCACTGCAGTTCCGCTACGCCACTGATAAAGACCTCTCTGTGTCTCCTGTGCCAGTCAGTGTCAGAGTGAGGAGCAATATCTGCTCCGATCCGACACAGCTAGTACACATTGTACACACACAAGACTCCGCTCCATACACCTTGCACACACGGCTTCACTCTGTACACCTCGTACACACGCGGTTCCGCTCCATACACCTCGTACACACGCGGCTCCGCTCCATACACCTTGTACACACGCGGCTCCGCTCCGTACACCTCATACACATGCAGCTCCGCTCCATACACCCTATATACACGTGGCTCTGCTCCATACACCTCGTACACACACATGACTCCGCTCCATACACCATGTACACACACGGCTGCACTTTTCACACCTCGTACACAACCGGCTCTGCTCCATACACCTCGTACACACACGGCTCCACTCCATACACAACTTGTACACACGCGGCTCTGCTCCGTACACCTCGTACACACATGGCTCCGCTCCGTACACCTCACACACACCCGACTCAGCTCTGTACACCTCGTACACATGTGGCTCCACTCTGTACACCTTGTACACTTGCAGATGCACTCCGTACACCGCGTACACACACTTCTCCACTCCATACACTTCGTACACACTCGGCTTCACTCCGTACACCTCGTGCACATGGCTCTGCTCCGTACACCTTGTACACACACGGCTCTGCTACATCCACACTGTAAATGCCTCCTGACCCCTGCATGCACGGAAGCCCCGATCATGTGACCCCTGACTCCTCCCCTCCTGTGACCTCATCACAGGTCTTGTGCATACAGAGCAGCCATATATTTGGTGTGCGGCTCTGAGGGTGGAGGGATGAGGCTGAGGCTCATATTGCAGTGCAGGAAAAGTAAGGTCCCAGCCATGACAGCAGAGCAGACTCTCAAAATCGGGACTGCCCCGCTGGATCCGGGACGGTTGGGAGGCATACAAGGGCAGGGTACTATTCCTTTTTATAAGTCTGTCACTGTTAGTTTGCTTACTGTATTGTATATATGTATTATATGTATAACCCTTTCTTCACATGTAAAGGACCACGGAATTCATGGTGCTCATATATACCATGATTTCTCAATGCTGTTTCCTGAACCTAACAGTATTACAGTGTTACAATTACGTACAGTAAGTGCCATTTGTCTGTTCTAGGAAAATGCTTCTCATAATGCAGCCATACTAATAAAATGCTGATTCTCTTTTGCATGTTCTCCTAGCAAGAGTTTCTGCCTGTCACTGTTCCACCGCTCAGGGTGTCTGGGATGTAGTTACTTACAACTAAGCCATACAATCTGGTACAGGGGTGTGCTGAAGCTGTCATTACTTTGATGGACAGCATGGCCATCCAATCTGGTACAGGGATGTGCTGAGCTGTCAGCAGGGCTGGCTTTAGCAACAGGCAGACCGGGCAGCCGCCTAGGGTCCCCGTTACTCCAGGGGTCCCCAGCCAGTGGCGTGCCGCTAATAGCAGCACACCACATGGCTGTTATGGAGCCCCTGAGTAAGGACCCAGCACCGCCCCGCCCCCCCACATCGAGCATTCAACTTATCGGCACCATATATGCCGATACAGTTGAAAGCAGTAATGGAGGAGAGAGTGTTATCTGATGTTCCTTCTCCAATCACCCCCCCTCTGTCCCCGACTCAGCGTGGAGCTGACGAGATGCTGAGGTGCTCTACACTGCAGAAGCCAGAGCAGCACGAGAATGAGGATGAGAGGTAAGGTATGTGCTGTATTGTGTGTGTGCAGCAGGGGAACAAGGGTGAGAGATAAGGTGTGTGTGTGTGTGTGTGTGTCTGCTGCACTATACTGTGTGTGTGGAGGCTGCATTATAATGTGTATGTGGGCGGCTGCATTATACTGTGTGTGGGGCTGCAGTATACTGTGGGGGGGCCTGCATTATACTGTGGGGGGGGGCTGCACTATACGGTGTCTGGGGGCGCTGCACTGTGTGTGGGGGCTGCATTATACTGTATGTGGGGGCTGCATTATACTGTGTGTGGGGTGTTATGATAAGGTAATTCAGTACCACAATGGACATAGAGGTCAGAGCACATACAGTGACCTGACAATAACCCAAAGACATAGAACGAGCTCTGAGACGTGGGAACTCTGCTGACAGCAATCCCTAATCCTCTCCAACCACACTAGAGGCAGCCGTGGATTGCGCCTAACGCTCCCTATGCAACTCGGCACAGCCTGAGAAACTAGCTAGCCTGAAGATAGAAAATAAGCCTACCTTGCCTCAGAGAAATACCCCAAAGGAAAAGGCAGCCCCCACATATAATGACTGTGAGTTAAGATGAAAAGACAAACGTAGAGATGAAATAGATTTAGCAAAGTGAGGCCCGACTTTCTGAACAGAGCGAGGATAGGAAAGGTAATTTTGCGGTCAACACAAAACCCTACAAAAACCACGCAAAGGGGGCAAAAAGACCCTCCGTACCGAACTAACGGCATGGAGGTACACCCTCTGCGTCCCAGAGCTTCCAGCAAGCAGGAAAAAACAAATAGACAAGCTGGACAGAAAAAACAGCAAACAAAATAGCAAAGCAGAACTTAGCTATGCAGAGCAGCAGGCCACAGGAACGATCCAGGAGGAAACAGGTCCAATACTAGAACATTGACTGGAGGCCAGGATCAAAGCACTAGGTGGAGTTAAATAGAGCAGCACCTAACGACTTCACCACATCACCTGAGGAAGGAAACTCAGAAGCCGCAGTACCACTTTCCTCCACCAACGGAAGCTCACAGAGAGAATCAGCCGAAGTACCACTTGTGACCATAGGAGGGAGCTCTGCCACAGAATTCACAACAGTACCCCCCCCCTTGAGGAGGGGTCACCGAACCCTCACCAGAACCCCCAGGACGACCAGGATGAGCCATATGAAAGGCACGAACAAGATCGGGAGCATGGACATCAGAGGCAAAGACCCAGGAATTATCTTCCTGAGCATAACCCTTCCACTTAACCAGATACTGGAGTTTCCGTCTTGAAACACGAGAATCCAAAATCTTCTCCACAATATACTCCAACTCCCCCTCCACCAAAACCGGGGCAGGAGGATCAACAGTCCTCGAATGCCCACTTCATGGCCAGCAACTCTCGATTGCCCACATCATAATTTCGCTCAGCAGGTGAAAACTTCCTGGAAAAGAAGGCGCATGGTTTCATCACCGACCAATCAGAACTTCTCTGCGACAAAACAGCCCCTGCTCCAATCTCAGAAGCATCAACCTCGACCTGGAATGGAAGCGAAACATCTGGTTGACACAACACAGGGGCAGAAGAAAAACGACGCTTCAACTCTTGAAAAGCTTCCACAGCAGCAGAAGACCAATTGACCACATCAGCACCCTTCTTGGTCAAATTGGTCAATGGTTTAGCAATACTAGAAAAATTGCAGATGAAGCGACGATAAAAATTAGCAAAGCCCAGGAACTTTTGCAGACTTTTCAGAGATGTCGGCTGAGTCCAATCATGGATGGCTTAGACCTTAACAGGGTCCATCTCGATAGTAGAAGGGGAAAAGATGAACTCCAAAAATGAAACCTTCTGAACCCCAAAGAGACACTTTGATCCCTTCACAAACAAAGAATTAGCACGCAGGACCTGAAACACCGTTCTGACCTGCTTCACATGAGACTCCCAATCATCCGAGAAGATCAAAATGTGATCCAAGTACACAATCAGGAATTTATCCAGGTACTCTCGGAAGATGTCATGCATAAAGGACTGAAACACTGATGGAGCATTGGCAAGTCCGAATGGCATTACTAGATACTCAAAATGGCCCTCGGGCGTATTAAATGCAGTTTTCCATTCATCGCCTCGCTTAATACGCACAAGATTATGCGCACCACGAAGATCTATCTTGGTGAACCAACTAGCCCTCTTAATCCGAGCAAACAAATCAGATAACAACGGCAAGGGGTACTGAAATTTAACCGTGATCTTATTAAGAAGGCGGTAATCTATACAAGGTCTCAGTGAACCATCCTTCTTGGCTACAAAAAAGAACCCTGCTCCTAATGGCGACGATGACGGGCGAATATGCCCCTTCTCCAAGGACTCCTTCACATAACTCCGCATAGCGGCGTGCTCAGGCACAGACAAATTAAACAGTCGACCTTTTGGGAATTTACTACCAGGAATCAAATCGATAGCACAATCACAATCCCTATGCGGAGGTAGGGTATCGGACTTGGGCTCATCAAATACATCCCGGTAATCAGACAAGAACTCTGGAACCTCAGAAGGGGTGGATGACGAAATAGTCAGAAATGGGACATCACCATGTACCCCCAGAAAACCCCAGCTGGACACAGACATGGATTTCCAATCTAATACTGGATTATGGACTTGTAGCCATGGCAACCCCAACACGACCACATCATGCAGATTATGCAACACCAGAAAGCGAATAACCTCCTGATGTGCAGGAGCCATGCACATGGTCAGCTGGGTCCAGTACTGAGGCTTATTCTTGGCCAAAGGCGTAGCATCAATTCCTCTCAATGGAATAGGACACTGCAAGGGCTCCAAGAAAAACCCACAACGCCAAGCATACTCCAAGTCCATCAAATTCAGGGCAGCGCCTGAATCCACAAATGCCATGACAGAATACGATGACAAAGAGCAGATCAAGGTAACGGACAGAAGACATTTTGACTGTACCGTACCAATGGTGGCAGACCTAGCGAACCGCTTAGTGCGCTTAGGACAATCAGAGATAGCATGAGTGGAATCACCACAGTAGAAACACAGCCCATTCAGACGTCTGTGTTCTTGCCGTTCAACTCTGGTCAAAATCCTATCGCACTGCATAGGCTCAGGTTTAAGCTCAGGTAATACCACCAAATGGTGCACAGATTTACGCTCACGCAAGCGTCGACTGATCTGAATGGCCAAAGACATAGACTCATTCAGACCAGCAGGCATAGGAAATCCCACCATGAAATCCTTAAGGGCTTCAGAGAGACCTTTTCTGAAAATAGCTGCGAGCGCACCTTCATTACATTGAGTGAGTACGGACCACTTTCTAAATTTCTGACAATATACCTCTATCTCATCCTGACCCTGATACAGAGCCAGCAAATTTTTCTCTGCCTGATCCACTGAATTAGGTTCATCGTACAGCAATCCGAGCGCCAGGAAAAACGCATCGATATTACCTAATGCAGGATCTCCTGACGCAAGAGAAAATGCCCAGTCCTGAGGGTCGCCACGTAAAAAAGAAATAATGATCCTAACTTGTTGAACTGGGTCACCAGAGGAGCGAGGTTTCAAAGCCAGAAATAGTTTACAATTATTTTTGAAACTCAGAAATTTAGTTCTATCTCCAAAAAACAAATCAGGAATAGGAATTCTCGGTTCTAACATAGAATTCTGAACCACAAAGTCTTGAATATTTTGTACTCTTGCCGTGAGCTGATCCACACATGAAGACAGACCTTTAATGTCCATCGCTACACCTGTGTCCTGAACCACCCAAATGTCTAGGGGAAAAAAAAGGCAAAACACAGTGCAGAGAAAAAAAATGGTCTCAGAACTTCTTTTTTCCCTCTATTGAGAATCATTAGTACTTTGGGCCTCCAGTACTGTTATGATAAGGTAATTCAGTACCACAATGGACATAGAGGTCAGAGCACATACAGTGACCTGACAATAACCCAAAGACATAGAACAAGCTCTGAGACGTGGGAACTCTGCTGACCGCAATCCCTAATCCTCTCCAACCACACTAGAGGCAGCCGTGGATTGCGCCTAACGCTCCCTATGCAACTCGGCACAGCCTGAGAAACTAGCTAGCCTGAAGATAGAAAATAAGCCTACCTTGCCTCAGAGAAATACCCCAAAGGAAAAGGCAGCCCCCACATATAATGACTGTGAGTTAAGATGAAAAGACAAACGTAGAGATGAAATAGATTTAGCAAAGTGAGGCCCGACTTTCTGAACAGAGTGAGGATAGGAAAGGTAACTTTGCGTTCAACACAAAACCCTACAAAAACCATGCAAAGGGGGCAAAAAGACCCTCCGTACCGAACTAACGGCACGGAGGTACACCCTCTGCGTCCCAGAGCTTCCAGCAAGCAGGAAAAAACAAATAGACAAGCTGGACAGAAAAAACAGCAAACAAAATAGCAAAGCAGAACTTAGCTATGCAGAGCAGCAGGCCACAGGAACGATCCAGGAGGAAACAGGTCCAATACTAGAACATTGACTGGAGGCCAGGATCAAAGCACTAGGTGGAGTTAAATAGAGCAGCACCTAACGACTTCACCACATCACCTGAGGAAGGAAACTCAGAAGCCGCAGTACCACTTTCCTCCACCAACGGAAGCTCACAGAGAGAATCAGCCGAAGTACCACTTGTGACCACAGGAGGGAGCTCTGCCACAGAATTCACAACAGTGGGGGCTGCACTATACTGTGTGTGGGGGCTGCATTAAACTGTGTGGGGGGCTGCATCATACTGTGGTGTAAGGGCTGCATTATACTGTGTATGGGGCTGCATTATACTGTGTGTGTGGGCACTGCATTATACTGTGAGGGGGGAGTGCACTATACTGTGTGTGGTGGCTGCATTATACTGTGTGGGGGTCTGCACTATACTGTGTGTGTATTTGTGGGGGGCTGAATTATACTGTGTGTGAGGGGGCTGCACTTTACTGAGTGTGTGTTTGTGGGGGCAGCTGAATTATACTGTGGGGGGCTGCATTATACTGTGTGTGTGGGGTTACATTATACTCTGAGGGGGCTACATTATACTCTGAAGAGGGATGCATTTTACTATGTGTGGGGGCTGGATCATACACAGAGGGACCTGCATTGTACTCTGAGGGGGCTACAATATACTCTGAAGGGGCTGCATTATACCCTCAGGGGGCTGCATTATACTCTGAGGGGACTACATTCTACTCTAAAGGGGCTGCATTATACTCTGAAGGGGCTGTATTATAATGTGTCCGGAGGCTGAATCATACTCTGAGGGGGCTGCATTATGCTCTGTGAGGGGACTTCATTATACTCTATGAAGGGGGCTGCAGTATACTCTATGAGGGAGGCTGCAGTTTACTCTATGAGGGGGCTGCAGTATATTCTGAGGGGGGCTGAATTATACTCTGAGAGGGACTCAATTATACTCTATCAAGGACCATGGGGAGTGCATTTTACTATGTGTACTTTATGGGACTTGCATTATACTATATCAAGGACTATCTCTACCAAACGTTCTTCCTCAGTAAGGGTATGTGCACACGGTCAGTAAACGCTGCAGGTTGTACGCTGCATACTTGGGCAGCATCCAGATGTTACAGCATAGTGGATGGGATTTCAAGAAATCCCATGCCCACTATGCATGCACAGATGCCTGCAGCTCATCCGCTGAGACAGACATGCGGCGTGTCTCTCCAGACTGCATCCAGAAGAGAATATAATGGGCACACTGTAAAGTTCAATGAGGAAGGTGCTGGCTGGACATCCAACGTCAAATATACAAGAAAAACAGCCGCACTCAAGTCTTGATTTCAATGTAGAAAAAAGTTTTTTTTATTCAAGTGCACAGGCACCACCAAATAATTTTTGAAGAAAAGGCAAGTGATTGCGGACAACGAGGTAACGTTTCGACGAGACACGGTCTTTCTCAAAACCTCACTGCAAAGATAAATACAGTATATAAGTGTGCTGTACAAATATACATGTGAAAAAGAAAAAACCTGCAATTCATAAAGATAAAAAACAAAAACAAACTTCCTATGTAAAACTACAAAACATAAAACTACAAAAAAAATTTTTATATTATATATATACAGTGGGGCAAAAAAGTATTTAGTCAGTCAGCAATAGTGCAAGTTCCACCACTTAAAAAGATGAGAGGCGTCTGTAATTTAAATCATAGGTAGACCTCAACTATGGGAGACAAACTGAGAAAAAAAAATCCAGAAAATCACATTGTCTGTTTTTTTTAACATTTTATTTGCATATTATGGTGGAAAATAAGTATTTGGTCAGAAACAAAATTTCATCTCAATACTTTGTAATATATCCTTTGTTGGCAATGACAGAGGTCAAACGTTTTCTGTAAGTCTTCACAAGGATGCCACACACTGTTGTTGGTATGTTGGCCCATTCCTCCATGCAGATCTCCTCTAGAGCAGTGATGTTTTTGGCTTTTCGCTTGGCAACACGGACTTTCAACTCCCTCCAAAGGTTTTCTATAGGGTTGAGATCTGGAGACTGGCTAGGCCACTCCAGGACCTTGAAATGCTTCTTACGAAGCCACTCCTTCGTTGCCTGGCGGTGTGCTTTGGATCATTGTCATGTTGAAAGACCCAGCCATGTTTCATCTTCAATGCCCTTGCTGATGGAAGGAGGTTTGCACTCAAAGTCTCACGATACATGGCCCCACTCATTCTTTCATGTACCCGGATCAGTCGTCCTGGCCCCTTTGCAGAGAAACAGCCCCAAAGCATGATGTTCCCACCACCATGCTTTACAGTAGGTATGGTGTTTGATGGATGCAACTCAGTATTCTTTTTCCTCCAAACACGACAAGTTGTGTTTCTACCAAACAGTTCCAGTTTGGTTTCATCAGACCATAGGACATTCTCCCAAAACTCCTCTGGATCATCCAAATGCTCTCTAGCAAACTTCAGACGGGCCCGGACATGTACTGGCTTAAGCAGTGGGACACGTCTGGCACTGCAGGATCTGAGTCCATGGTGGCGTAGTGTGTTACTTATGGTAGGCCTTGTTACATTGGTCCCAGCTCTCTGCAGTTCATTCACTAGGTCCCCCCGCGTGGTTCTGGGATTTTTGCTCACCATTCTTGTGATCTTTCTGACCCCACGGGGTGGGATTTTGCGTGGAGCCCCAGATCGAGGGAGATTATCAGTGGTCTTGTATGTCTTCCATTTTCTAATTATTGCTCCCACTGTTGATTTCTTCACTCCAAGCTGGTTGGCTATTGCAGATTCAGTCTTCCCAGCCTGGTGCAGGGCTACAATTTTGTTTCTCGTGTCCTTTGACAGCTCTTTGGTCTTCACCATAGTGGAGTTTGGAGTCAGACTGTTTGAGGGTGTGCACAGGTGTCTTTTTATACTGATAACAAGTTTAAACAGGTGCCATTACTACAGGTAATGAGTGGAGGAAAGAGGAGACTCTTAAAGAAGAAGTTACAGGTCTGTAAGAGCCAGAAATCTTGATTGTTTGTTTCTGACCAAATACTTATTTTCCACCATAATATGCAAAAAAAATGATAAAAAACCAGACAATGTGATTTTCTGGATTTTTTTTTCTCAGTTTGTCTCCCATAGTTGAGGTCTACCTATGATGTAAATTACAGACGCCTCTCATCTTTTTAAGTGGTGGAACTTGCACTATTGCTGACTGACTAAATACTTTTTTGCCCCACTGTATATATATATATATACAGCTTGCAATATATTGAATACGGACCCAATTATGTCCCAGGGCAATAAATTGTAGCATATAGAGAGCTGAGTGGAAGTCCCCTGGGATCAGGTTTCATATAGGGACTACTAAAAAGAACGTTGCTGTACTGAAACATAAACACATAAATGCAGATAGCACTGTTCAAGACGCCATAGTACACTGACCTTAGGTAGGAGGAGTAGTAAGGAAGAGAGGATATAGGAGGAAAGTCCCCAAGGACTAGAGAGAAGCAGAGAGGACATGGTTAAATATATGGTACACTGAAAGCACAGAGGGGTAAAAGGTACTGAAACAACATGCAAGTGCAGTTTTTACCAGCTCCAGGTAGAATTCAGGAGTAAGATGGTGGTGCAGTAGCTAGTGTGGACGCTGTTGGCGCTTTAAATACACCGCAGTAGCGGTCATATCCGGTGCCTGATGGTGTGCACCTCTGTGTAGTGAAAACGAGGTATGCCCCGCGAGACTGCAGCATGTCTGTTTATCTTGCGGATACCCAAGTCTGTGAAAGATAAATCTCACCCATACAATGTATTGGATGCGGTGAATAAGCACGGTTCAATGAACAATCAATCGCCTGCGTTCAATAGCCGGCAGTACTTTGGATATAGCGGACATGTGCAGCGCCCAAAACGCTGCCAATTACTAAACATGTGCACATACCCTAAAGAGGATGGGAAACAAGCATCGGACGACTTCAATATTGTTGATCGCACACCTATAGCGGTCTGAACTTAGCACTTGTAAATGCAAAAGAAATGTTTATGTGTGATGGTGCAATATGTGAGCTTTTGGGGCCCCTCTTTAAACTTTTGCCCAGGGCCCCACTTTATCTAAAACCAGCCTTGGCTGTCAGTGTGTTGATTGACAGCTAAACTATCCAATCTGTGACTGGGAGGCATCGGCTGTTCCCGGGTAATTGCCATGCCTACTTAACTGAGCAGCTTCTCACAGACCACTGCCAGACGTACATTCAGCCTGTGAGGTTGTGCTTTCCTGTGCCTTGAGCTCTGTATGCTTGATCTGTTGCCTGACCTCGGACTTTGTTCTGACCATCCACCTATTTAACCCCTTCAGCTCTGATCCGTTATCCTCCCGGTACTCTGACCTTGGAACATTACCTGATTACGCTTTTGTCTCTTCCTTGTGTTTATGACGTACCCTCCTGGCTTCTGACCTTGGACTCCTTGAACACTGAGTCGCGGCTTGGCCGTGAGAAGTGACTAGTGTCACACTCCCGGCTTTAACGCCAAATTTTACTACTTCATCTTTGGCAAAAAGTGCAGTGTGCCCCTATTCAAAAATCCCAAGTGTCACTGGGCCATGACAGCTCAACAAGTGTCAATGATCATGCAGCGCCCTAGAGACCTGGTCGTTGCAGTAATGTCGCTCTGCCGCTAAGGAGGGTGATGTTATGTCTGATTGCACTAAAGGAGTTCACCTGACCAGGTATCACAAGCACATTACACTTCACACTTCGGCCACTAGGGGGAGCAAAAGGCACTATGTATTAGGCCACTCCTCACATTGGTAAAACTAGGGGTCGGATAGGAAGTTAGAACAGAACGCAGCCTGGGAGAGTCCAGGGAGGACCTGTCAGGGGTGGGTTCCTGACAGGGGCCTAGCAGAATGAATAGAAAGCAACGGAACCACGCCTGCACTACCTTGCAGCGGTATCCTACGAAAGGATACAAAGAGAAGGCTATTGTGGAAAGTGAGAAACGAGATCAAGCACAAAGGAGAGCCAGTAGGAGTCGTGCCCCGAGAGTGGCAACATCCTACTGAGGTGCGTAGCCGGTGACCGAAACACCGAGGAAGTAACTGACTTTATGCCTTACTTCAAATACCGCAGGACAGTTAATTATAGGTTAGCTGTCTACCATAAATCACCTAAGCAGACATAGGCGGCAAGCGTGGAGAGGGGCATCTCTAGGGTCCCAGAATAGCTCCGAGCCTTCCCGTCAAACGGGTGCGTCCTATCCAGATAAACTTGGGGGACGCAGAGAGAGAGAGAAAGAGAAAGAACGAGACCAGAAGTTGTGAGGACTATCCCAAATGCTCAGCAGGGAAGAACTACAACACACAGGCGCTAGTGGTAGGCAACGATTTCCACCTGCAAAGGGAACTCTGGATGTGCCTTCGGACCAGCCGGTCTCAGACAGCCCAGTTGACAGTGCTCTGGATTGAGGATCCCGAAGCCTTCAGTAAAAGGTAAAGAGACTGCAACCCTGTGTCCTCGTTATTGACTGCGCCTCACACCATCGCCACCTACATTACTGGGAAGCCCTGGGGACATACTTCACCTGTGGGAAGGTATACCATCTAGCTGCCATTACATCACCCCAGTGGACCCCGAGCAGCGTCGGTCGACCTGACCGAATACCACAGGTGGCGTCACGAAACTTTAGCCGACTTTCATTTCCCCTTTTATTGGACGCCCCTTAGCAGGGTAACGGACCGGGTCCAGCCACCGTTACAACCCTAGAACTGCGACAGAGAGGACTGGTACCGAGTAACCCGCGGCCCTGCGTCTGGGGGCGCTCCAATCATTTTTTTGGAATACCAAGTGAATTTCAAAACATTTGAGAGGAATTATGTCTATGCGGATTATCTCTACTGTGGCAATAAACCAGATGGAGAGATCCTGGGTAACTCCATGGTAATGCTGTGATTTTTTAGTTGTAATGTTCTATGACCTCACATTTTCAGATTCCATTGTACAAATCTAAAGCATATATGAGAATAGAGACAATCATGGAAGTCAGTTCACTGAACCTAAAACCCTACTTCGGACAGAATTGCATTCTTTGTACTGACAGTTATCCCCTCCCAATCACATACAAACACTCTTATATTAAAGAACTGATAGTAGATGTTAAAAATAAAAAGGGGTTTATGTTCCCTTTAATTAAGTTTGGAATAGGGAGCATACTGTGACATAATCCAAATTTATTGTTTTATCGCTCCGGGCAAAACAGCACTAATATCTAGGCAGGGGTATGAATTTCTCATGGTTCTAGGATTGTGTGATCTCTTTTCATTTCCCATGTGTTCTTTATATGTATACAAGCACCGGAGGATACCGCACCCTATCATTACATTAATAGTAAGGTCTCATAATTGCAAATTGGATGTTGTCACTAGTTCAGAACACAATGGTTGCTTTACTGTCATGAAGAATTTTCACTTGTAAAACTGGTATGATCATTAGCTACTTGAACTGGTTTAGAGCAATGTACCATATTTCTATTTGATATTGCCTGCCTTGTGTGATTATGTCCAGTGTGTCAGTGCAAGAATGATTTCTCATACAGCAATTGATGGAAAAGGTGACAAAAAGAAGGCCAGTAATACATTGTTTGGTGGATGGTTCCCCTGGGGGAACTGGGAAAATTGTATCCAACTATATTTTTGATATGTAAGCTGTGGGGTAGATTGAAACAAATTTGTGGGATTACGGGTCTGACCAGGTTCTCCCCGTTATGGCATAATAATAATTTACTGGAGTTTGTGGCACTGGGGGTATTGTTATGACCTGGTGGTTAGGACAATAATGGACCTGGTGGTTAAGAGCACACGGAATGACCTGATAGTTACTAATAATACAGGACGAGCTCTGAGACGTGGGAACTCTGCTGACCGCAATCCCTAATTCTATCACACACACTAGAAATAGCCGTGGATTGCTCCTAATGCTCCCTATGCAACTCGTCACAGCCTAAGGAACTAGATAGCCCTAAAGATAGAAAAATAAAGCCTACCTTGCCTCAGAGAAATTCCCCAAAGGAAAAGGCAGCCCCCCACATATACTGACTCTGAGTAAAGATGAAAATTACAAGCACAGAGATGAAATAGATTTAGCAAAGTGAGGCCCGACTTACTGAACAGACAGAGGATAGGAAAGGTAACTTTGCGGTCAGCACAAAAACTACAAAAAGACCACGCAGAGGGCGCAAAAAGACCCTCCGCACCGACTCACGGTGCGGAGGCGCTCCCTCTGCGTCCCAGAGCTTCCAGCAAGCAAGACAAAAATCAAAATAGCAAGCTGGACAGAAAAATAGCAAACCAGAGAAAAACAAGCAGGAACTTATTTTCTGCTGGGAAGACAGGTCACAAGAACGATCCAGGAGTGAACTAGACCAATACTGGAACATTCACAGGTGGCATGGAGCAATGATCTAAGTGGAGTTAAATAGAGCAGCCAGCTAACGAATTAACCTCGTCACCTGTGGAAGGAAACTCAGAAGCCGCAGCCCCACTCACAACCACCAGAGGAAGCCCATGGACAGAACCAGCTGAAGTACCATTCATGACCACAGGAGGGAGCTTGACAACAGAATTCACAACAGGGTATTACCAGAGTGGCAGGCCAAGGGAATTCAATATGTGGTATCAAATAATTGAGCAGCGACAGTTGAAATCCTTTTCCCAATTGCAGGAATTCCCAGTATTTGCGGATGAGACATGCATTCGGAGCTCAGAATAGGGATGATTGTATTAGAATCCAAGGAGATATAGTGTTGGAATATGTGGGTGGTGACAGGACTACGAGGCAATATTACCATTGTTTATACTTATATTTCCATCCTGTGACTGGGCGCTCTACAGGCGCATGCGCATCTCTATGTTACTTTGTTTGGCCGGCCGGCTTTTTCTGGTGGCCATAGCAACGTGTTTATATCGGGAGTATGCGCAGTTGTTCTCTGGCTCTCTCATTAAGGAGGGCGCACCTGAGCCATCGGCATCGCTGGTTGGCACCTGCGCATTAAGGTGCGCGCACATATTCCTAGCATTTGGACCTCGGGGAACTCTGGAGCTCTCACAGCTGTTCTGAATCCCTTCACTCCGGTATGTAATTGGGGCTATATATAGATCTTTGAATTGTGCCTTAGGTATACTCTCTCTGCCCCTGACGAAGCTACCTGTGTGTAGCGATACGCGTTGGGCTTCGGACCCCCTCCTCTCTCCTGACTGACACCCTGGCTTCAGCTCCGTCACACCTCCTGGCTGCCTGCGGCTCTGCAGCACCTGTGTAACGTGTATACCCTCTGTATCTCTTATTGTGTCTCCCACTTGCTCTGATTTAGACATTGGTCGTGCTCACTGTTCATTATTTATGTGTGCACGTAGCAGACATTATACTATCAGTGTGAGATAGGGTTATTTACATTTCATTAGTCCAAGGGACTCTCAGGTGGTATGTGTTTGACCGCTTCATGTTAGATTACTGCTAGGAATTTAAGGGACAATTTATGCCGCAGTCATTACCAACAACCCACTGTGAGTTTGAATCGGGGTACAAAGGTCTATGGTACATATCCATGTGGCCACTGCAGTGTGTGCCAATTCATGATTGCACAGGACGGCTATTCAATTTCGACCTTATCATTTCAGATTCGTCCAAGAGAATTTTTTACGTGCAGGTCACGGAATGTTGTCTATGCAATATTTTGCGGCTGCCCTAAAATCTATGTGGGTCAGACTACCCAAGAATTGCGGAAGAGAACGCAGCAGCACCTGTCTAATATTTCTACAGCATCCAGGGACCGAGAGAAGAACAAAATGCTCACTTCGGTGGCCTCGCACTTCTTGGACATCCATGGGGGGAAGACATCTACTTTCAAAGTTATGGGCCTACAGACTGTCCACATGAATATTAGGGGGGGCAACGTTACACAGGCTCTTCTTCGATGCGAGTCCAAGTGGATTTTCGAACTTCAAAGCCAATTCCCCTGTGGGCTCAACAAGGACTTATTATTCACAGGCTTTTACAAACAGCTTTAATTTTTTTTTTTTTTTGTATTCTGTATATTGTGCGTTTGCGCCTGCATTTATCTGTAATATGCCTTCTGTGTCCGGTGTAATTTTGTGGACATGACAACTAATTTCCTTTTGGAACATGTGCGGTTTGTGCCTGGTTTTTCACATTAATGAATTTCAACGTTGACGCCTGCGCGTTCCTTGGCTACTATTTTCATTGTTCAGGTTAATATCGTAGGATTGGTGGCTTGGAAAATGTTTTTTACGCATGGGGTGGTTTCGGTGTCACATCTTGTTTTGCTGGCCCACTGTGGGTGTCTATGCGGATAATGGGTATAGCTGCATGAATGTACATTCTGTTAATATGTATGCGTCTATAGCCGGCGGCATTGCTAATTAGCGCCCGCGCACTATGTGGCGCGTACATCTTAGTTTTACTGCGTGTTAGCGCTTGCACTGCTGTCTATATCTGCGATCTATACTTTTTTGCCGGCTTAGCTCTAAGGCCAGGGTCATTTGCCTTTACTCGCAGAATATGCTTGGCTTCTCATATATGTGCAACTGAACGTTCAGTCTTGCCTCTTGGCGCCGATGTACTGGCGTCTCGGGCAATATTATCATTGTTTATACTTATATTTCCATCCTGTGACTGGGTGCTCTACAGGCGCATGCGCATCTCTATGTTACTTTGTTTGGCCGGCCGGCTTTTTCTGGTGGCCATAGCAACGTGTTTATATCGGGAGTATGCGCAGTTGTTCTCTGGCTCTCTCATTAAGGAGGGCGCACCTGAGCCATCGGCATCGCTGGCTGGCACCTGCGCATTAAGGTGCGCGCACATATTCCTAGCATTTGGACCTCGCGGAACTCTGGAGCTCTCACAGCTGTTCTGAATCCCTTCACTCCGGTATGTAATTGGGGCTATATATAGATCTTTGAATTGTGCCTTAGGTATACTCTCTCTGCCCCTGACGAAGCTACCTGTGTGTAGCGATACGCGTTGGGCTTCGGCCCCCCTCCTCTCTCCTGACTGACACCCTGGCTTCAGCTCCGTCACACCTCCTGGCTGCCTGCGGCTCTGCAGCACCTGTGTAATGTATATACCCTCTGTATCTCTTATTGTGTCTCCCACTTGCTCTGGTTTAGACATTGGTCGTGCTCACTGTTCATTATTTATGTGTGCAGGTAGCAGACATTATACTATCAGTGTGAGATAGGGTTATTTACATTTCATTAGTCCGACGGACTCTCAGGTGGTATGTGTTTGACCGCTTCATGTTAGATTACTGCATTTTGGGGATAGGAGCTTTTGTTTAGTGTTTATGCACTCAGCACCTGCATGTATACCTTCCTGGGTTGTAACTTTTGCCAGATCAGCGGGAGTGTTCAGTTTGGATGGGGGGAGGAGGGGGAGTTCTTACTATCTACAGGGCATTGTTTTCGTGTATGTGTTTTTTAAGTGGTTTTATTGTACAGTTTTTCTGTGTGCACTTTTCTAATAAAAGCCATATTTTGTAATTGTTTGGTGATCTCCCTATCAGCGTATTCTTTTCTCTTTGCGTATTGGTTTACTGTTTTTGTACGCTGTGGGATCGATCCCATTGTCTATACTTTTATATTTCTATGGTGCCCTCCATACTATTTATATATATGAGGACTACGAGGGGGGTTATTTCCACCCTCTACAAAGATTTACTGCATACATACCTTTTGGAATTTCTGATAAATGCGAGAGCTAAGTGGGAAAGGGATCTGGTCCCACTGGAGAATGAAACTTTGGAATCGGTGTTGGAGTGGGTTCCACGGCTGTCACTAAGCGAACCGTATAGGCTGTCACAGCTCTATATAATACACAGAGTTTACAAATTTCCGGAAGTATTGTATAAAGCAGGTCTGTGTGCTGATTCTGAGTGCCCGAGGTGTAAGTCTACATGTGCGGGTATATTTCATATGATGTGGACGTGTCCGAGACTGGCTGCTTTTTGGTTGGTGGTTTTGAGTCATGTGGAAGGAGCATATAGATGCACGGTACCAAGGGATCCGATGGTGTGTTTGCTGGCATATGTAGATGAGATTGGAGTGGATAACACCCTGAAGATAGCAATTGCCAGATTGTTGTATATGGCTCGAAAGGTAATAGCACGAAATTGGATTAAGGATAAATCGCCTACAAGAAGAGAATTTCTCCAATATGTGAAACAGGGTCTGTCATTGGAAAGAGGGATTTATAAGAGGGAAAATAGAAATGTTCGATAAACTGTGGTCTTCGTGGCTTGAAATGGGATAAAGGTTGATATAGGGGACAGGAGAGTCAAGGGCCTGACTCGATGAGAATAAAATATGGGGTATGCGGGCCTAAGGGGGATAATATCCATTCAGTATTATTGATGGTTGTGTTATTAAAAGAAGCGAGCTGTCTTATTGGGATGGGGGGGATAAGTTGGGAATGCTGGGGTTTGGTTATGGGGAAAATTTTGTATTGAAAACAAGACTATAATAAGTAAAATGCAATGCTATTCTTAATAAAAATCTATTTGAGTTAAAAAAAAAAGAATGATTTCTCAAAGTAAAAATAATATTGGTAACTTTATAGTTGTGTCACTAAATTCAGAGCAGCTTGTTTTCTAAAAAAAAATTATCACAGGCTTGAGAATATCCAAAATAATTTGTCATGACTTGGTACTAACTTTATCATTGCATTTGAGCCATTTTTTGTCTATCTTGTTTGTGTTTTTCTTCTGTTTGTCATTTGCATTTTATTCTTCTTTTCATATGCAACAGCAGAAAAAAAGGCAGCAACACTTGCCTGCCCAGATCTTGGAACAAATGCACTGCAGGGTGCAGCTAGCCCATAAAGCAAGATGCTAGGAACACAGGTGCAAAATACCAGATCAACAGCCACTCTCCACATACCCACTCCTGGAGGGGGTGACTGTCCATTATACAATTGCACAACAAAGGCCCACATAGGGCGTTGTTCACACAATTGTACTGCATAGTGTCTGGTTCACAGCCTATTTGTCATGGCCCTACTTTTCGATTAGGCGGGCTGGCCAGTACACTCTCAATGCATCCCCGTGCGAACACCCCTCATGCGAGACCGAACGTGTTTGGGCTTGGCTGCACCCCGAAAAATATAGTGCAAAAAATATACAAAAATAGTGAAGTATTGGTTGATATTTTGGCCAAAATACGCAAGCTCGTAACCCACGCCAGGTCTACAAAAATTCAGTTTTCAACTGCAGAAAGACCCTGCAGTGCATTTGTTCCAAGATCTGGGCAGGTAAGGCTAGGTTCACATTGCGTTAATGCAAGTGCCGAAAAAGATCGCGTTTATGCGATCGCACTAGCGAAGATGCTCTATCTGTGCTAGCGGTGACGGATCCGAAAACGCTGCAGACTGCTTCCGAGGGTCCGTCACAGAATGACGGCACATTGCTTACGCATGCCGATTATGACATGCGTTAGCGATGCGCTACATAATGGCAGTTAATGGGTGCGCTAACGCATCCATTACATACTGTTAGTGCCGCTATGTAACAGATCCCATCAGTGCATTGCCATTAACGCAATGTGAACCCAGCCTAAATGTTGCTGCCTTTTTTCCTGCTGTTGAAAATTGAATTTTTGTAGACCTTGAGTCTCTAGTGGTTTTGCTATTTAGTTTAGAGTAGGACTTGTAAGCGTGGGGACCCTTGGCATGGGTTACGAGCTTGCGTATTTTGGCCAAAATATGAACCAATACCTCACTATTTTTGTACATTTTTTGCACTATATTTTTCGGGGTGCAGCCAAGCCCAAACATGTTCGGTCTCGCATGAGGAGTGCTTGCACTGGGATGCATTGAGAGTGTACTGGCCAGCCCGCCTAATCGAAAAGTAGGGGCGTGACTATTAGGCCGGCCTCACACTCAGCGTATAAAAATACGGTCTGTATTTTACGGCCGTAATACGTCACCAAATAAAAAAATGGTGATCCGTAAGTACTCCGTAGGCAGGGCATCCTCCGTATGTAATCCGTATGGCATCCGTACCGCGAGATTTTCTCGCATGCTTGCAAAACCGACATACGGACATACAATGGATCCATGGGCTCAAATAATCGTAAAAACATATATACTGTCTATATATATATATATATATATATATATATATATATATATAAATATATATATATATATGTGTCAGTGAGACACATATATATATATTAATGTATCATACAGCGCTAGATAGCTTAAAAGCCGGTAACTCAATTGCCGGCTTTTCCTATCTCCTTCCCGACATAATATGAGACATGGTTTACATACAGTAAACCATCTCATATCCCTTTTTTTGCATATTCCACACTACTAATGTTACTAGTGTGTATGTGCAAAATTTGGGCGCTCTAGCTATTAAATTAAAGGGTTAAATCGTGGAAAAAATTGGCGTGGGCTCCCGCGCAATTTTCTCCAGCAGAATGGTAAAGCCAGTGACTGAGGGCAGATATTAATAGCCTGGAGAGGGTCCACGGTTATTGCCCCCCCCTGGCTAAAAACATCTGCCCCCAGCCACCCCAGAAAAGGCACATATGGAAGATGCGCCTATTCTGGCACTTGGCCACTCTCTTCCCACTTCCCTGTAGCGGTGGGATATGGGGTAATGAAGGGTTAATGTCACTCGAGCCTGGGAACTTTTCAGAATATTTACCCACACTCGAGTTCATATGAGGACATCCAGCAGAGGGCGCATCACCGCAACTGAGGGTAACTACAGGTCATTGACCTACATTCCATTCATTCCCTGGTGTTTTACAGGCAGGAGCACAGCTGCATTAGCAGAGCTTCTGCTTGTAAAATTAGTTAACCCCTTCAGATGGATTTACAGCGTGGGACGAGACTGATCATCGGAAGGTATGGGATATTGTTGTTTTTTTATTTTACCTTTTTTACAGAATGAGGGTCTTTAGGTGGATTACCAGTATAATAAAATATTACAAAAACCTGTGTATTTTTCATTAAAATACTTTGCAACATTGTGTGTGTGTGGTTTTTAACCATTTCATACTATTGGATTAATAATGGATAAGTGTCATAATTGACGCCTCTCCATTATTAATCTGGCTTAATGTCACCTTACAATAGCAAGGTGACATTAACCTTTCATCCCACTGCTACAGGGGAGTGGGAAGAGAGTGGCCAAGTGCCAGAATAGGCGCATCTTCCAGATGTGCCTTTTCTGGGGTGGCTGGGGACAGATGTTTTTAGCCAGGGGGTGGGCAATACCCATGGACCCTCTCCAGGCTATTAATATCTGCCCTCAGTCACTGGCTTTGCCATTCTGGCGGAGAAAATTGCGCGGGAGCCCACGCCAATTGTTTCCGTGATTTAACCCTTTAATTTAATAGCTAGAGCACCCAAATTTTGCACATACACACTACTAACATTAGTAGTGTGGAATATGCAAAAAAAAGGATATGAGATGGTTTACTGTATGTAAACCATGTCTCATATCATGTCAGATTTGGGAAGGAGAAAGCAAAAGCTGGCAATTGAATTACCGGCTTTTAAGCTATCTAGCGCTGTATGAAATATTAATATATATACATATATGTGTCTCACTGATATATATATATATGTATACCCCTATACTATGTGTAGACATTTATCTTAGCTATTCTATTCTAACCTGTCAGTGTGATTTTACTGTACACCGTACTGAATTGCCGGCTTTTCTATACAACACCGCTGCGTATTTCTCGCAAGTCACAGTGTTGGTCCGTGTGTAATCCGTATTTTTCTCGCCCCCATAGACTTTCATTGGCGTATTTTTTGCGCAATACGGTGACAAACGCAGCATGCTGCGTTTTTCTACAGCCGTAGAAGACCGTATAATACGGATCAGTAAATTACGGCAGATAGGAGCTGGGGCATAGAGAAGCATTGTACCGTATGCAATCCATATTTTCAGCACCTCTCTTACGTCTGTAAAACACGCTAGTGTGAGGCCGGCCTTAGGCTGTGAACCAGACACTATGCAGTACCATTGTGTGAACAACGCCCTATGTGGGCCTTTATTGTGCAATTGCATACTGGGCAGTCACCCCCTCCAGGAGTGGGTATGTGGAGAGTGGCTGTTGATCTGGTATTTTGCACCTGTGTTGCTAACATCTTGCTTTATGGGCTGCCTGCACCCTGCAGTGCATTTGTTCCAAGATCTAGGCAGGTAAGTGTTGCTGCCTTTTTTTCTGCTGTTGAAAATTGAATTTTTGTAGACCTTGAGTCTCTAGTGGCTTTGCTATTTAGTTTAGTGTAGGACTCGTAAGCGTGGGGACCCTTGTCGTGGGTTACGAGCTTGCGTATTTTGGCCAAAATATCAACCAATACCTCACTATTTTTGTATAGTTTTTGCACTATATTTTTCGGGGTGCAGCCAAGCCCAAACACGTTCGGTCTCGCATGAGGGGTGTTCGCACTGGGATGCATTGAGAGTGTACTGGCCAGCCCGCCTAATCGAAAAGTAGGGGCGTGATTAATAGGCTGTGAACCAGACACTATGCAGTACCATTGTGTGAACAACGCCCTATGTGGGCCTTTATTGTGCAACTGTATACTGGGCAGTCACCCCCTCCAGGAGTGGGTATGTGGAGAGTGGCTGTTGATCTGGTATTTTGCACCTGTGTTCCTAGCATCTTGCTTTATGGGCTGGCTGCACCCTGCAGTGCATTTGTTCCAAGATCTGGGCAGGTAAGTGTTGCTGCCTTTTTCTCTGCTGTTGAAAATTGAATTTTTGTAGACCTTGAGTCTCTAGTGGCTTTGCTATTTAGTTCTTTTCATATGCACCCTTTTTAAAGTCTACTCGATATGATTGCTTGTTTATGTTGCGTTTGCCATTGTGAGCAGGGTTTGGGGTTTTCAGATCTTTCATTCTAATTCATCAGTGACATACCACAGTGATAATGACATGCCATACTTCCTATAGCTAGGAATGCATGCCAATCAGTAAAATGATAGTAGATTTCACAATTACATAAAAGTTAGCATTATTCTCATCCACAACTTTGCAAGGTAAGCTGCTACCCTGTTCTAAAAGTTTGCAACTACAAACCAGAAAATCCAACCACCTGATATTGGAATTGGGGTCCTTGCAATAAAGTAAGCACGGTGGATAGGCCTGAAAGGCAGATGAACCTCCAGGAGAGGCTTTGCAGGCAAGCTAACCTCCAGTAGGAGAGACTTGACAAGCAAATCTACCTCTAGAAGGAGAGACTTGACAGGCAAATCTACCTCCAGAAGGAGAAACGTGACAGGCAAATCTATTCCCAGAAGGAGAGACTTGACAGGCAAATCTTCCTCTAGAAGGAGAGACTTGACAGGCAAATCTACCTCTAGAAGTAGAGACTTGACAGACAAATCTACCTACAGAAGGAGAGACTTGACAGGCAAATCTACATCTAGAAGGAGAGACTTGACAGGCACATCTACCTCCAGAAGGAGAGACTTGACAGGCAAATCTACCTCTAGAAGGAGAGACATGACATGCAAATCTACCTCTAGAAGGAGAGACTTGACAGGCAAATCTACCTCCAGAAGGAGAGACTTGACAGGCAAATCTACCTCCAGAAGGAGAGACTTGACAGGCAAATCTACCTCCAGAACAACCATAATCATATGACTACCTACAGTTGTGGCCAAAAGTATTGACACCCCTGCAATTCTGTTAGATAATACTCAGTTTCTTCCTGAAAATGATTGCAATCACAAATTCTTTGGTATTATTATCTTTATTTAATTTGTCTTAAATGAAAAAACACAAAAGAGAATGAAGCAAAAAGCAAAACATTGATCATTTCACATAAAACTCCAAAAATGGGCCAGACAAAAGTATTGGCACCCTAAGCCTAATACTTGGTTGCACGACCTTTAGCCAAAATAACTGCGACCAACCGCTTCTGGAAACCATCAACGAGTTTCTTACTATGCTCTGCTGGAATTTTATACCATTCTTCTTTGGCAAACTACTCCAGGTCCCTGATATTTGAAGGGTGCCTTCTCCAAACTGCCATTTTTAGATCTCTCCACAGGTGTTCTATGGCAGAGGTCCCCAACTCCAGTCCTCAAGGCCCACCAACAGGTCATGTTTTCAGGATTTCCTTTGCATTGCACAGGTGATGCAATTATTACCTGGGCAAGACTAAGGAAATCCTGAAAACATGACATATTGGTGGGCCTTGAGGACTGGAGATGGGGACCCCTGTTCTATGGGATTCAGGTCTGGACTCATTGCTGGCCACCTTAGAAGTCTCCAGTGCTTTCTCTCAAACCATTTTCTAGTGCTTTTTGAAGTGTGTTTTGGGTCATTGTCCTGCTGGAAGACCCATGACCTCTGAGGGAGACCCAGCTTTCTCACAATGGGCCCTACATTATGCTGAAAAATTTGATGGTAGTCTTCAGACTTCATAATGCCATGCACACGGTCAAGCAGTCCAGTGCCAGAGGCAGCAAAGCAACCCCAAAACATCGGGGAACCTCCGCCATGTTTGACTGTAGGGACAGTGTTCTTTTCTTTGAATGCCTCTTTTTTTCTCCTGTAAACTCTATGTTGATGCCTTTGCCCAAAAAGCTCTACTTTTGTCTCATCTGACCAGAGAACATTCTTCCAAAATGTTTTAGGCTTTTTCAGGTAAGTTTTGGCAAACTCCATCCTGGCTTTTTTATGTCTTGGGGTAAGAAGTGGGGTCTTCCTGGGTCTCCTACTATACAGTCCCTTTTCATTCATAGTACGGGTTGACACTGTTGTACCCTCGGACTGCAGGGCAGCTTGAACTTGTTTGGATGTTAGTTGAGGTTCTTTATCCAACATCCGCACAATCTTGCATTGAAATCTCTTGTCAATTTTTCTTTTCCGTCCACATCTAGGGAGGTTAGCCACAGTGCCATGGGCTTTAAACTTCTTGATGACACTGTGCACGGTAGACACAGGAACATTCAGGTCTTTGGAGATGGACTTGTAGCCTTGAGATTGCTCATGCTTCCTCACAATTTGGTTTCTCAAGTCCTCAGACAGTTCTTTGGTCTTCTTTCTTTTCTCCATTCTCAATGTGGTACACACAAGGACACAGGACAGAGGTTGAGTCAACTTTAATCCATGTCAACTGGCTGCAAGTGTGATTTAGTTATTGCCAACACCTGTTAGGTGCCACAGGTAAGTTACAGGTGCTGTTAATTACACAAATTAGAGAAGCATCACATGATTTTTCGAAAAGTGCCAATACTTTTGTCCACCCCCTTTTTAAGTTTGGTGTGGAATTCTATCCAATTTGGCTTTAGGACAATTCTTTTTGTGTTTTTTCATTTAAGACAAATTAAATGAAGATAATAATAACAAAGAATTTGTGTTTGCAATCATTTTCAGGAAGACACTGAGTATTATCTGATAGAATTGCTGGAGTGTCAATACTTTTGGCCACAACTGTACATCGTTTTCTAGTATATTTCGTCCGCCCCCAAAACGCAGTGATATATCAGAGGCCTCACAAACTGTGATAGGATTAAATCACTTGTCTAATTTGTAGTGATTTTGCCTGGAAATGGGTGTCAAAATCACGGATGTAGCGCAGTGAAGTGTCAAATATTCAATCAGGGTTCTCTGGCAAAGACTAGGAAGCTAAACTATACATCCTCTTTCTGGCAAACAAACCAAGATACCTCATGGGGACTGTAGAAACAAGACCCCTGTGAAGTTCCTCTTAAACCCATTATTCCATGGATGGCATGCTTGACTTACCCATTTCAAAGACACTGTGCTGCTTCAGTGCAGGGATTAGAGTGAAGTTGTTAAAAGCAATTTTATCTTGCACCTACATGAACAGTGCTTTGACATTGCCTACAATGAGTCAAGATCCTTGTTGCACTACCAATTTATACACTACTGAAAATCTAAATCCTATTTGATTTGCATTGCGAAAATGTAACTGGGAAGGTTCCTAACCATCTAGCAGTAAACATCAAAGATTCCCTTTTGCCACTAGTTATATTGTTCGGGGGCCTGAGGCGCTGGCTACAGAAAGGGATATTTCTCTTAGGTACATCTTGTATAGCATATAACAAAAATTCATAACTTAACTTAGCTAAAAACAGAATTGTAGGACTCATATCTTCCTAAGGAAACTTGTGGTATGTTTAAAAGAAATTTTATCTACAATATACAGTTATATGAAAAAGTTTGGGCACCCCTATTAATCTTAAGCTTAATGTTTTATAAAAACTGTTTTTTTGGCAACAGCTATTTCAGTTTCGAATATCTAATAACTGTTGGACACAGTAATGTTTCTGCCTTGAAATGAGGTTTATTGTACTAACAGAAAATGTGCAATCTGCATTCAAACAAAATTTGACAGGTGGATAAGTATGGGCACCCCACCAGAAAAGTGACATTACTATTTAATAGATCCTCCTTTTGCCATAATAGCCTCTAGTCGCTTCCTGTAGCTTTTAATGAGTTCCTGGATCCTGGATGAAGGTATTTTTGACCATTCCTCTTTACAAAACAATTCCAGTTCAGTTAAGTTTGATGGTCGCCGAGCATGGACAGCCCTCTTCAAATGATCCCACAGATGTTCAATGATATTCAGGTCTGGGGACTGGGATGGCCATTCTAAAACAATGTAATTGTTCCTCTGCGTGAATGCCTGAGTAGATTTGCAGCGGTGTTTTGGATCATTGTCTTGCTGAAAGATCCATCCCCTGCGTAACTTCAACTTTGTCACTGATTCATGAACATTATTGTCAAGAATCTGCTGATACTGAGAGGAATCCATGCGTCCCTCAACTTTAACAAGATTCCCGGAGCTGGCATTGGCCACACAACCCCAAAGCATGATGGAACCTCCACCAAATTTTACTGTGGGTAGCAAGTGTTTTTCTTGGAATGCTGTGTTTTTTGGCCGCCATGCATAATGTCTTTTTGTATGACCAAACAACTCAATCTTGGTCCACAGGACCTTCTTCCAAAAATAAATTGGCTTCTCCAAATGTGCTTTTGCATACCTCAGCCGACTCTGTTTGTGGCGTGCTTGCAGAAACGGCTTCTTTCGCATCACTCTCCCATACAGCTTCTCCTTGTGCAAAGTACGTTGCATAGTTGACCGATGCACATTGACACCATCTGCAGCAAGTTGATGCTGCAGCTCTCTGGAGGTGGTCTGAGGATTGTCCTTGACTGATCTCACCATTCTTCTTCTCTGCCTTTCTGATGTTTTTCTTGGCCTGCCACTTCTGGCCTTAACAAGAACTGTACCTGTGTTCTTCCATTTCCTTACTATGTTCCTCACAGTGGAAATTGACAGGTTAAATCTCTGAGACAGCTTTTTGTATCCTTCCTCTGAACAACTATGTTCAATAAACTTTGTTTTCAGATCATTAGACAGTTGTTTTGAGGAGCCCATGATGCCACTCTTCAGAGGAGATTCAAAGAGAACAACTTGCAAGTGGCCACTTTAAGTAGCTTTTCTCATGATTGTATACACCTGGCTATGAAGTTCAAAGCTCAATGAGGTTAGAAAACCCAAAAAAGTGCTTTAGTAAGTCAGTAAAAAGTAGGTAGAAGTATTTAAAACAAGAATATGATAAGGGTGCCCATACTTATGCACCTGTCAAATTTGTTTAAATGCAGATTGCACATTTTCTGTTAGTACAATAAACTTAATTTCAAGGCATAAACATTACTGTGTCCAACAGTTATTAGATATATGAAACTGAAATAGCTGTTGCAAAAAAAACAATTTTTATAAAACATTAAGCTTAAGATTAATAGGGGTGCCCAAACTTTTTCATATAACTGTATGCATTTAAGAAATGAAAAACTATTCACTGGTATACTTATAGTGCTGGTTTATATTCAAACCCTGGAAACTCAATAGCACACAATCTGCACTTTATCTTACAAGATGAAGTAATTGTCGGAACAGTCAGTGACTGTCAAAAAAATTATGTTCAAAAGAATGTCTAATTGTGCATGCTCATATTAACAGGTATAATATACTGTATTATTAAACCTTGCATTTTGCAACTGTATCAGACTGGAGTCCAGACTACAGTTACATGTAACTACTTATTAAGCATTATCCCCTTTACAGTGCAGTGTCCAATGTAAAATATAGATTTCATCTGCACATCTCCTGTACCCATATCATTACTGTCCCACACTGTACAACTATGGTGGTTAGCATTAAGTGCATCTCTGCTAAATACTCTTCTTATTGATAGCAGAGAGAACAAGTTATCTTCATACACAACACAATAGTGGTGACTATGGACCATTGTAGCAAATCGTGCCACACCATGACCAGACCACATAGTACCACCACAAGTACTAATGCTAATATTACCATCAGTAATTCATTTTTAATTTTCTTCTTCATCCCTATGACTTCTTCCAAGAAAGACTCTTCTGCAAAAAGTAATACACAGACATCTACATCCAGTTTTCTCCTACTTGTACAGTGTGTCAGATGAAGGACAAAAGTACCATAGTGCCATCCCGGTGCCCTAAACAGTAACAGTACATTCCTTTTGTCCCCTCATATTACATTAGTTATGTCTCTCTTAGTGACCCCCTTACATTAATAATGTCCATCTTTGTAGCCGCCAAACAAAATGAATGCACATGTTCTCATCTTACAATAGTAAAATTACAATAGCAAGGTTTACCTTTTCTGCACGGATTTTGTAATAACGTCCACCACATTTTATTTCTCGATACAGTTGGAATGTCCCAAATTGTGGCCAAATAAATTAATAATTAATATATAGCATCACAAGACATTATTCCCCTTTGTGTTTCATTTTGCAATAAAATCCCCCATTCTGGCCCCTGTACAGTAATAACTGCCCCTCAACTGGCCCCATACAGTAATAATATTCTCCATTCAATCCCCAATAAAGTAATACCATCCCCAATTCAAGCCTCAATATAGTATTAATGTCCCCCATTCTGGCCCCAGTTTAATTAGAACGTCCCCCCAATCTGGCCTCAATATAGTAACAATTGTTGTGAATTCTGCTCTTGGGCTCCCTCCGGTGGTTATGAGTGGTAGTGCTGCGGTAGTTGGATCGCAGCATTTATCAGGTGTATTTTTTGCAATTTGTGCTGGGCTATATAGCCTTGCTTGATCCTTTAGTCAGGGCCAGTTGTCCATTGTTTTTGGAGGATTCACATCTCTTCTGGTCTCTCCTGTTTGCTGTGCTTTTCTTCAAAGATAAGTCCTGGCTTTGTTTTTGCTGTCCACCTGCTGTGGATCTTATAGTTCTGTGCATTTTCATGTTTTTGTCTTGTCCAGCTTAGTCTGTGAAGGATTTTTTGCAGCCTAGCTATTTCTCTGGAGATGCAGATATACCCTCCATGTCTTTAGTCAGATGTGGTGTTTTGTATTTCCTGTGGTGGATATTTTCTAGAGTTTTAATACTGACCGCATAGTACTCTGTTCTATTCTTTCTTTTTAGCTAGTATGGCCTCCTATGCTAAATCCTGATTTCATTTCTTCGCATGTTATTTCCCTCTCCTCTCACAGTCAATATTTGTGGGGGGCTGTCTTTCCTTTGGGGATTTTCTCTGAGGCAAGACAGGTTTCCTGTTTCTGTCTTTAGGGGTAGTTAGTTCTTAGGCTGTGTCGAGGGGTCTAGGGAGTGTTTGGTACCCCCCACGGCTACTTCTTGTTGCGCTGTTAAGTTCAGGGTTTGCGGTCAGTACAGGTACCACCTTCTCCAGAGTACGTCTCATGCTGCTCCAAGGCCACCAGATCATAACAGTATAACTGGCCAACTATGAGTTAATTGCATCTCAGAAGAAGGGAGGAAAGATTTTGAGCCATTTTTTTTCCTTAGCCTCTTTGGTCTGTTCCTCCCTCTTAATCTCTGGGTGGCTGCGGAACCTAGTAATAACATGAGTGTTCAGGAGTTAGTTTCTCGTGTGGATCAGCTTGCTGCTAGGGTACAGGGTATTTCAGATTATATTGTTCATACTCCTGCCTTAGAACCTAGGATTCCCACTCCTGATTTATTCTTTGGGGACAGATCCAAATTTTTGAGTTTCAAAAATAACTGTAAACTGTTTTTTGCATTGAGACCCCGGTCTTCTGGTGATCTCATTCAGCAGGTTAAAATCATCATATCCCTGCTGCGTGGTGACCCACAGGATTGGGCATTTTCCCTGGAAACTGGCAATCCTGCTTTGCTTAATGTTGATTCTTTCTTTCAAGCATTGGGGTTATTGTATGATGAGCCTAATTCTGTGGATCCAGCTGAGAAAATCTTGCTGGACCTGTGTCAAGGTCAAGAAGCAGCAGAATCGTATTGCCAGAAATTTAGAAAATGGTCTGTACTGACTAAATGGAATGAGGATGCCTTGGCGGCAATTTTCAGAAAGGGTCTTTCTGAATCCGTTAAAGATGTTATGGTTGGGTTCCCCACGCCTGCTGGTCTGAGTGATTCTATGTCTCTGGCCATTCAGATTGATCGGCGCTTGCGCGAGCGCAGAGTTGTGAACATTGTGGCGTTGTCCTCTGAGCGGAGCCCTGAGCCTATGCAGTGTGATAGGATTTTGTCTAAAGCTGAAAGTCAAAGATTCAGGCGTCAGAATAGGTTGTGTTTTTACTGCGGCGATTCTGCTCATATTATTTCTGATTGCCTTAAGCGTACAAATAGAATCGCTAGTTCTGTTACCATCAGTACTGTACAACCTAAATTTCTGTTATCTGTGACCTTGATCTGCTCATTATCATCATTTTCTGTTATGGCATTTGTGGATTCAGCTGCCGCTCTGAACTTAATGGACTTAGAATTTGCCAGACGTTGTGGTTTCCCCTTGCAGCCTTTGCAGAACCCTGTTGTGAATTCTGTTGTCGAACTCCCTCCTGTGGTCGTGAATGGTACTTCGGCGAGTTCTGTCCATGGACTCCCTCTGGTGGCTGTGAGTGGAGCTGCTGCTTCTGGGGTTCCTTACACAGGTGACGTGGTTTATCCTTTGGTTGGCTGCTCTATTTAACTCCACTCAGATCGTTACTCCATGCCAGCTGTCAATGTTCCTGCATTGGTTCAGTTCGCTCTTGGATCTTTCTGGTGACCTGTCTTCTCCAGCAGAAGCTAAGTTCCTGATAGTTATTATTTGTTCATTGTTTCCTTGTCCAGCTGGTTATCATGATTTTGTCTTGCTAGCTGGAAGCTCTGGGATGCAGAGTGGCATCTCCGCACTCTTAGTCGGTGCGGAGGTCTTTTTGCACACTCTGCGTGGTTTTTTGTCGTTTTTTGTGCTGACCGCAAAGATACCTTTCCTATCCTCTGTCTGTTTAGTAAGTCTGGCCTCCCTTGGCTGAAACCTGTTTCATTTCTGCGTTTGTGACTTTCATCTTTACTCACAGTCAATATATGTAGGGGGCTGTCTTTTCCTTTGGGGAATTTCTCTGAGGCAAGGTAGGCTCATTTTCTATCTCTAGGGCTAGCTAGCTCTTAGGCTGTGAAGAGGCATCTAGGGAGTGTCAGGAACGCTCCACGGCTATTTCTAGTTGTTGTGATAGGATTAGGGCCTGCGGTCAGCAGAGCTCCCACATCCCAGAGCTTGTCCTGTGTGAGTTTAACTATCAGGTCGTGCCGGGTGCTCCTAACCACAAGGTCCATAACAGTACAGCTGGCCCAAAGTATTAATGCATCTCAATAGAGGGATAAGAGAAGTTCTGAGACCATTTTTTTTTCTTTGCACTGTGTTTTGTCTTTCTTTTCCCCTAAACCTTTGGGTGGTTCAGGACACAGGTGTAGATATGGACATTCAAGGTCTGTCCTCTTGTGTGGATCATCTCACTGCAAGAGTACAAAACATTCAAGATTTTGTGGTTCAGAATCCTATGTTAGAGCCTAGAATTCCTATTCCTGATTTATTTTCTGGGGATAGATCTAAGTTTCTGAATTTCAAAAATAATTGTAAACTGTTTCTAGCTTTGAAACCCCGCTCCTCTGGTGACCCCGTTCAACAAGTAAAAATCATTATTTCTTTCTTGCGTGGTGACCCTCAAGACTGGGCATTTTCCCTTGCACCAGGAGATCCTGCATTGCGTGATGTTGATGCGTTTTTTCTGGCGCTTGGATTGCTTTATGATGAACCAAATTCAGTGGATCAGGCACAGAAAATCTTGCTGGCTTTGTGTCAGGGTCAGGATGAAGTGGAGGTGTACTGTCAGAAGTTTAGAAAGTGGTCTGTGCTTACTCAGTGGAATGAGTGTGCCCTGGCAGCAATTTTCAGAAAGGGTCTTTCTGAAGCCCTTAAGGATGTCATGGTGGGATTTCCCACGCCTGCTGGTCTGAATGAGTCTATGTCCTTGGCCATTCAGATCGATCGGCGCTTGCGTGAGCACAAAGCTGTGCACCATCTGGCGGTATTCTCTGAGCATAGGCCTGAGCCTATGCAGTGTGATAGGACTTTGACCAGAGCTGAACGGCAAGAACACAGACGTCGGAATGGGCTGTGTTTTTACTGTGGTGAATTCACTCATGCTATCTCCGATTGTCCTAAGCGCACTAAGCGGTTTGCTAGGTCTGCCACCATTGGTATGGTACAGTCTAAATTTCTTTTGTCCGTTACTCTGATTTACTCTCTGTCGTCCTATTCTGTTATGTGTTATGAATAGGTAATTCAGAACCGCAATGGACCTTGAAGTTCAGAGCACACAAAGTGACCTGACAATAACCAAAAGAAATAGGACAAGCTCTGAGACGTGGGAACTCTGCTGACCGCAATCCCTAATCCTATCCAACCACACTAGAGGCAGCCGTGGATTGCGCCTAACGCTCCCTATGCAACTCGGCACAGCCTGAGAAACTAGCTAGGCCTAAGATAGAAAAATAAGCATACCTTGCCTCAGAGAAATACCCCAAAGGAAAAGGCAGCCCCCCACATATAATGACTGTGAGTAGAGATGAAAATACAAACGCAGAGATGAAATAGATTTAGCAAAGTGAGGCCCAACTTACTGAACAGACCGAAGATAGGAAAGATAACTTTGCGGTCAACACAAAACCCTACAAACAACCACGCAGAGGGGCAAAAAGACCCTCCGCACCGACTATCGGTACGGAGGTGCTCCCTCTGCGTCCCAGAGCTTCCAGCAAGCAAGAAAAACCAATTAAGCAAGCTGGACAGAAAAAATAGCAAAACAAAAATAACACAAGCAAAACTTAGCTTATGCAGAGCAGACGGCCACAGGAACGATCCAGGAGGAAGCAAGACCAAAATTAGAACATTGACTGGAGGCCAGGAGCAAAGCACTAGGTGGAGTTAAATAGAGCAGCACCTAACGACTTCACCACATCACCTGAGGAAGGAAACTCAGAAGCCGCAGTACCACTCGTGACCACAGGAGGGAGCTCTGCAACAGAATTCACAACAGTAACCCCGCCTTGAGGAGGGGTCACCGAACCCTCACCAGAGCCCCCAGGCCGACCAGGATGAGCCACATGAAAGGCACGAACAAGATCGGCAGCATGGACATCAGAGGCAAAGACCCAGGAATTATCTTCCTGACCATAACCCTTCCACTTAACCAGATACTGGAGTTTCCGTCTCGAAACACGAGAATCCAAAATCTTCTCCACAATAAACTCCAACTCCCCCTCCATCAAAACCGGGGCAGGAGGATCAACAGATGGAACCATAGGTGCCACGTATCTCCGCAACAATGACCTATGGAATACGTTATGGATGGAAAAAGAATCTGGAAGGGTCAGACGAAAAGACACAGGATTAAGAACCTCAGAAATCCTATACGGACCAATAAAACGAGGCTTAAACTTAGGAGAGGAAACCTTCATAGGAATATGACGAGATGACAACCAAACCAAATCCCCAACACGAAGTCGGGGACCCACACAGCGTCTGCGATTAGAGAAACGTTGAGCCTTCTCCTGGGACAAGGTCAAATTGTCCACTGCATGAGTCCAAATCTGCTGTAACCTGTCCACCACCGTATCCACACCTGAAGAGAAACGAGGATGGAACCCAGAGTTGCAGAAAAACGGCGAAACCAAGGTAGCCGAGCTGGCCCGATTATTAAGGGCGAACTCAGCCAAAGGCAAGAAGGACACCCAATCATCCTGATCAGCAGAAACAAAGCATCTCAGATATGTTTCCAAGGTCTGATTGGTTCGTTCGGTCTGGCCATTAGTCTGAGGATGGAAAGCCGAGGAAAAAGACAAATCAATGCCCATCCTAGCACAAAAAGCTCGCCAAAACCTCGAAACAAACTGGGAACCTCTGTCAGAAACGATGTTCTCTGGAATGCCATGTAAACGAACCACATGCTGGAAGAACAATGGCACCAAATCAGAGGAGGAAGGTCATTTAGACATGGGTACCAAATGGATCATCTTAGAGAAGCGATCACAAACCACCCAAATGGCCAACATTTTTTGAGAGACGGGGAGATCCGAAATAAAATCCATAGAGATATGTGTCCAAGGCCTCTTCGGGACCGGCAAGGGCAAAAGCAACCCACTGGCACGAGAACAGCAGGGCTTAGCCCGAGCACAAACCCCACAGGACTGCACAAAAGAACGCACATCCCGCGACAGAGACGGCCACCAAAAGGATCTAGCCACTAAATCTCTGGTACCAAAGATTCCAGGATGACCAGCCAACACCGAACAATGAACCTCAGAGATAACTCTATTCGTCCACCTATCAGGGACAAACAGTTTCTCCGCTGGGCAACGATCAGGTTTATTAGCCTGAAATTTTTGCAGCACCCGCCGCAAATCAGGGGAGATGGCAGACAAAATTACTCCCTCTTTGAGAATACCCGCCGGCTCAGACAAACCCGGAGAGTCGGGCCCAAAACTCCTAGACAGGGCATCCGCCTTCACATTTTTAGAGCCCGGAAGGTACGAAACCACAAAGTCAAAACGGGAGAAAAACAGCGACCAACGAGCCTGTCTAGGATTCAACCGTTTGGCAGACTCGAGATAAGTCAAGTTCTTGTGATCAGTCAAGACCACCACACGATGCTTAGCTCCTTCAAGCCAATGACGCCACTCCTCGAATGCCCACTTCATGGCCAGCAACTCTCGATTGCCAACATCATAATTTCGCTCAGCAGGCGAAAACTTCCTGGAAAAGAAGGCGCATGGTTTCATCACCGAGCAATCAGAACTTCTCTGCGACAAAACAGCCCCCGCTCCAATTTCAGAAGCATCAACCTCGATCTGGAACGGAAGCGAAACATCTGGTTGGCACAACACAGGGGCAGAAGAAAAACGACGCTTTAACTCTTGAAAAGCTTCCACAGCAGCAGAAGACCAATTGACCACATCAGCACCCTTCTTGGTCAAATCGGTCAATGGTTTAGCAATACTAGAAAAATTACAGATGAAGCGACGATAAAAATTAGCAAAGCCCAGGAACTTTTGCAGACTCTTCAGAGATGTCGGCTGAGTCCAATCATAGATGGCCTGGACCTTAACAGGGTCCATCTCGACAGTAGAAGGGGAAAAAATGAACCCCAAAAATGAAACCTTCTGAACACCAAAGAGACACTTTGATCCCTTCACAAACAAAGAATTAGCACGCAGGACCTGGAACACCATTCTGACCTGCTTCACATGAGACTCCCAATCATCCGAGAAGACCAAAATATCATCCAAGTATACAATCAGGAATTTATCCAGGTACTCTCGGAAGATGTCATGCATAAAGGACTGAAACACCGATGGAGCATTGGCAAGTCCGAAAGGCATAACTAGGTACTCAAAATGGCCCTCGGGCGTATTAAATGCAGTTTTCCATTCATCGCCCCGCTTAATACGCACAAGATTATACGCACCACGAAGATCTATCTTGGTGAACCAACTAGCCCCCTTGATCCGAGCAAACAAATCAGATAGCAGCGGCAAGGGGTACTGAAATTTGACCGTGATTTTATTTAGAAGGCGGTAATCTATACAAGGTCTCAGCGAACCATCCTTCTTGGCCACAAAAAAGAACCCCCCTCCCAATGGCGACGATGACGGGCGAATATGACCCTTCTCCAAGGACTCCTTCACGTAACTCCGCATAGCGGCGTGCTCAGGTACAGATAAATTAAACAGTCGACCTTTAGGAAACTTACTACCAGGAATCAAATCGATAGCACAATCACAATCCCTATGCGGAGGTAGGGCATTGGACTTGGGCTCATCAAATACATCCCGGTAATCAGACAAGAACTCTGGGACCTCAGAAGGGGTGGATGACGAAATAGACAGAAATGGGACATCACCATGTACCCCCTGACAACCCCAGCTGGACACAGACATTGATTTCCAATCTAATACTGGGTTATGGACTTGTAGCCATGGCAACCCCAACACGACCACATCATGCAGATTATGCAACACCAGAAAGCGAATATCCTCCTGATGTGCAGGAGCCATGCACATGGTCAGCTGGGTCCAGTACTGAGGCTTATTCTTGGCCAAAGGCGTAGCATCAATTCCTCTCAATGGAATAGGACACTGCAAGGGCTCCAAGAAAAACCCACAACGCCTAGTATACTCCAAGTCCATCAAATTCAGGGCAGCGCCTGAATCCACAAATGCCATGACAGAATAAGATGACAAAGAGCAGATCAAAGTAACGGACAAAAGAAATTTTGACTGTACCGTACCAATGGTGGCAGACCTAGCGAACCGCTTAGTGCGCTTAGGACAATCGGAGATAGCATGAGTGGAATCACCACAGTAGAAACACAGCCCATTCTGACGTCTGTGTTCTTGCCGTTCAACTCTGGTCAAAGTCCTATCGCACTGCATAGGCTCAGGTTTATGCTCGGATAATACCGCCAAATGGTGCACAGATTTACGCTCACGCAAGCGTCGACCGATCTGAATGGCCAAAGACATAGACTCATTCAGACCAGCAGGCATGGGAAATCCCACCATGACATCCTTAAGGGCTTCAGAGAGACCCTTTCTGAAAATAGCTGCCAGCGCACCTTCATTCCATTGAGTGAGCACGGACCACTTTCTAAACTTCTGACAATAAATCTCTATCTCATCCTGACCCTGACACAGAGCCAGCAAATTTTTCTCTGCCTGATCCACCGAATTAGGTTCATCGTACAGCAATCCGAGCGCCAGGACAAACGCATCAATATTACATAATGCAGGATCTCCTGGCGCAAGGGAAAATGCCCAGTCTTGAGGGTCGCCACGTAATAAAGAAATAATGATCCTAACTTGTTGAACTGGGTCACCAGAGGAGCGAGGTTTCAAAGCCAGAAACAGTTTACAATTATTTTTGAAACTCAGAAATTTTGCTCTATCTCCAGAAAACAAATCAGGAATAGGAATTCTTGGTTCTAACATAGAATTCTGAACCACAAAGTCTTGAATATTTTGTACTCTTGCAGTGAGATGATCCACACATGAAGACAGACCTTTAATGTCCATCACTACACCTGTGTCCTGAACCACCCAAATGTGTAGGGGAAAAAAAAGGCAAAACACAGTGCAAAGAAAAAAAAATGGTCTCAGAACTTCTTTTTTCCCTCTATTGAGAAGCATTAGTACTTTGGGCCTCCAGTACTGTTATGAATAGGTAATTCAGAACCACAATGGACCTTGAAGTTCAGAGCACACAAAGTGACCTGACAATAACCAAAAGAAATAGGACAAGCTCTGAGACGTGGGAACTCTGCTGACCGCAATCCCTAATCCTATCCAACCACACTAGAGGCAGCCGTGGATTGCGCCTAACGCTCCCTATGCAACTCGGCACAGCCTGAGAAACTAGCTAGGCCTAAGATAGAAAAATAAGCATACCTTGCCTCAGAGAAATACCCCAAAGGAAAAGGCAGCCCCCCACATATAATGACTGTGAGTAGAGATGAAAATATAAACGCAGAGATGAAATAGATTTAGCAAAGTGAGGCCCAACTTACTGAACAGACCGAAGATAGGAAAGATAACTTTGCGGTCAACACAAAACCCTACAAACAACCACGCAGAGAGGCAAAAAGACCCTCCGCACCGACTAACGGTACGGAGGTGCTCCCTCTGCGTCCCAGAGCTTCCAGCAAGCAAGAAAAACCAATTAAGCAAGCTGGACAGAAAAAATAGCAAAACAAAAATAACACAAGCAAAACTTAGCTTATGCAGAGCAGACGGCCACAGGAACGATCCAGGAGGAAGCAAGACCAAAACTAGAACATTGACTGGAGGCCAGGAGCAAAGCACTAGGTGGAGTTAAATAGAGCAGCACCTAACGACTTCACCACATCACCTGAGGAAGGAAACTCAGAAGCCGCAGTACCACTCGTGACCACATGAGGGAGCTCTGCCACAGAATTCACAACAGTTATGGCATTTGTGGATTCAGGCGCTGCCCTGAATTTGATGGACTTGGAGTTTGCCAGGCGCTGTGGTTTTTTCTTGGAGCCCTTGCAGTATCCTATTCCATTGAGAGGAATTGATGCTACGCCTTTGGCCAAGAATAAGCCTCAGTACTGGACTCAATTGACCATGTGCATGGCTCCTGCACATCAGGAGGATATTCGCTTTTTGGTGTTGCATAATCTGCATGATGTGGTCGTTTTGGGGTTGCCATGGCTACAGGTCCATAATCCAGTGTTGGATTGGAAATCTATGTCTGTGTCCGGCTGGGGTTGTCAGGGGGTACATGGTGATGTTCCATTGTTGTCAATTTCGCCTTCCACTCCTTCTGAAGTCCCTGAGTTTTTATCAGATTACCGGGATGTATTTGAAGAGCCCAAATCCGGTGCCCTACCTCCTCATAGAGATTGCAATTGTGCTATTAATTTGATTCCTGGTAGTAAGTTTCCTAAGGGCCGACTGTTTAATTTATCTGTGCCAGAGCATGCCGCTATGCGGAGTTATATAAAGGAATCCTTGGAGAAAGGTCATATTCGCCCGTCGTCATCACCGTTGGGAGCAGGGTTCTTTTTTGTGGCCAAGAAGGATGGCTATTTGAGACCTTGTATTGATTACCGCCTTCTTAATAAGATCACAGTCAAATTTCAGTATCCTTTGCCGCTGCTGTCTGATTTGTTTGCTCGGATTAAGGGGGCTAGTTGGTTCACCAAGATAGATCTTCGAGGGGTGTATAATCTTGTGCAAATTAAACAGGGAGATGAATGGAAAACAGCATTTAATACGCCCGAGGGCCATTTTGAGTACTTGGTTATGCCATTCGGGCTTTCTAATGCTCCATCTGTGTTTCAGTCCTTTATGCATGACATCTTCCGAGAGTACCTGGATAGATTCATGATTGTATTTTTGGATGACATTTTGGTCTTTTCGGATGATTGGGAGTCTCATGTGAAGCAGGTCAGAATGGTGTTCCAGGTCCTTCGTGCGAATTCCTTGTTTGTGAAGGGGTCAAAGTGTCTCTTTGGAGTTCAGAAGGTTTCATTTTTGGGCTTCATTTTTTCCCCTTCTACTATCGAGATGGACCCTGTTAAAGTTCAGGCCATTTATGATTGGACTCAGCCGACATCTGTGAAGAGCCTGCAGAAGTTCCTGGGCTTTGCTAATTTTTACCGTCGTTTCATCGCTAATTTTTCTAGTATTGCTAAACCGTTGATTGATTTGACTAAGAAAGGTGCTGATGTGGTCAGTTGGTCCTCTGCAGCTGTAGAGGCTTTTCAGGAGTTGAAGCGTCGTTTTTCTTCTGCCCCTGTGTTGTGCCAGCCAGATGTTTCGCTCCCGTTTCAGGTCGAGGTTGATGCTTCTGAGATTGGAGCAGGGGCTGTTTTGTCGCAAAGAAGTTCTGATGGCTCGGTGATGAAACCATGTGCCTTCTTTTCTAGAAAATTCTCGCCTGCTGAGCGCAATTATGATGTTGGCAATCGAGAGTTGTTGGCCATGAAGTGGGCATTCGAGGAGTGGTGACATTGGCTTGAAGGAGCTAAACATCGCGTGGTGGTCTTGACGGATCACAAGAATTTGACTTATCTCGAGTCTGCCAAACGGTTGAATCCTAGACAGGCTCGATGGTCGCTCTTTTTCTCCGGTTTTGATTTTGTGGTTTCATACTTTCCGGGATCTAAGAATGTGAAGGCTGATGCCCTGTCAAGGAGTTTTGTGCCTGACTCTCCGGGTGTTCCGGAGCCAGCGGGTATTCTTAAAGCGGGGGTAATTTTGTCTGCCATCTCCCCTGATTTGCGGTGCGTGCTGCAGAAGTTTCAGGCTGATAGACCTGACCGTTGTCCTATGGAGAAACTGTTTGTCCCTGATAGATGGACTAGTAGAGTGATCTCTGAGGTTCATTGTTCGGTGTTGGCTGATCATCCTAGAAAATTTGGTACCAGAGATTTGGTGGCTAGATCCTTTTGGTGGCCTTCTTTGTCACTGGATGTGCGTTCTTTTGTGCAGTCCTGTGGGACTTGTGCTCGGGCTAAGCCCTGCTGTTCTCGTGCCAGTGGGTTGCTTTTGCCCTTAGCGGTACCGAAGAGGCCCTGGACGCATATTTCCATGGATTTTATTTCTGATCTCCCTGTTTCTCAAAGGATGTCGGTCATTTGGGTGGTTTGTGATCGCTTTTCTAAGATGGTCCATTTGGTACCCTTGTCTAAATTGCCTTCCTCCTCTGATTTGGTGCCATTGTTTTTCCAGCATGTGGTTCGTTTGCATGGCATTCCAGAGAACATCGTCTCGGACAGAAGTTCCCAGTTTGTTTCGAGGTTTTGGTGGTCCTTTTGTGCTAAGATGGGCATTGATTTGTCTTTTTCTTCGGCTTTCCATCCTCAGACTAATGGCCAAACCGAACGAACTAATCAGACTTTGGAAACATATCTGAGATGCTTTGTTTCTGCTGATCAGGATGATTGGGTGTCCTTCTTGCCTTTGGCTGAGTTCGCCCTTAATAATCGGGCCAGCTCGGCTACTTTAGTTTCTCCTTTTTTGTGTAATTCTGGTCTCCATCCTCGTTTCTCTTCAGGGCAGGTTGAGCCTTTGGACTGTCCTGGTGTGGATACGGTGGTGGACAGGTTGCAGCAGATTTGGACTCATGTGGTGGACAATTTGACATTGTCCCAGGAGAAGGCTCAACGTTTCGCTAACCGCCGGCGCTGTGTTGGTCCCTGACTTCGTGTTGGGGATTTGGTTTGGTTGTCGTCTCGTCATGTTCCTGTGAGGGTTTCCTCTCCTAAGTTTAAGCCTCGTTTCATTGGGCCATATAAGATTTCTGAAGTTCTCAATCCTGTGTCATTTCGTTTGGACCTTCCAGCTTCTTTTGCCATCCATAATGTGTTCCATAGGTCGTTGTTGCGGAGATACGTGGCGCCTATGTTTCCCTCCGTTGATCCTCCTGCCCCGGTGTTGGTTGAGGGGGAGTTGGAGTATGTGGTGGAAAAGATTTTGGATTCTCGTGTTTCGAGATGGAAACTCCAGTACCTGGTCAAGTGGAAGGGTTATGGTCAGGAAGATAATTCCTGGGTTTTTGCCTCTGATGTTCATGCTGCCGATCTAGTTCATGCCTTTCATTTGGCTCATTCTTATCGGCCTGGGGGCTCTGGTGAGGGTTCGGTGACCCCTCCTCAAGGGGGGGGGTACTGTTGTGAATTCTGTTGTCGAACTCCCTCCTGTGGTCGTGAATGGTACTTCGGCGAGTTCTGTCCATGGACTCCCTCTGGTGGCTGTGAGTGGAGCTGCTGCTTCTGGGGTTCCTTACACAGGTGACGTGGTTTATCCTTTGGTTGGCTGCTCTATTTAACTCCACTCAGATCGTTACTCCATGCCAGCTGTCAATGTTCCTGCATTGGTTCAGTTCGCTCTTGGATCTTTCTGGTGACCTGTCTTCTCCAGCAGAAGCTAAGTTCCTGATAGTTATTATTTGTTCATTGTTTCCTTGTCCAGCTGTTATCATGATTTTGTCTTGCTAGCTGGAAGCTCTGGGATGCAGAGTGGCATCTCCACACCGTTAGTCGGTGCGGAGGTCTTTTTGCACACTCTGCGTGTTTTTTTGTAGTTTTTTGTGCTGACCGCAAAGATACCTTTCCTATCCTCTGTCTGTTTAGTAAGTCTGGCCTCCCTTTGCTGAAACCTGTTTCATTTCTGCGTTTGTGACTTTCATCTTTACTCACAGTCAATATATGTGGGGGGCTGCCTTTTCCTTTGGGGAATTTCTCTGAGGCAAGGTAGGCTTATTTTCTATCTCTAGGGCTAGCTAGCTCTTAGGCTGTGAAGAGGCGTCTAGGGAGTGTCAGGAATGCTCCACGGCTATTTCTAGTTGTTGTGATAGGATTAGGGCCTGCGGTCAGCAGAGCTCCCACATCCCAGAGCTTGTCCTGTGTGAGTTTAACTATCAGATCGTGCCGGGTGCTCCTAACCACCAGGTCCATAACAGAACCCTATTCCTTTAAGGGGCATTGATGCTACACCGTTGGCTAAAAATAAACCTCAGTTTTGGACACAGCTAACCATGCGCATGGCGCAAGCCCATCAGGAAGATTGTCGTTTTCTGGTGTTGCATAATTTGCATGATTATATTGTGCTGGGTTTTCCATGGTTACAGCTACATAATCTGGTGTTAGATTGGAAATCTATGTCTGTGACTAGTTGGGGTTGTCAGGGGGTTCATGGTCACGTTCCTTTGATGTCAATTTCCTCTTCCCCCTCTTCTGAAACTCCTGAGTTTTTGTCAGATTTCCAGGATGTATTTGATGAGCCCAAATCCAGTTCCCTTCCACCACATAGGGACTGTGATTGTGCTATTGACTTGATTCCAGGTTGTAAGTTCCCTAAGGGCCGACTTTTCAACCTGTCTGTGCCAGAACATGCCGCCATGCGGAGCTATATTAAGGAGTCTTTGGAGAAGGGGCATATTCGGCCATCTTCTTCACCATTGGGAGCAGGTTTTTTTTTTGTTGCCAAGAAGGATGGCTCCTTGAGACCCTGTATTGATTATCGCCTCTTGAATAAGATCACGGTCAAATTTCAATATCCGTTGCCTTTGCTTACTGATTTGTTTGCTAGGATCAAGGGGGCTAGTTGGTTTACTAAGATTGACCTTCGAGGGGCATATAATCTTATTCGTATTAAGCAGGGTGACGAATGGAAAACTGCATTTAATACCCCCAAAGGCCATTTTGAATACCTTGTGATGCCATTCGGACTCTCTAATGCTCCATCTGTGTTCCAATCCTTCATGCATGATATCTTTCGGAGTAACTTGATAAATTCATGGTTGTATATTTGGATGATATTTTGATTTTTTCCTATGATTGGGAGTCTCATGTGAAACAGGTCAGGATGGTATTTCAGATCCTCCGTAATAATGCTTTATTTGTGAAGGGGTCAAAGTGCCTCTTTGGAGTGCAGAAGGTTTCTTTTTTGGGCTTCATTTTTTCTCCAGCATCTATAGAAATGGATCCGGTTAAGGTTCAGGCCATTCATGATTGGATTCAGCCCACATCTGTGAAGAAATTCTTGGGCTTTGCTAATTTTTATCGTCGTTTCATTGCCAACTTCTCCAGTGTGGTTAAACCTCTGACTGATTTGACGAAGAAAGGCGCTGATGTGACGAATTGGTCCTCTGCGGCTGTTTCTGCCTTTCAGGAGCTTAAACGCCGATTTACTTCTGCCCCTGTGTTGCGTCAGCCGGATGTTTCTCTTCTATTTCAGGTTGAGGTTGACGCGTCTGAGATTGGGGCAGGGGCCGTTTTGTCTCAGAGGAATTCTGATGGTTCCTTGATGAAACCGTGTGCCTTCTTTTCTCTGAAGTTTTCGCCTGCGGAACGCAATTATGATGTCGGCAATCGGGAGTTGTTGGCTATGAAGTGGGCATTTGAGGAGTGGCGACATTGGCTTGAGGGGGCCAAGCACCGTATTGTGGTCCTGACCGATCATAAGAATCTGATTTACCTCGAGTCTGCCAAACAGCTGAATCCTAGACAGGCTCGATGGTCCCTGTTTTTCTCCCGTTTTGATTTTGTGGTCTTGTACATTCCTGGTACTAAGAATGTTAAGGCGGATGCCCTCTCTAGGAGTTTTTTTCCTGATTCCCCTGGTGTTCTTGAGCCGGTCGGCATTCTGAAGGAAGGGGTGATTCTTTCTGCCATCTCCCCTGATTTACGACGGGTTCTTCAGGAGTTTCAGGCTGATAAACCTGACCGCTGTCCAGTGGGGAAACTGTTTGTTCCTGATAGATGGACTAGTAAAGTGATTTCTGAGGTTCATTGTTCTGTGTTGGCTGGCCATCCTGGGATTTTTGGTACCAGAGATTTGGTTGGTAGGTCCTTTTGGTGGCCTTCTTTGTTGCGGGATGTGCGTTCTTTTGTGCAGTCCTGTGGGATTTGTGCGCAGGCTAAGCCTTGCTGTTCCCGCGCTAGTGGGTTGCTTTTGCCTTTGTCGATCCCTGAGAGACCTTGGACGCATATTTCTATGGATTTTATTTCAGATCTTCCGGTTTCCCAGAGGATGTCGGTTATCTGGGTGGTTTGTAACCGGTTTTCTAAGATGGTTCATATGGTACCTTTGCCTAAATTGCCTTCCTCTTCTGATTTGGTTCCATTGTTTTTCAGCATGTGGTTCGTTTGCATGGCATTCCGGAGAATATTGTGTCCGATAGAGGTTCCCAGTTTGTTTCTAGGTTTTGGCAGGCCTTTTGTGCTAGGCAGGGCATTGATTTGTCTTTTTCTTCCGCATTTCATCCTCAGACAAATGGCCAGACCGAGCGAACTAATCAGACTTTGGAAACTTATTTGAGATGCTTTGTGTCTGCTGATCAGGATGATTGGGTGGCTTTCTTGCCATTGGCCGAGTTTGCCCTTAATAATCGGGCTAGTTCTGCTACCTTGGTTTCGCCTTTTTTTTTTGTAATTTTGGTTTTCATCCTCGTTTTTCTTCAGGGCAGGTTGAGCCTTCTGATTGTCCTGGTGTGGATTCTGTGGATGACAGGCTGCAGCAGATTTGGGCTCATGTGGTGGACAATTTGGTGTTGTCTCAGGAGGAGGCTCAACGTTTTGCTAACCGTCGTCGGTGTGTTGGTTCCCGGCTTCGGGTTGGGGATTTGGTCTGGTTGTCTTCCCATCATGTTCCTATGAAGGTTTCTTCCCCTAAGTTCAAGCCTCGGTTTATTGGTCCTTATAGGATTTCTGAGATTATCAATCCAGTGTCTTTTCGTTTGGCCCTTCCAGCTTCTTTTTCCATAATGTGTTCCATAGATCTTTGTTGCGGAAGTATGTAGTGCCCGTTGTTCCCTCTGTTGATCCTCCGGCCCCGGTGTTGATTGATGGGGAGTTGGAGTATGTGGTTGAAAAGATTTTGGATTCTCGTTTTTCGAGGCGGAGGCTTCAGTATCTGGTCAAATGGAAGGGTTATGGCCAGGAGGATAATTCTTCGGTTGTTGCCTCCGATGTTCATGCTGACGATTTGGTTTGTGCCTTTCATTTGGCTCGTCCTGATCGGCCTGGGGGCTCTGGTGAGGGTTCGGTGACCCCTCCTCAAGGGGAGGTACTGTTGTGAATTCTGCTCTTGGGCTCCCTCCGGTGGTTATGAGTGGTAGTGCTGCGGTAGTTGGATCACAGCATTTATCAGGTGTATCTATTTTTTGCAATTTGGGCTGGGCTATATAGCCTTGCTTGATCCTTTAGTCAGTGCCAGTTGTCCATTGTTTTTGGAGGATTCACATCTCTTCTGGTCTCTCGCGTTTGCTGTGCTTTTCTTCAAAGATAAGTCCTGGCTTTGTTTTTGCTGTCCACCTGCTGTGGACCTTATAGTTCTGTGCATTTTCATGTTTTTACCAGAACCAAACCAAAGAATGGTAGCCGTGCGGCACTAGAACCACAACCATTTTTTCTTCTGATATTTTCATGTTTTTGTCTTGTCCAGCTTAGTCTGTGAAGGATTTTTTTCAGCCTAGCTATTTCTCTGGAGATGCAGATATACCCTCCATGTCTTTAGTCAGATGTGGTGTTTTGTATTTTCTGTGGTGGATATTTTCTAGTGTTTTAATACTGACCGCATAGTACTCTGTTCTATTCTTTCTTTTTAGCTAGTTGTTGTGAATTCTGTGGCGGAGCTCCCTCCTGTGGTCACAAGTGGTACTTCGGCTGATTCTCTCTGGGAGCTTCCGTTTGTGGAGGAAACTGGTACTGCTGCTTCTGAGTTTCCTTCCTCAGGTGATCTGGTGAGGTCGTTAGGTGCTTCTCTACTTAACCCCACCTAATGCTTTGATTCATGCTTCCTGTCAATGTTCCAGTGTTGGACTTGTGTTTCTCTGGATCATTCCTGTGGCCTGCTGCTCTGCATAGCTAAGTGCTTCTTTGCTATTTGTTGCTATTTTTTCTGTCCAGCTTGTCTATTTGTTTTGCTGGAAGCTCTGGGACGCAAAGGGTGTACCTCCGTGCCGTTAGTTCGGTACGGAGGGTCTTTTTGCCCCCTTTGCGTGGTTTTCTTTAGGGTTTTGTGTAGACCGCAAAGTTATCTTTCCTATCCTCGTTCTGTCTAGAATATCGGGCCTCACTTTGCTGAATCTATTTCATCCCTACGTTTGTCTTTTCATCTTACTCACAGTCATTATATGTGGGGGGGCTGCCTTTTCCTTTGGGGTATTTCTCTGAGGCAAGGTAGGCTTATTTTTTCTATCTTCAGGCTAGTTAGTTTCTCAGGCTGTGCCGAGTTGCATAGGGAGCTTTAGGCGCAATCCACAGCTGCCTCTAGTTGTGTTTGGAGAGGATTAGGGATTGCGGTCTGCAGAGTTCCTACGTCTCAGAGCTCGTTCTATTATTTTGGGTTATTGTCAGATCACTGTATGTGCTCTGACCTCCATGTCCATTGTGATACTGAATTGCCTCGCATAACAGTACAGAAAGCCAAAAGTACTAATGATTCTCAATAGAGGGAAAAAAGAAGTTCTGAGACCATTTTTTTTTCTTTGCACTGTGTTTTGCCTTTTTTTTCCCCTAGACATTTGGTTGGTTCAGGACACAGGTGTAGCGATGGACATTAGAAGTCTGTCTTCATTTGTGGATCAGCTCTCGGCAAGAGTACAAAAGATTCAAGACACTATTGATCAGAAATCTATGTTAGAACCAAGAATTCCTATTCCTGATTTGTTTTTTGGAGATAGAACTAAGTTTCTGAGTTTCAAAAATAATTGTAAGTTATTTCTGGCCTTGAAACCTCGTTCCTCTGGTGATCCTGTTCAACAGGTTTTGATTATTATTTCTTTTTTGAGCGGCGACCCTCAGGACTGGGCATTTTCTCTTGCGCCAGGAGATCCTGCATTGAGTAATATCAATGCGTTTTTCCTGGCGCTCGGATTGCTGTACGATGAGCCTAATTCAGTGGATCAGGCAGAAAAGAATTTGCTGGCTCTTTGTCAGGGTCAGGATGAGATAGAGGTATATTGCCAGAAATTTAGAAAATGGTCAGTGCTCACTCAATGGAATGAATCTGTGCTGGCAGCTATGTTCAGAAAGGGTCTCTCTGAAGCCCTTAAGGATGTCATGGTGGGATTTCCTATGCCTGCTGGTTTGAATGAGTCTATGTCTTTGGCTATTCAGATCGGTCGACGCTTGCGTGAGCGTAAATCTGTGCACCATTTGGCGGTATTACCTGAGCTTAAACCTGAGCCTATGCAGTGCGATAGGACTTTGACCAGAGTTGAACGGCAAGAACACAGACGTCTGAATGGGCTGTGTTTCTACTGTGGTGATTCCACTCATGCCATCTCTGATTGTCCTAAGCGCACTAAGCGGTTCGCTAGGTCTGCCACCATTGGTACGGTACAGTCAAAATTTCTTCTGTCCGTTACCTTGATCTGCTCTTTGTCATCATATTCTGTCATGGCGTTTGTGGATTCAGGCGCTGCTCTGAATTTGATGGACTTGGAATATGCTAAGCGTTGTGGGTTTTTCTTGGAGCCCTTGCAGTGTCCTATTCCATTGAGAGGTATTGATGCTACGCCTTTGGCCAAGAATAAGCCTCAATACTGGACCCAGCTGACCATGTGCATGGCTCCTGCACATCAGGAGGATATTCGCTTTCTGGTGTTGCATAATCTACATGATGTGGTCGTGTTGGGGTTGCCATGGCTACAAGCCCATAATCCAGTATTGGATTGGAAATCCATGTCGGTGTCCAGCTGGGGTTGTCAGGGGGTACATGGTGATGTTCCATTTTTGTCAATTTCGTCATCCACCCCTTCTGAGGTTCCAGAGTTCTTGTCTGATTACCGGGATGTATTTAATGAGCCCAAGTCCGATGCCCTACCTCCGCATAGGGATTGTGATTGTGCTATCAATTTGATTCCTGGTGGTAAATTCCCAAAAGGTCGACTGTTTATTTTATCCGTGCCTGAGCACACCGCTATGCGCAGTTATGTGAAGGAATCCCTGGAGAAGGGGCATATTCGCCCGTCATCGTCGCCATTAGGAGCAGGGTTCTTTTTTGTAGCCAAAAAGGATGGTTCGCTGAGACCTTGTATAGATTATCGCCTTCTTAATAAGATCACTGTTAAATTTCAGTACCCCTTGCCTTTGTTATCTGATTTGTTTGCTCGGATTAAGGGGGCTAGTTGGTTCACCAAGATTGATCTTCGTGGTGCGTATAACCTGGTGCGAATCAGGCGAGGCGATGAATGGAAAACTGCATTTAATACGCCCGAGGGTCATTTTGAGTATCTAGTGATGCCATTCGGACTTGCCAATGCTCCATCAGTGTTTCAGTCCTTTATGCATGACATCTTCCGAGAGTACCTGGATAAATTCCTGATTGTGTACTTGCATGACATTTTGATCTTCTCGGATGATTGGGAGTCTCATGTGAAACAGGTCAGCACGGTTTTTCAGGTCCTGCGTGCTAACTCTATGTTTGTGAAGGGATCAAAGTGTCTCTTTGGTGTGCAGAAGGTTTCATTTTTGGGGTTCATCTTTTTTTCCCCTTCTACTATCAAGATGGATCCTTTTAAGGTCCAAGCCATCCATGATTGGACTCAGCCGACATCTCTGAAAAGTCTGCAAAAGTTCCTAGGCTTTGCTAATTTTTATCGTCGCTTCATCTGCAATTTTTCTAGTATTGCCAAACCATTGACCGATTTGACCAAGAAGGGTGCTGATTTGGTCAATTGGTCTTCTGCTGCTGTGGAAGCTTTTCAAGAGTTGAAGCGTCGTTTTTCTTCTGCCCCTGTGTTGTGTCAACCTGATGTTTCTCTTCCGTTCCAGGTCGAGGTTGATGCTTCTGAGATTGGAGCAGGGGCTGTTTGGTCGCAGAGAGGTTCTGATTGTTCTGTGATGAAACCATGCGCTTTTTTTTCCAGGAAGTTTTCGCCTGCTGAGCGGAATTATGATGTGGGCAACCGAGAGTTGCTGGCCATGAAGTGGGCATTCGAGGAGTGGCGTCATTGGCTTGAAGGAGCTAAGCATCGCGTGGTGGTATTGACTGATCATAAGAACCTGACTTATCTCGAGTCTGCTAAGCGTTTGAATCCTAGACAGGCTCGTTGGTCGCTGTTTTTCTCCCGTTTTGACTTTGTGATTTCGTACCTTCCGGGCTCTAAAAATGTGAAGGCAGATGCTCTGTCTAGGAGTTTTGTGCCCGACTCTCTGGGTTTATCTGAGCCGGCGGGTATCCTCAAGGAAGGAGTAATTGTGTCTGCCATCTCCCCTGATTTCGGCGGGTGCTGCAAAAATTTCAGGCTAATAAACCTGATCGTTGTCCAGCGGAGAAACTGTTTGTCCCGGATAGGTGGACAAATAAAGTGATCTCTGAGGTTCATTGTTCGGTGTTGGCTGGTCATCCTGGAATCTTTGGTACCAGAGAGTTAGTGGCTAGATCCTTTTGGTGGCCGTCTCTGTCGCGGGATGTGCGTTCTTTTGTGCAGTCCTGTGGGATTTGTGCTCGGGCTAAGCCCTGCTGTTCTCGTGCCAGTGGGTTGCTTTTGCCCTTGCCGGTCCCGAAGAGACCTTGGACACATATCTCTATGGATTTTATTTCAGATCGTCCCGTCTCTCAAAAGATGTCAGTCATTTGGGTGGTCTGTGATCGCTTTTCTAAGATGGTCCATCTGGTACCCTTGTCCAAGTTGCCTTCCTCCTCTGATTTGGTGCCATTGTTCTTCCAGCATGTGGTTCGTTTGCATGGCATTCCAGAGAATATTGTTTCTGACAGAGGTTCCCAGTAGAGTTGAGCGACCTTGACCTTTTTAGAGTCGAGCCGGGTTTCGCGAAACCCGACTATCTCAAAAGTCGGGTCGAGTGAAATCGGCCGATTATGACGTAAAGTCGGGATCGACCGAAACACGAAACCCAATGCAAGTCAATGGGGCAGCATAGTCGGCAGTGAGTGGGGGCCAGGAAAACACCTAGAGTGCCCATTTTAATGTCAAAACCATCCATTCTTCTTAATGAAGCTTGTCAAGCGTAATTTACCTTATAATAATTGGAAGGCATTTGAAATTGGGGGTCATTTGGCTAAAGTTGTGGTGGGTAGGGCTGGTTCAAGTAATTAGTGGGCCCAGGAAATCTGGACCACGTCACGGCAGTGGAGCAGGGAGAGGTAAGTATTTCAACTTTGCAAGTGCTGTGAACCTGAGCAAGCAGGGGGGGCCCACTCGTTGGCATTGGCACTGGCACAGGGCCCCTCAAAGTACAGCGGTGTGTTTGCACGGCGGGGGCGCCTCCCACCGGCAGCAACACTTTTGCGTACTATGAGAGGCCCTGTGCCAGTGACGTCGCCAACTAGTATTCCTCCCCCCACCTGATGAAGGAACCTGCACTTTCATCTGCACCTTCCTCTTTGTCCCCGTGTAAGGTGGTATGGTATGCGGGAAGAGCAACCTGACTTTCAGCAGGGTCACAATGTTGTTGTGTAGCGTGCACGGGGAATGTTGCGTTATGGGTCAATGTACCAGCAGACTCATCTATCACTGGCTGGGCAATGGGCAGGATGAGGAGGAAACACAGATATAGGCCCAAATAATAAAGTGGGCTAAATGCAGTTCAAAATTGGTAACACAGGAATAACCAGGGGGCATTGCAGTGGAGGACAACTGGAATGAGAGGCTGACACAGAGAGTAGGCCCAAATCAGTAAGTAGTCGAAATGCAGTTCAAAATTGGCAACCGTAGTAAACAGGCGGCACAGCTTTGTTCAGTGGAGGAGAACAGCAAGGAGTGGCAGACACCGATAGTAGGCCCCAACCCAACTAGTAGGCCAAATGCAGTCTAACATTAACAACTACTTAACGAGCGCCTGAAAACAGAATTTCAGGACAGGAAACCAGGAGAACAGCAAGGAGCGGCAGACACTGTTAGTAGGCCCCAAACCAACTAGTACGCCAAATGCAGTTGTTCCATTTAACCACAATTTAACGAGAGCCTGAAGATAGAAGCTCAGGAAAGGCAACCTGGAGAACACCTTGGAGTGGAACACACCATCTCTCTCCACCCCATACCCATTTTGTAGGCCTAATGCTGTGTAGTTTTCTACAACTACTAAACGAGAGTCGGAAGATCGAAGCAATGGCGAGGAAACCTGGAGAACACCTTGGAGTGTAACACACCATCTCTCTCCACCCCATACCCATTTTGTAGGCCTAATGCTGTGTAGTTTTCTACAACTACTAAACGAGAGTCGGAAGACCGAAGCAATGGCAAGGCAACCTGGGGAACACCTTGGAGTGTAACACACCATCTCTCTCCACCCGATACCCATTTTGTAGGCCTAATGCAGTGTATTTTTCTACAACTACTAAACGAGAGTCGGAAGACCGAAGCAATGGCAAGGCAACCTGTGGAACACCTTGGAGTGTAACACACCATCTCTCTCCACCCGATACCCATTTTGTAGGCCTAATGCAGTGTAGTTTTCTACAACTACTAAACGAGAGTCGGAAGATCGAAGCAATGGCGAGGAAACCTGGAGAACACCTTGGAGTGTAACACACCATCTCTCTCCACCCCATACCCATTTTGTAGGCCTAATGCTGTGTAGTTTTCTACAACTACTAAACGAGAGTCGGAAGACCGAAGCAATGGTAAGGCAACCTAGGGAACACCTTGGAGTGTAACACACCATCTCTCTCCACCTGATACCCATTTTGTAGGCCTAATGCAGTGTAGTTTTCTACAACTACTAAACGAGAGTCGGAAGACCGAAGCAATGGCAAGGCAACCTGGGGAACACCTTGGAGTGTAACACACCATCTCTCTCCACCCCATACCCATTTTGTAGGCCTAATGCAGTGTAGTTTTCTACAACTACTAAACGAGAGTCAGAAGATTGAAGCAATGGCAAGGCAACCTGGGGAACACCTTGGAGTGTAACACACCATCTCTCTCCACCCGATACCCATTTTGTAGGCCTAATGCAGTGTAGTTTTCTACAACTACTAAACGAGAGTCGGAAGACCGAAGCAATGGCAAGGCAACCTGGGGAACACCTTGGAGTGTAACACACCATCTCTCTCCACCCGATACCCATTTTGTAGGCCTAATGCAGTGTAGTTTTCTACAACTACTAAACGAGAGTCGGAAGACCGAAGCAATGGCAAGGCAACCTGGGGAACACCTTGGAGTGTAACACACCATCTCTCTCCACCCGATACCCATTTTGTAGGCCTAATGCAGTGTAGTTTTCTACAACTACTAAACGAGAGTCGGAAGATCGAAGCAATGGCGAGGAAACCTGGAGAACACCTTGGAGTGTAACACACCCTCTCTCTACACCACGGAAGGGCTGATTCTTAGGAAGGAAGGCTGTCGGAAAGAAGCAGGGCGCGTCCGAGGGTGATTATATTCTTATTAGGTATATACTCACCCTCGGACGCGCCCTGCTTCTTTATTTGTAATGAATGTTTATTTGCAATGTGGTTTTGACTTACTCTATTTTTTTGGTAAATAATGATTTTATTATTTTCATTGTTTTGCATCTTCTTGGCAATAATATAAAGAAGACGCGACAGGACAACACTCGGTGGATGCCATATCTGTGTTTTAAATTGAAAAAAACTTTCAGTTAACTACTTGCAGGAGAAAGTTATTGTAGCTGGTGGCCATTTTTAGTACTGTACCAGATTTTTGTTGTATGTGTTTGTTTTTAATGTTAAAATGTCTGCATTTGATATCTCTCCAGTATTTTCTTTTTTATAAGCAAAATACTTATTTTTATATTTTCTGATGTTGGTTCAAGGGGTACACGGGCAGCAGTAGACAGGTCAGTGGAGGCCTAGTGGAAGGAGGGACCGCAGACAGGCTTCGAAGCCCTAACATAATAAATTGGGCTGGCTGTAGGCAATTTAAAATTGGTTCCAGGGGAACCCGGGCAGTAGACAGGTCAGTGGAGGCCTAGTGGAAGGAGGGACCGCAGACAGGCTTCGAAGCCCTAACATAATAAATTGGGCTGGCTGTAGGCAATTTAAAATTGGTTCCAGGGGAACCCGGGCAGCAGTAGACAGGTCAGTGGAGGCCTAGTGGAAGGAGGGACCGCAGACAGGCTTCGAAGCCCTAACATAATAAATTGGGCTGGCTGTAGGCAATTTAAAATTGGTTCCAGGGGAACCCGGGCAGCAGTAGACAGGTCAGTGGAGGCCCAGTGGAAGGAGGGACCGCAGACAGGCTTCGAAGCCCTAACATAATAAATTGGGCTGGCTGTAGGCAATTTAAAATTGGTTCCAGGGGAACCCGGGCAGCAGTAGACAGGTCAGTGGAGGCCTAGTGGAAGGAGGGACCGCAGACAGGCTTCGAAGCCCTAACATAATAAATTGGGCTGGCTGTAGGCAATTTAAAATTGGTTCCAGGGGAACCCGGGCAGCAGTAGACAGGTCAGTGGAGGCCTAGTGGAAGGAGGGACCGCAGACAGGCTTCGAAGCCCTAACATAATAAATTGGGCTGGCTGTAGGCAATTTAAAATTGGTTCCAGGGGAACCCGGGCAGCAGTAGACAGGTCAGTGGAGGCCTAGTGGAAGGAGGGACCGCAGACAGGCTTCGAAGCCCTAACATAATAAATTGGCCTGGCTGTAGGCAATTTACAATTGGTTCCAGGGGAACACGGGCAGCAGTGGCCTGGTCAGTGTAGTAGTAGTGGAAAAACGGGCCGCAGACAGGCTTCGAAGGCCTAACATAACAAAAATTAGGATGTAGGCAATTTACAATTGGTTCCAGGGGAACACGGGCAGCAGTAGACAGGTCAGTGGAGGCCTAGTGGAAGGAGGGACCGCAGACAGGCTTCGAAGCCCTAACATAATAAATTGGCCTGGCTGTAGGCAATTTACAATTGGTTCCAGGGGAACACGGGCGGCAGTAGACAGGTCAGTGGAGGCCTAGTGGAAGGAGGGACCGCAGACAGGCTTCGAAGCCCTAACATAATAAATTGGCCTGGCTGTAGGCAATTTAAAATTGGTTCCAGGGGAACCCGGGCAGCAGTAGACAGGTCAGTGGAGGCCTAGTGGAAGGAGGGACCGCAGACAGGCTTCGAAGCCCTAACATAATAAATTGGGCTGGCTGTAGGCAATTTAAAATTGGTTCCAGGGGAACCCGGGCAGCAGTAGACAGGTCAGTGGAGGCCTAGTGGAAGGAGGGACCGCAGACAGGCTTCGAAGCCCTAACATAATAAATTGGGCGGGCTGTAGGCAATTTAAAATTGGTTCCAGGGGAACCCGGGCAGCAGTAGACAGGTCAGTGGAGGCCTAGTGGAAGGAGGGACCGCAGACAGGCTTCGAAGCCCTAACATAATAAATTGGGCTGGCTGTAGGCAATTTAAAATTGGTTCCAGGGGAACCCGGGCAGCAGTAGACAGGTCAGTGGAGGCCTAGTGGAAGGAGGGACCGCAGACAGGCTTCGAAGCCCTAACATAATAAATTGGCCTGGCTGTAGACAATTTACAATTGGTTCCAGGGGAACACGGGCAGCAGTGGCCTGGTCAGTGTAGTAGTAGTGGAAAAACGGGCCGCAGACAGGCTTCGAAGGCCTAACATAACAAAAATTGGGATGTAGGCAATTTATAATTGGTTCCAGGGGAACACGGGCAGCAGTAGACAGGTCAGTGGAGGCCTAGTGGAAGGAGGGACCGCAGACAGGCTTCGAAGCCCTAACATAATAAATTGGCCTGGCTGTAGGCAACTTACAATTGGTTCCAGGGGAACACGGGCGGCAGTAGACAGGTCAGTGGAGGCCTAGTGGAAGGAGGGACCGCAGACAGGCTTCGAAGCCCTAACATAATAAATTGGGCTAGCTGTAGGCAATTTAAAATTGGTTCCAGGGGAACCCGGGCAGCAGTAGACAGGTCAGTGGAGGCCTAGTGGAAGGAGGGACCGCAGACAGGCTTCGAAGCCCTAACATAATAAATTGGGCTGGCTGTAGGCAATTTAAAATTGGTTCCAGGGGAACCCGGGCAGCAGTAGACAGGTCAGTGGAGGCCTAGTGGAAGGAGGGACCGCAGACAGGCTTCGAAGCCCTAACATAATAAATTGGGCGGGCTGTAGGCAATTTAAAATTGGTTCCAGGGGAACCCGGGCAGCAGTAGACAGGTCAGTGGAGGCCTAGTGGAAGGAGGGACCGCAGACAGGCTTCGAAGCCCTAACATAATAAATTGGCCTGGCTGTAGGCAACTTACAATTGGTTCCAGGGGAACACGGGCGGCAGTAGACAGGTCAGTGGAGGCCTAGTGGAAGGAGGGACCGCAGACAGGCTTCGAAGCCCTAACATAATAAATTGGGCTAGCTGTAGGCAATTTAAAATTGGTTCCAGGGGAACCCGGGCAGCAGTAGACAGGTCAGTGGAGGCCTAGTGGAAGGAGGGACCGCAGACAGGCTTCGAAGCCCTAACATAATAAATTGGGCTGGCTGTAGGCAATTTAAAATTGGTTCCAGGGGAACCCGGGCAGCAGTAGACAGGTCAGTGGAGGCCTAGTGGAAGGAGGGACCGCAGACAGGCTTCGAAGCCCTAACATAATAAATTGGGCGGGCTGTAGGCAATTTAAAATTGGTTCCAGGGGAACCCGGGCAGCAGTAGACAGGTCAGTGGAGGCCTAGTGGAAGGAGGGACCGCAGACAGGCTTCGAAGCCCTAACATAATAAATTGGGCTGGCTGTAGGCAATTTAAAATTGGTTCCAGGGGAACCCGGGCAGCACTAGACAGGTCAGTGGAGGCCTAGTGGAAGGAGTGACCGCAGACAGGCTTCGAAGGCCTAACATAAGAAAAATGTCAATACAATGGTATTGACAGTGCCAGGCATTGAAGGATGTCAGCGCATAGACTAAACATTGGTGGAGCTGTGAGAGAAAATTTTGCAAGTGGTAGAGCACTGTTTGACCTGGGGGGGACTGTCTTGTGGCCGGCGGTACAGGCCCAGGGCCCCTCATATTACAACGGTGTGTCTGACGTTGGGCGCGCACCACCACCGCCAGACACTTTATTGTACTATGAGGGACCTAGTGGCAGTGCCGTCGACCAAAAGCGGGCACACCCACCTCTTCAGACAAACAGTACTCTCACGGGTGCTGGCGCCAAGTGGCGATACCACGGCCCCGTGTGGGGACTTTGGCCATTTAGGGAGGTGTTAACATGTCGGATGCTGGACAATCAGGTGCTGCAAATTACGAGATTGGAAAAGTCGTTCAGAATAGTCCACAGGCAAGACCTTTACATAGGAAAGCTAGGTGTCAGCCGGGCAAGGTGGGGCAAAAGATTTCGAAATCCAGTTGTGGTTCATTTTAATGAAGGTTAGATCATCTACATTTTGGGTAGCCAGACGAGTCCTTTTTTCTGTTAGTATTGAACCTGCAGCACTGAATACTCTTTCTGATAGGACACTAGCTGCCGGGCAAGCAAGCTCCTGCAATGCATATTCTGCCAATTCTGGCCAGGTGTCTAATTTTGATGCCCAGTAATCAAATGGGAATGACGGTTGAGGGAGAACGTCGATAAGGGATGAAAAATAGTTAGTAACCATACTGGACAAATGTTGTCTCCTGTCACTTTGAATTGATGCTGCAGTACCTGTCCTGTCTGCGGTCATAGCAAAATCACTCCACAACCTGGTCAGAAAACCCCTCTGGCCAACGACACTTCTGATTTCTGCCCCTCTAACACCTCTGGTCTGCTGGCCCCTGCAGCTCGTGTTAGAACGATCACGGGCGCTGTGTGCAGGGAATGCCAGAAGCAAACGGTCAACAAGAGTTGATTGTTTGGTTGCTAATATTAGTTCCAAGTTCTCATGTGGCATTATATTTTGCAATTTGCCTTTATAGCGAGGATCAAGGAGGCAGGCCAACCAGTAATCGTCATCGTTCATCATTTTTGTTATGCGTGTGTCCCTTTTGAGGATACGTAAGGCATAATCCGCCATGTGGGCCAAAGTTCCAGTTCTCAAATCTGTGGTTGTGCTTGGTTGAGGGGCAGTTTCAGGCAAATCCACGTCACTTGTGTCCCTCCAAAAACCAGAACCCGGCCTTGCCGCGCCAACAATTTCCACTGGCCCCGGAAAAGCTTCCTCATTAAAAATATAATCATCCCCATCATCCTCCTCGTCCTCCTCCTCCTCTTCGCCCGCTACCTCGTCCTGTACACTGCCCTGGCCAGACAATGGCTGACTGTCATCAAGGCTTTCCTCTTCCTCAGCTGCAGACGCCTGATCCTTTATGTGCGTCAAACTTTGCATCAGCAGACGCATTAGGGGGATGCTCATGCTTATTATGGCGTTGTCTGCACTAACCAGCCGTGTGCATTCCTCAAAACACTGAAGGACTTGACACATGTCTTGAATCTTCGACCACTGCACACCTGACAACTCCATGTCTGCCATCCTACTGCCTGCCCGTGTATGTGTATCCTCCCACAAAAACATAACAGCCCGCCTCTGTTCACACAGTCTCTGAAGCATGTGCAGTGTTGAGTTCCACCTTGTTGCAACGTCTATGATTAGGCGATGCTGGGGAAGGTTCAAAGAACGCTGATAGGTCTGCATACGGCTGGAGTGTACGGGCGAACGGCGGATATGTGAGCAAAGTCCACGCACTTTGAGGAGCAGGTCGGATAACCCCAGATAACTTTTCAGGAAGCACTGCACCACCAGGTTTAAGGTGTGAGCCAGGCAAGGAATGTGTTTCAGTTGGGAAATGGAGATGGCAGCCATGAAATTCCTTCCGTTATCACTCACTACCTTGCCTGCCTCAAGATCTACAGTGCCCAGCCACGACTGCGTTTCTTTCTGCAAGAACTCGGACAGAACTTCAGCGGTGTGTCTGTTGTCGCCCAAACACTTCATAGCCAATACAGCCTGCTGACGTTTGCCAGTAGCTGCCCCATAATGGGAGACCTGGTGTGCAACAGTGGCAGCTGCGGATGGAGTGGTTGTGCGACTGCGGTCTGTGGACGAGGTCTCGCTTCTGCAGGAGGACGAGGAGGAGGAGGAGGAGGGGGTGCGAATGGCTACAGCCAACTGTTTCCTAGACCGTGGGCTAGGCAGAACTGTCCCAAACTTGCTGTCGCCTGTGGACCCTGCATCCACCACATTTTCCCAGTGTGCCATGATGGAGACGTCACGTCCCTGGCCATGCCTACTGGTCCATGCATCTGTTGTCAGGTGCACCTTTGTGCTCACAGATTGCCTGAGTGCATGGACGATGCGCTCTTTAACATGCTGGTGGAGGGCTGGGATGGCTTTTCTGGAAAAAAAGTGTCGACTGGGTAGCTCGTAGCGTGGTACAGCGTAGTCCATCAGGGCTTTGAAAGCTTCGCTTTCAACTAACCGGTAGGGCATCATCTCTAACGAGATTAGTCTAGCTATGTGGGCGTTCAAACCCTGTGTACGCGGATGCAAGGCTAAGTACATCCTTTTTCTAACCATAGTGTCATGTAGGGTGAGCTGGACTGGAGAGCTGGAGATCGTGGAACTAGCGGGGGTGCCGGTGGACATGGCAGACTGAGAGATGGTGGGAGATGGTATTGTTGCCGCCGGTGCCCTAGATGCAGTGTTTCCTACTACGAAACTGGTGATTCCCTGACCCTGACTTCTTTGGCCTGGCAAAGAAACCTGCACAGATACTGCAGGTGGTGCAGAAAATGGTGGCCCTACACTGCCGGAAGGGATGTTGCGTTGATGACTAGCTTCATTGGCCGAGGGTGCTACAACCTTAAGGGACGTTTGGTAGTTAGTCCAAGCTTGCAAATGCATGGTGGTTAAATGTCTATGCATGCAACTTGTATTGAGACTTTTCAGATTCTGCCCTCTGCTTAAGGTAGTTGAACATTTTTGACAGATGACTTTGCGCTGATCAATTGGATGTTGTTTAAAAAAAATGCCAGACTGCACTCTTTCTAGCATCGGATACCTTTTCAGGCATTGCAGACTGAGCTTTAACCGGATGGCCACGCTGTCCTCCAACAGGTTTTGACTTTGCCACGCGTTTTGGGCAAGATACGGGCCCGGCAGATGGAACCTGTTGCGATGTTGATGCCTGCTGCGGCCCCTCCTCCTCCACTTCAGAACTGCTGCCGCCTGCACCCTGTTCCCCCAATGGCTGCCAATCGGGGTCAAGAACTGGGTCATCTATTACCTCTTCTTGTAGCTCGTGTGCAACTTCGTCTGTGTCACCTTGTCGGTCGGTGGTATAGCGTTCGTGATGGGGCAACATAGTCTCATCAGGGTCTGATTCTTGATCAGCACCCTGCGAGGGCAATGTTGTGGTCTGAGTCAAAGGACCAGCATAGTAGTCTGGCTGTGGCTGTGCATCAGTGCACTCCATGTCAGATTCAACTTGTAATGGGCATGGACTGTTAACTGCTTCACTTTCTAAGCCAGGGACGGTATGTGTAAAGAGCTCCATGGAGTAACCCGTTGTGTCGCCTGCTGCATTCTTCTCTGTTGTTGTTTTTGCTGAAGAGGACAAGGAAGCGACTTGTCCCTGACCGTGAACATCCACTAACGACGCGCTGCTTTTACTTTTACCAGTTTCACGAGAGGAGGCAAAAGAGCTAGAGGCTGAGTCAGCAAGATAAGCCAAAACTTGCTCTTGCTGCTCCGGCTTTAAAAGCGGTTTTCCTACTCCCAGAAAAGGGAGCGTTCGAGGCCTTGTGTAGCCAGACGACGAACCTGGCTCCACAGCTCCAGACTTAGGTGCAATATTTTTTTTCCCACGACCACCTGATGCTCCACCACTACCACTACCCTCATTACCAGCTGACAATGAACGCCCCCGGCCACGACCTCTTCCACCAGACTTCCTCATTGTTTTAAAAACGTTACCAAACTAACGGTATTTGTTGCAGTCACACAACTTACACGGTGAGCTATAACTTCAGTATGATTTAGCTACCCCTTTACAGGTGGGTGAGACCACAACGAAAATCAGGCACAATGTTACACACTCTGTTGTTGGTGGCAACAAATGAGATGCCACACACGCAGGACTGTCACTGAAGCGCAAATGTAAATATTAATCTCCCACTGATTTGTGTTTTTTTTTTTTAAAAAGGAGACTTTAGAAAAAAAAAAAAATAAAAAAAAATGATTTTTTAAGGAAGAATTTATAAACCAAATAAAATGAAATGATTTTTTCAGGGAGAATTTAGAAAACAAATAAAACATAAAATAGCCTTTCTAGGGCCCAGTGAGTGAGAGAGGACGCACACAGGAGTCAGGAGTGGCACACAAGCCCAGAGGCCAATATTTATCTCCCACTGATTGATTTAGTGATTTTTTCAGGTAGATTATGGAACCCAAATCAAGCAAAAAAATTAATAGGCTTTCTATGGCCCACAATTGGAGAGAGAGAGATGGCACACCCAGGAGTCAAGACTGGCACACAAGCAGAAAGGGCAATATTAATCTCCCACTGATTTGTTTTTTTTTTGTTTTTTTCAGGGAGACTTTAGAAAAAAAAAATACAAAAAAAATGATGTTTTTCAGGAATAATTTAGAAACCAAATAAAATAAAATGATTTTTTTCAGGGAGAATTTAGAAAACAAATAAAACAAAAAATGGGCTTTCTAGGGCCAACTGAGTGAGAGAGGACGCACACAGGAGTCAGGAGTGGCACACAAGCCCAGAGGCCAATATTTATCTCCCACTGATTGATTTAGTGATTTTTTCAGGTAGATTTTGGAACCCAAATCAAGCAAAAAAATTAATAGGCTTTCTATGGCCCACAATTGGAGAGAGAGAGATGGCACACCCAGGAGTCAAGACTGGCACACAAGCAGAAAGGGCAATATTAATCTCCCACTGACTTGTTTTTTTTTTTTTTTTCAGGGAGACTTTAGAAAAAAAAAAAAAATGATTTTTTTTCAGGAATAATTTAGAAACCAAATAAAATAAAATGATTTTTTCAGGGAGAATTTAGAAAACAAATAAAACAAAAAATAGGCTTTCTAGGGCCCACTGAGTGAGAGAGGACGCACACAGGAGTCAGGAGTGGCACACAAGCCCAGAGGCCAATATTTATCTCCCACTGATTGATTTATTGATTTTTTCAGGTAGAATTTAGAACCCAAATCAACCAAAAAAATAAATAGGCTTTCTATGGCCCACTATTTGTGAGAGAGATGGCACGCTCAGGACTGGCACACAAGCCCAGAGGCCAATATTAATCTCCCACTTTTTTTTTTTTTTTCCAGGGAAAATTTATAAACCCAATAAAAAAAATAATAAACAGGCTTTCTATGGCCCACTATCTGAGAGAGAGAGATGGCACGCTTAGGACTGGCACACAAGCCCAAAGGCCAATATTAATCTCCCACTGATTGATTTATTGATTTTTTCAGGTAGATTTTGGAACCCAAATCAAGCAAAAAAATAAATAGGCTTTCTATGGCCCACTGAGTGATGGCACACACAGGAGTAAGGAGTGGCACACAAGCCCTGAGGCCAATATTTTTCTCCCACTGATTGATGTAGTGATTTTTTCAGGTAGATTTTAGAACCCAAATCAAGCAAAAAAATAAATAGGCTTTCTATGGCCCACTGAGTGAGAGATGACACAGACAGGGATGGCACTCTAGCAGAAATGCCAATCTTAATTTCCCACAAACAAACAAAAAAAAAAAGGAACTGTCCTTCAATTACTATCTCCCTGCAGTAATCTCAGCCAGGTATGGCAGGCAGCAATAAGGAGTGGACTGATGCACAAATTAAATAAAAAGTGTGGACAAACAAACAAGATAGCTGTGCAGAAAGGAAGGAACAAGAGGATTTGTGCTTTGAAAAAAGCAGTTGGTTTGCACAGCGGCGTACACACAGCAATGCAGCTATCAGGGAGCCCTTTAGGGCAGCCCAATGAGCTACAGCGCTGAGGGGAAAAAAAAAAAATGTAGCTTCCACTGTCCCTGCACACCGAAGGTGGTGTTGGGCAGTGGAAATCGCTACAGCACAAGCGGTTTGGTGGTTAATGGACCCTGCCTAACGCTATCCCTGCTTCTGACGAAGCGGCAGCAACCTCTCCCTAGGCTCAGATCAGCAGCAGTAACATGGCGGTTGGCGGGAACGCCCCTTTATAGCCCCTGTGATGCCGCGGACAGCAAGCCAATCACTGCAATGCCCTTCTCTAAGATGGTGGGGACCAGGACCTATGTCATCACGCTGCCCACACTCTGCGTTTACCTTCATTGGCTGAGAAATGGCGCTTTTCGCGTCATTGAAACGCGACTTTGGCGCGAAAGTCGCGTACCGCATGGCCGACCCCGCACAGGGGTCGGATCGGGTTTCATGAAACCCGACTTTGTCAAAAGTCGGCGACTTTTGAAAATGTTCGACCCGTTTCGCTCAACCCTAGTTCCCAGTTTGTTTCAAGGTTTTGGCGAGCCTTTTGTGGTAGGATGGGCATTGACTTGTCTTTTTCCTCGGCTTTTCATCCTCAGACTAATGGCCAGACCGAACGAACCAATCAGACCTTGGAAACCTATCTGAGATGCTTTGTTTCTGCCGATCAGGATGACTGGGTGTCCTTTTTGCCTTCGGCTGAGTTCGCCCTTAATAATCGGGCCAGCTCAGCTACCTTGGTTTCGCCATTTTTCTGCAATTCTGTGTTCCATCCTCGTTTCTCTTCAGGGCAGGTTGAGTCTTTGGACTGTCCTGGTGTGGATACTGTGGTGGACAGGTTGCAGCAGATTTGGACTCATGTAGTGGACAATTTGACCTTGTCCCAGGAGAAGGCTCAACGTTTCGCTAATCGCAGACGCCGTGTGGGTCCCCGACTTCGTGTTGGGGATCTGGTTTGGTTATCTTCTCGTCATATTCCTATGAAGGTTTCCTCTCCGAAGTTTAAACCTCGTTTCATTGGTCCTTATAAGATTTCTGAGGTTATTAATCCTGTGTCTTTTCGTCTGACCCTCCCAGATTCTTTTTTCATACATAACGTCTTCCATAGGTCATTATTACGGAGATACGTGGCACCTATGGTTCCATCTGTTGACCCTCCTGCCCCGGTTTTGGTGGAGGGGGAATTGGAGTATATTGTGGAGAAGATTTTGGATTCTCGTGTTTCAAGACGGAAACTCCAGTATCTGGTTAAATGGAAGGGTTATGCTCAGGAGGATAATTCCTGGGTTTTTGCCTCTGATGTCCATGCTCCCGATCTTGTTCGTGCCTTTCATGTGGCTCATCCTGGTCGGCCTGGGGGCTCTGGTGAGGGTTCGGTGACCCCTCCTCAAGGGGGGGTACTGTTGTGAATTCTGTGGCGGAGCTCCCTCCTGTGGTCACAAGTGGTACTTCGGCTGATTCTCTCTGGGAGCTTCCGTTTGTGGAGGAAACTGGTACTGCTGCTTCTGAGTTTCCTTCCTCAGGTGATGTGGTGAGGTCGTTAGGTGCTTCTCTACTTAACCCCACCTAATGCTTTGATTCATGCTTCCTGTCAATGTTCCAGTGTTGGACTTGTGTTTCTCTGGATCATTCCTGTGGCCTGCTGCTCTGCATAGCTAAGTGCTTCTTTGCTATTTGTTGCTATTTTTTCTGTCCAGCTTGTCTATTTGTTTTGCTGGAAGCTCTGGGACGCAAAGGGTGTACCTCCGTGCCGTTAGTTCGGTACGGAGGGTCTTTTTGCCCCCTTTGCGTGGTTTTCTTTAGGGTTTTGTGTAGACCGCAAAGTTATCTTTCCTATCCTCGTTCTGTCTAGAATATCGGGCCTCACTTTGCTGAATCTATTTCATCCCTACGTTTGTCTTTTCATCTTACTCACAGTCATTATATGTGGGGGGCTGCCTTTTCCTTTGGGGTATTTCTCTGAGGCAAGGTAGGCTTATTTTTTCTATCTTCAGGCTAGTTAGTTTCTCAGGCTGTGCCGAGTTGCATAGGGAGCTTTAGGCGCAATCCACAGCTGCCTCTAGTTGTGTTTGGAGAGGATTAGGGATTGCGGTCTGCAGAGTTCCCATGTCTCAGAGCTCGTTCTATTATTTTGGGTTATTGTCAGATCACTGTATGTGCTCTGACCTCCATGTCCATTGTGATACTGAATTGCCTCGCATAACAGCTAGTATGGCTTCCTATGCTAAATCCTGATTTAATTTCTGCGTATGTTATTTCCCTCTCCTCTCACAGTCAATATTTGTGGGGGGCTGTCTTTCCTTTGGGGATTTTCTCTGAGGCAAGACAGGTTTCCTGTTTCTGTCTTTAGGGGTAGTTAGTTCTTAGGCTGTGTCGAGGGGTCTAGGGAGTGTTAGATACCCCCCACAGCTACTTCAAGTTGCGCTGTTAAGTTCAGGGTTTGCGGTCAGTACAGGTACCACCTTCTCCAGAGTACGTCTCATGCTGCTCCAAGGCCACCAGATCATAACAAACAATGTCCCCAATTCTGACTCCAATACACTTATAATGTCCCATTTTCTGGCTGAAAATAATAATAATATTCCATTCTAATATTCCATTGAGCATATTATGGTCACATTATAGCAAAAATGTCTCCCATTTTGTCCCAAGACCGTAATAATTTCTCATATTCTAGTCCCAAAATGGTAACAATATTGCGCATTCTGGCCCTATACAGTAATAATATCCGTCATTCTGGCCCCGATAAAGTATTTATATCCATCTCTGTGCCGCCAATATTGTAATAACTCCACCCATTCTAGCCCCATATAGTAATAAAATACCCAATTTTGTCCCCAATTTAGTAATAACATTCCTTATTCTGGCCAATATGTAGTAAAGATTTTCTCCATTTGGTCTCAATATAGTAAAAATGTCCAATATTCTGGCCGCAATATAGTAATTATGTTCCATATTCTGTGCCCAGTATAGCAATAATATCCACATGACTGGCCCCACAATAGTAATAAAATCTCATATTCAGGTCCCAATATGGTAATAATGTCTCAAATTCCGGCCCCAATATAGGAACAACGTCCCTATTATGACAATGTTCTCGTAGCAATTAGATTTTTTTTTTTAAATGATTCTTGTTACTTATTCATTGCTCCAACAAAAAGCAGCTACTTCTTTTTCCTCTATAGCAGATGTACAAAGGGATGCCAACATTAATTGTTGGCCTCTAGTATAGTGGTGGTATGTATAGGTATTATGGTGCAGGGAACAGATGGCTCTCTACTCTTCTATAGCTTCATCTGGATGTGTGTTTGAGGATACACATGATCCAGCTAAAGATAGTGCCAGTGTAACAGGGATCTGGCCATGGGTGAGGGACTCATTTTCCACTCCTCAGACTGCTACAGAAAAATGAGGTCCTGATTCAGTGTGTGTGTCAATAAGGAAACCACCATAGTAGCTTGTAAACGCAAAGTCCTTTTTACTAACAACCAAACTGATATACAGAGAATAATAGGATGTGAGCTTGCCATGTTGTTCTGTACAATACAGAGGCACATTGCTGAGATACAGGTTACTCTACAGTAGAATTGCAGGATAGGTGGAGGACTTCCATTTTTTCCCAGTGTAGCTCCACTTTAAGCTGTGTTTATTTCTTTGGCTACTATTCCCACTTCTTGGGAATCAAGTAACGATGTGCCACTTTCTGTCACCTTACTCAGCGTAACTACAGCCCTGCAGCTTTCAAGACCTGGCCGACACTAGTGCAGCGCCCCAGAGTCTTGGTCGTTGCAGTAATGTTATTCTTCCACCAGGGGGGAGTGAAGTTATGTCTGAAGGCAATGAAGGAGATCTTCTGTCCAGGTATCACAACCACAACACACACTTCACACTCCAGTCTGCCAGGGGGAGCTATGCTTCTATCTACTAGGGCACTCCTCACACTTGGGTAAAACTGGTGGGTTGTTTAGGAAGTTAGACAGACAGTCCCGACCGAGTTTGGCAGAGGCTGGTTGGAGTGGGTTCCAGCCAGCTCCAGACTGCGGCCTGCGGAAGGCGAGGGTACACGGAGCTGCGCCTGCATCCCATGCGGCAGCTTCCCAAGAAAGAGAAATTGAAAGGAATTGTGTTGCAGTGAGTGAGAAACAAAGTCATAGCAAAAGGAGAGGAATATCAGAGGGAGACCAGCCAGGAGCAGGCTGCCTCCTTCCGAAGCGCAGTACATGTAGCCAGAACACCGAGGGAGTAAGGATCTCTATGCTTTACTTCAGAGACTGGCAGGACCGTTGATTCCATGTTGGCTGCCCGACTATATACCCAGGAGGCACGGTGGCAACTTGTGGGGCCCGGGGCATCTCTAGGGTCCCTATAAAAAGCCTCAGGCCATCAGTCATACGGGTTTGTCCTATCCGTCAGGGGGACAGAGAGAAAGGGACTTAACATCTGCAATAGTTGTGAGGGCCTCACCGAGTTGCTCAGCAGGGAGGAACTACAACACTCAGGCGCTAGAGGAAGGCTACTGAATTCCACCTGAAAAAGGGGACTCTGGATTTGTCTTCAGACCGGCTGGACTCTGCCTACCCTGTGGTCCCTACCCTGGACTGTGGATGCTGAAGCCTTCAGTAAAGGTAAAGAGACTGCAACCTTGTGTCCTCGTTATTCACTGCGCCTCACACCATCCACCAACCACCATCTACACTCTGGGAAGCCCTGGGGACATACTTCACCTGTGGGAAGGTATACCATCTAGCTGCCATAACATCACCCCAGCGGACCCCTAAACAGTGTCGGTCACCCTGACCGAATACCACAGGTGGCGTCACGAACATTATCCCTTTAAAGACCTTTCCCCCAATTTACAACGGACGTTCCCCTAGGGCCACGGACCGGGTCAGCCACCGTGACATCCCCACTGAGAACCGAAAGACCCGGTTCCGAGTAACCCCACTGCCCTACTGGGGGCGATCCGATCCACTAGTACGTTCCCCAGAATCCCTTAGGGAACTCCAAAAAGCTATTGGCTGAATATTTCCTGGACTCTCCTGCTTACAGAAGACCACTGCCACTGTTTGGTTCTTCTCTTGGTGTTTCTTGGGCTTTCTGCTCTCTTTGCTCACACACCAAGTGAAGATCACCTTTTCTGAGAGTGTCCTTTCCTCTTAATTTTTTCTTCACACTCACTACACAAATTGAAACCAGAAACTAACCCACAGGTCCCTATTACTCCTCCCCAACCCTGGGCTGGCCCTACAATTAACCCTGTGATACCCAACTAAACAGGAATTGTAACCACAGGCGGATAACACATAGAAACAGTACATTTAAAATAACAGGAGTTTTTCAGAGAGGTAAAACGTCATCCTCTCTACGATCACCAGCATCAACGGTCCCATCTGCTTTGGTCCCAGTTGCATCCTGCTCAGAGGCTCACAGAGGATTCCTTGGTCCCTCGGTGAGTCAGTCCAACTCTGTTTTCCAATATGTATTATGATAGCCTTGAGCTTTTGGATGCCATAGCTATGTTGATGTGCTGTGTAAAGGAGCAGAAAAAAAAGTTTAAAAAGGAAGATAAGGTCAACCATATATTTCCTATCTCTATATTGTTTTCTTGTATATTATGCATATACAGTGCAAAAGTTTTAGGCAGACATGGAAATGTTGCAAAGGATACTTTCAAAAATAGGAATGCTAATAATTGTGTTAAACATGTTCATTTTAATCAATTAACAAAATGCAAAGGGAATGAATAAGAAAGAAATCTAAATTAAATCAATATTTGGTGTGATCAGCCTTTGCCTTCAAAACAACATGAATTATTCTATGTAAACATGTATAAAGTGAGGATTTTTTTAGTCTTATAGTCAGGTGCTTGAATATCAAATTATATCAAACAGGTGTAAGATTATGATAATATTCACCTTTTTCATATGGAGTGTGAAACACTGTCATTAACTGAAACAGAAACATTTGTGTAGGAGAGAGAAAGGTAGGTAAGGAAAAGCCAAACTCTGCCACAAATGGGAGATAGTGGAAGTAACTTTCATGTCACAGCTCAAACACCATGGCAAGACTGAACACACAAGGTATCGCCAATGAAATATTTCAAAGCAGACTGGAGTTTCAAGATGTGCTGTTCAAGCTCTTTTAAAGATGCACTAAGAAACGGGCAATGTTGAGGTTTGCAAACACACAGTGGTCGGCCAAGGAAACATAGTGCAGTAGATGAAAGATGCTTCATGCTTGCTTCCCTTCTAAATCAGAAGATGACCAGGAGTGCCATCAGTTCAGAGCTGGCAGTAACCAGAGGGACCCAGTTACATCCATCTACCGTTCAGAGTAGTCTTTCCAAAAGTGGTCTTCATTGGAGAATTGAAGCCAAAATGTCACAGCTTTCACATGGAACCAAGGCTAAGTGACTCAACTATGCATGAAAACATAGAAACTGGGGTGGAGAAAAATGGCAGAAGGTGCTCTTGACTGATGAACCATGATTTGAAATATTTGGCTGTGACAGATGCAGTTTGTTCACCGAATGGCTTGAAATTGGTATAATAATGGCTCCAAGCAACAGTGAATCATGATGTATGTTTCTTGCAAGTTTGAGGTTGCATTTCAGCTAATAAAGTTGTTTTTTTTCAAAATTAATGGGTTTCTGTCACACATATGGGTAGTGGACCCAATGTACCACAGGCCGAGCTTACCTAGGAGGGGCATAGCTAAGTGACTACCTGGTTTTTGCTAGCCCTCGTGATGGTGGCGTTACACTTAAGCTACAGGTAGCTGCCAGGTACCACTCCTAGGCTGTCCATGGTACTGCAGCTGCTGACCCCACAGTCTCTGGCAGGACAGGATTCGGACACTGTTCAGACAACATGGGTTCTGCGTTACCTGGTAGAATGAACACCGTCTTGGAGTCACAAACAGGACTGGATTCGGATGCTGAAACAGGCTCTGACAGTACGGAATCTTGAGCGCTAACCAGGACAGATACTGATGCTGGTTCTAGAACTGGTTACAGGTAGGAGTACTGCAGAAGCGGTTCCAGGTTCAGGTATTGCTGATGCGGCTTCGGAGTTCAGGTACCGCAAGAGCAGAGTGAAGCTCAGATACTGCCGAAGTGGCTTCTAGGTTCAGGTATCGCCAGAGAGGTGTCAGACTCAAGTGCCAAAGGTGACGTGTCAGGGTTCATGTTAGGTGTTAGGATTCAGGTACCGAAGGTGCAGTGTCAGGTTTCAGGCACCACAGGTGCGCCTTCAGGGTTCAGGTACTGCAGATGAAGATTCAGGGATCTGGACTACACAATACGGGATATAGGAAAAGGTTCAAACTAATACAATACAGGATACAGGGACCTGGCAACTCACTAGTTGCACAAAACTACTAAATGGGGAATGTTGATCAGGCACCTCCGTACTAAGGAGCATGCCTTATATACTTGATGATTTCCAGCTATTGGCTGGGGGCATTTCCAAAGTGAGTGCACTGCCCGTTTAAGAATCAGGAAGGGAGCGCCACTGGGAGATCTGGGCTGAGTGAACAGGCCCAGGGGAACCACGGCACAGAATGAGAACACTGCCACACAGCCAGGGTGGTATGTCTGAATCCCTGTCAGTAGGAGGGAGAGGGAACATGTAGGGAAGCCGGTATTAGTGTTACAGCTCATTAATGCTAATAAATACAGAAAGATATCTATCATGCATATACAGTGGGTATGGAAAGTATTCAGACCCCTTTAAATTTTTCACTATTTGTTTCATTGCAGCAAATTAAAAAATGTTCATTTTTTCACATTAATGTACACTGCATCCCATCTTGACTGGAAATAAAACAGAAATGCAGAAATCTGCAAATTTAATAAAAAAATAAAACTGAAATATCACATGGTCATAAGTATTCAGAACCTTTGCTCAGACACTCATATTTAAGTCATATGCTGTCCATTTCCTTGTGATCCTCCTTCAGATGGTTCTACGCCTTCATTGTAATCCAGCTGTGTTTAATTAAACTAATAAGACTTGATTTGGAAAGGCACACACCTGTCTATATAAGACCTCATAGCTCACAGTGCATGTCAGACCAAATGAGAATCATGAGGTCAAAGGAACTGGCCAAAGAGCTCAGAGACAGAATTGTGGCAAGGCACAGATCTGGCCAAGGTTACAACAGAATTTTGCAGTACTCAAGGCTCCGGGAGCTCCGGTGGCTGGCCCCACCCCAGACCCTCCTCCTGCGATCACGTGCCGCAGGTCCTGCATGCCTGAGACCATGCCGTTCTGTGTCTGCAGGTGCAGTTTACCTGTCCTGTTCTGTGCAACATGGGACTTGCGTCCGGACCTTTACAGGTCGGTCACGGGGTCCCTGATATTATAACTTACCTCAACAGTAGCCTTCTGTGGTTAGGCTGCAGTATGGACCCGATGCGCACCCTGTCTGAACAGGTGAAGCACCTGTCTCAGATGCTGCACAAACTAAATCTAGAACAGCAAGCTCTGGCCCAGTCCCAACAGCAGATGACGGAGACGGTTCAGGGGGCTCTGTCCTCAGGAATTCAGGGGGCGGGGGCTAGAGAAGTTGCTCTGCTCCCCCCCCCCCAAACCCCCGGTTAAGTTACCTGATATGTTTTCTTGTAACAAAAAATAATTTAGAGTATTTAAGGTGGGCTGCAGGCTTTTCTTCTCTTTAAGTCCCCTGTTATGATTAGGTAATTCAGAACCACAATGGACCTTGAAGTTCAGAGCACACAAAGTGACCTGACAATAACCAAAAGACATAGGACGAGCTCTGAGACGTGGGAACTCTGCTGACAGCAATCCCTAATCCTATCCAACCACACTAGAGGCAGCCGTGGATTGCGCCTAACGCTCCCTATGCAACTCGGCACAGCCTGAGAAACTAACTAGGCCTAAGATAGAAAAATAAGCCTACCTTGCCTCAGAGAAATACCCCAAAGGAAAAGGCAGCCCCCCACATATAATGACTGTGAGTAGAGATGAAAATACAAACGCAGAGATGAAATAGATTTAGCAAAGTGAGGCCCAACTTACTGAACAGACCGAAGATAGGAAAGATAACTTTGCGGTCAACACAAAACCCTACAAACAACCACGCAGAGGGGCAAAAAGACCCTCGGCACCGACTAACGGTACGGAGGTGCTACCTCTGCGTCCCAGAGCTTCCAGCAAGCAAGAAAAACCAATTAAGCAAGCTGGACAGAAAAAATAGCAAACAAAAATAACACAAGCAAAACTTAGCTTATGCAGAGCAGACAGGCCACAGGAACGATCGAGGAGGAAGCAAGACCAAAACTAGAACATTGACTGGAGGCCAGGAGCAAAGCACTAGGTGGAGTTAAATAGAGCAGCACCTAACGACTTCACCACATCACCTGAGGAAGGAAACTCAAAAGCCGCAGTACCACTTGTGACCACAGGAGGGAGCTCTGCCACAGAATTCACAACAGTACCCCCCCTTGAGAAGGGTTCACCGAACCCTCACCAGAGCCCCCAGGCCGACCAGGATGAGCCATATGAAAGGCACGAACAAGATCGGCAGCATGGACATCCGAGGCAAAGACCCAGGAATTATCTTCCTGACCATAACCCTTCCACTTAACCAGATACTGGAGTTTCCGTCTCGAAACACGAGAATCCAAAATCTTCTCCACAATATACTCCAACTCCCCCTCCACCAAAACCGGGGCAGGAGGATCAACAGATGGAACCATAGGTGCCACGTATCTCCGCAACAATGACCTATGGAATACGTTATGGATGGAAAAAGAATCTGGAAGGGTCAAACGAAAAGACACAGGATTAAGAACCTCAGAAATCCTATACGGACCAATGAAACGAGGCTTAAACTTAGGAGAGGAAACCTTCATAGGAATATGACGAGATGACAACCAAACCAAATCCCCAACACGAAGTCGGGGACCCACACAGCGTCTGCGATTAGCGAAACGTTGAGCCTTCTCCTGGGACAAGATCAAATTGTCCACTACATGAGTCCAAATCTGCTGTAACCTGTCCACCACCGTATCCACACCAGGACAGTCCGAAGACTCAACCTGCCCTGAAGAGAAACGAGGATGGAACCCAGAGTTGCAGAAAAACGGCGAAACCAAGGTAGCCGAGCTGGCCCGATTATTAAGGGCGAACTCAGCCAAAGGCAAGAAGGACACCCAATCATCCTGATCAGCAGAAACAAAGCATCTCAGATATGTTTCCAAGGTCTGATTGGTTCGTTCGGTCTGGCCATTAGTCTGAGGATGGAAAGCCGAGGAAAAAGACAAAACAATGCCCATCCTAGCACAAAAAGCTCGCCAAAACCTCGAAACAAACTGGGAACCTCTGTCAGAAACGATGTTCTCTGGAATGCCATGTAAACGAACCACATGCTGGAAGAACAATGGCACCAAATCAGAGGAGGAAGGTAATTTGGACAAGGGTACCAAATGAATCATCTTAGAGAAGCGATCACAAACCACCCAAATGACCGACATTTTTTGAGAGACGGGGAGATCCGAAATAAAATCCATAGATATGTGTCCAAGGCCTCTTCGGGACCGGCAAGGGCAAAAGCAACCCACTGGCACGAGAACAGCAGGGCTTAGCCCGAGCACAAATCCCACAGGACTGCACAAAAGAACGCACATCCCGCGACAGAGACGGCCACCAAAAGGATCTAGCCACTAAATCTCTGGTACCAAAGATTCCAGGATGACCAGCCAACACCGAACAATGAACCTCAGAGATAACTTTATTCGTCCACCTATCAGGGACAAACAGTTTCTCCGCTGGGCAACGATCAGGTTTATTAGCCTGAAATTTTTGCAGCACCCGCCGCAAATCAGGGGAGATGGCAGACAAAATTACTCCCTCTCTGAGAATACCCGCCGGCTCAGACAAACCCGGAGAGTCGGGCCCAAAACTCCTAGACAGGGCATCCGCCTTCACATTTTTAGAGCCCGGAAGGTACGAAACCACAAAGTCAAAACGGGAGAAAAACAGCGACCAACGAGCCTGTCTAGGATTCAACCGTTTGGCAGACTCGAGATAAGTCAAGTTCTTGTGATCAGTCAAGACCACCACGCGATGCTTAGCTCCTTCAAGCCAATGACGCCACTCCTCGAATGCCCACTTCATGGCCAGCAACTCTCGATTGCCAACATCATAATTTCGCTCAGCAGGCGAAAACTTCCTGGAAAAGAAGGCGCATGGTTTCATCACCGAGCAATCAGAACTTCTCTGCGACAAAACAGCCCCCGCTCCAATTTCAGAAGCATCAACCTCGACCTGGAACGGAAGCGAAACATCTGGTTGACACAACACAGGGGCAGAAGAAAAACGACGCTTTAACTCTTGAAAAGCTTCCATAGCAGCAGAAGACCAATTGACCACATCAGCACCCTTCTTGGTCAAATCGGTCAATGGTTTAGCAATACTAGAAAAATTACAGATGAAGCGACGATAAAAATTAGCAAAGCCCAGGAACTTTTGCAGACTCTTCAGAGATGTCGGCTGAGTCCAATCATAGATGGCCTGGACCTTAACAGGGTCCATCTCGATAGTAGAAGGGGAAAAAATGAACCCCAAAAATGAAACCTTCTGAACACCAAAGAGACACTTTGATCCCTTCACAAACAAAGAATTAGCACGCAGGACCTGGAACACCATTCTGACCTGCTTCACATGAGACTCCCAATCATCCGAGAAGACCAAAATATCATCCAAGTATACAATCAGGAATTTATCCAGGTACTCTCGGAAGATGTCATGCTTAAAGGACTGAAACACCGATGGAGCATTGGCAAGTCCGAAAGGTATAACTAGGTACTCAAAATGGCCCTCGGGCGTATTAAATGCAGTTTTCCATTCATCGCCCCGCTTAATACGCACAAGATTATACGCACCACGAAGATCTATCTTGGTGAACCAACTAGCCCACTTGATCCGAGCAAACAAATCAGATAGCAGCGGCAAGGGGTACTGAAATTTGACCGTGATTTTATTTAGAAGGCGGTAATCTATACAAGGTCTCAGCGAACCATCCTTCTTGGCCACAAAAAAGAACCCCGCTCCCAATGGCGACGATGACGGGCGAATATGACCCTTCTCCAAGGACTCCTTCACGTAACTCCGCATAGCGGCGTGCTCAGGTACAGATAAATTAAACAGTCGACCTTTAGGAAACTTACTACCAGGAATCAAATCGATAGCACAATCACAATCCCTATGCGGAGGTAGGGCATTGGACTTGGGCTCATCGAATACATCCCGGTAATCAGACAAGAACTCTGGGACCTCAGAAGGGGTGGATGATGAGATAGACAGAAATGGGACATCACCATGTACCCCCTGACAACCCCAGCTGGACACAGACATTGATTTCCAATCTAATACTGGGTGTGAGGACAAGGTATAAAATCGGTAGTAGTTTCTCTGCCTTTTAGCACCATAGCTGAGAGAATTCGGCACCACTGACTGAATACCACATGGTCACTGTAAAACCCCCCTCTTTTCCCTGTCCTGCATACAACCAATCAGCCCTAGGATAGACACTGGGTAACCTGAAGCTGTGTGTGAGCAGGGTGTGGCCTTACACTGCAGGTGACCAATCATGCAAAGCCACCTGTGGTCCCTCCTCTCTTAGTCAGGAATGTCTTTGTCCTGAGAGTCTCACAACGTAAATATCTTGGAGACCTCAGTGAATATCATTAGTGATGTCCCAAGACTGGAGTATATAAGCCCCCACCCTTAACCCAGCCAGCAGTTGGAGTTTTGCTGCCTGGGGACTTGATCTATACTATGCATTGGGACATCTGCCTGCCGCATGGTTTTGCCTGAAATGAACTGAGAATATGTGAGTGTTACCTTTTCTTATTTACTCCCTGTTTGTTTTATAATTACCCTTGTACATATTTGCAATTGTCTCATTTGTAACATCTTTATAAACTATTTTTGAAAAGCACTGCCTACTTATTTTTAATGGGATATACTATTATATGTTAGTTCTTCTCCATGCTCTAAAAACCGTACCCTAAGTCTCTTGAAGAGAATTACGCTACTATTACTGTTGTGTTGGGTTAGCTTCGGACCCGTTTAATCGAAGCTGGTGGCAGTGATACCGATCGTGTGCTGACTGTTGGATTATGCTGAAGTGACTGCGCGTTGATAATTATTGTTCCTGCCTGAGTGGGAGTAGTTATCGCGTCGCTGCAGCGTGCCCAATAGCCAGTACATAGCAGGCAGCCTTTCTGGCGACTAATTACCCAGGGTGCAGTACCTAATCTGACCTGAGAATAAGGGGGGCGCCAGAGAGCTGCAAGTGTTAAGTGGAACTGTAAGCGGGATATACCTAAATCCCTGCAGTTCGTGGTATATAGAAAAGCAGTGGGGTACCTAGAATAAGCCCTGCTGTAAACTAAGAGGTCAATAGCCTTGTGTGTGGTTTTTCATCACATCGTGGAGTGGAGGGATAACTAAGATAAGCCCCCCTGCACATGTGATAGCCGTCTGTTGGCCTAAAGTCACCTCAATCTGTGACGTAGGGGTGACGGTCACGGTGTGAATCCTGACCCATTGGTGACAGCGGTCAGGGGAATCGTGACAATTGGTGGCAGCGGTGGGATATCTTAGAGCATTAGTGATTTGGTTTGAGTAATCATTCCTCTCACTAAAAACTTGCAGAAAGTTCTTGCGAGGACTCTGCGCAAATAAGTTTGGAGAACGAACTCAGTGCTTTTTAGTTGTGAGACAATTGCGTACTGGTAATTATCCCTTCCCTTTCTCTTCGTTTTTCTATCCTATCTTTTATTTGGCAACCATGGTTGTGCTGGGAGAAACCTTCTATGAGCAGCAGACCAGAGACACCCTTGTCGCTTTATGCAAGTCACAGCACATTGACTCTGCAAGCAAAAACAAAGCCCAACTGGTCGCAGATCTGGTGCAATGGGAAGCCGCTCGAGACCAATCTCAGAGCTCAGAGGCCGCAGAAGCCAGCACAAGCGAACATGGTGCTGCAGCAGAGGTCCAACCACTGAATGCTGGCCCTGTTAGCGATCCGGGCGAATTGGACCCCCACCTGCAGGCGGCCTTGAAAGAATTCCCCACTGACGACCATGAGGGACGTCGGCAGCTGATTCAGCAATACCGGCAAGAGGCCCGAGCTGAGAGAGAGGCCCGAGCTGAGAGAGAGGCCCAGCGAGCCGAGCGGCAAGCGGAGCGGGAGTACCAGCTGCAGTTAGCCCAACTGCAAATGCAGGGGTCGTCCCAGCCCAGCCGTGAGCCCAGCAGCGCTCAGATACCTAAGCCCCGGCCCGATCACTTCCCTGTTATGGAGAAGGACGGGGACTTGGACACTTTTCTGCGGGCCTTTGAGAAAGCCTGCAGGCAGTACCAGCTGCCTACAGATGAATGGGCCCGATACCTGACACCAGGGCTGAGAGGTAAAGCTCTGGAGGCGTTTGCTGCCCTCCCTCAAGAACAAGATGGTGACTATGAGGCCATCAAAAAGGCTTCGATAGCCAAGTACCAGCTTACACCCGAGGTGTACCGTAGAAAGTTCCGGACCCTCCAACGTGGCCCACACGACAGTTACAGTGATGTGGTGCATGGACTGGGGACCCACTTTGACCAGTGGACCCAAGGACTGTCAGTGACCACCTTTGCACAGCTGCGAGACCTGATGATCAAAGACCAGTTCTTTCATCTTTGCCCAGCTGAGGTGCGACAGTTCGTGATGGACAGAGAACCCAAAGACGTGACGAAAGCAGCGCAGATTGCCGATGCCTATGAGGCCAACCGTAGATCGGAAGCGCGGAAGCCGGTCACCACCAGCTGGAGAGGGGGTAAGCCTGCAACCAACACCCGTACCCCTGCCAGCCAACACACCAGAGGTCCTGGCCCTGTGGCCAACAACACCAGACCTACCACCGAACCTCGCAAGTGTTTCACCTGCAATCAGGCTGGTCATATCAGTACCTCCTGCCCAACCAAGCAGAAGAACACCCAAGCCAAGGCCCCAGGGCCTAATGCAGCAGTTCTTTTGGTGGGTGGTGTGGTTGGGAGGGTGTGTGACAACGTACAGCCCGTCACTGTGGGAGGCCATGTTGCTACAGGCCTCAAGGACACTGGGGCTGAACGAACCCTCATCCGACCCGAACTGGCGGCCCCTGAAGAAATCATTCCGGGGAAAACCCTAACTGTCACTGGGATTGGGGGCATCAGCTGTCCCTTACCAATGGCCCGGGTTTTTATTGATTGGGGTGCTGGGAGCGGGGTGAAGGAAGTGGGGCTGTCTGATAATTTGCCCACTGATGTTTTGTTGGGGACTGATTTGGGGAGGATGTATGCATACTACGTCCCTGACACCCCTCCCCAATCTACTAATGAGGGTAAAGTTAACCCTGATGATGATGATAATGGGAGATCGCATGTGTTACCTGACCATGCTTTATCTTGTGTTGATGCATCTACTAACGATTTTTTCCCTAGGATTGATGGTGAAAATGTTGTACCTGTGCCAGCTGAACCTGATAATGATTTTTCTGTGAAGGTTAATGTGTCCATAGGTACAGGCGTGCCCAGCCACGTCGCTCTGCGGAGTGAGACGGCTGAGGAACCCCTAACAGGGGCAAGTGTCGGTGCTACAGGAAATGGGGAGATGCATGGGAACCGTGAGGAAGGTGATGCCATGAAAGTGACCAGTGCCACCGAGGAAGGTAACTGGCCCATAAGTAGCACTGCCCCTGGAGTGTTGGGGGTGGATGGGGAGGTAGAGCCCATAGCAGCGCCGGCTGATGGGACTGTAGAAATCCCCGGGGAGACGGCCTACGTAGCTGCTGTCACCCGCAGTCAGAGTGCCCGGAACGCAGATAACTGTCAGCCTTCCGGACCCTCCTCAGTCATCACTGTGACTGAACCAGAGGTGGACCCAGAGCAGGTCCAAGAGGGTTCCCGTGGGGAAGGGACCCTGACGTCGCTTTTGGCTTCCCCTAGCCAGGAGTTTCAGGCCGCTCTGCACACAGATGCGAGCCTAGAGAGTTTGAGACAACTCGCCGAGACGCCCACCTCCGTGACTGATAAGGAGAGGGTGTTCTGGGAACAAGGAAGGTTATACCGGGAGACAGTACCCGGAGAATCACAAAAGGAGTGGTTGAGGGAAAGACAGCTGGTCGTCCCGCAGCAATTCCGGGGTGAGTTGTTGCGGATTGCCCATGAGATCCCGCTAGCTGGACACTTGGGGATCAGCAAAACTAAGGCCCGGCTGTCTCAACACTTCTATTGGCCTAAGATGGGGACAGAGGTGTCAAACTACTGCCGCTCCTGTATCACTTGTCAAAGAGTGGGGAAGGCGGGGCCTGCTCTTAAGGCTCCCCTGATCCCTTTGCCAGTGATAGAAGAGCCTTTCCAGAGGATCGCGGTGGACATTGTGGGCCCGCTGGCCGTCCCCAGCAGCGCTGGAAAGCAATACATCCTTACTGTGGTAGACTATGCTACCCGGTACCCAGAGGCAGTAGCTCTGTCGTCAACTAGGGCAGATAAGGTGGCGGATGCCCTGTTGGCCATCTTTTCACGTGTAGGATTTCCCAGGGAAATGCTTACTGATCAAGGGACCCAATTTATGTCTCGCCTAATGGAGGCTCTCTGTAAGAAAATGCAGGTGAAGCACCTGGTATCGAGTGCGTATCACCCACAGACCAATGGCTTGTGTGAACGCTTCAATGGTACCCTCAAACAGATGCTACGCATGCTGGTTGAGACTCAAGGGCGCGACTGGGAGCGGTACCTCCCACACCTGCTGTTCGCTTACCGAGAGGTTCCGCAGGCCTCGACGGGGTTCTCCCCCTTCGAGCTCCTGTACGGCCGGCGAGTTCGGGGACCCCTTGGGTTGGTAAGAGAATCCTGGGAAGAGGAGCCGAACCCTTCTGAAGTGTCCATAGTGGAGTATGTCATGCGCTTCCGTGACAAGATGCAGACCTTGACGCAGTTGGTGCATGACAACATGACGCAGGCTCAGGCTGATCAGAAGCACTGGTACGACCAGAACGCCCGGGAGCGGACCTACCACGTGGGTCAAAAGGTGTGGGTGCTGGTCCCCGTACCAACCGATAAGCTTCAGGCAGCCTGGGAGGGCCCGTACGTCATCCACCAACAGCTCAACCCGGTCACTTACGTGGTCACGCTTGACCACGCTCGGGGCAGGCGAAAGGCCTTTCACGTCAACATGATGAAGGCTCATCACGAACGTGAACCTTTCGTCCTACCGGTCTGCAGCTTGCCCGAAGACGGTGAGGAAGACACCCTCCTGGACATGCTGGCCCAAGCCAAGGCCAATGGGTCCATCGAGGATGTGGAGGTAAGCGCCTCGTTAACTGAACCCCAGCGGGTGCAGTTGCAAACCACACTGGAACCCTTCCGGGTCGTGTTCTCCAACCGACCTGGGAGGACTGAGTTAGCCGTCCACGAGGTGGACACCGGGAATCACGCCCCACTACGGCGAACACCCTATCGAATCTCTGACCAGGTGCAGCAGATTATGCGCCAAGAGATTGATGAGATGTTACAGCTGGGGGTGATTCGACGGTCAAAGAGTGCGTGGGCCTCACCTGTAGTTCTCGTGCCAAAGAAGGACCGGACCACCCGGTTCTGCGTGGACTACAGGGGGCTCAACGCCATTACAGCCTCTGACGCACACCCCATGCCGCGCATCGAGGAGCTGCTTGAGAAGTTAGCTGGCGCAGATTACCTAACAATAATGGATCTGAGTCGAGGATACTGGCAGATTCCCCTGAGCCCCGAGGCGCAGGAGAAGTCCGCCTTTATCACACCCTTTGGACTGTACGAGTCCACGGTCATGCCCTTTGGCATGAAGAATGCCCCTGCCACTTTCCAGCGGATGGTCAACCTCCTGCTTCAGGGACTGGAGACGTACGCCGTGGCGTACTTGGATGACATTGCCATCTTCAGTCCCTCCTGGAAGGAACACCTGCAGCATCTCGAGGAGGTGCTCAGGCGAATTCACCAAGCAGGACTGACTATCAAGCCGGGAAAGTGTCAGATGGGCATGAGGGAGGTTCACTACCTGGGGCACCGGGTAGGCGGGAACACCCTGAAGCCGGAGCCGGAGAAAGTGGGCGCGATCGTGAACTGGCCCACTCCCGTGACCAAGAAACAGGTGATGTCCTTCTTGGGCACTGCAGGGTACTATAGGCGCTTCGTAAAGCACTATAGTAGCCTGGCAAAACCTTTGACGGACCTCACCAGGAAGAAGCTACCCCACATCGTCAACTGGACAGATGGCTGTGAGGGGGCTTTCAAGGCGTTGAAAACCGCACTGTGCAACGCCCCTGTGTTAAAAGCAGTCGACAGCAGTCGACCGTTCTTGGTGCAGACCGACGCCAGCGAGTTTGGCCTTGGTGCTGTACTCAGCCAGGTTGACTCAGAGGACCAAGAGCACCCCGTGTTATACCTGAGCCGGAAACTTTTGCCGAGGGAAGTGGCCTACTCCACCATCGAGAAGGAGTGCCTGGCCATAGTCTGGGCCCTGCAGCGCTTGCAGCCCTACTTGTACGGTCGCCCCTTCACGGTGGTGACCGACCACAACCCTCTGCGCTGGCTGAACGCCATGTGCGGAACCAACGGCAGGTTGCTACGCTGGAGCCTTGCCCTTCAGCAGTTTGACTTCACCATTGAACACAAAACGGGCAAAGAGCATGGGAATGCAGATGGACTTTCCCGCCAGGGTGAACCTACTGAGGTGCTCATGGAGGCATACCGTGGGGTTCTGCCTCCCTAGCGCAGACCAAAAGGGGAAGGTGTGAGGACAAGGTATAAAATCGGTAGTAGTTTCTCTGCCTTTTAGCACCATAGCTGAGAGAATTCGGCACCACTGACTGAATACCACATGGTCACTGTAAAACCCCCCTCTTTTCCCCGTCCTGCATACAACCAATCAGCCTTAGGATAGACACTGGGTAACCTGAAGCTGTGTGTGAGCAGGGTGTGGCCTTACACTGCAGGTGACCAATCATGCAAAGCCACCTGTGGTCCCTCCTCTCTTAGTCAGGAATGTCTTTGTCCTGAGAGTCTCACAACGTAAATATCTTGGAGACCTCAGTGAATATCATTAGTGATGTCCCAAGACTGGAGTATATAAGCCCCCACCCTTAACCCAGCCAGCAGTTGGAGTTTTGCTGCCTGGGGACTTGATCTATACTATGCATTGGGACATCTGCCTGCCGCATGGTTTTGCCTGAAATGAACTGAGAATATGTGAGTGTTACCTTTTCTTATTTACTCCCTGTTTGTTTTATAATTACCCTTGTACATATTTGCAATTGTCTCATTTGTAACATCTTTATAAACTATTTTTGAAAAGCACTGCCTACTTATTTTTAATGGGATATACTATTATATGTTAGTTCTTCTCCATGCTCTAAAAACCGTACCCTAAGTCTCTTGAAGAGAATTACGCTACTATTACTGTTGTGTTGGGTTAGCTTCGGACCCGTTTAATCGAAGCTGGTGGCAGTGATACCGATCGTGTGCTGACTGTTGGATTATGCTGAAGTGACTGCGCGTTGATAATTATTGTTCCTGCCTGAGTGGGAGTAGTTATCGCGTCGCTGCAGCGTGCCCAATAGCCAGTACATAGCAGGCAGCCTTTCTGGCGACTAATTACCCAGGGTGCAGTACCTAATCTGACCTGAGAATAAGGGGGGCGCCAGAGAGCTGCAAGTGTTAAGTGGAACTGTAAGCGGGATATACCTAAATCCCTGCAGTTCGTGGTATATAGAAAAGCAGTGGGGTACCTAGAATAAGCCCTGCTGTAAACTAAGAGGTCAATAGCCTTGTGTGTGGTTTTTCATCACATCGTGGAGTGGAGGGATAACTAAGATAAGCCCCCCTGCACATGTGATAGCCGTCTGTTGGCCTAAAGTCACCTCAATCTGTGACGTAGGGGTGACGGTCACGGTGTGAATCCTGACCCATTGGTGACAGCGGTCAGGGGAATCGTGACACTGGGTTATGGACTTGTAGCCATGGCAACCCCAACACGACCACATCATGCAGATTATGCAACACCAGAAAGCGAATATCCTCCTGATGTGCAGGAGCCATGCACATGGTCAGCTGGGTCCAGTACTGAGGCTTATTCTTGGCCAAAGGCGTAGCATCAATTCCTCTCAATGGAATAGGACACTGCAAGGGCTCCAAGAAAAACCCACAACGCCTAGCATACTCCAAGTCCATCAAATTCAGGGCAGCGCCTGAATCCACAAATGCCATGACAGAATAAGATGACAAAGAGCAGATCAAAGTAACGGACAAAAGAAATTTTGACTGTACCGTACCAATGGTGGCAGACCTAGCGAACCGCTTAGTGCGCTTAGGACAATCGGAGATAGCATGAGTGGAATCACCACAGTAGAAACACAGCCCATTCTGACGTCTGTGTTCTTGCCGTTCAACTCTGGTCAAAGTCCTATCGCACTGCATAGGCTCAGGTTTATGCTCAGATAATACCGCCAAATGGTGCACAGATTTACGCTCACGCAAGCGTCGACCGATCTGAATGGCCAAAGACATAGACTCATTCAGACCAGCAGGCATGGGAAATCCCACCATGACATCCTTAAGGGCTTCAGAGAGACCCTTTCTGAAAATAGCTGCCAGCGCACCTTCATTCCATTGAGTGAGCACGGACCACTTTCTAAACTTCTGACAATAAATCTCTATCTCATCCTGACCCTGACACAGAGCCAGGAAATTTTTCTCTGCCTGATCCACCGAATTAGGTTCATCGTACAGCAATCCGAGCGCCAGGAAAAACGCATCAATATTACATAATGCAGGATCTCCGGGCGCAAGGGAAAATGCCCAGTCTTGAGGGTCGCCACGTAATAAAGAAATAATGATCCTAACTTGTTGAACTGGGTCACCAGAGGAGCGAGGTTTCAAAGCCAGAAACAGTTTACAATTATTTTTGAAACTCAGAAATTTTGCTCTATCTCCAGAAAACAAATCAGGAATAGGAATTCTTGGTTCTAACATAGAATTCTGAACCACAAAGTCTTGAATATTTTGTACTCTTGCAGAGAGATGATCCACACATGAAGACAGACCTTTAATGTCCATCACTACACCTGTGTCCTGAACCACCCAAATGTCTAGGGGAAAAAAAAGGCAAAACACAGTGCAAAGAAAAAAAAATGGTCTCAGAACTTCTTTTTTCCCTCTATTGAGAAGCATTAGTACTTTGGGCCTCCAGTACTGTAATGATTAGGTAATTCAGAACCACAATGGACCTTGAAGTTCAGAGCACACAAAGTGACCTGACAATAACCAAAAGACATAGGACGAGCTCTGAGACGTGGGAACTCTGCTGACCGCAATCCCTAATCCTATCCAACCACACTAGAGGCAGCCGTGGATTGCGCCTAACGCTCCCTATGCAACTCGGCACAGCCTGAGAAACTAACTAGGCCTAAGATAGAAAAATAAGCCTACCTTGCCTCAGAGAAATACCCCAAAGGAAAAGGCAGCCCCCCACATATAATGACTGTGAGTAGAGATGAAAAGACAAACGCAGAGATGAAATAGATTTAGCAAAGTGAGGCCCAACTTACTGAACAGACCGAAGATAGGAAAGATAACTTTGCGGTCAACACAAAACCCTACAAACAACCACGCAGAGGGGCAAAAAGACCCTCCGCACCGACTAACGGTACGGAGGTGCTACCTCTGCGTCCCAGAGCTTCCAGCAAGCAAGAAAAACCAATTAAGCAAGCTAGACAGAAAAAATAGCAAACAAAAATAACACAAGCAAAACTTAGCTTATGCAGAGCAGACAGGCCACAGGAACGATCCAGGAGGAAGCAAGACCAATACTAGAACATTGACTGGAGGCCAGGAGCAAAGCACTAGGTGGAGTTAAATAGAGCAGCACCTAACGACTTCACCACATTACCTGAGGAAGGAAACTCAGAAGCCGCAGTACCACTTGTGACCACAGGAGGGAGCTCTGCCATAGAATTCACAACAGTCCCCGCTCCTCTAGCGATGAAAGTCAGAAGGTGGGCATTGTCATATCTCTGCTTAGGAGTGCTCCGCAAGCCTGGGCGTTTTCTCCCCCTCTATGGCCCGAGAGAGTGTAGGTGGATGCATTTTTTTGAGGCCCTACACTCCCTGAGAGTCCCTGATGACTTCATTAATAAATTGTATGAATCATTGTTGAACCGCATGAATGCAGTCCTTCAAGCTCATGGAAGTCACACAAAATATTAAATATGACTCTAATAGCACCACAACTTCATTCACCAATGTTATGCAACATATATTTGTATTTTAAGTTTATTATTTGTTTGAATATCACATTACTTTCTATGGGCGACAAAACTTTTGTCTTGCCAAAATCTGACCATTCTGTGTCCATTAACTGATCAACATTTCTGCATTGATGCCAATTTATTTTCTTAACCTAAACCACATTTTGGAGGATTTCAGCTTTCAAAAGAATAATTTATACAACCAATGGATGAATTTAACATCAGGTTATAAGCTTTTATTTACATAACATGGATAAGCGACTTAACTTCTGTCAGGGAGTGTAGGCCACATGTACTATGAGCCTGATAGAGTGCGTCTGGCAGAGGATACGGTGATGAGTGTTTGTCAGGGGAAGCACTCGGCCGAGTGGTTTTGCTCAGAATTCAGATGTTGAGCTGCAGGGGTTTCGTTGGATGATGCTGCCCTCCGAGGCTTGTTCCGTAGAGGCCTGTCCGAATGTCTGAAGGTTGCCCTGGTGCTTCATCCTCCACCTGATTCCCTGGAAGATGCCATGACCCAAGAGGTTTGTATGGATTGCAGATTACAGGCAAGAGGTGTTACGCAACTGGAAGCATCATTGTTCCCCAGTGGAGGGAAAGCCGTGGCTATGAAGGTGGGGGCCATCGCTGTGAAAGACAAAGAGAGAAGACGTCGTCGTGAGAAGCAGCTGTGCTTCTATTGTGGAGAGTCGGGACACTGGAAGAGGGTTTACCTTTCCTGCCCTTCACCATTCAAGATGGCGGGAAACTATTAGGTCTGGGTGGTGGTGTTGGGAATGCCCTGGTTGCAATGCCATAACCCTATCTTCAATTGGGTGTTGGGGAGATTGTTCAATGGGGCTTTGTGTGAACCGTGGTTGTGAATCTGAATTATTATCTGAACCCTTTAAGTCTGTCTCTGTATCGTCTGTCGGTCTGGAGGGTATTCTGGAGAACCTGAAGGACTTCCAAGAGTGTTCTCCGAAAAGCGAGGCTGAGGTTTTACCACCACATAGACCCTTTGTTCCAGGGGCTAAGCTACCAAAAAGCCCATCTATTCAATTTGACTGGTCTTGAGTCTTTGGCCATGAAGGATTATATTGCTGAAAGTCTTTGGAAGGGGCAAATACGTTCTTCAGTCTCTCCTGTGGCTGCGGGTTTCTTTTTCGTTATAAAAAGATGGTGTTTTGCGTCCTTGCCTCAACTTTCGGGAACTCAACAAAATACTGGAGAGAAATACACACCCTCTTCCCCTTATCCCAGACTTATATAACCAATTATCAGGGGCCAAATGGTTCTCAAAATTAGATCTCCGAGGGGCTTATAATCTGATAAGGGTTTGTGAGGGGGACGAGTGGAAAACTGCGATCCTCACATCAGAGGGACTTTTTGAAAACCTGGTCATGCCGTTTGGACTTACTAATGCTCCCGCTATTTTTCAGAATTTCATTAATGTGGTATTTGCTGACCTTATAGGCTGTGTTATGCCGGAGGTGGCAGACTGTTATGCCGAAGGTGGCAGATACCAAGAGTGGACCCACTGGACCGTGATACCGAACCTCCCCTGAGCGAGCGCACCAGATTGAACCAACCAACTATACAGGGATAGTTTGGGAGCAAGCTCAGAGGCCTCGAGTACCACGGATGCCAGGACCAGGGGTCGGCTCGAGGTAAGCGAACAGAGACGGGACTGGAACGCGGGAAGAGAGAAAGAGCCGGGTAAGGAGCACGATAAGCAACCACAAAAAGAGGAAACAGGCAAGGGAGACCTAAGAGAAGAAGGTCAGCAGACTAATGAGGAGACTGAGGAGAAAATGGTAACAGGTTCCAGGAGGACACAGGGCAGAGCTGGAAACTGAAAAGGTAACAGGGAGGCAAGTGGTTAAGACACAGATACTGGGCAAGAGGAAATAGGGAGGCAAGGGGTTAAGACTCAGAGATCAGTATCAGTGTGGACATAAACAAGGAGCAGAGGGACAGGCCTGGTAATGGGAGAGAAACTCAACAATCAGGCGCTTCCACAAGGGCAGGGCGGCCTGAAATACCTAGTGCCAGCCCCCTATTGGCCCAGCAATACTGCCGGGTCAGGTTACAGTGCTGGATAAGAGGAAGGAATGTGCACGCGCTCGATCCCTCAGATGCATATGGGAAGAGACAGAGCGCGTGGCTGGCAGCAGGGAGGAAGCATGCCGACGTGCCCGAGCAGGCACGTGCCAGGAGCCAGACCTGAGAGAAGCCCGCAGCAGCACGGGAGCAATGAAGGAGGAGGAATCAGCAAGTGCGGCGCCGGCAGCAACAGCCCTGGGACCAGTGAGCATGGTGCTAACAGGCTGTTTTGTCATTATTCATTTGGATGATATTTTGGTGTTTTCCCCGGACAGTCAGACGCATTTGCAGCATCTTCATACTATTCTCCAAAGACTCAGGGAAAATCAGTTATTTGCTAAATTGGATAAATGTTTGTTTTTTGTACAAGAATTGTCTTTTTTGGGTCTCACTGTGTCCACTGAGGGATTTCGTATGGATCCCAGGAAGGTGCAGGCAATCGCTGATTGGGTTCAACCCCGAGACCTTAAGGGGATCCAGCGCTTCCCGGGATTCGCCAATTATTATCGCAAATTTATTAAGGGGTTTTCACAGGTGGTTAAACCTCTTACTGATCTTACCCGCAAGGGGACCGATGTAAAAGATTGGTCAGGGGCCCCCAAGGTGTCTTTTTTGGCATTAAAAAAATGTTTCATGTCCGCTACGATTTTGTTACAACCAGATACGTTCAAACCTTTTAATGTGGAGGTGGACGCTTCTGAGGTGGCGGTGGGAGCAGTGTTGTCCCAGGGACCTGCCACCTTGACTAATCTCAAGCCATGTGCCTTCTTTTCCAAAATTATGAAATTATGATGTGGGCAATAGAGAACTTCTTGCGGTCAAGTTGTCATTCACAGAATGGAGGCACTTTTTGGAAGGAGTGGCTCACCCAATTACTGTGATCGCGGACCATAAAAATTTGGGATATATTGAGTCAGAGAAAAGATTGACCCCTAGACAAGCTCGTTGGTCGTTTTTCTTTTCCCGGTTAAAGTTTTCTATTACTTTTCATTCTGATTCTAAGAATGTTAAAGCCGATGCCTTGTCCAGAAGTTTTGAGCCTGTGTCTCCCCCCGAGCCGCCGTCCTCCATTCTTCACCCCGGGGTGGTGGTAGCGCGGATCTCGTTTGAGTTGGAACGAGAGATTGTGGGGGCTCAGTCTTTGGCCCCTGCTTCCAAGCCAAGAGATAAATTGTTTGTCCCAGAGCAATTTCGGGCTAAGCTCCTTCAGGAATTTCATGAGTCTAGATTGAGTGCCCACCCTGGGATCGCAGCCACACGGGAGGCGGTGGCAAGGTTTTTTTTTGTGGGCCTCATTGGGTTCTGATGTAAAAAAATGTGTATCTGCATGTGTTGGGTTTGTGCACGTTCCAAAAGCTCTCGCAGCCGGTTGGCTGGGGAACTGGTGCCTTTACCGGTTCCTCAGAGGCCATGGACTCACCTGTCCATGGACTTCATTACCAACCTCTCTCTATACAGGGGTAAGACGGTGATATGGGTGGTGGTGGACAGGTTTTCTAAGCAAGCCCATTTTGTTCCTTTAGCCTCATTGCCCTCAGTTGAGACTTTGTCCAGATTGTTTGTTCAGCATGTAGTCCATTCGCATGGGGAAACCCTGAATGTTGTGTCTGACAGAGGTGTGCAATTTGTGGCTAAATTTTGGAGGGTGTTCTGTAAAAAATTGGGTATTTCTTTGTCTTTCTCTTCCGCATATCACCCGGAGAGTAATGGGCAGACAGAACGCACCAATCAGTCCTTGGAACAGATTCTTAGGTGTTTGACGTCTGTTAGGCTAGGTTCACATTGCGCTAGTGCAATCCGTTTAGCGGATATGCTAACGGATTGCGCTAATGCAATGTCCAAAAAGGGATTGCATTTGGCAATCCCGCTAGCACAGATGCCCGATCTGCGCTAGCGAGGAATGGACCCTGAACGCTGCAAGCAGCGTTCGAGGTCCGTCCGAAACTAACGGCACATCGCAGACGCATGCCAAAAATGGCATACGTTTGCGATGCGTTAGGGATCCGTTAGCACATTGCAGTCAATGGGTGCGCTAACGGATCCGTTACATAGCGTTAATTGCGACAATTGTGCCATGTAACAGAGTCCGTTAGAGGACACCCACTAATGCAATGTGAAACTAGCCTTAGGCAAGATGACTGGTACGATGCTTTACCTTTGGCTGAATTCACCTTCAAAAACTGGGTATGTCAGATCACTAGTATGTCCCCATTTCTGGTCAATTATGGCTTTAATCCTCATTTTGGGGAGTTCTCATGATTGGATTCCTGTTGTCCTGGGGCAGAGGGACCTGTTCATCGGTTAAGGGATCTGTGGGCTGAGGTACGGCGTAATATTTCCAGGGTTCAAAAGAGGTATAAGTTGTTTGCTGATAGAAAGAGAACTTTGGGTCACATGTTTCAGGTTGGGGAGAAGGTTTGGCTTTCCACACGGAATATCAACCTGAAGGTTCCATTGGCCAAATTAGGCACTAAGTTAATCGGGTCGTACGAGATTGTGGAAATAGTCAATACAGTAGCCAATAGATTGTGTCTTCCAGCCTCATTTAAATTGTCTAATGTGTTCCATAAATCTCTGTTAAAACCATTAGGGTCAGTCAAGGAAGATTCTGGGTCGGCACCCCCTCCGGTCTTGGTGAAGGGTCACAGGGAATGAGGTTGGGCACATTGTGGATTCTTGGCTTGTGCGCCGCTCTTTGCAGTATCTGCTGCACTGGAAAGGGTATGGGTCAGAGGATTGCTTGTGGGCTCTTGCTCATTTGGTGCATGCTGACAGTCTGGTTCGAGCATTTCATACTAAACATCCAGGGAGGCCTGGGGGCCCAGTGGCCCCACCGTTGAGAGGGGTGTACTGTCATGATCCTATGGAAGGATTTGAGCAGGAACCTCGGGAGTTAATGCTGGTGGCCTCCCTTTGGATAGGGGAGGGCTTTTTATAGCTGCGGGAGGCTTGCATCCTTGTCAGTTATACTTCTGCCCTCGGCTGAGTTAAGTGATACCTGTACGCTTGTGTTTGTGCCTTGTGCCTGCCTTGTGAGTTTTCATCCCGTTTTGACCCGGCCTGTCCCCCATGTCACACTTGCCTTGCCTGTTGATTGGGTTCTGTCTGTGGATTGTATGGTTCTCTGACCCCGGCTTGGTTTCTGTCTTCCCTTTAGGTTGTTCCATCGGCTCTGGTAATACCTGCTCAGCTTCTTGACACCCACTTGTACCCGATTACTCTTCTGTTTATACGCTTGTCGGCACCCCAGCTGGTCACTCCCCGGTTGTACCCTTGGTGCTCAGCTGATCACTCTGGGAGCTCTGGCGGCTGGCCCCGCCCCAGCCCCTCCTCCTGCGATCACGTGCCGCAGGTCCTGCACACCTGTGACTGTGCCGTGTGCCGTGTTTGCAGGTGCGGTTTACCAGTCCCGTTCTGCGCAATATGTCCGGACATGTCCTGGACAGGTCGGTCACAGGGTCCCTGACTAGAGCCTTGGTGAGAGAGGTAAAAAAGAACCCCAATATCATTGTGGCTGAGCTCCAGAGATGCAGTAGGGAGATGGGAGAAAGATCCACAAAGTCAACTATCACTGCAGCCCTCCACCAGTCAGGCCTTTATGGCAGAGTGGCCCGACGGAAGCCTCTCATCAGTGCAAGCCCAAATAGTTTGCTAAAAAAACACATGAAGGACTCCCAGACTATGAGAAATAAGATTCTCTAGTCTGATGAGACGAAGATAGACCTTTTTGGTGATAATTCTAAGTGGTATGTGTGGAGAAAACCAGGCACTGCTCATCACCTGCCCAATACGATCCCAACAGTGAAACAAGGTGGTGGCAGCATCATGCTATGGGGGTGATTTTCAGCTGCAGGGAAAGGATGACTAGTTTTCATTTAGGAAACATGAAAGCGGCAAAGTACAGAGATATCCTGGATGAAAACCTCTTAAAGAGTGATCTGGACCTCAGACTTGGTCGAAGGTTCACCTTCCAACAAGACAATGACCCTAAGCACACAGCTAAAATAACAAACGTGTGGCTTCAGAACAACTCTGTGACCATTCTTGACTGTACCAGCAAGAGCCTTGACCTAAACCCAATTGAGCATCTCTGGAGAGACCTGAAAATGGCTGTTCACCAACTTTCACCATCTAACCTGATGGAACTGGAGAGGATCTGCAAGGAAGAATGGCAGAGGATCCCCAAATCCAGGTGTGAAAAACTTGTTGCATCATTCCCAAGAAGACTCATGGCTGTACTAGCTTAAAAAGGGTGCTGCTACTCAATACTGAGCACAGTGTCTGAATACTTATGAACATGTGATATTTCAGTTTATCTTTTTTAATAAATTTGCAAAAATTACAAAATGTCTGTGTTTTCAGTCAAGAAGGGGTGCAGAGTGTATATTAATGAGAAAAAAATTAACTTTTTTGAGTTTACCAAATGGCTGCAATGAAACAAAGAGTGAAAAATTTAAAGGGGTATGAATACTTTCCATGCCCGCTGTACATGTAGTCCTAGAATAGACACAAAATAAAAATACATCAAAAGAATTTTGGTAAGTGCCATTAATATACAACTATTGAGTAAGATAGGCTTGCAAGGCTTCCTCCTCACAAATATGCCACTAAATCTGTTTTGCCGTTTTCCCACATGATGCTTCTACAGGTGCCTCTATATGTCTATCATGCAATACCATCAATGAGGCATTTGGTTAGTTCCAAATTTATTCTGCATCAGGACAACAACACTAAATATATAGCCAATATCAATAAGAACTATTTTCTTCAGCATAAAGAACAATGAGTCCAGGAAGTAATGATATAGCCCTGATCCCATGCTCAATGTGTCTCCCTGTGATTACATGAAGAGACAGAAGGATTTGTGAAAGCTGACATCTTCAACAAGATGTTTGGAACAATGTCACTGCTACTGCTAAGTTCCCTCAAAAACTGTGAAAGTGTACCTAGAAGAATTTATGTTCTTTTAAAGTCAAAAAATGGTCACACTAAATCTTGATTTGATTTCAATTACTCTTTTGTTAATTCGTTTTGCATTATTTTAATTGCTAAAAATAATGTACAGCGGGGGGGGGGGGGGGGGGGGATACTTAGTCAGCCACCAATTGTGCAAGTTCTTCAACTTAAAAAAGATGAGAGAGGCCTGTAATTTACATCATAGGTAGACCACAACTATGAAAGTCAAAATTGAGAAAACCAATCCAGAAAATCACTTTGTCTGATTTGGCAAGATTTATTTTTGCAAATTATGGTAGAAAAATAAGTATTTGGTCATTAACAAAAGTTAATCTCAATATTTTGTTATATATTCTTTGTTGGCAATGACAGAGGTCAAACGTTTTCTGTAAGTTTTCACAAGGTTGGTACACACTGTTGGTGATATGTTGGCCCATTCCTCCATGCAGATCTCCTCTAGACCAGTGATGTTTTGGGCCTGTCGTTGGGCAACATTGACTTTCAACTCCCTCCAAAGGTTTTCTATGGGGCTGAGATCTGGAGACTGGCTAGGCCACTCCAGGACCTTCATGTGCTTCTTACGAAGCCACTCGTTCGTTGCCCTAGCGGTGTGCTTGGGATCATTATCATGCTGAAAGACTCATTCACGTTTCATCTTCAATGACCTTGCTGATGAAAGGAGGTTTGCACTCAAAATCTCACAATACATGGCCCCATTCATTCTCTCATGTACACGGATCAGTCGTCCCAGTCCCTTTGCAGAGAAACAGCCCCAAAGCATGATGTTGCCACCCCCATGCTTCACAGTAGGTATGGTGTTCTTTGGATGCAACTCAGCATTCTGTCTCCTCCAAAAAGACAAGTTTTGTTTCTACCAAACAGTTCTACTTTGGTTTCATCACACCATATTACATTCTCCCAATACTCTTCTGGATAATCCAAATGCTCTCTAGCAAACTTCAGATGGGCCCGGACGTGTACTGGCTTAAGCAGAGAACACATGTGGCAGTGCAGGATCTGAGTCCCTGGCGGTGTAGTGTGTTACTAATGGTAGCCTTTGTTATGGTGGTTCCAGCTCTATGCAGGTCATTCACTACGTCCCCCATGTGGTTCTGGAATTTTTGCTCACCGTTGTGATCATTTTGACCACACGGGGTGAGATCTTGCATGGAGCCCTAGATCGAGGGAGATTATCACTAGTCTTGTATGTGTTCCATTTTCTTATTATTGCTCCCACAGTTGAGTTCATCAAACAAGCTGCTTGCCTATTTCAGATTCAGTCTTCCCAGCCTGGTGCAGGGCTACAATTCTGTTTCTGGTGTCCTTCAACAGATCTTTGGTCTTCACCATAGTGGATTTTGGAGTGTGACTGTTTGAGGTTGTGGACAAGTGTCTTTTATACTGATAACAAGTTCAAACAGGTGCCATTACTACAGGTAATGAGTGGAGGACAGAGGAGCCTCTTAAAGAAGTTACAAGTCTGTGAGAGCCAGAAATTTTGCATGTTTTTAGGTGACCATATACTTATTTTCTACCATAATTTGCAAAAAAAGATCTTGTCAAATCAGACAAGGTGATTTTCTGGATTGGTTTTCTCAATTTTGACTCTTAGTTGTGGTCTACCTATGATGTCTATTACAGGCCTCTCATCTTTTTATGTGGGAGAACTTGCTCAATGGATGGCTGACTAAATAAATACTTTTTTCCCCACTGTATTACTATTTCTATTCATAAAAGCATTTTTACTAACTTTTTTTCAAACCTGCCTAAAACTTTTGCAAAGTACTGTATATTGTTAATAAAAATACACTGCTCAAAAAAATAAAGGGAAGACTTAAACAACAGAATATAACACCAAGTAAATCAAACTTCTGTGAAATCAAACTGTCTATTTAGGAAGCAACACTGTTTGACAATCAATTTCACATGCTGTTGTGCAAATGGAATACACAACAGATGGAAATTATTGGAAATTATCAAGACGCACTCAATAAAGGGGTAGTTCTGCAGGTGGGGACCACAGACCACATCTCAGTACCAATGCTTTCTGGCAGATGTTTTGGTCACTTTTGAATGTTGGTTGTGCTTTCACACTCGTGGTAGCATGAGACGGACTCTACAACCCACACAAGTGGCTCAGGTAGTGCAGCTCATCCAGGATGGCACATCAATGCGAGCTGTGGCAAGACAGTTTGCTGTGTCAGTCAGTGTAGTGTCCAGAGGCTGGAGGCGCTACCAGAAGATAGGCCAGTACACCAGGAGACGTGGAGGGGGGAATAGGAGGGCAACAACCCAGCAGCAGGACCGCTACCTCAGCCTTTGTGCAAAGAGGAACAGGAGGAGCACTGCCAGAGCCCTGCAAAATGACCTCCAGCAGTCCACAAATGTGCATGTGTCTGCACAAACGGTTAGAAACCGACTCCATGAGGATGGTCTGAGTGCCCGACGTCCACAGATGGGGGTTGTGCTCACAGCCCAACACCATGCAGGATGCTTGGTATTTGCCATAGAACACAAGGATTGGCAAATTTGCCACTGGCGCCCTGTGCTCTTTACAGATGAAAGCAGGTTCACACTGAGCGCATGTGACAGACGTTACAGAGTCTGGAGACGCCGAGTAGAGCGATCTGTTGCCTGCAGCATCCTTCAGCATGACCGGTTTGGCAGTAGGTCAGTAATGGTGTGGGGTGGTATTTCTTTGGAGGGCCGCACAGTCCACCATGTGCTTGCCACAGGTAGCCTGCCATTAGGTACCGAGATGAGATCCTCAGACCCCTTGTGAGACCTTATGCTAGTGCAGTTGGCCATGGGTTCCTCCTAATGCAGGACAATGCCAGACCTCATGTGGCTGGAGTGTGTCAGCAGTTCCTGCAAGATGAAGGCATTGAAGCTATGGACTGGCCCGCCCGTTCCCCAGACCTGAATCCGATTGAACACATCTGGGACATCATGTCTCGCATCATCTACCAACGTTACGTTGCACCACAGACTGTCCAGGAGTTGGCGGATGCTTTAGTCTATGTCTGGGAGGAGAACCCTCAGGAGACCATCCGCCGCCTCATCAAGACCATGCCCAGGCATTGTAAGGAGGTCATACAGGCACGTGGAGGCCACACACACCACTGAGTATCATTTCCTTGTCTTGAGGCATTTCCACTGAAGCTGGATCAGCCTGTAACTTCATTTTCCACTTTGATTTTGAACATCATTCCAACTCCAGCTCATATTTAGGTTTCATTGTTCTCAACACATTCCAATATGTAATGAATAAAGATTTACAACTGGAATATTTCATTCAGTGATATCTAGGATGTGGGATTTTAGTGTTCCCTTTATTTTTTTTGAGCAGAAATGGTCCTCTTGGAACGTAATTTTTTTCTCCAAGCAAGAAAAGAGTCTTTATTTGATGTTTTATTACTTTGCCAGAATACTTTTAATCTATACTTTATTTTATGTTGTTTTTTTGCACTTGGTAAAGTAATTGTTGTGTGGCAACTATGTTAAGATGATCTTCATTTCCCTTAATTTTCCTTCTCTCCTCTTTCTCCCTAACCCTTTTCCTCTTTTCCTTTATTTGGTTACCTTCATTTCTTTCCTGTCCCATTGTCACGGATCCCTTACTCCGTGGTGTCACTAATTCGTCACGTGCCGGCTCTCAGCACGTGACTTGGGGTTGTGCCTGCAAGGGTTAAGGCCCCGTCACACATAGCGACGCTGCAGCGATACCGACAACGATCCGGATCGCTGCAGCGTCGCTGTTTGGTCGCTGGAGAGCTGTCACACAGACAGCTCTCCAGCGACCAACGATCCCGAGGTCCCCGGTAACCAGGGTAAACATCGGGTAACTAAGCGCAGGGCCGCGCTTAGTAACCCGATGTTTACCCTGGTTACCATCGTTAAAGTAAAAAAAAAAAAACGCTACATACTTACCTATCGCTGTCTGTCCTCGGCGCTCTGCTTCTCTGGTCTGGCTGTGAGCACAGCGGCCGGAAAGCAGAACGGTGACGTCACCGCTCTGCTTTCCGGCTGCCCGGCGCTCACAGCCAGACCAGAGAAGCTGAGCGCCGAGGACAGACAGCGATAGGTAAGTATGTAGCGTTTGTTTTTTTACTTTTAGGATGGTAACCAGGGTAAACATCGGGTTACTAAGCGCGGCCCTGCGCTTAGTTACCCGATGTTTACCCTGGTTACCAGCGAAGACATCGCTGAATCGGCGTCACACACGTCGATTCAGCGATGTCAGCGGGACCTCAACGATCAAAAAATGGCCCAGGCCATTCCGACACGACCAGCGATCTCACAGCAGGGGCCTGATCGCTGGTACGTGTCACACATAGCGAGATCGCTAATGAGATCGCTGTTGCGTCACAAAACTTGTGACTCAGCAGCGATCTCGCTAGCGATCTCGCTATGTGTGACGGGGCCTTTAATCTATCTCCCCTCTCCCAGTCCAGCAATCAACCTCTGTCCTATGCTGTAATGGGAGCATAAATCATACACCGACCCAGGCCACACACCCGCTCATACACGCTGCCACCACTCACCGAATACACGAGCGATGAGTCCCGGAAATATTATAATAATATATTAATAAGGACTGCTATATCCATTGGTCCTATTTTCCATAGAGAGCAGGCTCACTATTCCGGTATTAGTGGTGTCCCCTACGGCATCTTTTGCTTTTTGAATTGTTTATATGTTTTTTGGTTTTAATATATTTATAATAAAAATTGTTTTTATTGCCTACACATGGGATCTCTTCTGTTTCTCTACATGTAATTATGTGGGAATAGTAGTTTTTAATATCATAATTGCTTGTTTTTTGATTGGACCACGACCGCGCCCCCAATGAATATATTATTGCGCAGGCGTGTACTACGGAGGACAGAGAATGAACTTCAATCCAATATTTCGGCCAGCATGCATCCAGCGGGTAAGGAAAGGGTGATTCAAACACCCGAAAACTCCGCCCATATGACCCAAAACCGGTCCCGCCAAATTCAGGTGATAGGTTCCCTTTAACATGGTTATTTGCTGAGTGCATATTGTGAGGAAAAATGACACCAAAACTAAATTACATAATAAAAAATGAAAAATAAAAAGATCCCCTGCAGGAAGGACCCCATGCATAGCAACAGTTATGGTAACAATTAGGTAATAAATAATAAGTATCGTATATACTCGAGTATAAGCCGACCCGAGTGTAAGCCGAGGCACCTAATTTTGCCATGGAAAACTGGGTAAGCTTATTGGCTCGAGTATAAGCCGAATATGTATTGTCCCCTCATCCCTGTCCTGCTATGTGTGGTTCCCCCTGTTGTATGCATGGCTCCCCTCGTTGTATGCATGGCTCCCCGTCCCATCTTATATGCATGGCTCGACTCGGCTGCCCCATCCCATCCTTGTATGCATGACTGGGGTCCCCTGTCCCATCCTTGTATGCATGGCTCGACTCTGCTCCCCCATCATACTCACCCTCCTTGCGCAGTCGCTGCACGTCCCAGCATCTCTGTTGTCCTGATGAGGCAGCTCTTCCTGTGCTGAGCGGTTACATAGTACCACTCATTAAGGTAATGAATATGCGCTCCACACCTATGGGAGTTTATACATTTGCATATTCATTACCTTAATGAGCGGTACCACATGACCCCTCAGCACAGGAAGCGCTGCCGCAACAGGACAACGGAGATGCAGGGACGTTCAGCGATGGCGCAAAGAGGATGTGTATGATGTAACAGCCGCCAACTCCTGCTGCTGTTCCACTGCTCCTCTACCCCTCCCCCGCTGGCTTTCTGGACAATGACTCGTTTATAAGCCCAGGGGGGGCGTTTTCAGCACAAATAAATGTGCTGAAAATCTCGGCTTATACACAAGTATATACGGTACATATGGGGGAATATATCCAATATACAAACAGCAGGAAAACAAAAATAGCATTGATTAGCTCATTCACCAAGGAACCGTCACGTGAGTTACCACAGCTTTGTCAGGGGTCTTCGTATATGAACTGTGAAAAACATTCTTGTAAACCCGGCCTTATCTCCAGAGTCGTGGAGTCAGTGTCCATTTTGGTGGAGTTGGAGTCAGTATAAAATGGACAGACTCCTAAAATATATAATAAATTGAGTATAATAGTACAATGCAGGATGTGCTGTAAATGTTTTCATAGTAATTTGGGAAAGTTCTGAAATGTCCTATAAATGTCTGTTCTGTTCCTGATCTAAGGATCTGGGCTCCGCACTGCAGTACTTTGCTCTGCCCTCAACAGGGCAGGTAAAGTACACCTGCGCAGGAGCCGCGACAGGAAGCAAACAAGAGGACGTCATCGCATGAAGATGGGAAGCACCGAACCCAGACCTGCGATGCCCATCGGACCGGACCGTCCCTGGGTGAGTATAATCTAACTTGTTTTTCTTATCTTTCAGGTTACATTACAGAATGCTGTAGATAAGCCCCTGATGGTGGTGGCCAAAATTAGGTGACAGATTCCCTTTAAACAGTACCTCCTCCACTTGGGCAGCTCCATTGATTCTAGAAGTCAATTTTATTCTTTTTATATTTGTGGCCCTTCATTCTAATGGTATTCCCTCCCAAGAAATAATGATGGTGATTCCACGCCAGATGTCCCATGCTTCTGAACCAGTTAAATGAAAACCACTGTGACTTGTCAATAGAAAAGTACAATACATGGCAACAATTTTTGAATTATTATGGTGGGACAGTTGTTCTCTTCTATGAGTTTACATTGAGCTCAGGTACTTACATACTTTCTTTTGCTAGAGAAGGTGTCCTAAATGACATCATCTCCCTGGCCAAAGCCATTGAAATCATAAGTAGGTGCGGTTTCCTGAGCTCGCTCAATTGAGATACCGAAAATACACAAGACACAAACAAAGCAGGAAGACAAACAAAGTTAAGAAAACATTGCATTCAGATCTTTCAATTGCTTCCCATAGGAATCTTGTTGGTAGGACAACCTGTGTGACCTTTGTTAACAGCTTCTGTGAGCAAACAGCCTCCAGGTGTAAAAGATACCTTGGCTGTGCAAACCAAAATAACACATTTCACTAGGCGGGGTACATGAAATACATCCGGGGACTTGTAAAGGGATCAAATTGTTTTCCATTCTGTGCTGGTAGGGAAAACACTGAGAAGAGGTGTGTGCCAGGGTTCATATCCTACAAAAACAAGCTTTGGCTGGGTAGCCATTGTTAGTCTTCTACAAGTACACACATCACCATTTTCTTCATGACATAGCAGATTAAACAGCACAGATAGGCGTGTCAATGCAAAGGATGGGTTTATACAATTACATACGTACAAACGGAAGTTGGATGCGATGCATCATAAGAACTAGCAACAAATACTGTAATCACTCGAGTTACAATATTATTTACTTCTTGGAGAACCATAGCTAGTCGACAACTCTGTAACATGAGACCATAAATATGGAAAGAGTAGGAATTGGCTCCAATGTTCAAAATGTCACTCAAAATAAAAAAAAAATGAATGTAAATTAAAATCCTTAACCCCTTCATGACCGGGGGATTTTTCATTTTTCCGTGTTCGTTTTTCGCTCCCCTCCTTCCCAGAGCCATAACTTTTTTATTTTTCCGTCAATTTGGCCATGTGAGGGCTTATTTTTTGCGGGACGAGTTGTACTTTTGAACGACATCATTGGTTTTAGCATGTCGTGTACTAGAAAACGGGAAAAAAATTCCAAGTGCGGTGAAATTGCAAAAAAAGTGCAATCCCACATTGGTTTTTTGTTTGGCTTTTTTGCTAGGTTCACTAAATGCTAAAACTGACCTGCCATTATGATTCTCCAGGTCATTACGAGTTCAGAGACACCAAACATGACTAGGTTATTTTTTATCTAAGTGGTGAAAAAAAATTCCAAACTTTGCTAAAAAAAAAAAATAAAATAAATTGCGCCATTTTCCGATACTCGTAGCGTCTCCATTTTTCATCATCTGGGGTCGGTTGAGGGCTTATTTTTTGCGTGCCGAGATGACGTTTTTAATGATAGCATTTCGGTGCAGATACGTTCTTTTGATCGCCCGTTATTGCATTTTAATGCAATGTCGCGGCGACCAAAAAAACGTAATTCTGGCGTTTCGAGTTTTTTTCCCGCTACGCTGTTTAGCGATCAGGTTAATACTTTTTTTTATTTGATAGATCGGGCGATTCTGAGCGCGGCGATACTAAATATGCGTAGATTTGATATTTTTTTTATTGATTTATTTTGATTGAGGCGAAAGGGGGGTGATTTAAACTTTTATGTTTTTTTATTTTTTTCACATTTTTTTAAACTTTTTTTTTTAACTTTTGCCATGCTTCAATAGCCTCCATGAGAGGCTAGAAGCAGGCACAACCCGATCGGCTCTGCTACATAGCAGCGATCTGCTGATCGCTGCTATGTAGCAGAATTGCACGTGTGCTGTGAGCGCCGACCACAGGGTGGCGCTCACAGCGACGGGCAATCAGTAACCATAGAGGTCTCAAGGACCTCTATGGTTACAATATACAAGCATCGCCGACCCCCGATCATGTGACGGGGGTCGGCGATGACGTCATTTCCGGCCGCCCGGCCGGAAGCGGTAGTTAAATGCCGCTGTCTGCGTTTGACAGCGGCATTTAACTAGTTAATAGGTGCGGGCAGATCGCGATTCTGCCCGCGCCTATTACGGGCACATGTCAGCTGTTCAAAACAGCTGACATGTCCCGGCTTTGGTGCGGGCTCACCGCGGAGCCCTGCATCAAAGCAGGGGAGCTGGCATCGGACGGTATAGTACGTCCGATGCCGGTAAGGGGTTAAACTTAAATCCTTAAATATAAATGGTTAGGCCTGTGCTGCTGGAAGCTCTAAATCACATTCTACATTGAGGACAGAAGCTTCTTCAGCGTCCGTACGGAAGAAACATGTACCAGTTGAGATCTTGAAAAAGGTAGATAGCAGTATTTAGCGCCCGTGTCCCTGAAAGCTTCTCCCCTCCCTTGACAAGGACGTCGACGCACTCACTGCCACAGCCTCCGTCCCGCACTTCCTCCTCTGTCCTCTCAGCCTGCTACCCAGGGTCGTGCAGATCTGCCATGCGTGCAGATCCCCGGGCACTGTGCTTAGGTTGTGCACTCCTTTCCTTCTTAAAAGGGCCACACGTGCTGTGCTAAAGTGTTCCCAGCCAATGGCTGGAAAACATTTATTATTTAAGGCACCTCCACCTGCATGGAGGTGCCTGTGCAACATTGTTAGTTTGTTCCCAACACACTTTCTCAGGTCCCAGTCTGTTAGTACCCGCTGGAGTCTGCCCATCCCTAGCCCTAACTGCTGGTTCTCACCTTGTTCCTGTCAGTCCTTGCTAGTACTTTCCTCATCAGTATGCATTTCAGCTGGACCCGTTTGCACCTGCTGTGCCAATCTGTATGTCAGCCAAACCCGCCTATCTGTAATGCTCTGTACCAGCAAGGGTATTCTATATAGTACTTGGTGCTTATTCGGACTGTTAATGTAATTTTCTGTCCTTGACCATTCTTCTAGACTGACCACTGGATGGCCACGCTGCCTTGACCACTGACTATCTCACTATGAAATACCTGACTCCATCCTTAGTTCTAATTCTGGACGTTTTTTGATTCTCTCATTTTCTCTTCAGCTAGTGTATTTTTTTCATCAGCTCCCTCATACAATCAGCAGCTCCCCTGTAGATTCAATCTGGGGTCCCTTGTAGAGACAAGAGGATCGATCTGCAGAGGATCAAGTTCAAGTCGAATTTCGTGAAATTCATGGTTTCATGCGAATTTGAACACTTTCAGATAAATCTTGTGATTCGCAAATCACAGCGCTTTGTTTTCTAATTTTGTGGGAAAATTTGGTGAAGATGTTCAACTTGAATTTCAAGAGATCTGCTCATCTATAGTCCTTAACAGGAAAGACCAGATAAAAGTCAACTAACCAGGGAGCACCTTAGAACCCACCAGCGTGACCAACGCAAAACGATCCGGTGGAAGCCTCCATGGAGCTAATGGTACGGAATATGTAGTTTATGTGGTAATGCAGTGTATTGTAGAGAAGGCATATTTTCACATAACAGACTAGTAAAGACATATAAATAAGTATACGCTGAGAATTGCTACATAAGTGACATTTATTAATGTTCTGCTATATTTACATTTTTAACATAGTAAAATTTTAAAGTGAATTGCCCCACGGCAAATAAAGGTGCATATCGGTCTACACAAAATGCAACATTTTACTTACAGATTTTAAAATCACATGAAAGTACACATAAGTTATGTATGACCCCCACCCAATCCATAGCAGACAGCCTGACCCATGTTAAATAAAAAATACATCCAGCTACTTTAATTTTCCAGTCCGAGTGTGCAGGTTAAAGCCAATGATAGCAGAACGTGCCTTCAGTGGAGATGCCACCTTATTCTGACAGTGACCGCAATATAATATGAATAATCTACAACGATCTCTTAGATTCAAACAATTTCCTGCCTAGAATTGTAAAGTAATGGCTTCTCTACCCAAAAGGTTAATTAATATCTTAAACGTTAAATCTTAAATGTGTGGGAAGATGATAAAGACAGAATCAGTATATATGAAAGCTAATCAATCAATAGTTATTCTGGAAGTTATGTCAATTTCCACCATGTGTCTATTACAGGATAAATTAAAGGGCACAGACATCTGGACCGTTTCTAGTCCCACACAAGATTACAGAAGGATCATTAGCAGTGAAAGGGGAAACCAACCCTACTGCGATCTTCTAACATAGAGCCCTATCAGCAGATCACATCCTTGGCATCTTAGCGCTCACATACAGACAAACCGCCAATCTCATCCCCATATTCTATAAAGGGATTTGGGAACTCATATGGTGTCACCGGCATTCTGGAAACATCGATTCCTCCAGTGTGATCTGCTTAGAATTTCCCCATTAAATACAGTTTCATTAAGGTTTCTATTTCTATGAATTTGATTCCAGTTGCAATAGTCAAGCTCTTGGGATAACATTTTGTAGCATATGAGCTACTTCCAGCGCATCCAGTTAGATTTCAACATATGCTCCTCAAAAGTCATCAACTTCTGCTGACATACAGTATAAATGAAAAAGAAATGATTCACAGGGTACGCTATAGACAAAAATGAGATATCATGCTCGGTTCTTATGTCTGTTCAGACATTCTTATTGTCTCTTCCACTTTAGGAGCAGACAAACCTAATCCTATAATGGTAGTGCTGGAAGGGACCTCCAGGGTCTTCGTGTCCAACCGCCTGCTCAATGCAGGACTCACTAAGGCTACGTTCACATTTGCGTTGTGCGGGGCTGCGTCGGCGACGCAACGAACAACGCAAACAAAAATGCATGCAAAACGCATTGTTTTGTGACGCATGCGTCCTTTTTTGGCATGATTTTGGACGCAAAAAAATGCAACTTGCTGCGTCCTCTGCGCCCTGACGCTTGCGCCAAAATAGACGCATGCATCACAAAACACAAGACAACGCATGTCCATGCGCCCCCATGTTAAATATAGGGGCGCATGATGCATGCGTCGCCGCGGCTGCACCCGACGCAGCCCCGCAAAACGCTAATGTGAACGTACCCTAAACCATCTCAGACAGATGCCTGTCCAGCCTCTGTTGGAAGACTTCCACTGAAGGAGAACTCACCACCTCTCGTGACAGCCTGTTCCACTCATTGATCACCCTCATTGTCAAAGTTTTTTCTAATATCTAATCTGTATCTTCTCCCTTTCAGATCAGTTATGCAAAAAGAAGCAGATGGGCCCAATTAAATACTATTAACTTTTTCTTCTGTTCAAAAGCATGGAACCTTAAAAGGACCCCGTAATAATTGATGTAGTCCCTTTGCTTCCTTTTGTATCACTAATGCTACAGTCTGCTTCTGAAAACGGAAGAGACCAAGGGAATGTCTGAAAGGACATGTGAGCGGAGCCTTGCATGCAGCAGTTGTCCGTTTCCTTACTAGTCTGGAACCACACATGCAGTTTTGATGCAGTTTTTCAGTCACACTTAGGAGAGGAACCCAAAAGACAGGAAGATATAAAGGGAAGACGTGTATTTCTTTCTTTTGTATCCAGCCCTGATCAGAAAACTGCGGAGTGTGTGAGAGATACACAGTATTTGTTAATAGCCTGTACTCGAAGCATAGACAGCAATAACTAGTGAAGGTCACTGCCCCTGTTTGCTGCGTACTTTTCATTTTTAGGAGAAATATTGGGCAATATTGAACCCCTTTAAGAAAAAAATAGATATATTATATATAACTTCACATGGTTATTAATTTAAAGGACTGATCACTAAATAATTGCCAATGATTCATGAAGGACTGGTATAGCATTTCTAAACCTATCCTGGGCTTAGCAGCATGCACATTGAAAGTGAACCTTATACAAGAGGCCGCCATTTTTTTTTTACATTCATAAGATTGAAACCTCTCGACAATCACAAATATCAAATGCTGCGACCCCATGAATAACGGTTCAGCCCACTGTGCATATGTACATGGAGATGTATACATACTAGGAATAGCAGATCTTAATTTCAAACATCCTTCCGCTGCAAAAGCAAGTCTGGTATACTCTAGAGATTGCGCTGTGAAATTAAGAAGTCAATGTCTAAAACGTGTATGCTTTTCTTTTTTTTTTTTACCCCCAAAGCGGAACACAATACAATACACGAAAAACATCTGTACGGCAGTGGGATGAAGGACATGGAAAAACAAGGTAAAGCGAGACTGCCCTCTGCTGGCAGAAGGAGTGCAGGTCAATGTTGTCTTTGTGTGTTGCAAACAATATATAAGGCTTTATTAGTAATTCACAAACTCGATTGCAATAGCTTTGATTTCTACAGTAGCCACTAATGATTCCAGAAGAATAACAACAAAAGTCTGCAAGAACTATTCAAAGTTTACACCTAAAAACAAACAAAAAAGGAAATGCTTATTTTCTCCTTCCTCGACCACAGTAACTTTGCCTATTTAAGATGTTTAGCTATTTTAAAGAACTTTTCTTTTGTTACTTTTCTTTGATAAAGCAGATATTTTTTCACTCTTCGGGGTGTGGAATTACGAGCCTCTTCCTGCAGGTGCCATTGCTTTTCGTCACTTGGTTTTCTGGAGAGGCAGGAAGGCCGGGACGACAACACTGCAATGAGAATATGGAAGGTCACACCGATGATAGTGGCTATTTCCCTTACGCAGAGCAATCGGACGCGTCACAGAATGTTACAGGACACAGGGTTCATGTCACAGTCCCCTCCATATCATAGATTGTACGCTCTGAACTGTGCTGAGGAACAGATTATAGAAATATGGAAATGTAGGAGTAATAATTGTGGCCGACACGAATATACGACAATGGAAATCCAAACTAAAGAGATCCCCTAAAGTTAGCTGAACCCACCTACAACTGGGATTGGAGAATGGGGGTATGCCAGACTTTCCCCCAGACAGATGTTGGCATTCCATCACCTGATCCTTTTTGTTCTCAGTAGAGATACGCCGCTGCCAGAGGAATCGCTTGGCCGAGCGCAGAGTTAATAAATATGTTGGCATCAGAAGGGATACTCGTTGGCAACGGATCATTATGGGGACCTTGGGATGTCATCAGTGCATGTCAGAAAAGCATAGCATTGGAGACAATGAATGGGGACCTTCACTCTTTAACAAAGGCTAGGTGCAGACCACCGGGTATTCTCTCATCAGAGAATCGGGACGATTAGTCAAATCACACTCTGATCTACTCTCGGATAAGGAAAAAGATGAGAAAAAAGATCCCCATCTTCTCCATTCTATCCGTTTGTGGAAATAGGACTGCACTCAGATGTCATCCGAGTACAGTCTGATGTTTTCCACAGACTCATTTACCTGAATGGCCAAGTGCGTTCCGAATATCGGCTCAAACTTGGGCATTTATCTCTCAGTCTGAGGAAAAAATCTGATAGGTGCACAACCCCATAGAATAACATTGGTCCGGGTGCGGTCCGATATTTTGTTGAGTCGCAATTTGGACCGAAAATATCGTCGTCTGCAAGAGCCCTTAGGCAGATTATACATTGCAACCTGAACACTAATATTGCACCACAAATTTAAGCTGAAATGTCTGTGCAGCTTAAGCTTTACATTAAAAAATGTGCAGAATATATATTTTTTGGCAATACTACTAATATATATCATTATTAACCCCTTCACTCTGCAACCAGATTTTACGCTATTGTTTTTTCCTCCACTTCTTCCAAGAGCCACAACTTTTTTTCTTTATTTTTCCGTCCGTATGACAGCTTGATTTTTGTAGGAAGAGTTGTATTTTGAATGACGCCATTCCTTTTACCATTCGTTGTATAGAAAGGTGGGAAAGAAAATTCCAAGTGTGGTGAAATTGTGGGAAAAAAATTCAATTCCGACGTGTTCTTTTGCGTTTTGTTCTTATGGAGTACACTCTATGGTAACAGCTACTCTGAATCACAATTCTCCAGGTCAGTGCAATTGCAGCAATACCAAACTTCTCCGTGTAGAAAAAAAAATTCTGAAGTTTTAAAATATAATATATATATATATATATATATATATATATATATATACACACATACATACATACATACATATATATAATATTTTTTTTATTTTATTTTTTTTTCGCTTGTGCTGCCATTTTTTGAGACCCATAAGATTTTTGTTTTTTGACTGAGCTGGATGAGGACATGACACTTTGATTATTGTTTTTTTTTTGGGTGGGGGTTAGGGAACCCTACACTCCTGTCATTTTGATTCTTTTCTTCTATGTCATGGCGTTTACCTATCTGGTTAATTAATTTTGATAGACAAGAAGACCAGACTTTTATGGACAGACTGGTCTTTATTTTAAACAGGGAAATGGGGCATTTGATCTTTTAGATATTTTTTTATATTTGATAAAATTAAACAAAATGTACTTTTACTTTAGGTGACAGGAGCCTGCAATCGTCTGATCGCTTACACTATATACTGCAATGCTGCACTTGAAGATATACATTGTACATCTTATTTTCCTTTCAATATAGCTGAGCTTCAGAGGAGTACCAAGAGGGTGGCAACGGGCGCCTTCAGCAGGCCCCCGGCTACCAAAGTAACCCAATGGCACCCCATTACCGCATCACAGACCACTGATGGAAGCCGGTAAGTGCAACAAGCAACGCTCCTTCCATTTAAATGCCATAGTCAGGAAAATGACAGCGGCTTGTAAATGGTTAATAGTTCCGTGAGCTCATCCTTGGCCGTATATGCTAGAGACAGATTTCGGCAAGGTAATATATTCGGTATCTGACACGTGTGGAGAGAGCTTAGTTCCTGTGCCTCCTACATGTACGCGATATTGCACTAACCACCAACAGGTCATGTTTTCAGGATTTCCTTAGTATGGCCCAGGTGATAATTGCATCACCCGCACAGGCAAGAATTCAATCACCTGGGCAATACTAAGGAGATCCTGAAAACATGACCTGTTGGTGGCTCTTGAGGACCGAAGTTGGGGAAGACTGCACTAAGGGGTAAAGGTTTTCCTTCTTCGGAAAGCAATGTTTCCATGTTAGTTGAGACTTCTTAGCTCTTGATTTTTCATGCTTGTTTATAAAGTACAACGTCCATCTTACAATTCTAAACAAGGGGGACAGACTGGGACATTGATGGTTTACCAACATAATGCCAGCAAGCCCATCTGACTACTTCAGACTAGGAGAAATAACTGGGTTTGCTTCAGTTTAGTGCAACATCCACATCTAACAAAGATAGACTTTGTTGGACTCACCAGACTTTGTACAGAAATGCATATTACCAAAGCAGGAACTCAATGACTCCCTTATTAATGTCAGATAGTACCTCAACAGCCTACTAATACTATCTTTGATTCGACTTTCATGGCATAAAGCACAATGGTACCGGACAGCAAGTCTCAAAGTAATGAAGTCCTGATTCAAAAAGCAAAAGGCCAGAACCACACCATGAGGCTGTAGACCAGAACCATATCACAAGGTTACAGGCCAGAACCATGTCACAAGGCTACAGGCCAGACCCACATCATGAGGCTGCAGGCCAGAACCACGTCACGAGACTGCAGGCCAGAACCATGTCACAAGGCTACAGGCCAGACCCACATCATGAGGCTGCAGGCCAGAACCACGTCACGAGACTGCAGGCCAGAACCACGTCACAAAACTGCAGGCCAGAAGCACGTCACGAGGCTGCAGGCCAGGACCACGTCACGAGGCTGCAGGCCAGGACCACGTCACGAGGCTGCAGCCAGAACCATATCACGAGGCTGCCGGCCAGAACCAGGTCACAAGGCTGCAGGCCAGGACCAAGTCACAAGGCTGCAGGCCAGAACCACGTCACGAGGCTGCAGGCCAGAACCACGTCACGAGGCTGCAGGCCAGAACCACGTCACGTGGCTGCAGGCCAGAACTATGTCACGAGGCTACAGGCCAGAACCATGCCACAAGGCTGCAGGCCAGAACCACGTCACAAGGCTACAGGCCAGAACCACGCCACAAGGCTGCAGGCCAGAACCACGTCACAAGGCTACAGGCCAGAACCACGCCACGAGGATGTAGGCCAGAACCACGACACAAGGCTGCAGGTCAGAACCACGTTACGAGGCTGCAGGCAAGGACATCACAAGGCTGCAGGCCACAACCACGTCACGAGGCTACAGGCCAGAACCACGTCACGAGGCTGCAGGCCAGAATCACGTCACAAGGCTGCAGGCCAGAACCACATCACAAGGCACCACTTTACCACCAGGCCAGATCATGTCGTGAGGCACCAGGCCCAAGCCAAACCCAAGAAAGTAACCCCAAACCGAGGCAGTTGGCCCAGGCATGAGAAACTGAAGGGCAGGATATCTAAACTCCTTCAAGCTGATGTTAAAATCTCTTGAGCCAACTGAACCAATATCACAATCCCTACTAGGAGTTTTTCCAGACCAACCTAAAGGCATGTACACATGTTACATTTTTGATGCATTTTTTTCTGTGCTGTTTGGTCACAAAATCTGAAGTTTAGTGCATTAGTGCAGAGGTTGCACAGAAAGATGAGCCTAACTGTTGCATTCAGGACAGATTAGAGAATCCTTTTTAACATGATAACATTGCACTGTTGCTCTATTGCAGAGCTGGACATACTGCTGTCCGCAGGCCACATCCGGGGCCTTGGCTGTTCCAATCCAGCCCACAAACCGAGACAGCTAAAAGGCTAAAACAATGGCCCACAGACTGCACCATGCCTTCGCACTCCATCCGCTGCCACCCGCAATCCGCATCCTCGGGATACAGTCAACAGTGAATACATTGGTGGAGGATGAAGCCGCCAGGGCCTTCTTCCACCAATCAGCGTGTGCGACTGAGCCAGCAGATGCAATTACGTCACATCAGCACATCTACTGTACAGACAGTCAGTGCACTGGAGTCTGCAGACCACTGGTAGAATGGGAACAACGTGAGTATGTGTTATTTTTTTTTTCATATGTGTATGGGATGTTTGCATGTACATATGAGGCTATGTTGGGTCTCACACTATATATAAAGAGGCTGTGTGGGGACTCAAACTATATATAGAGGCTATGTGGGGGCTCACCCTGCATATATAGGCTATGTGAGGGCTCAAACCATATATATATGAGGCTATGGGGGCTGACACTGTATATAAGAGGCAATGTGGGGGCTCACATTGTATATAGGAGGTTATGTTGGGCTCATATTGTATGTAGAGAGGGTATGTCGGGTCTCAGAATGTATATAGGAGGCTATGTGGGGGCTCATATTGTTTATAGGAGGCCATGTGAGGGGTCACACTGTATATAAGGGGCTCACATTGTATATAGAGAGGCTATGTGGGGTCTCATACTGTATATAGAGGCTATGTAGGGGTCTCATACTCTATATAGTGAAAATATGTGGGTACTCACACTGTACACAGTGGGCTATGTGGGGGTTCATACTATATTTAGAGGGACTATGTGAGGACTCACACTGTATATAGGGGGCTCGCATTGTATATAGAGAGGCTATGTGGGGTCTCATACTGTATATAGGGGCTATGTGGGGGTCTCATACTCTATATAGTGAAGCTATGTGGGTACTCACACTGTACACAGTGGGCTATGAGGGGGTTCATACTATATTTAGAGGGACTATGTGAGGGCTCTCACTGTATATAGGGGGCTCACATTGTATATAGAGAGGCTATGTGGGGTCTCATACTGTATATAGGGGTTATGTGGGGGTCTCATACTCTATATAGTGAAGCAATGTGGGTACTCACACTGTATACAGTGGGCTATGTGGGGGTTCATACTATATTTAGAGGGACTATGTGAGGGCTCACACTGTATAAAGGGGGCTATGTGGTGGCTCATACTGTACATAAAGAGGCTATGTGGGGACTCAAACTATATGTAGGGGGCTGTGTGTGGGCTCTTATGGTATATAAGGGGCTGTGTGTGAGCTCATACGGCATATAGGGGGGTATGTCAGCTTACTTAATTGTGCGAAAAATTTAGTAATATAATTATTTTATATTAATAGTAATTAATGTTAATATTAGTAGAGCAGAATTCATTTCAGCCTATTGGCTTGGCCCTCTACAACTGTCACTGTCTATCACGTGGCCCCTCTGGAAAATTAATTGCCAACCCCTGCTCTATTGGGTCGAAATCTGGAGAACATGCAGAGCATTGAAGGACAAGTAACTGGTATGCTCACAAAGCTTTAACCCCTTAGTGACCGAGCCAAATTTTTGAAATCTGACCAGTGTCACTTTATGTGGTAATAACTCTGCAACGCTTCAACAAATCCCAGTGATTTTGAGATTGTTTTTTCGTGACATTATACTTTATGATAATGGTAAATTTTGTTCAACATTTTTTGTGTTTATTTATAAAAAATATCAAAAATTTGAGAAAAATGTTAAAAAATTAGCAATTTTCTAAATTTGAATGATTATCCCTTTAATCCAGATAGTCATACAACAGCAAACCATTAATAAATAACATTTCCCACATGTCAGCTTTACATCAGCACCATTTGTAAAATGTTATTTTATTTTGTTAGCATTTTACGAGGTTTAAAAATGTAGCAGCAATTTTTCATTTTTTCAAAGAAATTTACAAAATTTATTTTTTTAGGGACTTATCCATGTTTGAAGTGACTTTAGGGGTCCCATATATTGGGAAACCCACAAACGTGATACCATTTTAAAAACAGCACCCCTAAACATATTGAAAACTGCTGTCAGGTAGTTTATTAACCCTTCAGGTGCTTTACAGGAATTAATGCAAAGTGGTATGACAGAAATGAAAATGTGTATTTTTACCACCTAAATGTTGCTAACTGCTAAACAGATTACTACAGCCGTCAGACTCTAAGGCCGCTATTTGGCCATGAATTGCCATCGCAAACATCAGGACCACACAATCATGATCCGAGAGCACCAATTGGGATAAAGAGGAAGCCCCCACACTCTGTTAACCATTTATAATGATGTAGTCACTATTGACAGCAGCATCTAAGGGGTTAAACAGATTTAGATGGTGCAAATACTGATCGTGGCTGGTGCAGCAAGTTGTCAGCTATAGTGCACAACCGACAGATGCTGAATTGTCATCTGTATGGGGAGGCTATTCTCTTATATCTCAGGTCAGTTAAAAGACGTATTGGCGGTCATTAAGGGGTTAAATCATCTATGCTTTGGAACATGGCGTGTTATCTTGCCAGAAACAGCCACCATAAGATGGGTAGATGGACTTTACAACACTTCTCAGCTGGTATTAAAGGGCCTGTTCTGTGGTAACACAAAAAAAAAATCCATTTACTCCAAGGACGGCTGGCTGGTGGCTTTAAATCTATGTGACGCATACTGATCATACACTTCACAAAGTGTTCTCTCCCTCAGTCCTAGCGGTCACAGGATGCTTTTGTTTTGCACTGTATCATCATGAGCAGGAGTGCACAACCTGCAGCCCAGTGGCCACATGAAGCCTGACATGCCACTTTGTGTGGCCCCCTACAGTATCTGCCATGTCAGAGGGAAGAGGATTAGTACTACAAGGATGGACAAGCATGGATAGATTGCTGTGTAACACATGGGTGCCCAATACATCAAGAGAATAGGGTTCCCAGATTCCCTGCTTAGCACTCCAGATAGGTGAACGTGGGGGAGTGCTTCTCACTAATCTATTTTACGGAAAGGTGAAATTCAGCTACTTACTACAACACCCATAGTCTTCAACACAGTTCTAGGTGTGCAGGGTCTCCTTCTCTGTAGAGCACTGATTGGGGGGAGCACCCCCATTCTCCAAATGAGTTCTATAAGTGGAACCTGCGTCTCTTAGACATGCGGGGCATATACATTTGACATGTCATAAAAATCTCAACCAGTAGATTTCACTGCAGTCCTTGGAAGTAGTTCAATATGGCAAAGCGGCCCTTGGAGCAGAACAGGCTGTGCACCCTAGATCTAGAGACTATGGAGCATGAAAATCCCAGGGGAACACCAGTTTCTGACATACTGCCTGGCACCAGCACAGTCAGTCACTCAGATGACCTTTTTCCTAGTGTTTGGGACAATTACATGAACCTCTTGTCCAGGTCTGCAGTGGCTGATATATGCCAGTGGATGGGGCTATTGAGTGCCTTACATAACACTTAAGGGTTTACCTTATAAAGAGCCTACAACGTGCATTACCTAATACATACACAGTACCATTCACATACGATACATACCAATGACTTACCGTTAATAAATAAAGAGAACCCTAGTTCTGGGAAGAGTGGAAAAGTTTTCTGGCATCTTCCGAACCTTTGCATAATTAATAAATCCTCTAAGAAATAGGAGGAATCCTAGAAAAAAAAAAGATTGTATGTATATGAGGTTACATTCTCTGCAACATAATGGACATGCCAATCACTGCAAACAGGTCACTGATGAAGGCTCCAAAAGTATTAACCCCATGTGATCATATCTGTTGAGAAATCTTTCTAATGTATAAATCTGATATACAATACAAATGCACCCTTACTAGAAATATGGGGTCTGGCTAAGCTAGTGAAAAGATCTTGCTTCATTTGTAGAAGCCTTATGGCCAAAGCCATTTGCACATGGAGGCACCACCCATAGGGTGACCACAAACCACATCCCATCGCATTTGGTTTACAAATTGTGTGGCAATTGAGCATCATGGTGGGCAGTTTTGAAAGCTGCCAACAAGGTGTGGCGTCAGCAATCATCCTTTCACTTATTAAAGGCCAGGTTAAAAATGTGCAAATTATTGGTGCACTTATATGAATGCTCATATCAGGTATAAAAAAGTTACAAATGCAGTATGCGCCTTTTATTTGACTAAGCACATTTCTCGTCAAGGCCCTTTTTGATGTCATTGGTGCAAAATTACTAATTAGTAAATGCGGGTTCCGGTGTTCTGATATACTGGCACTTTCTGTAGAGTAAAATACTACAAGACTTGTACTTACCCAATACCAGGAACACCCACCAGAGCCAGTATTGCCCATCAAAATATCCAGGAAAGTAGGTGGAAAACTGTAAAGGAAAATAAAAAAGCAGCATGGGTACAACTTATTATTTTTACATGAAGAAATGCAGATCTCATAAATACTGTTTTATTTCTGTGCTTTGTTGTGTATAAATATGTGATTCTTCACATATGCCTGATGGTGAGACTTGAGGTGTCTCGAAAGCTTGCAATTTGTTACCATCTTCTCAGTTAGCCATTAAAACCACATATTTTTCTACCATCTATATAAGCAAATATGAAAATCTGAAGATTAACTTACACTACTTGCACAGTCTATGGACAGAATGCACTTCTAGTTGTGCTATATACATCTTCCCCACTAGAGGTCAGGCTTAGCCATAACAAGTCCTTAGTACAAAGGAAAGCAGAATGCTCATAAGGAAATGGGAGGCAGTGAGAGAAATGGGGGGCGCAACATGGACCCAAATGTAGCCTCATACAGAGATCCCTGCACAAGCCGTGATGTATAGACTGGACATGGAGCATATCTGCATTTGTACACTATTCTATTTGTATATTGTATATATGTATGGCGCTAATAGCCTGTGTATAGCATAACTGGGAAAACTGCGGCCTCGGACCACAGCCCTTTGGCTCTTGCTATCCGGTTCATGGTCCAGGACAGTCAGTCAATGGGCTGGAAAGAATGGCATACCACCCCAAAGTTGGGGTAGCCTGGTGCTGAAAGCCACTATGATCCCTTTGCCTTGTGTGACAATTTCAAGGGTATGCGCATCCCTAACAAAATGGCAAGGTGGCATCTGTTTTTTTTTCTTCTTATCAGTCGCTTGGGAGGAATATACTGTGTGGGGATTGTGGGGTCCGAATCTTACTGTGTATGGTGGACTGTTGATAAGGGTAAAAAGGCTAAACAACAGGAGCAGTATGATCGGGGGGGAGGGTTAAAAAACTTTATAAAAAGCAGTAAATTCTTTGGTTTTGGTTAGCGGTTACTGATGAGGATACATTACAATAAGCCCTATTGTAACATGTTTTAGCAGCAGCGGCTAGCCGACTTACATCATTCTCAATATGAAAGCGAACCTGTCAATAGTTTATAGTGCGTGATCCAATGCCACCATCTTTCTGTGAACCTGTGCTGCATCACACCAATGTATCCATCGTCCCATAACTCTCCCTGTATACCATCAAAAATACCTTTTACTTTCCCCAGAGCGGTATGTACGGTAAATGCTTTTGGTCCGGTCCATGGGCATCATGTCCTCAGTGTCTGTGCCGCCTCTGTCCTCCAGCTTTGATTGATGTCAATGATGTGTCCAGTGCCATTCACACAGCAGAAAGAGATCTCGCGCCTGCACATTAGCATGGTCAGCTAGCGCAGGCTAAGGTAATGCGCAGGTGCGAGATCTCTTTCGGACACGTCACCCATATCAATCAAAGCCAGAGGATGTCTTTTAGGGTGTAATGCAGTACAGGCGCTCAGAAAGCTGGTGGCAATGGTTCACACACTTCAAAAATGTTGACAGGTTCTCTTTAAGGTAATGTGTCAGCAGGTTTTTGCTATGTAATCTGAAGACAGCATGAGGTATGAGATAAAACACAGAATTCAACGATGTGTCACTTATCAGGCTGTGTGCTGTTGTTTACTTACAATGAAGGTTTTATCATTCGGTGATTATCATTGCTGGGACTAGGTCTCAAACGCCTGCTAGACCAACCACACCCCCTTCTGTGATAAGCAGCTCACTGTCAACAGACCATGTACATAAGAGAGCCTGGTGTGGGCAGGGCGGGCTTTCTCAGCTCTGGATATATTTAAGAATTCAGATTGTGTCACAACTGCTGCACCCAGTAAACTAAGCGATACATCGTTGGATTCAGGGTTTCTGTTTTCCTACATCAGGCTGCTCTCAGATGAGGTAGCTAAAACCTGACGACAGATTCCCTTTAAGTGATGAAATTTTATACTTATATAAAATAACAATAATAAAAATATATTGATCATAATTTCATATTGGTTGGGCCCTGCATAAAAGTCACCATTTCTCATGTGGCCGCTCGTACAAAATAATTGCTCAACCCTGTCCTAAAGAAAACCATTAGCATCACTAATATTAATAATCGGATGACATGCACTTTTTTGCTTTGTAACCTGCTACACAAAGAGGTGTACATCATGCAGTATTACAGTACAGAAGTTATGTAGGAGCACTGCCCAGAACATTATAGTTCAGCACTATGTTTCAGCATTCTCACATGTAAAGGGCTATGGAATAAATGGTGCTATAATAATAATAATAATTATCAGGAATGGTGACTGCTTTAGTACTTAGAACAATGCTGCACGTGATGACAGATGCAGCTAATTAAGTGAATGATTAAAATACCAATCCGATGATGACTCAGGGTCTAATCATTTTACCTAGTTTGCATAGCTTTACTAAATGCTTGGACTACACCTTTGTGCTGTGATTGGCTGAAAGTTTAGTTTGCCGCCAACGTAGTTATGTGATTAATATCCTGTGGATGTGTCACCAGGATTCTCCATACTAAACTCCAGGTGACTGAAGAGCTGAATATTCTCTACATGTGAATGTCTCCGGATAACAATTCTTTGGGTTTGGACATCCTTTCAATAACACTTACTCGCACAATTAAGATCCATTTAATCAAGGAGAGGCCAAATCCAGAAATGGCTCCGTATCTTCCAGCTGCTGAAGTAGTCAGACAGAATGAGAGGAAGAATCCGATCCAGTTGAAGAGGAATGCCACTGGGAATGGAAAACATACACTTCATACATTAGATATTAGGATAAGGTACCCTATTACCGTGCTCATTCACCTTATCATACATGGCAAGAGTCACACATAGAAAAATAATAGAAAAAAAACTGAAGTTATATTATAAAAAAAAATGTTCCCATGGGTTGGGTCTGATATCCTGCTATTGTAGCTCAGTCCCATTTACTTACAATACCTGGTGCAGTTTCTGGAAAAAAAAAATCAACTTTTTTATTGATCCGAGAAACCCCTAAAAAATAAAAAATATGATCGCCTTGTACGTGGGCCGTATCCACGTGATTTTTCTTCTAATCATCCTAGACGTACCTTTAAAGAGGAACTTATGGGAATACAAGTATGTAAAACAAACATTACAATTCCAGAGCCGCTTTCACTAGAATTCGGTTTTGTACTGTTCCTCTGTTATTCCTCCTGAATATCTCTGACTTTATTACCATTACTGGCAGCAATGAATGGACAGGGTCCTAAGTGTACAGGGACTCCCCTCCATCTAGTAAAACCCAGACAATTTATTACTAAATTTGTAGGAGAAATTACAGAGGAACAGAACAATGCCAGGCCTGGTTTTTGGGGAACAAGCTGTATGTACACCCGCTCATCAAGGCCTTGTATTGATGAATCGGGCCCAATGTTTTGGTTGCTTTTATTCTCTTTTAGGTGGAGGTGCGATTTTTATTTCTAAAGGGGATAAATGAGGGCTATCCAGATTTTTGTTATTTTTTTTTTTTTTTTCTCGTTTTTATTTATTTTTTGAACCAGCACTCACCTGATAGCTTGTTCTATGCACTGCAATACAGCAATAGGGCAGTCTAACGCAAAAATCAGTCTAGTTAGTTGGTCTTTAAAAGGAGTACCAACATGTCAGTGAAGGTGCACTTCAGAAACCCATCGGCACCCTAAAATCACATGGGTGGAGGGAGGTGAACTGGACGCCCCGGCACCATCACGTGCCTAAATACCTCCGTCAAAGACTGACAGCAGCATTTAAGGAATTAAATAGCAGTGAGAGGAACACAGGCAACATTTGCAATGTGCGAGTCACTTCCATATATCTGCACCCAACGTATAATAATAATAATCTTTATTTATATAGCGCCAACATATTCCGCAGCGCTTTACAGTTTAACAGTTTTAAACACAACAGTCATAAGTAACAACGTTAGCAATACAATAATTAAAGCAAAATAAGACGACCCTGCTCGTGAGAGATTACAATCTACAATGAGGTGGGGGAGATACAAAGTACAGGTGTGTATTTACAATGATGTATTTACAATGATGGTCCAGCCATCTTCAGGGAGAGGGGGATAGATGGGGCTAGTGAATGGGCTACACACACAAATATAAAATGAGTTTGATTAGGGAAAGTGATAGGCCGCTCTGAACAAATGTGTTTTGAGGTAGCGCCTAAAACTGTGCATGTTGTGGATGGTCCTAATTTCTTGGGGTAGAGCATTCCAGAGGATTGGCGCAGCACGGGAGAAGTCTTGGAGTCGGGAGTGGGAGGTACGGAACAGTGCAGAAGTTAGTCGAAAGTCGATTGCAGAGCGCAGTGGTCGGATAGGGCGATAGACCGAAATGAGGGAGGAGATGTCATGTCTGCATTGGGTTAAAGCAAAGGCAGATGCAAAGAAAGGGTATATGACATCTTAGTCAATATACTTACTGAAAAATGTGAGCATAAAAATTCCATCGTTTCCTATTCTGAGCTGGTCTGCATCATCAAAATCATCCCTCGCCACAAAATCATCATCCTGTACACAGAAAGTCACTTATTAGAACAAAGTGATAATCCAAGGAAGAAATCTTGACTGTCAAGATAACAAAACACATTAAAACAATGCGAGAGATTTATCATAAAAATGAATGAATTCACAAGAATGAAATTGGCCCAACTGCTACAGCCCTGGAAATATTGTAGGTGTAAATATAGTGTGCAACTTCCTAGGAGTGTTAGAGGTTTTTCGTCCAAGGAGCCAGCTTCCGTACAAAAAAGCTCTCTCGATACAGAAAGCTATGTTTTACAGCCTAAGAAATGAGCTAGGCATGGGGAAAGGAGTCTAGGTTTTGGCTCGAGTCCACTGGATGGCTACGCCAGGCTTCTCCCACTCAGCTTGGCTTACTTTACTTTAGAGGTCTCCCTTACACACAAATAGTGGAATAGCTGTCAATCTAGCCAAGCTAAGATAGACCCACCCAGCAGGCACTTACCACTGTGCCCGGACTACTCTAACCATGCCCGACTAGTTTCTCCATCTGCGCTTTCTCTTAATCGGCACAGCATTTTAGAGAAAAACAAAGTGTAGGAATCTCTGTCTTTTATCCTGGCAGTATTTCAGGCACTATGAAATGACCGACATGTTCACTTTAAGCATATTTAGACATCAGTATGTTTTTAATACTCATCTAGCGCATGTTTGGCTTCTCTAAGCCACTCCCTTTAAAGGGAACAAAATACATTTGAATGAATAGATCTTGGAATAATAATAATCTGATTATTTTCTGAGAGATTAACACATTAACACACATCCAATTGTGGAACGTAATATTATTCACAAAAGCGTTGACTAAAATTAATTTTGCTGCGGGAAAATCCCTGTAATCTATGCTATGTGGAACATTTAAAATTCCACAAATTGAGGTGAATAAAATAAAGTATTAGACCAGAAGACGTACTCTTCCAGGAACCAAGGGTATAGTGGCTTCTGCCTTAGTCCTTTCTGCTTCATCATAGCTAGGGAGCGATGTTGCCACATTGTATGACGGCGGTTTTGGAAATCCTGGCTCATCTTTATAGTCAAAAAATGCTGTAATGAAAGAAAACAAAAACACACTGATGGAATAAAAACATGTTAACACAAATATCCTCCAAATGCACATTTTTAGTAAATTCCTGCCAAGCGATAAAGAGATGTAAGCAATTTAATATGTATCATGTAAACACATTGGACTGACTAAGAAATCACCCACTTAAAAAACAAAAAACATGTTTTTATTAAGATATAGTTTAAAAATAGGTAAGGAGGAACACAGCTTTCACATTAGCTCTATGATCCAAAAAAAGTCACATTTTAGCCAATATAACCAAAAGTTCATAGAAAACCAGAGTAAGTTTACTGTATTGTTGATAGTTGTCCACAGTATTTATGGTGATCTGATCATCAGGGAATGATTAGATAAATATAAACACAACCATGATCAATAAATGGAGTTAAATCAAAAGGTAGCCTGACTAACATGAAAAAATCAGTTTGTAATGGGAATATAAATTAAACTGGTAAATATGATTGTATGTACGGTGATCATAACGCGCACCAATCGCACATGGAAATGCAGTCATAACGACCAACTACAGATCTATGAAAGTATAGTTACAGTACAGAGATGAAGTATAATTAAAGAAGCACTCCCACAAAAGTTTTTATCCCCATAATATATTGCAATCATCATATAGCACTGTGTACTCACAATTGCTTATTTTGCCATTCTACCCAGCTAATTCTTCATCATTTGTCAGTGGTTTTCAGCCTGGATGGTCGCATCTTGGCACCATCCAGGTTGAAAACTATTTATCCCCCAGACATGGATTACAGCATGGAACAGAATGATGACGGACAGGTGAAGGATATTATATTGTTTTTTATTTTTGTTTTATTACAGGAGACGAGGGATTCAGTGGAATTAGGCGTTAGGTGAGTATAACTGTGTTTGTTATTTTCAAATAAAAAAGTAAAAATGTGTTTTGTTTTATTTCAAATAAAATACTTTATTCTGGCTGTGTCTTTATTTAGCATACAACTATAGGATTAGTAATGGATAGGTGTCTTCTAGACGCTTCTCCATTACTAAGCCGTGGGCTTCATGTCACCAGACAATTTAAAGGTGACATTAACCCCACAATTATGAACCCCACTTGCCACCGCTACAGGGAAAGTGGGAAGAGCCGGGCAAAGCGCCAGAATTGGTGCATCTGATAGATGTGCCTTTTCTGGGCGGCTGTAGGCTGCTATTTTTAGGCTGGGGGGGATCAATATTAATTATTTATTTCAATATTTAAAAAAAAAAAAAAAAAAAAAAGGATGGGGACCCCTCTAATCTTGATAACTAGCCTTGCTAACGCTGACAGCTGAGGGTTTCAGCCCACAGCTGTCAGTTTTGCCTGGCTGGTTATCTAAAGTGGAACCCACACAGGTTTTTTGGAATTATTTATTTAGAGCACAGGCGCCAGCTGATGAAAACTCCTATCAGCCGCCGCCTACTCTCTGTTATTAGTTGCAGCAGGCGTAGCCTGATGGGAGTACTAGTCCCATCAGCCGACACCAGTGACCAGAGGTAAACTTTTTACCTCAGATCACAGCTGTGGGCTTACCCTGTCATATGACAGCATGGGAACCGCTGCTCTCTGACCAGTGGTGATGATTTTACTGCTGATCAGAGGCAGTGGATGTTCGGGACCCCCAATCCCGAACCCTACCAGTTGACAATCTCATCACAACTGCTGGACTCTGTAGTGGCAGAAAACAAACACTATTGGTTTAGTTTCCCTCTTCAAGCAGGGGGGTGGGAGACATGATGACTTCGGACACTTCCTGCACCTAACACCTTTCAATCAGCTGGACAAGAATCGGCTAAGGGTACCGTCTCACAGTGGCACTTTGATCGCTACGACGGCACGATCCGTGACGTTCCAGCGATATACTTACGATCTCGCTGTGTCTGACACGCTACTGCGATCAGGGACCCCGCTGAGAATCGTACGACGTAGCAGATCGTTTGAAACTTTCTTTCGTTGTCAAGTGTCCCACTGTGGCGGCATGATCGCATCGTGTAACAAAGGTGTGCACGATATTCTCCACCTCCTCTGCTGATTCTACATCGCAAATACATCATGAAATTATCGCTCCAGCGCCGTGCATTGCGAAGTGTGACTGCAGTCTACGACGCTGAAGCGATAATGGAGCGACGCTGGAGCGTCACGGATCGTGCCGTCGTAGCGACCAAAGAGCCACTGTGAGACGGTACCCTAAGGTTAAGGGATCTGCAGCATGGCTGAAGACAAGGAAAAGTGCATGGATGGATGGACATAGTGGTGAGTAATACTAATGCTAGAGTGCGCCAAGCTAACCCTTAAAAGGTACATATCTTGAATGGAGAACCATTTTTAATAGGTTTAAATTGCAAAAGTATTTCTTTCCATATCTTCAACATTAACTAAATGTTATACGTTGACCGTGCACACGTGTAATCATCCGTTCTCAGTATGGTTAGACAGGATCATGAGAGCCTCAATTCTCGACAGAGGTATTTGACACATCAATTACACAATAAAGGTCAATAATGTGAAAATCGCATAAATTGCGAATAACCATTAGCAAGTTAATGTAATCTATACGGTTAAAAATGTGGAAACTTGATATTAAACTGACACTATTATCTGTCTTCTGGTAGTCAGATAAGATCAGTAACAGATGACTGGTCTGAGTACAACGGTGCTTGTACTGATACTAATGTGTATGTTTCCTGCATAACAGAGGAAATCTTGGTTTTAGTGCTGTTCAATATTTCCTTTTTATACACATGTTTAACACATTATGACGCACAGTTCCTATAATGGAAACAAATGAATTCACCTGCGTTCTCTCCAGCGATGCTGCTATATGGAGGGGGAGCATCTGAGGAGGCCTGGGGACTTTCTACGGGTTCTTCTTCATTCTGTAACTGTGATTAGAAACATCAGTAAGGACTAAAACCTACACAAATGACTGTACAAAAGCATTGAAAGAGACATAAGAGGATAATGAAGGCCGCCACCACACCTGAATAGCTGCATAAGGAACAGAAATTTCCTTTGAAGCATCATGTCACGACCGAACATCATGCTTGTTTGGCACCTCCGTTACTGGTGCGATCATATTTTATGGTTTAAAACAGGACCCCATGAAATAGCCACCTCTGCATAACCCGACGGACTCCATCATCTGTCATGGAGGGTCCTATGGGTGTTGCTGGTCTTAATCACATACTATCATACAAGGCCTCTATATGCACAGCCCCAAGTTCACCACGTAGGGTCCAAATTCTTGTATGAAGCATATAGTAGAAATAAGAGCACTAAATGTATAATTTCATGTTATTTTTGTTCTATTCTATTGATATTTGCTTATGATATGATGCTTTTACAGAGCAGCTCTCTTCAAAAGCAATAGCAGCGTTGGCACTTAACCCATTCTTCCCTGCAGGACTACAGTATCTTATGTATTATTCAGTAACCTTAGCCTTTCATCTGAGAGCACTTAACAGAACAAAAGCCGTATATCAGGAATATGTTTTCTTCTTCCCTTACATTATCTAATCTCATCCATTTCCACCACAAATGAGGCAGCATATTATGGAGCAGGATGGGGCACTCCAATATAGCTACCGGCTTTCCAAACTGTGTGAGTGTTTGGAAGCAATGTTGGAAAGTAGATTTTAGAAATATTACCGGGGTCATTAAATAAATACATAAATAAATATTAATCAGAAAAAAAAGACACTGCAAAATGGCAGAAGGAAAACCAGACTGTTGTATGTGCGGCGCACAATAGTAAGGGCCGTATACTGTATATATTTTATGAATCCTGAAACAGCTTCACGTATAAAAGTTTATTGTTCTAAATTACATAATAAGTAACGCCCCTATGTAGAGCTAACTGCACATTGAGACAGAACCCTGCCAGGCCTGTTAACCAATGTGCTAATCATTTCACAGGAAAGATGTTATATATAGGATATCAGTAGAACAGCACATTACAACAGAAGCACATCTGCCTTATGTAACAGCTCTACCACCATTGCATGAGATATTTGTCTAGCTATCTAATATATCTATCTACACACATACAGTTACATCCAGAGATATTTGGACAGTGACACAAGTTTTGGTATTTTAGTCGTTTACAAAAGCATATTCAAGATACAGTTATATAATCAATCACATAGTTACATAGGTCCATCAAGTTCAACCTTTGGCCACCGTTTTTTTTGTCACCACATTAACTATAAGCAGCAGTGTTATAAGTATTGAGGAAATCATCCAGCCCTTTTGGTAAAAGCTGTTAAAAGTGTCTGCCATTACTACCTCTTGTGGTCAGAATTCCACATTCTGACTGCTCTAACTGTAAAGAACCCTTTCCTATTTATCTGGCGGAATCGCATTATTTCCGCCCGTAGTGCGTGCCCCCTGGTCCTTAGTATGGTCCTTGGAAGGAATAAGTCATGCGCCAGTCCTTTATACTGACCACACATATATTGATATGAGGTATATTTTTTCTAAGCTCAAAAGCTCTTTAATGGGCTTCATCGGCTATTCCCTCATTAATACATTGTCAATTAAGCAGGTAAAAGGTCTGGAGCTGATTCCAGGTGTGGCATTTGCATTTGGAAACTATTGCTGTGAACCCACAACATACGATTAAAGGAGATCTCAATAGAAGAGAAACAGACATTAGGCTGAAAATAATAAGAAATCAAGCAGACAGATAGCAGAAATGTTAGGGGTTGTCAAATCAACAGTTTGGTACATTCTGCAAATAAAAAAAAGCTTGTGACCTTGGGAACTCAAAAAGGATAGGACATTCACAGAAGAACACTGCGGGGATGATCGCAGAATCTTTTACATAGAGAAGAAAAACCCCTTCACAACATCCACCCAAGTGAAGAACACTCTCCAGGAAGTAGATATTTCAGTATCTAAGTCTTTCATAAAGACAAGACTTCATGGGATCAAATACAGAGGGTTCACTACAATGTGCAAATCATTAATCAGCCTTAAAAATAGCAAGACCAGATTAGATTTTGCAAAAAAAATCTAAAGAAGCCAGCCCAGTTTTGGAAAATCTTTCAAATGTCTCATAGCATTCTGTAATGCTGTAGATAAGCCCTCGATGTAACCTAAAGATAAGAAAAACAAGTTAGATTATACTCACCCAGGGGCGGTCCGGTGCGGTCCGATGGGCGTCGCAGGTCTGGGTCCGGCACCTCCCATCTTCATACGATGTTGTTGTGGCTCCTGCGCAGGCATAATTCTCTGCCCTGCTGAGGGCAGAGCAAAGTACTGCAGTGCGCAGACCCTGGGAAAGGTCAGAGAGGCTCGGCGCCTGCGCACTGCAGTACTTTACACTGCACTCAACAGGGCAAATCAGTACGCCTGCGCAGGAGCCGCAACAGAAGCAAGGCTGATGACAACATCGTATGAAGATGGGAGGCGCTGGACCCGGACCTGCGATGCCCATTGGACCCGAACCGGGACCACCCCTAGATGAGTATAATCTAATTATTTTTGTTATCTTTCAGGTTACATTGGGGGCTTATCTACAGCATTACAGAATGCTGTAGATAAGCCCCTGATGGCGGCTGCAGTTTATAGGGCCAAAATGAGGTGACAGATTCCCTTTAAGGCAGAAAAACCCACAAACAAGCAACAACTGAAATCAGCTGCCTCGCAAAGCATCTCAAAAGAGGAAACCCAGCGTTTGGTGATGGCCACTACTTTGAGACTTCAATCATTAACTACAGGATAGAAAAATGGTTGCAATTCTTAAAACGTTTTATAGGATATTTTTGATCAACACCGTTAATTACATCTGAAAATCTGTACTTCAATTGCATCTCAGTTATTTCATTTTAAATCCAGAACAGTGGCATGCAGAGCCCATATCATGGAGATTCGATCACTGTCCAAATATTTCTGGATCTAATTTTATATACACATACAAGAACCCAAACACCCAACCCCCCCACCCCAACACACGCATAGTATAATGAAGCCACAGAACTTCACCCACACAGTATGATGCCCTCACAGAACCCCACTTCACACACAGTATGATGACACTTCCCCCACCTTGGCTCCACACATACAATATGGGAGTCATTATACTGTGTGGAGGCCATCATATTGTGTGGAAGCAGTTGTATGAAGCCTCCCACATTATGATGACCACACAATCTCTCACAAACAGTATCAGGTCTCAATACACAGTATATTAACCCCACAGCATTATTATTATTATACATTTTTATAGCACCATTTATTCCATGGCGCTTTACATGTGAACGGCATCATGTCTTCACAGACGCTCACAAATGAAGGCCTCAACTGCACCCAACACAGTAGAATGACCACCACAGCCCCCCTTCACACAGTTTAACCCCACAAACCTCCACAGGTAGTATGATGGCCCCCCACGCAGTATGATAGCCTCTACAGACCCCCCACAGGCAGTATGATGGCCTCCACAGACCCCCACATGCAGTATGATGGCCTCTACAGACCCCCCACATTCAGTATGATAGCCTCTACAGACCCCCCTCAGGCAGTATGATGGCCTCCACAATTTTCTCCACAAGTACTGACTAAAAAAATAAATCATCCCTGTTGTTCCGAAGCAATGGTCTGTTATGTGCAATCCAATAGATAAGGGAAACCTAACAGAGCCATTATAAATGGCTACTGGGGAAAAAAAAAACAATGGATTAGATATGGATTTTGTTGCAAATGGATTCCATGACCCCAGTCTGAACGGAGCCTTAGATTTCAATGGAATATACAATATAATGGTTGGTACTCCTAGAAAGGGTATTGCACCAATTATAGTATTTTGGAAAAAAAAAATCAGTATTACCTCATTGTCCCTTCAGACTCAGTGTATAGCATCGATATATCCTGGTGATTTATGAACAGAGGGCCTTAATGAGACATTTTAACAGATTTGTTGCTTCAGAGTGGCACAACAAGACAGAGACGTGCCAAAGGACAAAGTAACTCCGCAGCTCTAAGTGGATTTCTGCCAAACCCTGCTGGGTTCTTTAAAGGGGGATATCTTACTGCTCGAGATTAGCTTTGCCAACTATTTATAGCCAGGCTTTTCTATTTCTCAGTGTTTTTGTGCACTGCTCCATTTACTAATGCCGCAAAGTTACGCTTTCTCACGGAAAAATGGGGCTTTTGTGCGAGAATGATGATAAACATATTAATATAGGTAGTTCAATCCCGCGTTATGCAATAAATGAATGACAGACAGTGAGCGGCTGCAGTAGTCACGTCTTTGTGTTGGGTGTCTAATAGTGATGGGCGAACCCCCCGATGATCGGTATCGGCGGGTTCGCCAGAGTTTTTTTTTAACAAAGCATAACATTAATAATAAACATTATAATTATACTTACTTGTCCAGCGACGCGTCCTCCCGTCACACTGTCACCCGGCCGCATTTGCTTCTGGGGCAGTCGGCAGTCTTCGGCTTTTTCCGGCAGTGTCCGTGCGGTGACGACACAATATGGTCTATGGTATAGTTGGAGTGTGTTCTTTTATCGTTTGAGTGTTTGCCGCCTGCTTCTGATTGGCCAGCATCAAACAGGGAGAAGTACACACCTCCAGTAAAACCTGTCCGCCTCTGGCCACGTTCACACGTTCAGTATTTGGTCAGTATTTTACATCAGTAATTGTAAGTGGTGACATGTTTCTGTTATACTTTTCCCCTGATCGTTCCACTCCTGATTTTGTCTCACGAATACTGATGTAAAATACTGAACGTGTGAATGTGGCCTTAGGCCGGCGTCACACTACCGTGTTTTACGGACGTAAGAAGGGTGCTGAAAATACGGATTGCTTACGGTACAATGCTTCTCTATGGCCCTGCTCCTATCTGCCGTATTTTACTGATCCGTATTATACGGTCTTCTACGGCCGTAGAAAATCGCAGCATGCTGCGTTTGTCACCATATTGCGCAAAAAATCCGCCAATTAAAGTCTATGGGGGCCAGAAAAATACGGATTACACACGGACCAGCAGTGTGACTTGCGAGAAATACGCAGCGGTGTTAGAGAGAAAAGCCGGTAATTCAGTGCGGTGTACAGTAAAATCACACTGACCGGTTAGAATAGAATAGGTAGAATAAATGTGTACACATAGAATAGGTATATATATATACTATATATATATATATATATATATATATATATATATATATATATATATATATATATATGTCATTGAGACACATATATGTATATTTATTAATATTTCATACAGCGCTAGATAGCTTTAAAGCCGGTAATTCAATTGCCGGCTTTTGCTATCTCCTTCCTAAACCCGACATGATATGAGACATGGTTTACATACAGTAAACCATCTCATATTCCCATTTTTTTTGCATATTCCACACTACTAATGTTAGTAGTGTGTATGTGCAAAATTTGGGCGCTCTATTAAATTTAAGGGTTAAATGGTGGAAAAAATTGGCGTGGGCTCCCGCGCAATTTTCTCCGCCAGAGTAGTAAAGCCAGTGACTGAGGGCAGATATTAATAGCCTGGAGAGGGTCCACGGTTTTTGCCCTCCCCCACCCCTGGCTAAAAACATCTGCCCCCAGCCACCCCAGAAAAGGCACATCTGTAAGATGCGCCTATTCTGGCACTTGGCCACTCTCTTCCCATTCCCTTGTAGCGGTGGGATATGGGGTAATGAAGGGTTAATGTCACCTTGCTATTGTAAGGTGACATTAACCCTTCATTACCCCATATCCCACCGCTACACGGGAATGGGAAGAGAGTGGCTAAGTGCCAGAATAGGCGCATCTTCCAGATGTGCCTTTTCTGGGGTGGCTGGGGGCAGATGTTTTTAGCCAGGGGGGGGCCAATAACCATGGACCCTCTCCAGGCTATTAATATCTGCCCTCAGTCACTGGCTTTACTACTCTGGCGGAGAAAATTGCGCGGGAGCCCACGCCAATTTTTTCCACCATTTAACCCTTAAATTTAATAGCTAGAGCGCCCAAATTTTGCACATACACACTACTAACATTAGTAGTGTGGAATATGCAAAAAAAATGGGAATATGAGATGGTTTACTGTATGTAAACCATGTCTCATATCATGTCGGGTTTAGGAAGGAGATAGCAAAAGCCGGCAATTGAATTACCGGCTTTCTGCTATATCGCGCTGAAGTAAATATTAATATATATATATATTAATATATGACATTATATATATATACAGTGGGGCAAAAAAGTATTTAGTCAGTCAGCAATAGTGCAAGTTCCACCACTTAAAAAGATGAGAGGCGTCTGTAATTTACATCATAGGTAGACCTCAACTATGGGAGACAAACTGAGAAAAAAAAATCCAGAAAATCACATTGTCTGTTTTTTTTATCATTTTTTTTGCATATTATGGTGGAAAATAAGTATTTGGTCAGAAACAAACAATCAAGATTTCTGGCTCTCACAGACCTGTAACTTCTTATTTAAGAGTCTCCTCTTTCCTCCACTCATTACCTGTAGTAATGGCACCTGATTAAACTTGTTATCAGTATAAAAAGACACCTGTGCACACCCTCAAACAGTCTGACTCCAAACTCCACTATGGTGAAGACCAAAGAGCTGTCAAAGGACACCAGAAACAAAATTGTAGCCCTGCGCCAGGCTGGGAAGACTGAATCTGCAATAGCCAACCAACTTGGAGTGAAGAAATCAACAGTGGGAGCAATAATTAGAAAATGGAAGACATACAAGACCACTGATAATCTCCCTCGATCTGGGGCTCCACGCAAAATCCCACCCCGTGGGGTCAGAATGATCACAAGAATGGTGAGCAAAAATCCCAGGACCACGCATGGGGACCTAGTGAATGAACTGCAGAGAGCTGGGACCAATGTAACAAGGCCTACCATAAGTAACACACTACGCCACCATGGACTCAGATCCTGCAGTGCCAGACGTGTCCCACTGCTTAAGCCACTACATGTCCGGGCCCGTCTGAAGTTTGCTAGAGAGCATTTGGATGATCCAGAGGAGTTTTGGGAGAATGTCCTATGGTCTGATGAAACCAAACTGGAACTGTTTGGTAGAAACACAACTTGTCGTGTTTGGAGGAAAAAGAATACTGAGCTGCATCCATCAAACACCATACCTACTGTAAAGCATGGTGGTGGAAACCTCATGCTTTGGGGCTGTTTCTCTGCAAAGGGGCCAGGACGACTGATCCGGGTACATGAAAGAATGAATGGGGCCATGTATCGTGAGATTTTGAGTGCAAACCTCCTTCCATCAGCAAGAGCATTGAAGATGAAACGTGGCTGGGTCTTTCAACATGACAATGATCCAAAGCACACCGCCAGGGCAACGAAGGAGTGGCTTCGTAAGAAGCATTTCAAGGTCCTGGAGTGGCCTAGCCAGTCTCCAGATCTCAACCCTATAGAAAACCTTTGGAGGGAGTTGAAAGTCCGTGTTGCCAAGCGAAAAGCCAAAAACATCACTGCTCTAGAGAAGATCTGCATGGAGGAATGGGCCAACATACCAACAACAGTGTGTGGCAACCTTGTGAAGACTTACAGAAAACGTTTGACCTCTGTCATTGCCAACAAAGGATATATTACAAAGTATTGAGATGAAATTTTGTTTCTGACCAAATACTTATTTTCCACCATAATATGCAAATAAAATGTTAAAGGGAACCTGTCACCCCGTTTTTTGAGATTGAGCTATAAATACTGTTAAATAGGGCCTGCGCTGTGTGTTCCTATAGTGTATGTAGTGTACCCCGATTCCCCATGTATGCTGAGAAATAACTTACCAAAGTCGCCGTTTTCGCCTGTCAATCAGGCTGGTCAGGTCGGGAGGGCGTGGTGACATCGCTGGTTCTTCCTCAGCTTTACGTTGGTGGCGTAGTGGCGTAGTGGTGAACAAGCAGCGCGCGATCTGCGCTGTCATCCCTTTCGTCGGTGGGGGCGGCCATCTTCCTGGGGCCGCGCGTGCGCAGATCGAGTGCTCTGCTGCACGGGGCTTCAGGAAAATGGCCGCGGGATGCCGCGCGTGCGCATTAGAGATCGCGGCGGCCATTTTCCCAAAGCCGAGATGCAAACTCGGCTTTGGGAAAATGGCCGCCGCGATCTCTAATGCGCACGCGCGGCATCCCGCGGCCATTTTCCCGAAGCCCCGTGCAGCAGAGCACTCGATCTGCGCACGCGCGGCCCCAGGAAGATGGCCGCCCCCACCGACGAAAGGGATGACAGCGCAGATCGCGCGCTGCTTGTTCACCACTACGCCACTACGCCACCAACGTAAAGCTGAGGAAGAACCAGCGATGTCACCACGCCCTCCCGACCTGACCAGCCTGATTGACAGGCGAAAACGGCGACTTTGGTAAGTTATTTCTCAGCATACATGGGGAATCGGGGTACACTACATACACTATAGGAACACACAGCGCAGGCCCTATTTAACAGTATTTATAGCTCAATCTCAAAAAACGGGGGTGACAGGTTCCCTTTAAAAAAACAGACAATGTGATTTTCTGGATTTTTTTTTCTCAGTTTGTCTCCCATAGTTGAGGTCTACCTATGATGTAAATTACAGACACCTCTCATCTTTTTAACCCTGCTGTTCTGTTCGGTCTGGGGAGACCTATTTTGAACTTTGGTATTTTTTGGGGTGTTCAAGATGCGGTTCTGAAACTTGTGGTTGATTGACTTAAATGAGGATGGGTCGGTCGGCCACGGGTTTCAGAGCCGCATCTTGAATATTTTAAAGAATATTGAAGTTCAAAGTCGGTCATTTTTGACCAACAGAACAGCAGGGTTAAGTGGTGGAACTTGCACTATTGCTGACTAAATACTTTTTTGCCCCACTGTATATATATATATATATATATATGACAGTGTATATGTTTTTATGATTTTTTGAGAACATGGATCCATTGTATGTCCGTATGTCGGTTTTGCAAGCCTGCGAGAAAATCTCGCAGTATGGATGCCATACGGATTACATACGGAGGATGCCATGTGCAAAATACGCTGGCACACCCTGCCTACGGAGGAGATACGGACCACTATTTTGGGGACTTTTCTGCGTATTACAGCCGTAAATTACGGACCGTATTTTTATACGCTAAGTGTGACGCCGGCCTTAGGGTAGAAGTCTGCAGTTACTATGTGAGTACACACACAATGAAGATTCCCCGGTAGAGGGAGTGGAGGGATCTTGACCGCAAGTATGTGATTTGCCTACAAGCAGGCACGTGCCCACTAGACCTGCGTGGCCTCGCCAAATACAAGTGTATAGAGCAAAGACAGACACGTCTAGCCAGGAGCTGTGAGTGACTGCAGACTTGTACCCTAAGGCTGGACAACCCTTTTGAAATAGATAACTCATTAAGTGTCATCTCAGTAACATATTCACAATGATTTAGTCTCCTCTGCTGCCACTATTACATCTTGTGTTCAGTTGAACTTGAAACATTAATGAAAGGTCCTCATAAAGGCTTGTCTTCAGGTTTCCTAGCATCTTTCCAGTTGGCTCTGGTAAGACAACCATTTGGTTTGCAATTTATGCAGAGGAAATCTTTGGCAAACAGTGGTCACATGCCATCATGTAACTTTTTGAAATGGAAATAATATAGCTGGCACAGATCATTTCCACCAAAAACACATTTGCTGAGAGCTAGACATCTGGTTCCCATACCTATGCATGAAACATAGGAAGTATGACAGATAATCGGTTTCACCGCTCACTAGGCCAAACTTGATACATCTCTGGACATATTCATGTAAGTATTGCTTTAGTAGTCACCACAGGCCTCTGGCACTGCTTACCTGGGCATAAAGCAATACAACTAAGCAATTAAATAATTTACTTTTTCCTAGATAAGAGAAGTCTTCATATCAAAGCACAAGTAAATGCTGACAACAATGACATTTATTAGGCCAGTGTTAATGCCTTAGGGACAGGGTGATGTTTTTGCGACCATGTTTGTTTCCTCCCTTTCTTCCATAAGCCATAACTTTTCTCTTTCTACACCTAGTCGTATCAGGGCTTGTTTTTTTGCAGGACAAGATGTAGTCATGAATGACACCATTCATTTTGCCATACAACTGAAAAACGAGTAAAAAATTTCACATGCGACAATATGATAAAAAACAAAACAATTCTGTGTGTCTCTTATTTTTACGGCGTTTATTGTGCACAAAAATGGCCTGGCAACATATTTCTTGAGGTTAGAGCAATACCAAACATACCATGGACCCGTAGAAGCGCCACTAAGGCGTGAAATGGCCGTAGTCCAGCAGGTTTTCACGATTCATGAAAAAACTCCCCTGACATCCGCACCTCCGCAAATATCAATGTAACCAATTTTAGGGATTAAAACCACATTTTGAAAGAAGGATCGGGTGAGTGCTGTTTCTCTTGTTACTTTTTCTGATACCAAGCATACCATTAGTGAATACAAGTAAAAAATTCTGAACTTTGTAAAAAATCCTTCTATATTATTTCTAAACACTCTTTTTTGGTGATTACTTTGTATGCCCGTTCATACTGCACCCACACACACAAATGATACACCATTTGAACGGTAAACTTGCCCCCTTCAGCAAGAAAATAGCTAAACAAACCACACATCCACAATGTAATCATAAAATACAGTTTAAACATTAATTTTCATAAATCTGCAGGTGGCACCACACTACCCCAAAGCACACTACCACAAAGCTGCTTACAGACATCACAAACAAATCCTAACATTTGCCTTGGGGGCTTTCCAGCTTGCCGAACTCCTTGCCCAGCCGATTTCAGGCACATTGGAGGATTGCACACTTCACTGCAGGTGAGCCACATATGCAAACACATTTGTAAACATGCACTGCCTATTCAATTGCACACTTGCTCCGTTTATACTCCACCGAAACACACAAATCATACACCATTTCAAAGGGCAAATTACCTGCAGGTGGCATTTGCCTTGGGGTCTTTCCAGCTTGCGTGAGTCACATATGCAAACACATTTGTAAACATGCACTGCTTTTTCAGTGATTACTTCGCCCCACGCACACAAATAATACACCATTTGAAAGGTAAACTTACCCCTTCAGAAAGAAAAGACACAAACAAACCACACATTCACATTCACGATTTGATCAATAAATACAGTTTAAACATTCATTTTCAGGAACCTGCATAAAAATAACCAGCACGTGGCAACATAACCTCAAGACATTTTTTTAGCCTCTACTTATCAAACCAATTTATTGTATTACCAATCTACATATGAAAATACCTCTCTGTGTTCATCATATCATTAAATACATTTACATTTGACCAGCTTGATTTTCTTGAAATTGCCTGCGCCCCCGACAACCAATGTGCGAAAATCTCGCACGGGCCAACTAGTAATAATAATTTTGTTTGTGTACCTATTTTTTGACATGTAAATTTTATATCCTTATTGGCAAGCACCTTATGAGATAAATAAATTTAAATATTATTTAAGTTATTACACATGTGGAAATTCAAAACGCGTAGAATAAAGCCACCATTCCTTTTCTTCAATATGTCCGGACTTCTATTTGTTCAGCTGCGCGGATGAAATCCACAAAATTCCTTTGTATGGTTCCTGACGTGGTCAATGCCTGACCCATGGATTTGCAGCAGCTGACGTTTATATGCTTTGCCAAAGGGGCAACAGGTGAGCAGTTTTCTGAATAACAGATTCTGAATCTATCAGATAAGACCCTATTTGCGCTTCTTTTCTCCTACAGTTCCCTTGATTCACACATTCAATATATGTATGCCAAAATCAGGAGTGGAACAATCAAGAGGAAAAGTACAGGGTAGGCCATTTATATGGATACTCCTAAATAAAATGGGAATGGTTGGTGATATCATCTTCCTGTTTGTGATACATTAGTATATGGGAGGGGCAAAACTTTTCAAGAAGGGTGGTTACCATGGTGGCCATTTTGAAGTCGGACATTTTGGATCCAACTTTTTTTTTCAATGGGAAGAGGGTCATGTGACACATCAAACTTGGTGTGCTGGGTTTTAATGTAACTTTATTTTTTCATGAGTTATTCACAAGTTAATGACCACTTATAAAATGTATTCAAAGTGCTGCCTATTGTGTTGGATTGTCAATTGCAAGAATACTCGGACTTTACATAATGTGGTGGTGCACCATCTTGGGTGTCAGGTCCGAGTATTCCTACATGAACAGTTTCCTGGAAAGTGGATTGGTCGTCGTGGGCCAGTTGAATGGCCACCAAGGTCTCCCGATCTGACCCCCTTAGACTTTTATGATTGGTGTCATCTGAAGTCAATTGTCTATGCTGTGAAGAAACGAGATGTGCAGCATCTGAAACAACGGATACTGGAAGCCTGTGCTAGCATTTCTTCTGCGGTGATGCTATCAGCGTGTCAAGAGTGGGGAAAGAGGGTTGCATTGACAATCCCACACAATGGATGAAAACTAAATCTCCGAGCACTAAAAAAATACTCGGAGGTCTCCCGAGCGTGCTCGGGAAATCTCGAGTAACGAGTATATTCGCTCATCACTAGTCACCACCCATCTTCAAAAGTTTTCCCCCTCCCATATACTAATGTGCCACAAACAGGAAGTTGATATCACCAACCATTCCCATTTTATTTAGGTGTATCCATATCCATTTTGCCATTTCAGGCAACGATCACACTCAATATAACATCATGCTGGGTAAAGTGGGTGCCAGTTGGCACTTAGTTCTGGGTAACATCATTATAACTGAATGCTTTAATTTTCATAGGATTATTACACTGATTCTTTGATGTTAAAATACCAAATGCCACAACAGATTACAGACAGAGCAGAGTATTTTATGCGTGACACAGTAAATAAAAAATAAAAAAAAAGCGAAGCGTACTGGGATTTTTCCCTACATTTCCACATACATACTGTATTTCACGCATAGAAGTCATCAACTATTTCCTCAATGTGCTGACTGCTGTGGGGAAGTTAGGAATCAATCTCTGGTGTTTACTGTAATTACAGGTATATGAGATCATTACCATGCAAACAAACGCCAGCTTCCACAGCCATATCCTCAGAGCAGCCAAGAGGGCTATTCCCAGGACTACTTTCTACCAGCTGAAAAATCCAGCACAATGACTTTACATCAGGCAGATTCTGATAGATGATTTCTTGGTTAACTTGTTATTTTTTACACTAGATAGTGGCCCGATTCTAACGCATCGGGTATTCTAGAATATGTATGTATATAGCAGCCACATAGTATATAGCACAGGCCACAACATATTCTTGAATACCCGATGCGTTAATACAGGCCACGCAGTATATAACAGTGGCCACGCAGTATATAACACAGGCCAAACAGTAAATAACACAGCCCACGCAGTATATAACAGTGGCCACGCAGTATATAACACAGGCCAAACAGTAAATAAGACAGCCCACGCAGTATATAACAGTGGCCACGCAGTATATAACACAGGCCAAACAGTAAATAACACAGCCCACGCAGTATATAACAGTGGCCACGCAGTATATAACACTGGCCATGCAGTATATAGCAGCCATGCAGTATATAACACTGCCCACACAGTATATAACACTGCCCACGTAGTATATAGCACAGCCCACATAGTGTATAGCAGCCATGTAGTACATAACGCATCCCACGCAGTATATAACGTTACCCACATAGTATATAACACTGCCCACGTAGTATATAGCACAGCCCACTTAGTGTATAGCAGCCATGTAGTATATAACGCATCCCACGCAGTATATAACGTTACCCACATAGTATATAACACTGCCCACGTAGTACATAGCAGCCATGTAGTATATAACGCAGCTTATGCAGTATGTAACACAGGCCACGTAGTATATAGCCATGTGGGCACTATATGCGTGATTAAAAAAGATTTAAAATAAAAAATAAACATATACTTACCTTCCGAGGGCCCCTTGTAGTCCTGGCGCCTGTGTGTGGTGCACACGGCATGCTCCAGTCTCAGGGTTGGTATGTGCGCCGGACCTGTGATGACGTCGCGGTCACATGACCGTGAGGTCATGGAAGGTCTCTCTCGCATACCATCATTGGCACCGGAACCTGCCGCTTGCACTGACGAGGACAGCGCGGCACGTCGGAGGGTGAGAATAACCTTTTTTTTATTATTATTATTTGTAACATTAGTTCTTTTTACTGTTGATGCTGCATACGTATATGCATGTCCACGTAGTATATTGCACAGCCCACGTAGTATATTGCCCACTCACGTAGTATATTGCCCAGCCACGTAGTATATTGCCCAGCCACGTAGTATATTGCCCAGCCACGTAGTATATTGCCCAGCCACGTAGTATATTGCCCAGTCACGTAGTATATTGCCCAGTCACGTAGTATATTGCCCAGCCACATAGTATATTGCCCAGTCACGTAGTATATTACCCAGCTACGTAGTATATTGCCCAGCCACGTAGTATACAGCACAGACACGTAGTATATTGCCCAGCCACGTAGTATATTGCCCAGCTACATAGTATATTGCCCAGCCACGTAGTATATTGCCCAGCTACATAGTATATTGCCCAGTCACGTAATACAGTTAGGGCCAGAAATATTTGGACAGTGACACAATGTTCGCGAGTTGGGCTCTGCATGCCACCACATTGGATTTGAAATGAAACCTCTACAACAGAATTCAAGTGCAGATTGTAACGTTTAATTTGAAGGGTTGAACAAAAATATCTGATAGAAAATGTAGGAATTGTACACATTTCTTTACAAACACTCCACATTTTAGGAACTCAAAAGTAATTGGACAAATAAACATAACCCAAACAAAATATTTTTATTTTCAATATTTTGTTGCAAATCCTTTGGAGGCAATCACTGCCTTAAGTCTGGAACCCATGGACATCACCAAACGCTGGGTTTCCTCCTTCTTAATGCTTTGCCAGGCCTTTACAGCCGCAGCCTTCAGGTCTTGCTTGTTTGTGGGTCTTTCCGTCTTAACCCCTTAGTGACAGAGCCAATTTGGTACTTAATGACCGAGCCAATTTTTGCAATTCTGACCACTGTCACTTTATGAGGTTATAACTCTGGAACGCTTCAACGGATCCCGCTGATTCTGAGATTGTTTTTTCGTGACATATTGTACTTCATGTTAGTGGTAACATTGCTTCGATATTACTTGCGATTATTTATGAAAAAAACGGAAATATGGCGAAAATTTTTAAAATTTTGCAATTTTCAAACTTTGTATTTTTATGCCCTTAAATCAGAGAGATATGTCATGAAAAATAGTTAATAAATAACATTTCCCACATGTCTACTTTACATCAGCACAATTTTGGAAACAAAATTTTTTTTTGTTAGGGAGTTATAAGGGTTAAAAGTTGACCAGCAATTTCTCATTTTTACAACACCATTTTTTTTTAGGGACCACATCACATTTGAAGTCATTTTGAGGGGTCTATATGATAGAAAATAATGAAGTGTGACACCATTCTAAAAACTACACCCCTCAAGGTTCTCAAAACCACATTCAAGAAGTTTATTAACCCTTTACGTGCTTCACAGGAACTGAAACAATGTGGAAGGAAAAAATGAACATTTAACTTTTTTTTGCAAACATCTTAATTCAGAACCATTTTTTTTATTTTCACAAGTGTAAAAACAGAAATGTAACCATAAATTTTGTTATGCAATTTCTCCTGAATACGCCAATACCCCATATGTGGGGGTAAACCACTGTTAGGGCGCACCGCAGAACTTAGAAGTGAAGGAGCGCCGTTTGACTTTTTCAATGCATAATTGGCTGGAATTGAGATCGGACACCATGTCACATTTAGAGAGCCCCTGATGTACCTAAACAGTGGAAACTCCCCACAAGTGACACCATTTTGGAAACTAGACCCCTTAAGGAACTTATCTAGATGTGTGGTGAGTACTTTGAACCCCCAAGTGCTTCACAGAAGTTTATAACGTAGAGCCGTGAAAATAAAAAATCGCTTTTGTTTACACAAAAATGATCTTTTCACCCACAAATTCTTATTTTCACAAGGGTAACAGGAGAAATTAGACCACAAAAGTTGTTGAGCAATTTATCCTGAGTACGCTGATACCCAATATGTGGGGGTAAACAACTGTTAGGGCGCACCGCAGAGCTTGGAAGAGAAGGAGTGCCGTTTTACTTTTTCAATGTAGAATTGGCTGGAATTGAGATTGGACGCCATGTCGCGTTTGGAGAGCCCCTGATGTGCCTAAACAGTGGAAACCCCCCACAAGTGACACCATTTTGGAAACTAGACCCCTTAAGGAACTTATCTAGATGTGTGGCGAGCACTTTGAACCCCCATGTGCTTCACAGAAGTTTATAACGTAGAGCCGTGAAAAAAAAAATTGCATTTTTTCTACAAAAATGATCTTTTTGCCCACAAATTTTTATTTTCACAAGGGTAACAGGAGAAATTAGACTACTAAAGTTGTTGTGCAATTTCTCCTGAGTACGTCGATACCCAATATGTGGGGGTAAACCACTGTTTGGGCGCACCGCAGAGCTTGGAAGAGAAAGAGTGCCGTTTTACTTTTTCAATGTAGAATTGGCTGGAATTGAGATCGGACGCCATGTCGCGTTTGGAGAGCCCCTGATGTGCCTAAACAGTAGAAATCCCCCACAAGTGACCCCATTTTGGAAACTAGACCCCCCATGGAACTTATCTAGATGTGTGGTGAGAACCTTGAATGCCCAAGTGCTTCACAGAAGTTTATAATGCAGAGCCGTGAAAATAAAAAATATTTTTTTTTTCCACAAAAAAGATTTTTTAGCCACCAAATTTTTATTTTCACAAGGGTAACAAGAGAAATTGGACCCCAAAAGTTGTTGTCCAATTTGTCCTGAGTATGCTGGTACCCCATATGTGGGGGTAAACCACTGTTTGGGCGCACGGCAGAGCTCGGAAGGAAGGAGCGCCGTTTTGGAATGCAGACTTTGATAGAATGGTCTGCGGGTATTATGTTGCGTTTGCAGAGCCCCTGATGTACCTAACCAGTAGAAACCCTCCACAAGTGACCCCATTTTGGAAACTAGACCCCCCAAGGAACTTATCTAGATGTGTGGTGAGAACTTTGAATGCCCAAGTGCTTCACAGAAGTTTAGAATGCAGAGTCGTGAAAATAAAAAATATTATTTTTTTCACAAAAAAGATTTTGTAGCCCCCAAGTTTTTATTTTCACAAGGGTAACAAGAGAAATTGGACCCCAGAAGTTGTTGTCCAATTTATCCCGAGTACGCTGATGCCCCATATGTGGGGGTAACCCACTGTTTGGGCGCACGGCAGAGCTCAGAAGGGAGGGAGCACCATTTGACTTTTTGAGCGCAAAATTGGCTGTCGTATTTGGAGACCCCCTGATGTACCTAAACAGTGGAAACCCCCCAATTCTAGCTCCAACCCTAACCCCAACACACCCCTAACCCTAATCCCAACCTCATCCATAATCCTAATCACTAACCCTAACCATAATCACAACCCTTACCCCAAAACAACCCTAATGTCAACCCTAACCATAACCCTAATCAAAACCCTAAATCCAACACACCCCTAATCCTAATCTCAACCCTAACCTCAAACCTAACCCTAATCCCAATACACCCCTAATCACAACCCTAACCTTAACCCTAATCCCAAACCTAACCCTAATCCCAAGCGTAACCCTAATGCCAACCCTAATCCAAACCCTAACCCTAATACGAACCCTAATCCAAACCCTAACCCTAATCCCAGCTCTAACCCTAACTTTAGCCCCGACCCTAGCCCTAACTTTAGCCCCAACCCTAACCCTAGCCCTAGGGCTACTTTCACACTTGCGTCGTTTGGCATTCCGTCGCAATCCGTCGTTTTGGACAAGAAACGGATCCTGCAAATGTGCCCGCAGGATGCGTTTTTTGCCCATAGACTTGTATTGCCGACGGATCGTGACGGATGGCCACACGTCGCGTCCGTCGTGCACTGGATCAGTTGTGTTTTGGCGGAGCGTCGGCACAAAAAAAGTTCAATGAAACGTTTTTTTGTACGTCGCATCCGCCATTTCTGACCGCGCATACGTGGCCGTAACTCCGCCCCCTCCTCCCCAGGACATAGATTGGGCAGCGGATGTGTTGAAAAACTACAGCTGCTGCCCACGTTGTGCACAATTTTCACAACGTGCGTCGGTATGTCGGGCCGACGCATTGCGACGGCCCCGTACCGACGTAAGTGTGAAAGAAGCCTAACCCTAAGTTTAGCCCCAACCCTAACCCTAAATTTAGCCCCAACCCTAACCCTAAATTTAGCCCCAACCCTAACCCTAAATTTAGCCCCAACCCTAGCCCTAACCCTACCCCTAACCTAACCCTACCCCTAACCTAACCCTACCCCTAACCTAACCCTACCCCTAACCTAACCCTAACCTAACCCTACCCCTAACCCTAACCTAACCCTACCCCTAACCCTACCCCTAACCTAACCCTACCCCTAACCCTAACCCTACCCCTAACCCTACCCCTAATTTTAGCCCCAACTGCTGTTCTCCTGCCGGCCGGCAGATGGAGACAGATGGCGGGCGCACTGGGCATGCGTCCGCCATGTTCTGCTGCCGGCGGCCAGGAGGAGCAGCAAGAGGATCCAGGGACCTAGGTGAGTATGCTAGGGTCCCCGAATCCCCCTATTTCTCTGTCCTCTGATGTGCGATCACATCAGAGGACAGAGAATTACACTTTACTTTTTTTTTTTTTTTGCGGTCGCCGGTAAACAGTTAATTACCGGCGATCGCAAAACAGGGGTCGGTAATACCGACCCCGATCGTGCTCTTTGGGGTCTCGGCTACCCCCGGCAGCCGAGAGCCCAAAGATTCTCCCGGTGCCGGCCGGCGGGCGCACTGCGCATGCGCCCGCCATTTTGAAGATGGCGGCGCCCACCGGGAGACACGAGGAGCATCGGGGGAGCTAGGTGAGTATTGGGGGGCCACCTGGGACCCCTTTTCTCTGTCCTCCGATGTGCGATCACATCGGAGGACAGAGAAATTAAAAAGAGATCGCTTTTTTTTTTTTTTTGCGATCGGCGGTAAACGGTTAATTACCGGCGATCGCAAATGCGGGGTGGGTTAAAAACCCCCCGAATCATGTTCTCTGGGGTCTCGGCTACCCTCGGCAGCCGAGACCCCGGAGAAAATCGGCCTCTGGGGGGCGCTATGGACTTTTTCCACAGCGCCGTTAATTAACGGCGCTGTGGTTTAAGTACCCTTAGCGGCCGCCGTTAAAAGGCGTATCGGCGGTCGCTAAGGGGTTAAGTCTGGATTTGAGCAAGTGAAATGCATGCTCAATTGGGTTTAGATCTGGAGATTGACTTGGCCATTGCAGAATGTTCCACTTTTTGGCACTCATGAACTCCTGGGTAGCTTTGGCTGTATGCTTGGGGTCATTGTCCATCTGTACTATGAAGCGCCGTCCAATCAACTTTGCAGCATTTGGCTGAATCTGGGCTGAAAGTATATCCTGGTACACTTCAGAATTCATCCGGCTACTCTTGTCTGCTCTTATGTCATCAATAAACACAAGTGACCCAGTGCCATTGAAAGCCATGCATGCCCATGCCATCACGTTGCCTCCACCATGTTTTACAGAGGATGTGGTGTGCCTTGGATCATGTGCCGTTCCCTTTCTTCTCCAAACTTTTTTCTTCCCATCATTCTGGTACAGGTTGATCTTTGTCTCATCTGTCCATAGAATACTTTTCCAGAACTGAGCTGGCTTCTTGAGGTGTTTTTCTGCAAATTTAACTCTGGCCTGTCTATTTTTGTTATTGATGAATGGTTTGCATCTAGATGTGAACCCTTTGTATTTATTGTCATGGAGTCTTCTCTTTACTGTTGACTTAGAGACAGATACACCTACTTCACTGAGAGTGTTCTGGACTTCAGTTGATGTTGTGAACGGGTTCTTCTTCACCAAATTAAGTATGCGGCGATCATCCACCACTGTTGTCATCCGTGGACGCCCAGGCCTTTTTGAGTTCCCAAGCTCACCAGTCAATTCCTTTTTTCTCAGAATGTACCCAACTGTTGATTTTGCTACTCCAAGCATGTCTGTTATCTCTCTGATGGATTTTTTCTTTTTTTTCAGCCTCAGGATGTTCTGCTTCACCTCAATTGAGAGTTCCTTTGACCGCATGTTGTCTGCTCACAGCAACAGCTTCCAAATGCAAAACCACACACCTGGAATCCACCCCTGACCTTTTAACTACTTCATTGATTACAGGTTAACGAGGGAGACGCCTTCAGAGTTAATTGCAGCCCTTAGAGTCCATTGTCCAATTACTTTTGGTCCCTTGAAAAAGAGGACGCTATGCATTACAGAGCTATGATTCCTAAACCCTTTCTCCGATTTGGATGTGGAAACTATCATATTGCAGCTGGGAGTGTGCACTTTCAGCCCATATTATATATATAATTGTATTTCTGAACATGTTTTTGTAAACAGCTAAAATAACAAAACTTGTGTCACTGTCCAAATATTTCTGGCCCTAACTGTATATTGCCGTCACGTAGTATATTGCCCAGTCACGTAGTATATTGCCCAGTCGCGTAGTATGTTGCCCAGTTGCGTAGTATATTGCCCAGCGACGTAGTATACAGCACAGAGCCATGTAGTATATTGTCCAGCCACGTAGTATATTGCCCAGCGACATAGTATACAGCACAGAGCCACGTAGTATACAGCACAGAGCCACGTAGTATATTGCCCAGTCACGTAGTATATTGCTCAGCCACGTAGTATATTGCCCAGTCGCGTAGTATATTGCACAGTGACGTAGTATACAGCACAGAAACGTAGTATATTGCCCAGCCACGTAGTATATTGCCCAGCTACATAGTATATTGCCCAGCCACGTAGTATATTGCCCAGCTACATAGTATATTGCCCAGTCACGTAGTATATTGCCCAGTCACGTAGTATATTGCCCAGTCACGTAGTATATTGCCCAGTCGCGTAGTATATTGCCCAGCGACGTAGTATACAGCACAGAGCCACGTAGTATATTGCCCAGCCACATAGTATACAGCACAGAGCCATGTAGTTTACAGCACAGAGCCACGTAGTATATTGCCCAGTCACGTAGTATATTGCCCAGTCGCGTAGTATATTGCACAGCGACATAGTATACAGCACAGCCACGTAGTATATTGCCCAGCTACGTAGTATATTGCCCAGCTATATAGTATATTGCCCAGCCACGTAGTATATTACCCAGCTACATAGTATATTGCCCAGTCACATAGTATATTGCCCAGTCACATAGTATATTGCCCAGTCGCGTAGTATATTGCCCAGCGACATAGTATACAGCACAGAGCCACGTAGTTTACAGCACAGAGCCACGTAGTATATTGCCCAGTCACGTAGTATATAACACTGCCCACACAGTATATAACAGTGGCCACGCAATATCTAGCACAGCCCACGGAGTACATAACACAGCCCACATAGTATATAACACTGCCTATGTAGAATACAGCACAGAGCCACGTAGTATATAGCACAGCCCACGGAGTATACCACACAGCCCACATAGTATATAACACTGCCTATGTAGTATACAGCACAGAGCCACGTGGTATCTAACACAGCCCATGTAGTATACAGCAGTGTGGGCACCATATCCCTGTTAAAAAAATAATTAAAATAAAAAATAGTTATATACCCACCCCTGGGATCCACCGAAGCTCCGGCGACAGGCGCGCGGCTGCCGCCATCTTCGGTTCCCAGGATGCATTGCGAAATTACCCAGATGACTTAGCGGTCTCATGAGACCGCTAAGTCTTCTGGGTAATTTCACAATGCATCGCCGGGAACGGAAGATGGCGGCAGGTGCGAGCAGCTCGGCGGACAACGGAGGGTGAGTATAGCAGGTTTTTTGTTTTTTTATTATTTTAAATATTACATTTTTTTACTATTGATGCCGCACAGGCAGCATCAATAGTAAAAAGTTGGGAACACACAGGGTTAATAGCGGTGTTAACGGAGTGCCGCGGCCGGAATTAACACTGGGTGAGTGGTGACCGGAGGGGAGTACGCGGGCGCCGGGCACTGACTGCAGGGGAGTAAGGAGCGGCCTTTTTCTTCCGGACTGTGCCCGTCGCTGATTGGTCATGGCTGTTTTGCCACGACCAATCAGCGACTTGGATTTCCATGACAGACAGAGGCTGCAACCAATGAATATCTGTGACAGACAGACAGATGGAAGTGACCCTTAGACAATTATATAGTAGATGATAATGCTAGAGGCCATCTTGTCTTATTAGCAATTAGCAGAATTCAGAGATCTGCTTTACATCAGCCATATTTTAGTCTGGAGATTCTCGGCTATTTACATCAGTAACTTATTTTATGATGACAAATCTGAGAATCACAATAATAACTAGATTGAGCTGTCACGCAACATAAAAGCTACACTGAGTGCCCCAAACCATGTATTGTTTAAAGGGTAGTCCAGTGAAAACCCGTTATCTATCCGCACCGATCAGCAGAATGGGGCAGTTTTGTTCTCTAAGGGACTGCAATCCGCTTATTCCAGCCACCCCATAGAGAATGAATGGTTTGGTAGAGCATGTGCTCTGCCACTCCATTCTAAAAGGCATAAAACTTTTGCTGATCAGTGGGAGTCCCAGTGGCCGATCAATAAGTTAACATTTGTCCTGTGGATAGGTTATAACTTGTTTTCACAGGACAATTCCTTTAAAAGGGAATCTAACAGCTGATCAGGGCTAGGAAAAGCCACCGGAAACCTGCCCTTTGGACAAGTCACCTGGGCAGTGTGATCCTTAGATGGCTTTTAAATGTATGTTTTTTGCAGAAATACTGCAGCACTTCAGAGTAAAACATGCCTGGCTGAAATTACACATCCAGTTTCTGATCCACATTGCCTGTTGTTCGAACACCATGTTAGATTTCCCTTACCTCTCCCGTTGCCTTCTAAATGCTGAGATCGCTTTTGATTGTGGCATTTAGGTGGTTAAATGGCCCCGGGCGAGTTCCTGGCAGTGACAGCCGAGGTTCAGCTTTCACTTAAGCCAAGCTCCCAGCTGCGATCGTGTCCGCATGATCGCAATGACATAAATTTACGTCATTTTGCGGGAACCCCTTCTCAACCATGCCATAAACTTATGTCAAATGTCGTAAAGGGGTTAAGGGGACCTGTCAGCTCTCCTGGCGTGTCTCCCTGGTGGATTCCGGTATTCCCCATGAAATAATTCCGGAGCATATTTTCCTGTGGTGCTGCTCCTGACGTCTGATAATGGCTGCAGCGCTGACGTCACGTCAACAGCACTGCAGCCAACACCTGAGCTCAGCGGCACTGCCCATGTAGGCGAAACACCGCACTCAAAACACTGAGCTCACCACCGGGCAGCCGGGCTCTCGACACAATGTCACCGCTGACACCGAAAGCAGCGCAGGGGACACACTGGTGGGCACAGGGACTCGGAGTAAAACCAAGTTTGTTTTAACAAACCGAATATTCATGGGTAATGGAAGAGAAACATCACAATGCGGAGTTACAGGAGTGGATAAACTGACATTTCACAGATGGTGACATGACGCTGAAATATTCAGATCCTCACAAGATGCTAGGATCCTGGGCAATCAGCTCTAATCTGCAGGGGAATAGAGCGGAAAGCATTACATTTCACTGCGGTACCAGCACCGGAGACATGAAGAATTAATCAGGTCCCAGCATTCATTATTCCCTAAAAGGCCGTTTAAAATTGGGATTTCATGAGAGCCCCATACTGATGCCAGCGAGTACAGCCAACTGTAATCTAACATGCATGGGGGCCCTGAACCAGATGAGGGGTCATCAGGTTTAGGCCCCCCATTCACATTATATCACTTTTTAAGGCCTGGACAGACCAAGGATACTAGATAGCCAATTACTAGATTCCTATAAACAGGTGAATATTAAGGTACCTTAGTAAGTGTGGAACGTGGCATTCTTCGCATACAATACTCCTTCCAAGCTAGCAGAACACAAAGCTATGCAGAGAGTGGTAAAGCTTCAGACCATGCATTAGAAGAATTGGCGTAATGACAGCATCATTGTGAAAGTATGGTGTTTCCATGGATGGCTGTGATAGCAGAGATAGCATGTACTAATTGTTGCCAGTTATTTCTAAGTAAGGGTCTTGAAAGAGATGGCAGGGAACACTCAGATTACTTGGCTGATCTATACTGCCGACATAATAATGGCTATCAGCATAAGAAAACCCTATTAATAATTTATAGAGAAAAATTCTGAGAGTTCACAATAAAAAATGAGGTATAGAGAATAGCAGATAAGTGGTGTCTAGTTAGATGCAGTGTGAGTTTTATAATTCATCAAGACTATGTCCACTGAGCCATCCGATGTGCCTCTGATGGTGCACCGTCAAGTCACCGCAGCCAATGAGGCCCCAAGAAAGTGCAAGGACGTGGCCTCCAAATCACTGCTTTGCCCCAGTCTTTTCGCCTGCCTTCAGGGGTTTGGAAGCCAATCGCACATTATTTTTTTACAAGAATGAAGACAAACGCCTACAAAGTCATTTGTAAAGTACCATAACTTTCCATGGTGGTCAAAATGATAAAAAAAAAAAAGTAAGTCTTTGGGCTCATTTTTGATCAGATAGCACAAGGACGGCACACTGACCAATGATATTCAATGTGACTCTTCCGATGAATCATTTTTCTCTCGAAACTGTCAGTGAGCAAAAGTAGGAAAAATGAAATAAAAATCGCAAGTCTTTGGTAGCATAAAAAATGGAATCCCACACAGAACATCCTTGTGGCATCCAATTTGTACTGATACATTTTTTTTTAAACCTAGGAAACTGTATAAGGTCATGTACGTTTTACGGAAATTTACGGACGCAAAACAGACATATGGCTTAAAGGTACCGTCACACTTAGCGACGCTGCAGCGATACCGACAACGATCCGGATCGCTGCAGTGTCGCTGTTTGGTCGCTGGAGAGCTGTCACACAGACCGCTCTCCAGCGACCAACGATGCCGGTAACCAGAGTAAACATCGGGTAACTAAGCGCAGGGCCGCGCTTAGTAACCCGATGTTTACCCTGGTTACCATCCTAAAAGTAAAAAAAACAAACACTACATACTTACCTACAGCCGTCTGTCCTCCAGCGCTGTGCTCTGCACTCTTCCTGTACTGTCTGTGTGAGCACAGCGGCCGGAAAGCAGAGCGGTGACGTCACTGCTCTGCTTTCCGGCTGACCGACGCTCACAGTCAGTGCAGGAGGAGTGCAGAGCACAGCGCTGGAGGACAGACGGCTGTAGGTAAGTATGTAGTGTTTGTTTTTTTTACTTTTAGGATGGTAACCAGGGTAAACATCGGGTTACTAAGCGCGGCCCTGCGCTTAGTTACCCGATGTTTACCCTGGTTACCAGTGAAGACATCGCTGAATCGGTGTCACACACGCCGATTCAGCGATGTCTACGGGGAGTCCAGCGACCAAATAAAGTTCTGGACTTTCTTCCCCGACCAGCGACAGCACAGCAGGGGCCTGATCGATGCTGCCTGTCACACTGGACGATATCGCTAGCGAGGACGCTGCAACGTCACGGATCGCTAGCGATATCGTCTAGTGTGACGGTACCTTTATATTATATGAGGGTGCATTCTCAAGATCAGTAAACCCTGCGGGTGAAACGCTGCATACATCCGCATCGTCCATCCCGCAGCAGCCAGATGTTACAGCATAGTGGATGAGATTTCATGAAATCCCATGCCCGCTATGCGTGCACTGATGCCACAGATCACCCATGGAGACGGACATGCGGCGCATCTTTATAGACTGCAGCATGTGTATCTATCTCGCAGTCTTCAATGAACACATGCGGAATCACCTGTGTTCAAAAGCTGGCAATGCTTTGGACACAGCGGACAAGTGCTGCGTCCAAAGCGCTGCCGATTACTGACCATGTGCACCAGGCCTAATAGTTTTATAACATACAGACATATATCAGACATAGGGGGAGTCCTGTCACTGAGGCCTGGTGCACTGTCATGTGAGACAATAAGAGGATGTACACACCAGGCCTTTTAGGAAAAATGGCATAACCGCCAAGTTTTGTAAGCAGAAGACACTTCGAGAAACTACTGGCAGCTAGGGTCTATTCTGATGCCTTTGCGGTAGAGTTTTGCAGCTGGTATGGTTCACCTGGTGGTCTATGGAAATGTTTGTGCATATCACGGAGACATGTATGACAAGCAAGATCACACTTGTGGTATATACAGAACAAGAGTGTTGTAAGCGGCTGTGTTTGTATATGATGTATATATAGAACATGACCCTATAGATGGTAGTACACATCATGGATATGGAGCATATATAGAGAACATGACCCTATAGATGGCAGTGTCCGTACATTTATATATAGAATATCACCCTATAGGTGGTAGTGTCCGTACATGTACATGGTATATACAGTATTATATATAGAACATGACAATACAGTACAGTTGTGTTTGTCCCTTCATGATTTCCTATTCTATTTCATCTTTGTCACGCTTAAATGTTTCAGATCACCAAACAAATTTAACGTTAGGCAAAGATAACACAAGTAATCACAAAATGCAGTTTTTAAATGAAAGACTTTATTATTAAAGGGAAAAAGAAATCCAAACATACAGGGCCCTGTGTGAAAAAGTGATTGCCCCCTCAACCTAATAACTGGTTGGGCCACCCTTAGGGTATGTGCACACATTGCGGATTCCCTGCGGATCCGCAGCGTTTTTTGAGGTGCAGAAACGCTGCAGATCCGCAATTGATTTACAGTAAAATGTAAATCAATGAGAAAAAAAAAACACTGTGCACACTTTGTGGAAAATCCACTGTGGAAACGCTGCGGTTAAAAAGAAGTAGCATGTCACTTCTTTTTTGTAAATCTGCAGCGTTTTTGCACCCATTCCATTATAGAAAACCGCAGGGGTAAAAAACGCAGCAAATCCGCAAGAAAACCACAAAAAAGCACAAAAAATGCTGCGGAACCGCACAAAAAACGCAACAAATCCGCAGGTGCGTTTTCTGCCAGGAGAGGCAGAATCCGCACCAGAAATTCCTAAGCCTAATCCGCAACGTGTGCACATAGCCTTAGAAGTAACAACTGCAATCAAGGGTTTGCGATCACTGGCAATGAGTCTTTTACAACTCTGGAGGAATTTTGGCCCACTAATCCTTGCAGAATTGTTGTAATTCAGCCACTCTGGATGGTTTCCGAGCATGAACTGCCTTTTAAGGTCATACCCAGGGCTGTGGAGTCTGTAAGTCAAACATCCGACTATGACTGTCTCCTCAATCTCCCTGACGTCCAACTCAGACTCCACAGCATTGGTCACTACTGAGCATATACATAAAGCGCAGCACAGATTCATGTCAACTAAATTCCTAGATCCTTAGATCAGGAACATTTATAGAACATTTCATAACTTTACAAAATTGTTATGAAAAAATTTACATCACATACCGCATTGAACTACTGTACTCAATTCTTAGGTCCTGAAGCAGCAAAACAGCCCCAGACCATCACACTACCACCACCATATTTGACTGTTGGTATGATGTTCCTTTTCCAAAATGCGGTGTTACTTCTACGGAAGATGTAATGGGACATACACCTTCCAAAATGTTCAACTTTTGTCTCGTCAGTCTACAGAGTATTCTTCCAAAAGTCTATGGGATCATCAAGATGTCTTCTGGCAAAACTGAGACGCGTTTTTATGTTGTTATTGCTCAGCAGTGGTTTTCATTGTGGAACTCTGTGTAACGCTCGCACCCAGACTGGTTGGCACGGGGGTGCGGGGGTGTGGCCCCACTGGACCACAGACCAGACTTCCCTGGAAGGGGCGTAGCTAAGTAGCTTCCTAGGTGTTCCCTGGAGCCTCTGATGGTGAGGACAGACTTGTGCGGCAGGTACCACTCCAGGGTGGAGTCTGACTGTGGATGCTGATCCCACCGGGAGACAGGACACAGGCAGACACAGCAGTGACACTGGCTGATGGACGGGTACGGCAGAGGCCCTGACGCGCAGACTGGCTTGACAGAGATACTGGCAGGCAGACGGGCACAGCTGGCACTCTGGCAGACAGGCGGGCACGGCTGGCACTCTGGCAGACAGGCGGGTGTATGGAGACAGGTAAAATCCTGTTCAGACTGGAGGGTATATGGAAAGAGGTACGGACCTGTTCGGACTAGTGAATATAAAGAGACAGGTAAAGACCTGTATGGCAAGTTGCAGAACAGAGATAGAGCAAGGCCGCAAGAGCAAATGCAAAGCAGAACCACAGAAGGTGGACTTAGGAGCAGGAGGCGGAGCCAAGAACAGAAATGTAGGAAAGAGCAGAGAAGAAGACTGAGCTAAGAGCAGAGAAGAGGAAGATGGAGCTAAAAGTAAAGAGGGAGAAGGCAAAGAAGGAGAGGGAGGAGCTAAGAATGGAGACGCTAGAGGCGGAGCCAAGAGCGGAGACGCTGGAGGCGGAGCCAATAGCAGAGACACTGGAGGTGGAGCCAAGTGTGGGAAGGCACAGAGCCACAGGTTGTGGTGAGCAAAGCAGAGGAGCACAGAACCACAGACAGTGGCAATCAGAGCAGAGTGACAGTGCAGAGATACACACAGCAGAGTGGGAATGGCAACAACCAAAGCAGGAACAGGAACAGACATAAACCAGAGTTCAGACAGGAACGGACATAGACCAGAGTTCAGACACAGAAGTAATGGAACACAGATTCAGACCAGGGTACTATGCCCCACTGGGTGGCGGACACAGAGACTGAACCAGACACCTCAGCAGCAAAGTACTGACTGAGGAAGTAAGTTTGCTCCGGTGTCCTCCAATGGATGAGGACACCTTAAGAATCAGAGGCCTCTAGGCTATTGGCCAGAGACACCTTAGGGAGGTGCACACAGACTGAATACGAAACAGGAGTTGCTGGCGCTGCCCCCTTATACACACAGACAGAAAGTGTACACAGAGCAAGCGGCCTTGAAGCACACGGCATGGAGCCGGCAGCAGACAGATCTCACAGCATGGCACTGGGTGAGTGAGTTGATGTAACAGGCAGGTGGGGTATGGAAGGCCATGCAGTGATGTCGGCAGGGTTGTTACACTCTGCCATGCAGGCAATTTTTTCTCAGTCTCTTTCTTAGGGCTTGTTTCCATTTGTGAGAAACACGTCCATGTTTCGCATGTGAAAACCAAGCTCTGGTGCCGGCACTTGGGAGCGGAGCGTGCAGCTCCATGTGTTGCTATGCGGCCGCACGCTCAGCTCTGGAGTGCCGGTGCCAGAGCTTGGTTTTCACATGCGAGACACGGACGTGTTTCTCGCAAATGGAAACAAGCCCTTATGGTGGACTCATGAACACTGACTTTAACCCCTATCTGACCTCGGACGGGATAGTACGTCCAAGGTCAGATCCCCTGCTTTGATGCAGGGCTCCGCGGTGAGCCCGCATCAAAGCCGGGACATGTCAGCTGTTTTGAACAGCTGACATGTGCCCGTAATAGGCGTGGGCAGAATCGCGATCTGCCCGCACCTATTAACTAGTTAAATGCCGCTGTCAAACGCAGACAGCGGCATTTAACTACCGCTTCCGTCACATGATCGGGGGTCGGCGATGCGTCTCCATTGTAACCATAGAGGTCCTTGAGACCTCTATGGTTACTGATCGCCGGTGGCTGTGAGCGCCACCCTGTGGTCAGCGCTCACAGCACACCTCCATTTCTGCTACATACCAGCGATCAGCAGATCGCTGCTATGTAGCAGAGGCGATCAAGCTGTGCCTGCTTCTAGCCTCCCATGAAGGCTATTGAAGCATGGTAAAAGTTTAAAAAAAAGTTGAAAAAAATGTTAAAAAAATAAAAAAATATAAAAGTTTAAATCACCCCCCTTTCGCCCCAATAAAAATAAATCAATAAAAAAAATATAAAATCTACGCATATTTGGTATCGCCGCGCTCAGAATCGCCTGATCTATCAACTAAAAAAAAGCATTAACCTGATTGCTAAACAGCGTAGCGGGAAAAAAATTCAAAACGCCAGAATTACGTTTTTTTGGTCGCCGCGACATTGCATTAAAATGCAATAACGGGCGATCAAAAGAACGTATCTGCACCGAAATGCTATCATTAAAAACGTCATCTCGGCACGCAAATAAGCCCTCAACCGACCCCAGATCACGAAAAATGGAGACACTACGGGTATCGGAAAATGGCGCAATTTTTTATTATTTTTTTTAGCAAAGTTTGGAATTTTTTTTCACCACTTAGATAAAAAATAACCTAGTCATGTTAGGTGTCTATGAACTCGTACTGACCTGGAGAATCATAATGGCAGGTCAGTTTTAGCATTTAGTGAACCTAGCAAATAAGCCAAACAAAAAACAAGTGTGGGATTGCACTTTTTTTGCAATTTCACCGCACTTGGAATTTTTTTCCCGTTTTCTAGTACACGACATGCTAAAACCAATGATGTCGTTCAAAAGCACAACTCGTCCCGCAAAAAATAAGCCCTCACATGACCATATTGACGGAAAAATAAAAAAGTTATGGCTCTGGGAAGGAGGGGAGTGAAAAACGAACACGGAAAAACGAAAAATCCCAAGGTCATGAAGGGGTTAAGGCCTACAGTTCTTTGGATATTGTTGTAGTGTCTTTTGTGACCTCTTGGATGAGTCATCACTGTGCCCTTGGAGTAATTTTGCTCGACCGGCCACTACTGGGAAGGTTAACCACTGTTCCATTTTTTTGCCATTTGTGGATAATGGCTCTCACTGTAGTTCACTGGAGTCTGAAAGCTTTAGAAATGGCTTTATAACCTTTTCCAGACTGATAGATCTCAATTACTTTCTCATTTGTTCCAGAATTTCATTTTGTCAGGCTATATATATATATATCTATCATGATGCTATAGGTGGCAGTGCATGTAGATGTATATGGTATATATATATATATATTTAAAACATGATGCTATAGATGACAGTGCATGTACATTATATCTTATATATGGTATATATCAAATATGATGCTATAGGTGACAGGGCACCTACATGTATATGGTGAATATATAGAACACTAGCTGAAGAGCCCGGCATTGCCTGGGCATAGTAAATATCTGTGGTTAGTTATAGCACCTCACATCTCTTATTTTCCCATCACGCCTCTCATTTTCCCAATCACATCTTTCATTTTCCCCCTCACATCTCTCATTTTCTCCCTCACACCTCTCATTCCCCCCTAACACTTGTCATTTCAACCTCACATCTGTCATTTTCTGATCACTCCACTATTTTTCCTCACTCCTCTCATTTTGCACTCATACCTTTTCATTTTCACCTCACACCTCTCATTTTCACCTCATCACCTCAGTATATACATGTTTGTCATCTCCCTTATATATAGTATACATCTGTATGTCATCTCCTGTATATAGTATATACCTGTATGTCATCTCCCCTGTATATAGTATATACATGCTGTGTGTCATCTCCCCTATATACAGTATATACCTGAATGTCATCTCCTTCTATATATAGTATATACCTGTATGTCATCTCCCCTGTATATAGTATATACCTGCTGTGTGTCATCTCCCCTATATATAGTATATACCTGAATGTCATCTCCTTCTATATACAGTATATACCTGTATGTCATCTCCTCCTGTATATAGTATATACCTGTGTGTCATCTCCCCTGTATATAGTATATATCTGTGTGTCCTCTCCTCCTGTATATAGTATATACCTGCATGTCATCTTCTATATATAGCATATACCTGTATGTCATCTTCTCCTGTATATAGTATATACCTGTAGGTCATCTGCTCCTGTATATATATACCTGCATGTCATCTCCTCCTGTAAATAGTATATACCTGTATGTCATCTCCTCCTGTATATAGTATATACCTGCGTGTAATCTCCTCCTCTATACAGTATATACCTGTGTGTCATCTCTCCTGTATATAGTATATATCTGTGTGTCATCTCCCCTGTATATAGTATATACCTGTGTGTCATCTCCTCCTGTATATAGTATATACCTGTATGTCATCTCCTCCTGTATATATATGTACCTGCATGTCATCTCCTCCTCTATATAGTATATACCTGTATGTCATCTCTCCTGTATATAGTATATATCTGTGTGTCATCTCCCCTGTATATAGTATATACCTGTGTGTCATCTCCTCCTGTATTAGACCTCGTTCACACGTTATTTGCTCAGTATTTTTACCTCAGTATTTGTAAGCTAAATTGGCAGCCTGATAAATCCCCAGCCAACAGGAAGCCTTCCCCCTGGCAGTATATATTAGCTCACACATACACATAATAGACAGGTCATGTGACTGACAGCTGCCGTATTTCCTATATGGTACATTTGTTGTAGTTTGTCTGCTTATTAATCAGATTTTTATTTTTGAAGGATAATACCAGACTTGTGTGTGTTTTAGGGCGAGTTTCGTTTGTCAAGTTGTGTGTTGAGTTGCATGTGGCGACATGCATGTAGCGACTTTTGTGAGATGAGTTTTGTGTGGCAACATGCGTATAGCAACTTTTTGTGTGTCGAGTTGCATGTGACAGGTTAGTGTAGCAAGTTGTGTGCAGCAAGTTTTGCGCATGGCGAGTTTTGCGCGTGGTGCCTTTTGAGTATGTGCAAGTTTTGTGTGAGGCAACTTTTGCATCTGTTGCAACTTTTGTGCATGTGGCAATTTTTCTGCGTGTGCAAGTTTTGCGTGTGGCGAGTTTTCCATGAGGTGAGTTTTGCACTTGTGGCGAGTTTTGCAAGAGCCTAGTTTTTGCATGTGGCGAGTTCTGCGCGTGGCGAGTTTTGAGTGGCGACTTTTGTGTTTCGACTTTTATGTGGCGAGGTTGGTGTATTTGTGGTGAAATGTGTGCTGAGGGTGGTATATGTGTTCAAGCACGTGGTAGTGTGTGGCGCATTTTGTGTGTTTGTTCATATCCCTGTGTGTGGTGAGTATCCCATGTCGGGGCCCCACCTTAGCAACTGTACGGTATATACTCTTTGGCGCCATCGCTCTCATTCTTTAAGTCCCCCTTGTTCCTTTCATTTTTTCCCATTATGTAGATAGGGGCAAAATTGTTTGGTGAACTGGAAAGCGCGGGGTTAAAATTTCACCTCACAACATAGCCTATGAGGCTCTCGGGGTCCAGACGTGTGACTGTGCAAAATTTTGTGGCTGTAGCTGCGACGCCTCCAACACTTTTCCTTTCACTTTTTCCCCATTATGTAGATAGGGGCAAAATTGTTTGGTGAATTGGAAAGCACGGGGTTAAAATTTCACCTCACAACATAGCCTATGATGCTCTCAGGGTCCAGATGTGTAACTGTGCAAAATTTTGTGGCTGTAGCTGCGACGCCTCCAACACTTTTCCTTTCACTTTTTCCCCATTATGTAGATAGGGGCAAAATTGTTTGGTGAATTGGAAAGCACGGGGTTAAAATTTCACCTCACAACATAGCCTATGATGCTCTCAGGGTCCAGATGTGTAACTGTGCAAAATTTTGTGGCTGTAGCTGCGACGCCTCCAACACTTTTCCTTTCACTTTTTTCCCCATTATGTAGATAGGGGCAAAATTGTTTGGTGAATTGGAACGCACGGGGTTAAAATTTCGCTTCACAACATAGCCTATGACGCTCTCAGGGTCCAGACGTGTGACTGTGCAAAATTTTGTGGCTGTAGCTGCGATGGTGCACATGCCAATCCCGGACATACACACATACACATACACACACATACACACACACATTCAGCTTTATATATTAGATGATGCTATAGATGACAGTGCACGTACATTATATTTTTTATATATGGTATATATCGAACATGGCGCTATAGGTGAAAGTGCGCGTACATGTTTTTGGTGTATATACAGAACATGGCGGTGTAGGTGGCAGTGCACGTACATGGATATAATGTATATGGTATATATATAACATGACGCTATAGATGGCAGTACACGTACATGGTGTATATATAGAACATGCCACTATAGGTGGCAGTGCGCGTATATGTATATGGTGTATATACAGAACATGACGGTATAGGTGGCAGTGCACATACATGGATATAATGTACGGTATATATATATATATATATATATATATATATATATATATAAAACATGACGCTATAGGTGGCAGTGTGCGTACATGTATATGACATATATATACGCACATATACATGTATATGGTATGTATACCATATACATGTATAAGGTATATACATGTACACGTACATTATATCTTGTATATGGTATATAAAGAACATGATGTATAGGAGACAATGCTCCTACATGTATATATAGAACATGATGGTATAGGTGACAGTGTGCATACATGTATATGGTGTATATACACTGCTCAAAAAAATAAAGGGAACATTTAAACAACAAAATATAACTCCAAGTAAATCAAACTTCTGTGAAATCAAACTGTCCACTTAGGAAGCAACACTGTTTGACAATCAATTTCACATGCTGTTGTGCAAATGGAATAGACAGCAGATGGAAATTATTGGCAATTATCGAGACACACTCAATAAAGGAGTGGTTCTGCAGGTGGGGTGCACAGACCACATCTCAGTACCAATGCTTTCTGGCTGATGTTTTGGTCACTTTTGAATGTTAGTTGTGCTTTCACACTCATGGTAGCATGAGACGGACTCTACAGCCCACACAAGTGGCTCAGGTAGTGCAGCTCATCCAGGATGGCACATCAATGCGAGCTGTGGCAAGGTTTGCTGTGTCTGTCAGTGAAGTGTCCAGAGGCTGGAGGAGCTACCAGGAGACAAGCCAGTACACCAGGAGACGTGGAGGGGGCTGTAGGAGGGCAACAACCTAGCAGCAGGACCGCTACCTCAGCCTTTGTGCAAGGAGGAACAGGAGGAGCACTGCCAGAGCCCTGCAAAATGACCTCCAGCAGGCCACAAATGTGCATGTGTCTGCACAAACGGTTAGAAACAGACTTCATGAGGATGGTCTGAGTGCCCAACGTCCACAGATGGGGGTTGTGCTCAAAGCCCAACACGGTGCAGGATGCTTGGCATTTGCCACAGAACACCAGGATTGGCAAATTCGCCACTGGCGCTCTTCACAGATGAAAGCAGGTTCACACTGAGCACATGTGACAGACGTGACAGTGTCTGGAGACGCCATGGAGAGCGATCTGCTGCCTGCAACATCCTTCAGGATTACCGATTTGGCAGTGTGTCAGTAATGGTGTGGGGTGGCATTTCTTTGGAAGGCCGCACAGCCCTCCATGTGCTCGCCAGAGGTAGCGTGATGGTCATTAGGTACCGAGATGAGATCCTCAGACCCCTTGTGAGACTATATGCTGGTGCGGTAGGCCCTGGGTTCCTCCTAATGCAGGATAATGCCAGACCTCATGTGGCTGGAGTGTGTCAGCAGTTCCTGCAAGATGAATGCATTGAAGCTATGGACTGGCCCGTCCATTCCCCAGACCTGAATCCGACTGAACACATCTGCGTCATCATGTCTCGCGCCATCCACCAACATCACGTTGCACCACAGACTGTCCAGTTGGTGGATGCTTTAGTCCACGTCTGCTCAGCTTTTTTTTAGTGGTACTTTTGTCCACCATCAAATCCCCCTTGTAATATTAAGTAATCTAGCTCTGAGGGTCCTATCTAAATGTCAATAAAACATGACCTTTATTGGTAACCATAAAAATTGATTCTGGACCATCCACATAAATGACAAAAACAAAAAACAAAAACATAAAAGTGCGCGTGCTCATAAGTGCTCAATTAAAAATTGGTTTGGTCTCACCAAATCTCGTTGTCCCATATCGATTCCATCATGAACAGGAGCAAAGATATGCACCTACTTGCATTAAATAGCAGGGGGAAGAGGATGTCTATTCTTCCCTGTCGTGCCCCTGCATTGCTCCAGTCCTGACAAGGATAGTCCCCAAATATATGCTGTTTGGGGTACCCACCACCTCTCAAGAAATGTATGTATTTTTCCCTACGCGTTTCCTCCCCAATAAGGATTCATCAGGGGAATCTCATGATAAATATTGAAGAGTGGGATCTCTTATAAATAATCTTATAATTCAAAAATATCAATGGGAGCTCTGCAGTGGCAGATATCCCCCTCACTAGGTGTGACCGTTGCATCATCAACCCTATTGTAAATGTGGCAGGAGATCCCTCAGGAGACCATCCGCCGCCTCATCAGGAGCATGCCCAGGCATTGTAGGGAGGTCATACAGGCACATGGAGGCCACACACACTACTGAGCATCATTTCCTTGTCTTGAGGCATTTCCACTGAAGTTGGATTAGCCTGTAATTTGATTTTCCACTTTGATTTTGAGGATCATTCCAAATCCAGACCTCCATGGGATATTAATTTTGATTTACATTGATCATTTTTATGTTTTATTGTTCTCAACACATTCCACTATGTAATGAATAAAGATTTACCACTGGAATATTTCATTCAGTGATCTAGGATGTGCGATTTTAGTGTTCCCTTTATTTTTTGAGCATTGTATATAACATGACAGTATACGTGGCAGTGCACATACATGGATATAATGTATATGGTATATATAGAACATGACACTCTAAGTGACAGTGTGCGCACAAGTATATGGTATATACAGAACATGACGGCATAGGTGAGTGTGCGTACCTGTATATGGTATATATAGAACATGATGGTATAGGTGACAGTGTGCGTACATGTATATGGTATATATAGAACATGACGCTATAAGTGACTGCGTACATGTATATGGTATATATAGAACATGACGGAATAGGTGACAGTGTGCGTACATGTATGTGGTATATATAGAAAATGATGGTATAGGTGACAGTGTGCGTACATGTAAATGGTGTATACAGAACATGACGCTATAAGTGACTGTGCGTACATGTATATGGTGTATACAGAACATGACGGTATAGGTGGCAGTGTGCGTACATGTATATGGTGTATACAGAACATGACGGTATAAGTGACAGTGTGCGTACATGTATATGGTATATACAGAACATGACGCTATAAGTGACAGTGTGCGTACCTGTATATGGTATATATAGAACATGACGGTATAGGTGGCAGTGCACGTACATGTATATGGTATATATAGAACATGACGCTATAGGTGACAGTGTGCGTACCTGTATATGGTATATACAGAACATGACGGTATAGGTGGCAGTGCACGTACATGTATATGGTGTATATACAGAACATGACAGTATAGGTGACAGTGTGCGTACATGTATATGGTATATACAGAACATGACCAGTGGCTGACTGGCAAATTTTAGCCTGGGGGGCAAGCACACAGCAGTGGCCCATGAGTAGCGGCTCATCCTTAAAGGGGTTGTCGGATCTTATGCTACATGTCTACAGACACTATGTGTGAATCCTCATATCATGCGCTATGAAGATTCTCTGGTGCCGGCAACAGGTGGTCTTGTGACTGCAAGCATGCGATATATATATTCCCAGCCACATTTCGACTAGACTGTTTTGGGCCTTGTTCAATACAGTTGCATTAGGCCATGCAAGTCTGGTCGGCATGTGACCGCATGTATGCAAATCACAAACTTACAGCCACACACCCGCCAAATGACCACAGCACTGCCAGCAATGTGAGAAGCACAAGTCTGCAGTCCAAAGAATGACAGAGTGAATGCACCAATGGCACACACACACATGCACAGCCCCACTGTATAATGACACACACATGCACAGCCCCACTGTATAATGACACACACAGCCCCACTGTATGACACACACACGCACGCACAGCCCCACTGTATAATGACACACACACACAGCTACACTGTATAATGACAGACAGCCCCACTGTATAATGACACACACGCACAGCCCCACTGTATAATGACAGGCACAAGCACAGCCCCACTGTATAATGACAGGCACACGCACGGCCCCACTGTATAATGACACACACACGCACGGCCCCACTGTATAATGACACACACACTCTCACACAGCCCCCCTCTGTATAATGACAGGCACACGCACAGCCCCACTATATAATGACAGGCACACGCACGGCCCCACTGTATAATGACACACACACACACAGCCCCACTGTATAATGACAGGCACAAGCACAGCCCCACTGTATAATGACAGGCACACACACAGCCCCACTGTATAATGACAGACACACGCACGGCCCCACTGTATAATGACACACACACGCACGGCCCCACTGTATAATGACACACACACTCTCACACAGCCCCCCTCTGTATAATGACAGGCACACGCACAGCCCCACTGTATAATGACAGGCACACGCACGGCCCCACTGTATAATGACAGGCACATGCACGGCCCCACTGTATAATGACACACACACACACACACACACCCATTGTATAATGACAGGCACACGCACGGCCCCACTATATAATGACAGGCACACGCACGGCCCCACTGTATAATGACACGCACACGCACGGCCCCACTGTATAATGACACACATGCAGCTCACAGATGCACGCAGCACACACACGCACGCAGCTCACACACACGCACGCACGCAGCTCACACACACGCACGCACGCAGCTCACACACACGCACGCAGCTCACACACACACGCACGCAGCTCACACACACGCACGCAGCTCACACACATGCACGCAGCTCACACGCACACATGCACGCAGCTCTCACACACGCACGCAGCTCACACACACACGCACGCACGCAGCTCACACACACACGCACGCAGCTCACACACGCACGCACGCAGCTCACACACACACGCACGCACGCAGCTCACACACACACGCACGCAGCTCACACACACACACACTCTCCTCATACACACACACAGACACTCTCCTCTGTGGTGCAGGGGCGGCTGATGTCCATGTGCAGCTCTTCAGTTTCTCCTGCTCACAGCTCTGCACTGTCCCGGCACTTCCCCCATCTCTCCTTCTCTGCCGGGATAGCAGATAAGAGCAGGAGAAGCCGGAGCTCCGTGCACACACAGGCCGGTATGCCGGTATGCTGACCTTTCATCTTGGCTGCTGGCTCTCTCCCTCAGAGTGGCAGTGGCGCATAGGAGCTTGCTCATCACATACCCCTGCAGCCTGCATGTCAGGGCTGCTGGCGTGATGACACCATCGCGCACTACAGGTGCGCTATGTATTAGTCACTGCCAGTCCTCCAGCGGCCCTGTGCAGCTGCTTAGACACCGGCCCGGGGGGCATATGCATTTCTGCCACCTGGGCCAGCCCGCGCCTGCTGCCAGTCCTCCAGCGGCCCTGTGCAGCTGCTTAGACACCGGCCCGGGGGGCATATGCATTTCTGCCACCTGGGCCAGCCCGCGCCTGAACATGACGCTATAAGTGACAGTTTCCGTAGATATATATGGTATATACAGAACATGACGGTATAGGTGGCAGTTTCCGTAGATATATATGGTATATACAGAACATGACGGTATAGGTGGCAGTTTCCGTAGATATATATGGTATATACAGAACATGACGGTATAGGTGGCAGTTTCCGTAGATATATATGGTATATACAGAACATGACGGTATAGGTGGCAGTTTCCGTAGATATATATGGTATATACAGAACATGACGGTATAGGTGGCAGTTTCCGTAGATATATATGGTATATACAGAACATGACGGTATAGGTGGCAGTTTCCGTAGATATACATGGTATATACAGAACATGACGGTATAGGTGGCAGTTTCCGTAGATATACATGGTATATACAGAACATGACGTTATAGGTGGCAGTTTCCGTAGATATACATGGTATATACAGAACATGACGGTATAGGTGGCAGTTTCCGTAGATATACATGGTATATACAGAACATGACGGTATAGGTGGCAGTTTCCGTAGATATACATGGTATATACAGAACATGACGGTATAGGTGGCAGTTTCCGTAGATATATATGGTATATACAGAACATGACGGTATAGGTGGCAGTTTCCGTAGATATATATGGTATATACAGAACATGACGGTATAGGTGGCAGTTTCCGTAGATATATATGGTATATACAGAACATGACGGTATAGGTGGCAGTTTCCGTAGATATATATGGTATATACAGAACATGACGGTATAGGTGGCAGTTTCCGTAGATATATATGGTATATACAGAACATGACGGTATAGGTGGCAGTTTCCGTAGATATATATGGTATATACAGAACATGACGGTATAGGTGGCAGTTTCCGTAGATATATATGGTATATACAGAACATGACGGTATAGGTGGCAGTTTGCGTACATGTATATTGTGTATAAATATCACATGACACTATTGGTGGCAGTGCCCATACATGGATACAATGTATACGGTGTATATGGTGGCAGTGCACGTACATTATATCAGGCCCGGTATATACGGTAATAACCCTCCGCACACAGGAATACACGGACTCCTCTCGGACACCCTGGTTTCCGGGTGTGAGGCTGCAGGAGAACAGCTCTGGGGCCTAGTACATGGCGGCTCGTCCTCGGGCTCACACACAGACACCTCCCGCCCCTCCACATACGAACCTGCTGGTATCTACTGCTGCTCTGCTCCGACATGTCAGCTGGAGATGACCCGGCAGAGGCCAAATAGTGACCCGAGAGCGAAGAGAACAAGACGGCGGCGGCCGAGGAGAACAGATGGTGAGAATGATCCAGATAACACTGCCCAATGGAGGGAGGAGGGAGCGCGGCGAGGAGGAGACTGGCTGAGGGGAAGCTGCGCTCAGCGGCCAGCACTGTGTGTGCACTACATACTATATACAGGATACACTGCATACAGCCTCTGTGTGTATATATATATATCTACTGTATACAGTCTGTGTGTGCACTACATACTATATACAGGATGCACTGCATACAGCCTCTGTGTGTATATATATATATCTACTGTATACAGTCTGTGTGTGCACTACATACTATATACAGGATGCACTGCATACAGCCTCTGTGTGTATATATATATATCTACTGTATACAGTCTGTGTGTGCACTACATACTATATACAGGATGCACTGCATACAGCCTCTGTGTGTATATATATATCTACTGTATACAGTCTGTGTGTGCACTACATACTATATACAGGATACACTGCATACAGCCTCTGTGTGTATATATATATCTACTGTATACAGTCTGTGTGTGCACTACATACTATATACAGGATACACTGCATACAGCCTCTGTGTGTATATATATATATCTACTGTATACAGTCTGTGTGTGCACTACATACTATATACAGGATACACTGCATACAGCCTCTGTGTGTATATATATATCTACTGTATACAGTCTGTGTGTGCACTACATACTATATACAGGATACACTGCATACAGCCTCTGTGTGTATATATATATCTACTGTATACAGTCTGTGTGTGCACTACATACTATATACAGGATACACTGCATACAGCCTCTGTGTGTATATATATATATATCTACTGTATACAGTCTGTGTGTGCACTACATACTATATACAGGATACACTGCATACAGCCTCTGTGTGTATATATATATCTACTGTATACAGTCTGTGTGTGCACTACATACTATATACAGGATACACTGCATACAGCCTCTGTGTGTATATATATATCTACTGTATACAGTCTGTGTGTGCACTACATACTATATACAGGATACACTGCATACAGCCTCTGTGTGTATATATATATATCTACTGTATACAGTCTGTGTGTGCACTACATACTATATACAGGATACACTGCATACAGCCTCTGTGTGTATATATATATCTACTGTATACAGTCTGTGTGTGCACTACATACTATATACAGGATACACTGCATACAGCCTCTGTGTGTATATATATATATATATCTACTGTATACAGTCTGTGTGTGCACTACATACTATATACAGGATACACTGCATACAGCCTCTGTGTGTATATATATATATCTACTGTATACAGTCTGTGTGTGCACTACATACTATATACAGGATACACTGCATACAGCCTCTGTGTGTATATATATATATCTACTGTATACAGTCTGTGTGTGCACTACATACTATATACAGGATACACTGCATACAGCCTCTGTGTGTGTATATATATCTACTGTATACAGTCTGTGTGTGCACTACATACTATATACAGGATACACTGCATACAGCCTCTGTATATATATATATATCTACTGTATACAGTCTGTGTGTGCACTACATACTATATACAGGATACACTGCATACAGCCTCTGTGTGTATATATATATATATCTACTGTATACAGTCTGTGTGTGCACTACATACTATATACAGGATACACTGCATACAGCCTCTGTGTGTATATATATATATCTACTGTATACAGTCTGTGTGTGCACTACATACTATATACAGGATACACTGCATACAGCCTCTGTGTGTATATATATATCTACTGTATACAGTCTGTGTGTGCACTACATACTATATACAGGATACACTGCATACAGCCTCTGTGTGTATATATATATCTACTGTATACAGTCTGTGTGTGCACTACATACTATATACAGGATACACTGCATACAGCCTCTGTGTGTATATATATATATCTACTGTATACAGTCTGTGTGTGCACTACATACTATATACAGGATACACTGCATACAGCCTCTGTGTGTATATATATATCTACTGTATACAGTCTGTGTGTGCACTACATACTATATACAGGATACACTGCATACAGCCTCTGTGTGTATATATATATATCTACTGTATACAGTCTGTGTGTGCACTACATACTATATACAGGATACACTGCATACAGCCTCTGTGTGTATATATATATATCTACTGTATACAGTCTGTGTGTGCACTACATACTATATACAGGATACACTGCATACAGCCTCTGTGTGTATATATATATCTACTGTATACAGTCTGTGTGTGCACTACATACTATATACAGGATACACTGCATACAGCCTCTGTGTGTATATATATATCTACTGTATACAGTCTGTGTGTGCACTACATACTATATACAGGATACACTGCATACAGCCTCTGTGTGTATATATATATATCTACTGTATACAGTCTGTGTGTGCACTACATACTATATACAGGATACACTGCATACAGCCTCTGTGTGTATATATATATCTACTGTATACAGTCTGTGTGTGCACTACATACTATATACAGGATACACTGCATACAGCCTCTGTGTGTATATATATATATATATCTACTGTATACAGTCTGTGTGTGCACTACATACTATATACAGGATACACTGCATACAGCCTCTGTGTGTATATATATATATCTACTGTATACAGTCTGTGTGTGCACTACATACTATATACAGGATACACTGCATACAGCCTCTGTGTGTATATATATATATCTACTGTATACAGTCTGTGTGTGCACTACATACTATATACAGGATACACTGCATACAGCCTCTGTGTGTGTATATATATCTACTGTATACAGTCTGTGTGTGCACTACATACTATATACAGGATACACTGCATACAGCCTCTGTATATATATATATATCTACTGTATACAGTCTGTGTGTGCACTACATACTATATACAGGATACACTGCATACAGCCTCTGTGTGTATATATATATATCTACTGTATACAGTCTGTGTGTGCACTACATACTATATACAGGATACACTGCATACAGCCTCTGTGTGTATATATATATATCTACTGTATACAGTCTGTGTGTGCACTACATACTATATACAGGATACACTGCATACAGCCTCTGTGTGTATATATATATCTACTGTATACAGTCTGTGTGTGCACTACATACTATATACAGGATACACTGCATACAGCCTCTGTGTGTATATATATATATCTACTGTATACAGTCTGTGTGTGCACTACATACTATATACAGGATACACTGCATACAGCCTCTGTGTGTATATATATATCTACTGTATACAGTCTGTGTGTGCACTACATACTATATACAGGATACACTGCATACAGCCTCTGTGTGTATATATATCTACTGTATACAGTCTGTGTGTGCACTACATACTATATACAGGATACACTGCATACAGCCTCTGTGTGTATATATATATATATCTACTGTATACAGTCTGTGTGTGCACTACATACTATATACAGGATACACTGCATACAGCCTCTGTGTGTATATATATATCTACTGTATACAGTCTGTGTGTGCACTACATACTATATACAGGATACACTGCATACAGCCTCTGTGTGTATATATATATATCTACTGTATACAGTCTGTGTGTGCACTACATACTATATACAGGATACACTGCATACAGCCTCTGTGTGTATATATATATCTACTGTATACAGTCTGTGTGTGCACTACATACTATATACAGGATACACTGCATACAGCCTCTGTGTGTATATATATATCTACTGTATACAGTCTGTGTGTGCACTACATACTATATACAGGATACACTGCATACAGCCTCTGTGTGTATATATATATATCTACTGTATACAGTCTGTGTGTGCACTACATACTATATACAGGATACACTGCATACAGCCTCTGTGTGTATATATATATATCTACTGTATACAGTCTGTGTGTGCACTACATACTATATACAGGATACACTGCATACAGCCTCTGTGTGTATATATATATATCTACTGTATACAGTCTGTGTGTGCACTACATACTATATACAGGATACACTGCATACAGCCTCTGTGTGTATATATATATCTACTGTATACAGTCTGTGTGTGCACTACATACTATATACAGGATACACTGCATACAGCCTCTGTGTGTATATATATATATATCTACTGTATACAGTCTGTGTGTGCACTACATACTATATACAGGATACACTGCATACAGCCTCTGTGTGTATATATATATATCTACTGTATACAGTCTGTGTGTGCACTACATACTATATACAGGATACACTGCATACAGCCTCTGTGTGTATATATATATATATATATATATCTACTGTATACAGTCTGTGTGTGCACTACATACTATATACAGGATACACTGCATACAGCCTCTGTGTGTATATATATTTATCTACTGTATACAGTCTGTGTGTGCACTACATACTATATACAGGATACACTGCATACAGCCTCTGTGTGTATATATATTTATCTACTGTATACAGTCTGTGTGTGCACTACATACTATATACAGGATACACTGCATACAGCCTCTGTGTGTATATATATATCTACTGTATACAGTCTGTGTGTGCACTACATACTATATACAGGATACACTGCATACAGCCTCTGTGTGTATATATATATCTACTGTATACAGTCTGTGTGTGCACTACATACTATATACAGGATACACTGCATACAGCCTCTGTGTGTATATATATATCTACTGTATACAGTCTGTGTGTGCACTACATACTATATACAGGATACACTGCATACAGCCTCTGTGTGTATATATATATATCTACTGTATACAGTCTGTGTGTGCACTACATACTATATACAGGATACACTGCATACAGCCTCTGTGTGTATATATATATATCTACTGTATACAGTCTGTGTGTGCACTACATACTATATACAGGATACACTGCATACAGCCTCTGTGTGTATATACCGTATATACTCGAGTATAAGCCGACCCGAGTATAAGCCGACCCCCCTAATTTTGCCACAAAAAACTGGGAAAACTTATTGACTCGAGTATAAGCCTAGGGTGGAAATGCAGCATTTACCGGTGAATTTCAAAAATAAAAATAGATCATTATTTCCCCATAGCTGTGCCATATAGTGCTCTGCACCGTTCATATTTCCCCATAGGTGTGAACCATATAGTGCTCTGCACCGTTCATTGTGCCCCCTAGCTGTGCCATATACGGTGCTCTGCACCGTTCATTGTGCCCCATAGATGTGCCATATACGGTGCTCTGCACCGTTCACGGTGCCCCATAGCTGTGCCATATACGGTGCTCTGCACCGTTCACTGTGCCCCATAGCTGTGCCATATACGGTGCTCTGCACCGTTCACTGTGCCCCATAGCTGTGCTGTGCCATATACGGTGCTCTGCACCGTTCACTGTGCCCCATAGCTGTGCCATATACGGTGCTCTGCACCGTTCACTGTGCCCCATAGCTGTGCTGTGCCATATACGGTGCTCTGCACCGTTCACTGTGCCCCATACATAGCTGTGCTGTGCCATATACGGTGCTCTGCACCGTTCACTGTGCCCCATAGCTGTGCTGTGCCATATACGGTGCTCTGCACCGTTCACTGTGCCCCATAGCTGTGCTGTGCCATATACGGTGCTCTGCACCGTTCACTGTGCCCCATAGCTGTGCTGTGCCATATACGGTGCTCTGCACCGTTCACTGTGCCCCATAGCTGTGCTGTGCCATATACGGTGCTCTGCACCGTTCACTGTGCCCCATAGCTGTGCTGTGCCATATACGGTGCTCTGCACCGTTCACTGTGCCCCATAGCTGTGCTGTGCCATATACGGTGCTCTGCACCGTTCACTGTGCCCCATAGCTGTGCTGTGCCATATACGGTGCTCTGCACCGTTCACTGTGCCCCATAGCTGTGCTGTGCCATATACGGTGCTCTGCACCGTTCACTGTGCCCCATAGCTGTGCTGTGCCATATACGGTGCTCTGCACCGTTCATTGTGCCCCATAGCTGTGCTGTGCCATATACGGTGCTCTGCACCGTTCACTGTGCCCCATAGCTGTGCTGTGCCATATACGGTGCTCTGCACCGTTCACTGTGCCCCATAGATGTTCCACATAAATTTGTGCCGCCGCTGCCGCAATAAAGAAAAAAAACCACATACTCACCTCCCTTGATTGCAGCTCCCGGCGTCTCGTTCCGGCGCCTCCATCTTCCCGGCGTCTCTGCTCTGACTGATCAGGCAGAGGGCGCCGCGCACACTGTATGCGTCATCGCGCCCTCTGCCTGAACAGTCAGAGAGCAGAGACGCCGGGAAGATGGAGGCGCCGGCCGGGAAGATGGATCGGCGCCCGGCGGCTGGAACGAGGACAGGTGAATATAACATACTCACCTAGTCCTGGCGATCCTCGCGCTGTCCCCTCCTGTCTTCGGCGCTGCAGATTCTTTCTCTATCAGCGGTCACCGGCACCGCTGATTAGAGGAATGAATAGGCGGCTCCACCCCTATGGGAGGTGGAGCCGCTTATTCATTTCTGTAATGAGCGGTCCCACGTGACCGCTGAAGAGAGGAAGAAACTGCAGCGCCGAAGCCCGTGGGACGGCAGGGACAGCGCGAGGATCGCTGGGACTAGGTAAGTATGCCTCAGCGCCCTCACCCCCTCACCCGCCGACCCCACCGCTACCGTGACTCGAGTATAAGCCGAGGGGGGCACTTTCAGCCCATAAATTTGGGCTGAAAATCTCGGCTTATACTCGAGTATATACGGTATATATATCTACTGTATACAGTCTGTGTGTGCACTACATACTATATACAGGATACACTGCATACAGCCTCTGTGTGTATATATATATCTACTGTATACAGTCTGTGTGTGCACTACATACTATATACAGGATACACTGCATACAGCCTCTGTGTGTATATATATATATATCTACTGTATACAGTCTGTGTGTGCACTACATACTATATACAGGATACACTGCATACAGCCTCTGTGTGTATATATATATATCTACTGTATACAGTCTGTGTGTGCACTACATACTATATACAGGATACACTGCATACAGCCTCTGTGTGTATATATATATATATATCTACTGTATACAGTCTGTGTGTGCACTACATACTATATACAGGATACACTGCATACAGCCTCTGTGTGTATATATATTTATCTACTGTATACAGTCTGTGTGTGCACTACATACTATATACAGGATACACTGCATACAGCCTCTGTGTGTATATATATTTATCTACTGTATACAGTCTGTGTGTGCACTACATACTATATACAGGATACACTGCATACAGCCTCTGTGTGTATATATATTTATCTACTGTATACAGTCTGTGTGTGCACTACATACTATATACAGGATACACTGCATACAGCCTCTGTGTGTATATATATATCTACTGTATACAGTCTGTGTGTGCACTACATACTATATACAGGATACACTGCATACAGCCTCTGTGTGTATATATATATCTACTGTATACAGTCTGTGTGTGCACTACATACTATATACAGGATACACTGCATACAGCCTCTGTGTGTATATATATATATCTACTGTATACAGTCTGTGTGTGCACTACATACTATATACAGGATACACTGCATACAGCCTCTGTGTGTATATATATATCTACTGTATACAGTCTGTGTGTGCACTACATACTATATACAGGATACACTGCATACAGCCTCTGTGTGTATATATATATATCTACTGTATACAGTCTATGTGTGCACTACATACTATATACAGGATACACTGCATACAGCCTCTGTGTGTATATATATATATCTACTGTATACAGTCTGTGTGTGCACTACATACTATATACAGGATACACTGCATACAGCCTCTGTGTGTATATATATATATCTACTGTATACAGTCTGTGTGTGCACTACATACTATATACAGGATACACTGCATACAGCCTCTGTGTGTATATATATATCTACTGTATACAGTTTGTGTGTAGATACATATACAGTGGGGCAAAAAAGTATTTAGTCAGTCAGCAATAGTGCAAGTTCCACCACTTAAAAAGATGAGAGGCGTCTGTAATTTACAGCATAGGTAGACCTCAACTATGGGAGACAAACTGAGAAAAAAAAATCCAGAAAATCACATTGTCTGTTTTTTTAACATTTTATTTGCATATTATGGTGGAAAATAAGTATTTGGTCAGAAACAAAATTTCATCTCCATACTTTGTAATATATCCTTTGTTGGCAATGACAGAGGTCAAACGTTTTCTGTAAGTCTTCACAAGGTTGCCACACACTGTTGTTGGTATGTTGGCCCATTTCTCCATGCAGATCTCCTCTAGAGCAGTGATGTTTTTGGCTTTTCGCTTGGCAACACGGACTTTCAACTCCCTCCAAAGGTTTTCTATAGGGTTGAGATCTGGAGACTGGCTAGGCCACTCCAGGACCTTGAAATGCTTCTTACGAAGCCACTCCTTCGTTGCCCTGGCGGTGAGCTTTGGATCATTGTCATGTTGAAAGACCCAGCCACGTTTCATCTTCAATGCCCTTGCTGATGGAAGGAGGTTTGCACTCAAAATCTCACGATACATGGCCCCATTCATTCTTTCATGTACCCGGATCAGTCGTCCTGGCCCCTTTGCAGAGAAACAGCCCCAAAGCATGATGTTTCCACCACCATGCTTTACAGTAGGTATGGTGTTTGATGGATGCAACTCAGTATTCTTTTTCCTCCAAACACGACAAGTTGTGTTTCTACCAAACAGTTCCAGTTTGGTTTCATCAGACCATAGGACATTCTCCCAAAACTCCTCTGGATCATCCAAATGCTCTCTAGCAAACTTCAGACGGGCCCGGACATGTACTGGCTTAAGCAGTGGGACACGTCTGGCACTGCAGGATCTGAGTCCATGGTGGCGTAGTGTGTTACTTATGGTAGGCCTTGTTACATTGGTCCCGGCTCTCTGCAGTTCATTCACTAGGTCCCCCCGCGTAGTTCTGGGATTTTTGCTCACCGTTCTTGTGATCATTCTGACCCCACGGGGTGGGATTTTGCGTGGAGCCCCAGATCGAGGGAGATTATCAGTGGTCTTGTATGTCTTCCATTTTCTAATTATTGCTCCCACTATTGATTTCTTCACTCCAAGCTGGTTGGCTATTGCAGATTCAGTCTTCCCAGCCTGGTGCAGGGCTACAATTTTGTTTCTGGTGTCCTTTGACAGCTCTTTGGTCTTCACCATAGTGGAGTTTGGAGTCAGACTGTTTGAGGGTGTGCACAGGTGTCTTTTTATACTGATAACAAGTTTAAACAGGTGCCATTACTACAGGTAATGAGTGGAGGAAAGAGGAGACTCTTAAAGAAGAAGTTACAGGTCTGTGAGAGCCAGAAATCTTGATTGTTTGCTTCTGACCAAATACTTATTTTCCACCATAATATGCAAAAAAAATGATAAAAAAACAGACAATGTGATTTTCTGGATTTTTTTTTCTCAGTTTGTCTCCCATAGTTGAGGTCTACCTATGATGTAAATTACAGACGCCTCTCATCTTTTTAAGTGGTGGAACTTGCACTATTGCTGACTGACTAAATACTTTTTTGCCCCACTGTAGATATTTACTATATACAGTCTCTGTGTGTGTGTATACAGTTTATGTGTGTATAGCCACATATGTATACTGTATACAGTCCCCTTGTGTAGATACATATAGATATACTAGATGGTGGCCCGATTCTAACGCATCGGGTATTCTAGAATATGCATGTCCTCGTAGTATATTGCCCAGCCACGTACTATATTGCCCAGTCACGTAGTATATTGCCCAGTTACATAGTATATTGCCCAGCCACGTAGTATATTGCCCAGCCACGTAGTATATTGCCCAGCCACGTAGTATATTGCCCAGTCACGTAGTATATTGCCCAGCCACGTACTATATTGCCCAGCCATGTAGTATATTGCCCAGTCACGTAGTATATTGCCCAGTCACGTAGTATATTGCCCAGTTACATAGTATATTGCCCAGCCACGTAGTATATTGCCCAGTCACGTATTATATTGCCCAGTCACGTAGTATATTGCCCAGTGACGTAGTATATTGCACAGCCACGTAGTATATTGCACAATCACGTAGTATATTGCCCAGTTACGTAGTATATTGCACAGCCACGTAGTATATTGCCCAGCCACGTAGTATATTGCCCAGCCACGTAGTATATTGCCCAGCCACGTAGTATATTGCCCAGCCACGTAGTATATTGCCCAGTTACGTAGTATATTGCCCAGCCACGTAGCATACTTCCCAGTCACGTAGTATATTGCCCAGCCACGTATGTAACAGGTTAAAAAATAAATAAACATATACTCACCTTCCGAAGACCCCTTGAAGTCCTGCCGCTTGTGTGCGGTGCACGCGGCAGCCTCCGGTCCCAGGGTTGGTATGAGCGCAGCACCTGTGATGACGTCACGGTTACATGACCGTGACGTCATGGCAGGTCCTTCTCGCATAGCATCCTTGGCACCGGAACCTGCTGCTTGCACTGCCGAGGACACCAGGCCATGTCGGAGGGTGAGAATAACCTTTTTTTTTATTATTCTTATTTGTAACATTAGATCTTTATACTATTGATGCTGCATACGCAGCATCAATAGTAAAAAGTTGGTCACACGGGGTTAATAGCTGCGTAACCAGAGTCCTTTACACCACGCTCCGGTAACGCTGGCATTAACCCTGTGTGAGGGCTGACTGGATGACTGGAGGGGAGTATGGAGCGGGCACTGACTGCGGGGAGGAAAGAGCAGCCATATTGCCGCCGGACTGCGGCCGTCGCTGATTGGTCGTGGCAATGGTTGTGGGCGTTTTGCCACGACCAATCAGCGACTTGGATTCAATGACAGACAGAGGCCGCGACCAATGAATATCCGTGACAGACAGACAGATAGAAGGACGGACAGAAAGACGGAAGTGACCCTTAGACAATTATATAGTAGATACTGTATACATTCTGTGTCTATAGCTACATATAGAGATATATACTGTATACAGTCTGTGTATATAGCTACATATAGATATATACTGTATACAGTCTCTGTGTCTATAGATACATATAGATATACACTGTATGCAGTCTCTCTGTGTAGATACATATAGATATATACTGTATACAGTCTCTGTGTGTATAGATACATATAGATATATACTGTATACAGTCTCCCTGTGTATAGATACATATAGATATATACTGTATACAATCTCTGCAATCTCTGTGTGTATAGATACATATAGATATATACAGTATACAGTCTGTGTGTACAGATACATATAGATATATACTGTATACAGTCTGTGTATATATAGCTATATATATATTATGTATACAGTCTCTGTATAGATACAAATAGATATATACTGTATACAGTCTGTGTGTAGATACATATAGATATATACTGTATACAGTCTCTGTGTATATAGCTGTATATATATACTGTATACAGCCTCTGTATGTATAGATACACTATCGTTCAAAAGTTTAGGGTTACTTTGAAATTTCCTTATTTTTGAAAGAAAAGCACAGTTTTTTTCCCAATGAAGCTAACATTAAATGATTCAAAAATACACTCTATACATTGTTAATGTGGTAAATGACTATTCTAGCTGCAAACATCTGGTTTGTAATGCCCATTTCCAACAACCATCACTCCAGTGTTCTTATTTATGGTACTTTGTGTTTGCTAACTGTTTAAGAAGGCTAATGGATGGTTAGAATACCCTTGAAAACCCTTGTGCAAGTACGTTAGCACAGCTGAGAACAGTTTGGCTGATTAGAGAACCTTTATACCTGACCTTCCTTTGAGCTAGTTGAGAATCTGGAGCATTACATTTGTTTGTTCCATTAAACTCTCAAAATGGCCAGAAAAAAAAGAACTTTCATGTGAAACTCGACAGTCTGTTCTTGTTCTTAGAAATGAAGGCTATTTCATGCGAGAAACTGCAAGATTTCCTACAACTGTGTGAACTACTCCCTTCAGAGGAGAGCACAAACAGGCTCTAACCAGAGTAGAAAGAGAAGTGGGAGGCCCCGCTGCACAACTGAGCAACAAGACAAGTACATTAGAGTCTGTAGTTTGAGAAATCGACGCCTCACAGGTCCTCAAATGGCAGCTTCATTAAATATTACACGCAAAATGCCAGTGTCAACGTCTACAGTGTAGAGGCGACTCCGGGATGCTGGCCTTCAGGGCAGAGTGGCAAAGAAAAAGCCATATCTGAGACTGGCTAATAAAAGGAAAAGATTAATATGGGCAAAAGAACACAAACATCGGACAGAGGAAGGTTGGAAAAAAAGTGTTATGGACAGACGAATCAAAGTATGAGGTGTTTGGATCATACAGAAGAACATTTGTGAGATGCAGAACAACTGAAAAGATGCTGGAAGAGTGCCTGACGCCATCTGTCAAGCATGGTGGAGGTAATGTGATGGTCTGGGGTTGCTTCGGTGCTGGTAAAGTGGGAGATTTGTACAAGGTGAAAGGTATATGGAATAATGAAGGCTATCACTCCATTTTGCAATGCCATGCCATACCCTGTGGGCAGTCCTTGATTGGAGCCAATTTCATCCTACAACGGGACAATGACCCAAAAAACACCTCCAAATTATGCAAGAACTATTTAGGGAAGAAGCAGGCAGATGGTATTCTATCTGTAATGGAGTGGCCAGCGCAGTCACCAGATCTCAACCCCATTGAGCTGTTGTGGGAGCAGCTTGACCGTATGGTGTGCAAAAAGTGCCCATCAAGACAAACCAACTTGTGGGTTGGGCTTCTGGAAGCATGGGGTGAAGTTTCTTCTGATTACCTCAGCAAAGTAACTGCTAGAATGCCAAAGGTCTGCAATGCTATAATTGCTGCAAAGGGAGCTTTCTTTGATGAAAGAAAGTTTGAAGGAGAAAATTATTATTTCAAATTAAAATCTTTTTTTCGAACCTTGTCAATGTCTGGACTAGATTTTCAATTCATTTGGCAACTCATTTGATTAATAAAAGTAAGAGTTTTCATGGAAAACACAAAATTGTCTGGGTGATCCTAAACTTTGGAACGGTAGTATACATATAGATATATAATATTCAGAAAAATTCCCATGCTACAGTTCAAGTCTACGATGCTATGTTCCCCTGCTTTCCATTAATTTCCCAGTTTTTACAAGCAGGTGCAACAGCTGCATTATCAGTGCTCCTGGTTGTAAAATTATTTAACCCCTTCAGATGGATTTACAGCGTGGGACATGACTGAGCATCGGAGAGGTATGGGATATTGTTGCTTTTTTTCTTTTTTTTTTCTTTTACAGAACGAGGGTCTTTAGGTGGATTAATCGTACAATAAAGATTTTACAACCCCATGAGTGTTTTTATTTAATTAAAATAATTTATTCTTCGTGTGTGTGTATTATTAACCCTTTACTACTATTCGATTAATAATGGATAGGTGTCTTATTGACATCTCTCCATTATTAGCCAGGCTTAATGTCACCTTACAATAGCAAGGTGACATTAACCCTTTATTACCCAATATCCCACCGCTACTTGGGAGTGGGAAGAGAGAGCCTAAGTGCCAGAATAGGCGCATCTTACAGATGTGCCTTTCTGGGGTGGCTGGGGGCAGATGTTTTTAGCTAGGGGGGCCAATAACCGTGGACCCTCTCCAGGCTATTAATATCTGCCCTCAATCACTGGCTTTCCCACTCTGGCGAAGAAAATTGCGCAGGAGCCCACGCCAGTTTTTCAGTGATTTAACCCTTTATTTTAACACCGTTCTGTAATTTGCTGCTCCCATCCATATGCCCCATACGCTGCTCCATAAAGGTTGATAGCCCCATAAGATGCTCCATAGTATATGCCTCATATGCTGCTGCATTATGGTTGATGGCCCCCATAAGATGCTCCATAGTATATGCCCTGTACACTGCTCCATAAAGGTTTATGGCCCCCATAAGATGCTCCATAGTATATGCCAGGGGCGGACACAAGCAGCAATGGGCCCCTGTGCAGGAAATACATTCGGGGCCCCCCTCATGCATGTACACTGTATATAAAATACCTATAATAACATATGTGTATACACAGCAGTATACACACACATATTAGCCCTATAAACAGACAGCAGTATACACACAGCAGAAATGACACACACTAGCCCTATATACACACACAGCACTGCAGTATACACACACAGCAGTATACACACACATACTAACCCTATATATACACACACACAGCAGTATACACACACATACTAGCCCTATATATACACACACACAGCATTATACACACACAGCAGTATACACACATATACTAGCCCTATATATACACACACACACACAGCAGTATACACACTAGTCCTATATACACACACAACAGTATACACACATACTAACCCTATATATACACACACACAGCAGTATACACACTAGCCATATACACACAGCAGTATACACACATACTAGCCCTATATATACACACACACAGCAGTATACACACACATTCTAGCCCTATATATACACACACAGCAGTATACACACACATACTACCCTATATATACACACACAGCAGTATACACACATACTAGCCCTATATATACACACACACACAGCAGTATACACACACACATTCTAGCCCTATATATACACACACACAGCAGTATACACACATACTAGCCCTATATATACACACACACAGCAGTATACACACACATACTAGCCCTATATATACACACACACACACACAGCAGTATATACACACATACTAGCCCTATATATACACACACACACACACAGCATTATACACACACAGCAGTATACACACACATATACTAGCCCTATATATACACACACAGCAGTATACACACATACTAGCCCTATATATATATATATATATATATATATATATATATACACACACTCACCAGCAAAATATATATATATAATAATAATAATAATAATAATCTTTATTTTTATATAGCGCTAACATATTCCGCAGCGCTTTACAGTTTTGCACACATTATCATCACTGTCCCCGATGGGGCTCACAATCTAAATTCCCTATCAGTATGTCTTTGGAATGTGGGAGGAAACCGGAGTGCCCGGAGGAAACCCACGCAAACACGGAGAGAACATACAAACTCTTTGCAGATGTTGTCCTTGGTGGGATTCGAACCTAGGACTCCAGCGCTGCAAGGCTGCAGTGCTAACCACTAAGCCACCGTGCCGCCTATATATATACACACACACAGCAGTATACACACACACACACTAGCAATATATATACACACACAGCAGTACACACACACTAGCAATATATATACATACAGCAGTATACACACACACACACTAGCTATATATACACACACACTAGCAATATATATACACATAGCATTATACACACACACTAGACAGATCAACATCCATCACATGGAATATGTACAGTACCTACAGAGAGTGCAGTTGCAGGGAGCTGGTCAGGCCCAGAGGAAATGAGCAGGGGAGACATGGAGCCTGTCTAGACTGTCAATCAACTCTCATCCCTGCAGACTCCCGGCGGGCCAGGCCTTCTCCTATCTCCTACCTAGAGTAGTAATTCCTCCTCCCCCTATTTTCACGTGTATCCACTATCCCAGTCCTGCCGATCACTGAGGCTCTGGGAAGAATGTGTACCTGCACAGCAAGGAGCCACAAGCAGAGACGCAGCTTCAGTGACTCCCTCACTCCTCTCTTCCAGCGTCTGCCGCCCCTCACCACACTGCACCAGTGACAGCCGGACAGCAGCGTAATGACGGCTAACAGGAGAGGTCAGGCAGGGGTCCCCTTTTGACCGCCATATCACGTGTGCAGCAGAGCGGGCCCCCTGCTTCTCCTGTTATCAGTAATCCTGCCGCCGGCTGTCATTCACCGCCCTGCTTTCTCGGTCCTTCAGGGGCCCCCTCCGGCTCTGGGCCCCGGTGCAGTTGCACAGGTTGAACCGGCGGTATGTCCGCCCATGGTATATGCCCCGTACACTGCTCCATAAAGGTTTATGGCCCCCATAAGATGCTCCATAGTATATGCCCCGTACACTGCTCCATAAAGGTTTATGGCCCCCATAAGATGCTCCATAGTATATGCCAGGGGCGGACACAAGCAGCAATGGGCCCCTGTGCAGGAAATACATTCGGGGCCCCCCTCATGCATGTACACTGTATATAAAATACCTATAATAACATATGTGTATACACAGCAGTATACACACACATATTAGCCCTATAAACAGACAGCAGTATACACACAGCAGAAATGACACACACTAGCCCTATATACACACACAGCACTGCAGTATACACACACAGCAGTATACACACACATACTAACCCTATATATACACACACACAGCAGTATACACACACATACTAGCCCTATATATACACACACACAGCATTATACACACACAGCAGTATACACACATATACTAGCCCTATATATACACACACACACACAGCAGTATACACACTAGTCCTATATACACACACAACAGTATACACACATACTAACCCTATATATACACACACACAGCAGTATACACACTAGCCATATACACACAGCAGTATACACACACATACTAGCCCTATATATACACACACACAGCAGTATACACACACATTCTAGCCCTATATATACACACACAGCAGTATACACACACATACTAGCCCTATATATACACACACAGCAGTATACACACATACTAGCCCTATATATACACACACACACAGCAGTATACACACACACATTCTAGCCCTATATATACACACACACAGCAGTATACACACATACTAGCCCTATATATACACACACACAGCAGTATACACACACATACTAGCCCTATATATACACACACACACACACAGCAGTATATACACACATACTAGCCCTATATATATACACACACACACACAGCATTATACACACACAGCAGTATACACACACATATACTAGCCCTATATATACACACACAGCAGTATACACACATACTAGCCCTATATATATATATATATATACACACACTCACCAGCAAAAAAAAAAAAAATATATATATATATATATATATATATATATATACACACACACAGCAGTATACACACACACACACTAGCAATATATATACACACACAGCAGTACACACACACTAGCAATATATATACATACAGCAGTATACACACACACACACTAGCTATATATACACACACACTAGCAATATATATACACATAGCATTATACACACACACTAGACAGATCAACATCCATCACATGGAATATGTACAGTACCTACAGAGAGTGCAGTTGCAGGGAGCTGGTCAGGCCCAGAGGAAATGAGCAGGGGAGACATGGAGCCTGTCTAGACTGTCAATCAACTCTCATCCCTGCAGACTCCCGGCGGGCCAGGCCTTCTCCTATCTCCTACCTAGAGTAGTAATTCCTCCTCCCCCTATTTTCACGTGTATCCACTATCCCAGTCCTGCCGATCACTGAGGCTCTGGGAAGAATGTGTACCTGCACAGCAAGGAGCCACAAGCAGAGACGCAGCTTCAGTGACTCCCTCACTCCTCTCTTCCAGCGTCTGCCGCCCCTCACCACACTGCACCAGTGACAGCCGGACAGCAGCGTAATGACGGCTAACAGGAGAGGTCAGGCAGGGGTCCCCTTTTGACCGCCATATCACGTGTGCAGCAGAGCGGGCCCCCTGCTTCTCCTGTTATCAGTAATCCTGCCGCCGGCTGTCATTCACCGCCCTGCTTTCTCGGTCCTTCAGGGGCCCCCTCCGGCTCTGGGCCCCGGTGCAGTTGCACAGGTTGAACCGGCGGTATGTCCGCCCATGGTATATGCCCCGTACACTGCTCCATAAAGGTTTATGGCCCCCATAAGATGCTCCATAGTATATGCCCCGTACACTGCTCCATAAAGCAGCCTACGCGAAACGCGCGTAGGGGCTGGCGCTGCCATCTATACACCACGACTAACATGGGTGAGGTCCAGTCCTATATACTGTTGTAGGTTACACTGTTCATAGGGATTGTCTATGTGCTTTTACATACAGAAGGACTCGGTTAGTGAACTTGTGACCTCTGGTCGTATACTCTGGGTGTGATATTTGGTGCCTGTTACCTATGTCCGTTAATCACAATATTATTCAATTACGATTATGAGTTTTCTATATGTCATTTGATTATTTTATTGTTATGAGTACAAATAAATGATGGATTTTATACACCTTTAAATGGCAGTTTGGTGACTCCTTCTCTGATTATATGTGCATTGCCTAGGAGTCTTTTCTGTCCGTCTTTGGACTTATATGTGGCTCTGTTCATATTAATAATAATAATAATCTTTATTTTTATATAGCGCTAACATATTCCGCAGCGCTTTACATTTTTTGCACACATTATCATCACTGTCCCCGATGGGGCTCACAATCTAAATTCCCTATCAGTATGTCTGTGGAATGTGGGAGGAAACCGGAGAACCCGGAGGAAACCCACGCAAACACGGAGAGAACATACAAACTCTTTGCAGATGTTGTCCTTGGTGGGGTTCGAACCCAGGACTCCAGCGCTGCAAGGCTGCAGTGCTAACCACTGCGCCACCGTGCCGCCCATATTATATTCATATTATTTATATCCATAAAGGTTTATGTCCCCCATAAGATGCTCCATAGTATATGCCCCGTACACTGCTCCATAAAGGTTTATGGCCCCCATAAGATGCTCCATACTATATGCCCCGTATACTGCACCATAAATGTTGATGGCCCCATAAGATGCTCCATTGTATTATATGCCCCGTATGCTGCTCCATAATTGTTGATGGCCTCATAAGATGCTCCATTGTATTATATGCCCCGTATGCTGCTCCATAAATGTTGATGGCCCCATAAGATGCTCCATTGTATTATATGCCCCGTATGCTGCTCCATAAATGTTGATGGCCCCATAAGATGTTCCATTGTATTATATGCCCCGTATACTGCTCCATAAATGTTGATGGCCCCCATAAGATGCTCCATTGTATTATATGCCCCGTATGCTGCTGCGATATATAAAAAAAAAATAACATACTCACCTATCGTCGCTGGGCTCCGAGTGCTGGGGGGCATGAGCAGGCGGGGACACCGGCACGCTGTGGGGGTCAGGTGCCGGAGTTGCTGCTAGCTCAGGCGCCCGACACTTGCTATACTCACCTGTCCCGTTCCAGCGCTGCGTGCCGCTCCGTGTTCCGGGTCCTCTGTCTTTTCTGTTCAATCAGAGGGCAGCGCGCATTTAGCGCGTCATCGCGCCCTCTGAACTGTGAACGTCACAGGCAGAGGACTCGGAAGACAGCGGCACGCAGCGCTGGAACGGGACAGGTGAATATAACATACTCACCCTCCTGTCACGTCCCTGCTTCTCCGTTGGAGATCGCGGTGTGCGTTCAGTGCTTATGCATACCGCGATCTCCTGGGAGCGTCACTCTGTGGGGTCCAGACTGCGCCGGCGCTTGCGCAGTCTATAAAGGCTTCGGACAGAGTGACGCTCCCAGCCTTATATTATAGATATACTGTATATATGTTTTCAAGAATATTTGAGCCCATGGATCCATTCTATGTCCATTTTGCAAGCTTGCGAGAAAATCTCGCTGTACGGATACCGTACGGAGGTTGACATGCGCAAAATACGCAGCCACACCCTGCCTACGGATGACATGCGGATCACTGTTTTGGGATCATTTCTGCGTATTACGCCTGTAAAAAATGGACTGTATTTCCCTACGCTGAGTCTGACCCTGGCCTTCTCCTGAGGGATCTCCTCCCAGACATGTATTAATCCCTTAGTGATCAGGCCAAATTTTTTAAATCCTGACCAGTGTCACTTTATGCGATAATAACTCTGGATTGTTTGAACAATTCCCAGTGATTCTGAGATTGTTTTTTCATGGCACATTATAATTTATGATAATGGTAAATTTAGGTCGATATCTTTTGTGTTTATTTATAAAAAATATCAGAAATTTGACAAAAATTTTAAAAAATAGCAATTTTCAAACTTTAAATTATTATCCCTTTAATCCAGATAGTCATACCACAAAAACGTTATTTCCCTCATGTCTGGTTTAACCCCTTCATGACCCAGCCTATTTTGACCTTAAAGACCTTGCCGTTTTTTGCAATTCTGACCAGTGTCCCTTTATGAGGTAATAACTCATGAACGCTTCAACGGATCCTAGCGGTTCTGAGACTGTTTTTTCATGACATATTGGGCTTCATGTTAGTGGTAAATTTAGGTCAATAAATTATGCGTTTATTTGTGATAAAAACGGAAATTTGGTGAAAATTTTGAAAATTTCGCAATTTTCACATTTTTAATTTTTATTCTGTTAAACCAGAGAGTTATGTGACACAAAATAGTTAATAAATAACATTTCCCACATGTTTACTTTACATCAGCACAATTTTGGAACCAAAATTTTTTTTTGCTAGGAAGTTATAAGGGTTAAAATTTGACCAGCGATTTCTCATTTTTACAACGTAATTTACAAAACCATTTTTTTTAGGGACCACCTCACATTTGAAGTCAGTTTGAGGGGTCTATATGGCTGAAAATACCCAAAAGTGACACCATTCTAAAAACTGCACCCCTCAAGGTACTCAAAACCACATTCCAGAAGTTTATTAACCCTTCAGGTGCTTCACAGCAGCAGAAGCAACATGGAAGGAAAAAATGAACATTTAACTTTTTAGTCACAAAAATTATCTTTTAGCAACAATTTTTTTATTTTCCCAATGGTAAAAGGAGAAACTGAACCATGTAAGTTGTTGTACAATTTGTCCTGAGTACGCTGATACCTCATATGTGGGGGTAAACCACTGTTTGGGCGCACGGCAGGGCTTGGAAGGGAAGGAGCGCCATTTGACTTTTTTAATCAAAAATTGGCTCCACTCTTTAGCGGACACCATGTCACGTTTGGAGAGCCCCCGTGTGCCTAAAAATTGGAGCTCCCCCACAAGTGACCCCATTTTGGAAACTAGACGCCCCAGGGAACTTATCTAGATGCATAGTGAGCACTTTGAACCCCCAGGTGCTTCACAAATTGATCCGTAAAAATGAAAAAGTACTTTTTTTCACAAAAAAATTCTTTTAGCCTCAATTTTTTCATTTTCACATGGGCAACAGGATAAAATGGATCCTAAAATTTGTTGGGCAATTTCTCCTGAGTACACTGATACCTCATATGTGGGGGTAAACCACTGTTTGGGCACTCGGCAGGGCTCGGAAGGGAAGGCGCGCCATTTGACTTTTTGAATGGAAAATTAGCTCCAATTGTTAGCGGACACCATGTCGCGTTTGGAGAGCCCCTGTGTGCCTAAACATTGGAGCTCCCCCACAAGTGACCCCATTTTGGAAACTAGACCCCCCAAGGAACTTATTTAGATGCATATTGAGCACTTTAAACCCCCAGGTGCTTCACAGAAGTTTATAACGCAGAGCCATGAAAATAAAAAATAATTTTTCTTTCCTCAAAAATGATTTTTTAGCCTGGAATTTCCTATTTTGCCAAGGGTAATAGGAGAAATTGGACCCCAAATGTTGTTGTCCAGTTTGTCCTGAGTACGCTGATACCCCATATGTGGGGGTAAACCACTGTTTGGGCGCACGGCAGGGCTCGGAAGGGAAGGCACGCCATTTGGCTTTTTAAATGGAAAATTAGCTCCAATCATTAGCGGACACCATGTCACGTTTGGAGAGCCCCTGTGTGCCTAAACATTGGAGATCCCCCAGAAATGACCCCATTTTGGAAACTAGTCCACCAAAGGAACTAATCTAGATGTGTGGTGAGGACTTTGAACCCCCAAGTGCTCCACAGAAGTTTATAACGCAGAGCCATGAAAATAAAAAAAAAAAAATTATTTTCTCAAAAATGATCTTTTAGCCTGCAATTTTTTATTTTCCCAAGGGTATCAGGAGAAATTTGACCACAAAAGTTGTTGTCCAGTTTCTCCTGAGTACGCTGATACCCCATATGTGGGGGTAAACCACTGTTTGGGCACATGCCGGGGCTCGGAAGTGAAGTAGTGACGTTTTGAAATGCAGACTTTGATGGAATGCTCTGTGGGCGTCACGTTGCGTTTGCAGAGCCCCTGATGTGGCTAAACAGTAGAAACCCCCCACAAGTGACCCCATTTTGGAAACTAGACCCCGAAAGGAACTTATCTAGATGTGTGGTGAGCACTTTGAACCCCCAAGTGCTTCATAGAAGTATATAATGCAGAGCCGTGAAAATAATAAATACGTTTTCTTTCCTCAAAAATAATTATTTAGCCCAGAATTTTTTATTTTCCCAAGGGTTACAGGAGAAATTGGACCCCAAAAGTTGTTGTTCAGTTTCTCCGGAGTACGCTGATACCCCATGTGTGGAGGTAAACCACTGTTTGGGCACACGTCGGGGCTCAGAAGGGAAGTAGTGACTTTTGAAATGCAGACTTTGATGGAATGGTCTGCGGGCATCACGTTGCGTTTGCAGAGCCCCTGGTGTGCCTAAACAGTAGAAACCCCCCACAAGTGACCCCATTTTAGAAACTAGACCCCCCAAGGAACTTATCTAGATATGTGGTGAGCACTTTGAACCCCCAAGTGCTTCACAGATAGAGAGCCGTGAAAATAATAAATCATTTTTCTTTCCTCAAAAATGATGTTTTAGCAAGCATTTTTTTATTTTCACAAGGGTAACAGGAGAAATTGGACCCCAGTAATTGTTGCGCAGTTTATCCTGAGTATGCTGGTACCCCATATGTGGGGGTAAACCACTGTTTGGGCACACGTCAGGGCTCGGAATTGAGGGAGCACCATTTGACTTTTTGAATACGAGATTGGCTGGAATCAATGGTGGCGCCATGTTGTGTTTGGAGACCCCTGATGTGCCTAAACAGTGGTAACCCCTCAATTCTACCTCCAACACTAACCCCAACACACCCCTAACCCTAATCCCAACTGTAGCCATAACCCTAATCACAACCCTAACCCCAACACACCGCTAACCACAACCCTAACCCCAACACACCCCTAACCCTAACCACAACCCTAATTCCAACTGTAACCATAACCCTAATCACAGCCCTAACCCTAACCCCAACACATCCCTAACCCTAATCCCAACTGTAGCCATAACCCTAATCACAGCCCTAACCCTAACCCCAACACACCCCTAACCCTAATCCCAACTGTAGCCATAACCCTAATCACAACCCTAACCACAACACACCCCTAACCACAACCCTAACCCTAAGGTTATGTGCCCACGTTGCGGATTCGTGTGAGATTTTTCAGCGTCATTTTTGAAAAATCCGCGGGTAAAAGGCACTGCGTTTTACCTGCGGATTTTCCGCAGATTTCCAGTGTTTTTTGTGCGGATTTCACCTGCGGATTCCTATTGAGGAACAGGTGTAAAACGCTGCGGAATCCGCACAAAGAATTGACATGCTGCGGAAAATACAACGCAGCGTTTCCGCGCGGTATTTTCCGCACCATGGGCACAGCCGATTTGGTTTCCATATGTTTACATGGTACTGTACACCTGATGGAACACTGCTGCGAATCCGCAGCGGCCAGTCCACTGCGGATCCGCAGCCAAATCCGCACCGTGTGCACATGGCCTAATTCTAAAGGTATGTGCACACGCTGCGGAAAACGCTGCGGATCCGCAGCAGTTTCCCATGAGTTTACAGTTCAATGTAAACCTATGGGAAACAAAAATCGCTGTACACACGCTGCGGAAAAAATGCACGGAAACGCAGCGGTTTACATTCCGCAGCATGTCACTTCTTTGTGCGGATTCCGCAGCGGTTTTACAACTGCTCAAATAGAAAATCGCAGTTGTAATACCAAAGTGAAATGCGCAGAAAAAACGCGGTAAATCCGCCATAAATCCGCAGAGGACCAGAATACGTGTGCACATACCCTAACCCTACCCCTAACCCTACCCCTAACCCTACCCCTAACCCTACCCCTAACCCTAAACCTATTCTAACATTAGTGGAAAAAAAAAAATTCTTTATTTTTTTTATTGTCCCTACCTATGGGGGTGACAAAGGGGGGGGGGGTCATTTATTATTTTTTTTATTTTGATCACTGAGATAGATTATATCTCAGTGATCAAAATGCACTTTGGAACGAATCTGCCGGCCGGCAGATTCGGCAGGCGCACTGCGCATGCGCCCGCCATTTTGGAAGATGGCGGCGCCCGGGGAGAAGACGGACGGACACCGGCAGGATCGGTAAGTATGATAGGGTGGGGGGGGAGCACGGGGGGGTGGGGATCGGAGCATGGGGGGGTGAATTGGAGCGCGGGAGGGGTGGAACGGAGCACGGGGGGGTAGAACGGAGCACGGAGGGTGGAACGGAGCACGGGGGGGTGGAACGGAGCACGGAGGGGGGTGGATCGGAGTGCAGGGGGGGTGATCGGAGCACGGGGGGGGGTGATTGAAGCACGGGGGGAGCGGACAAGAGCACGGGGGGGAGCGGAGCACAGGATGGAGGGGAGCCGGAGCAGTGTATCGGACAGATCGGGGGGCTGGGGGGGCGATCGGTGGGGTGGGGTGGGGGCACATTAGTATTTCCAGCCATGGCCGATGATATTGCAGCATCGGCCATGGCTGGATTGTAATATTTCACCCGTTATAATAGGTGAAATATTACAAATCGCTCTGATTGGCAGTTTCACTTTCAACAGCCAATCAGAGCGATCGTAGCCACGAGGGGGTGAAGCCACCCCCCCTGGGCTAAACTACCACTCCCCCTGTCCCTGCAGATCGGGTGAAATGGGAGTTAAGCCTTTCACCCGGCCTGCAGGGACGCGATCTTTCCATGACGCCACATAGGCGTCATGGGTCGGATTGGCACCGACTTTCATGACGCCTACGTGGCGTCAAAGGTCGGGAAGGGGTTAAATCAGCACCTTTTGTAAAATGTTATTTTAGTTTGTTAGCATTTTAGGCTATGTGCACACGTTGCAGATTTGGGTGCAGAATTTTCTGCACAAAATCTGCATCTCCTGGCTGAAAACGCAGGAGCAGATTTGATGCGTTTTTCTTGCTGATTTTGTGTGTTTTTGTTGCGGATTTGCTGCGGATTTCATGCGTTTTTTACCCCTGCGAATTTCTATAATGGGATGGGTGCAGAAATGCTGCAGATCCGCACAAAAGAAGTGACATGCTCCTTCTTTCAATCTGCTGCATTTTCTGTGCAGAATTTTCCGCACCATTAGCACAGCATTTTTTTTTTCCTATTGATTTACATTGTACTGAAAATCACTTTTCGGATCTCCAGCGTTTCTGCGCGGAAAAAAATGCTGCGGATCCGCAGTAAATCCGCAACGTGTGCACATAGCCTTAGGCCGGCTTCACACTCAGCGTATGAAAATACGGTCCGTTTTTTACGGCCGTAATACGCTGAAAAGTCCCCAAAATAGTGGTCCGTAGCTCCTCCGCAGGCAGGGTGTTTCAGCGTTTTTTGCGCATGGCATCCTCCGTATGTAATCCGTATGTCATCCGTACTGCGTGTTTTTATCGCAGGCTTGAAAAACCGACATACGGCTATACAAGGGATCCATGTGTTAAAAAAACAAAAAACATATATACGGTCTATATTTATATATATATATATATATACGGTATATATATATATATATACAGTGGGGCAAAAAAGTATTTAGTCAGTCAGCAATAGTGCAAGTTCCACCACTTAAAAAGATGAGAGGCGTCTGTAATTTACATCATAGGTAGACCTCAACTATGGGAGACAAACTGAGAAAAAAAAATCCAGAAAATCACATTGTCTGTTTTTTTAACATTTTATTTGCATATTATGGTGGAAAATAAGTATTTGGTCAGAAACAAACAATCAAGATTTCTGGCTCTCACAGACCTGTAACTTCTTCTTTAAGAGTCTCCTCTTTCCTCCACTCATTACCTGTAGTAATGGCACCTGTTTAAACTTGTTATCAGTATAAAAAGACACATGTGCACACCCTCAAACAGTCTGACTCCAAACTCCACTATGGTGAAGACCAAAGAGCTGTCAAAGGACACCAGAAACAAAATTGTAGCCCTGCACCAGGCTGGGAAGACTGAATCTGCAATAGCCAACCAGCTTGGAGTGAAGAAATTAACAGTGGGAGCAATAATTAGAAAATGGAAGACATACAAGACCACTGATAATCTCCCTCGATCTGGGGCTCCACGCAAAATCCCACCCCGTGGGGTCAGAATGATCACAAGAACGGTGAGCAAAAATCCCAGAACCACGCGGGGGGACCTAGTGAATGAACTGCAGAGAGCTGGGACCAATGTAACAAGGCCTACCATAAGTAACACACTACGCCACCATGGACTCAGATCTTGCAGTGCCAGACGTGTCCCACTGCTTAAGCCAGTACATGTCCGGGCCTGTCTGAAGTTTGCTAGAGAGCATTTGGATGATCCAGAGGAGTTTTGGGAGAATGTCCTATGGTCTGATGAAACCAAACTGGAACTGTTTGGTAGAAACACAACTTGTCGTGTTTGGAGGAAAAAGAATACTGAGTTGCATCCATCAAACACCATACCTACTGTAAAGCATGGTGGTGGAAACATCATGCTTTGGGGCTGTTTCTCTGCACAGGGGCCAGGACGACTGATCCGTGTACATGAAAAAATGAATGGGGCCATGTATCATGAGATTTTGAGTGCAAACCTCCTTCCATCAGCAAGGGCATTGAAGATGAAACGTGGCTGGGTCTTTCAACATAACAATGATCCAAAGCACACCGCCAGGGCAACGAAGGAGTGGCTTCGTAAGAAGAATTTCAAGGTCCTGGAGTGGCCTAGCCAGTCTCCAGATCTCAACCCTATAGAAAACCTTTGGAGGGAGTTGAAAGTCAGTGTTGTCAAGCGAAAAGCCAAAAACATCACTGCTCTAGAGGAGATCTGCATGGAGGAATGGGCCAACATACCAACAACAGTGTGTGGCAACCTTGTGAAGACTTACAGAAAACGTTTGACCTCTGTCATTGCCAACAAAGGATATATTACAAAGTATTGAGATGAAATTTTGTTTCTGACCAAATACTTATTTTCCACCATAATATGCAAATAAAATGATAAAAAAACAGACAATGTGATTTTCTGGATTTTTTTTTCTCAGTTTGTCTCCCATAGTTGAGGTCTACCTATGATGTAAATTACAGACGCCTCTCATCTTTTTAAGTGATGGAACTTGCACTATTGCTGACTGACTAAATACTTTTTTGCCCCACTGTATATATATGTCAGTGAGACACATATATGTATATATATTAATATTTCATCCAGCGCGATATAGCAGAAAGCCGGTAATTGAATTACCGGCTTTCTGCTATATCGCGCTGGATGAAATAATAATATATATACATATATGTGTCTCACTGACATATATATATATATATATACCTATTCTATGTGTACACATTTATTCTACCTATTCTACTGTAAGCTGTCAGTGTGATTTTACTGTACACTGCACTGAATTACCGGCTTTTCTCTCTAACAGCGCTGTGTATTTCTCGCAAGTCACACTGCTGGTCTGTGTGTAATCCGTATTTTTGGGGCTTCCATAGACTTTCATTGACGTTTTATTTGCGCAATACGGTGACAAACTCAGCATGCTGCGATTTTCTACGGCCGTAGAAAGCCGTATAATACTGATCAGTTTAATACGGCAGATAGGAGCAGGGGCATAGAGAATAATTGTGCCGTATGTTTTGCGAGTTTTACGGACGTAGTTTCTGCGCTCTTACGTCCGTAAAACTCGCAAGTGTGACGCCGGCCTTATGCTGCCGTCACACTATCAGTATTTGGTCAGTATTTTACATCAGTACTTGTAAGCCAAAACCAGGAGTGCACCACTTCTGCATTTATCACCCACTCCTGGTTTTGGCTTATAAATACTGATGTAAAATACTGACCAAATACTGCTAGTGTGACGGCAGCCTTAGGGGGTTTAACCCCTTAAGTCCCAAGGGTGGTTTGCACGTTGATGACCAGGACAATTTTTACAATTCTGATCACTGTCCCTTTATGAGGTTATAACTCTGGAACGCTTCAACGGATCTTGGCGATTCTGAGATTGTTTTCTCGTGACATATTGTACTTCAGGATATTCGTAATATTTCTTTAATATTACCTGCGTTTATTAGTTTTAAAAAAAAACAGAAATTTGGCAAAAATTTAGAAAATGTAGCAATTTTCCAAATTTGAATTTTCATGCCCTTAAATCACAGAGATATGTCACAGAAAAAACTTAATAAGTAACATTTCCCACGTGTCTACTTTACATCAGAACAATTTTGGAACCCAAATTTTTTTTTGTTAGGGAGTTATAAGGCTATGTGCACACGTAAGAAAAGAAGTGCAGAATTTTGTGCACAAAATCCGCAGCTCCTGGCAGAATCCACAGCCGCGGTTTTTGTGCGGTTTTTATGCAGAATTGCTACCGATTTTGTGCAGATTTTTTGCGGACTTTGCCCCTGTGGATTTTTACCATAGAGGGGTGCAGAAATGCTGCAGATCTGCACAAAAGAATTGACATGCACTTCTTTGAAATCCACAGCTATTCCGCACTGATTTTTCCGCACCGTCTGCACAGCTTTTTTTTCCCCATTAACTAACATTGTACTGTTCATCACAGTGCGGATCTACAGCGTTTCTGCGTGGTAAAATCCACTGCGGATCCGCAGCAAATCCGCATCGTGTGCATATACTCTTAGGGATAAAATTTGACCAGCGATTTCTCATTTTTACAACACCATTTTTTTTTAGGGACCACATCACATTTGAAGTCAATTTGTGGGGTCTATATGATAGAAAATACCCAAAAGTGACACCATTATAAAAACTGCACCCCTCAAGGTGCGAAAAACCACATTCAAGAAGTTTATTAACCCTTCTGGTGCGTCACAGGAATTTTTGGAATGTTTAAAAAAAAAAAATGAACATTTAACTTTTTTCACAAAAAAAATTACTTCAGTTCCAAATTTTTTTTATTTTCCTAAGAGTAACAGGAGAAATTGGACCCCAAAAATGATTGTGCAATTTGTCCTGAGTACGCCAATACCGAATATGTGGGAGGGAACCACTGTTTGGGCAAATGGCAGAGCTCGGAAGGGAAAGAGCGCCTTTTGACTTTTTCAATGCAAAATTGGCTGGAATTGAGATCGGACGCCATGCTGCGTTTGGAGAGCCCCTGATGTGCCTAAACAGTGGAAACTCCCTACAAGTGACACCATTTTGGAAACTGGACCCCAACAAGGAACTTATCTAGATGTGTGGTGAGAACTTTGAACCCCCAGGTGTTTCACTAAAGTTTATAACGCCCGGACGTGAAAATAAAAAAAAATCATATTTTTTCCACAAGCATGATAATAATAATAATAATAATAATTTTTATTTATATAGCGCCAACATATTCCGCAGCGCTTTACAAATTATAGAGGGGACTTGTACAGACAATAGACATTACAGCATAACAGAAATACAGTTCAAAACAGATACCAGGAGGAGTGAGGGCCCTGCTCGCAAGCTTACAAACTATGAGGAAAAGGGGAGACACGAGAGGTGGATGATAACAATTGCTTTAGTTATTCGGACCAGCTATAGTGTAAGGCTCAGGTGTTCATGTAAAGCTGCATGAACCAGTTACCTGCCTAAGTATGTAGCAGTACAGACACAGAGGGCTAATACTGCATAAAGTGTATGAGAACATGATGCGAGGAACCTTTTTTTTTTTTTTTTTTTTTATTATAAATAGGCCACACAGGGATCGTTAGGTTAATGCATTGAGGCGGTAGGCCAGTCTGAACAAATGAGTTTTTAGGGCACGCTTAAAACTGTGGTGATTAGGGATTAATCGTATTAACCTAGGTAGTGCATTCCAAAGAATCGGCGCAGCACGTGTAAAGTCTTGGAGACGGGAGTGGGAGGTTCTGATTATTGAGGATGCCAACCTGAGGTCATTAGCGGAGCGGAGGGCACGGGTAGGGTGGTAGACTGATACTAGGGAGGAGATGTAGGGTGGTGCTGAGCCATGGAGTGCTTTGTGGATGAGGGTAGTAGTTTTGTACTGGATTCTGGAGTGGATGGGTAGCCAGTGTAATGACTGGCACAGGGTAGAGGCATCGGTGTAACGGTTGGTGAGGAATATGATCCTGGCTGCAGCATTCAGGACAGATTGGAGCGGGGAGAGTTTTGCAAGAGGGAGACCGATTAGTAGAGAGTTACAATAGTCCAGACGAGAATGAATAAGTGAAACAGTCAGAGTTTTTGCAGAGTCAAAAGTAAGAAAAGGGCGAATTCTAGAAATGTTTTTGAGATGCAGGTAAGAAGAGCGAGCCAGTGATCGGATGTAGGGGGTGAATGAAAGGTCAGAATCAAGGATGACCCCAAGGCAGCGGGCATGTTGCTTTGGAGTAATGGTGGAACCGCACACGGAGATGGCAATGTCAGGCAAAGGTAGGTTAGTAGAGGGAGAGAACACGAGGAGTTCAGTTTTTGACAGGTTTAGTTTCAGATAGAGGGAGGACATGATGTTAGAGACAGCGGTAAGACAATCACTGGTGTTTTCTAAAAAGGTCGGTGTGATATCGGGAGCAGAAGTGTATAATTGGGTGTCGTCAGCATAGAGATGGTACTGGAAACCAAATCTACTGATTGTTTGTCCAATAGGGGCAGTATACAACGAGAAGAGTAGGGGGCCTAGGACTGATCCTTGAGGAACCCCAACAGTAAGGGGAAGGTGAGAGGAGGAGGAACCAGCAAAACATACAGTGAAGGATCGGTCAGAGAGATAGGAGGAGAACCAGGAGAGAACGGTGTCCTTGAGGCCGATGGAGCAGAGCATAGTGAGGAGGAGCTGATGATCCACAGTGTCGAATGCTGCAGAGAGATCCAAGAGAATTAGCATGGAATAGTGACCATTAGATTTAGCTGTTAGTAGGTCATTAGAGACTTTAATGAGGGCAGTTTCAGTAGAGTGTAAAGAGCGGAAGCCAGATTGAAGAGGGTCGAGAAGAGAGTTATCTGAGAGATAGCGGGTAAGACGGGAGTGGACCAGGCGTTCGAGGAGTTTAGAGATGAAGGGAAGATTAGAGACAGGTCTATAATTAGCGGCACAGTTTTGATCGAGGGATGGTTTTTTAAGTAATGGATGTATGATGGCATGCTTAAATGAGGAGGGAAAAATACCGGAAGTGAGGGAAAGGTTGAATATTTTTGTTAGGTGAGAGGTGACAGCCGGGGAAAGGGACTGGAGGAGATGTGACGGAATGGGGTCACTGGTGCAAGTGGTCGGGCGAGAAGATGCAAGGAGCCTGCTTACTTCTTCTTCTGTAACTGCTTCAAAGTCAGAGAGTGAACTAGATGCAGTGGGGGAGGGAGGACAGTGCATGGTATGAAGAGATTGGGAGATGATTTCCTGTCGAATGTGGTCAATTTTTTCTTTGAAGTAATTGGCCAGATCGTCAGCACGGAGATCCGTGGTTGGGGCCTGCTCTCTTGGGTTGAGTAGGGACTGGAACGTGTCAAAGAGACGTTTAGGGTTATTGGACAGGGAGGTGATGAGGGTGTTGAAGTAGGTTTGTTTGGAGAGGTGAAGGGCAGAATTGTATGTCTTTAGCATGAACTTATAATGGATGAAATCTTCGGGTAGATTAGATTTTCTCCACAGACGTTCTGCGCACCTGGAGCACCGCTGCAGGAAACGTGTTTGCAGCGTGTGCCACGGTTGTTGCCGTCTGTGCCGAGTTGTTTTATGTATAGGAGGAGCAGCTTCATCCAGAGCACTTTGCAGGGTTTCATTGTAATGCTTCAATGCAGAATCAGGACATGAGATGGAGGAAATAGGGGCCAATGAGGACTGCAAGTTCTTCATAAGTTTCTGGGTGTTAATTGCCTGTATGTTTCTATAGGTGTGGAAAGTGGGGGTGACCTGAGCGGGATGGCAGTTCTTGATAGAGAATGAAAGAAGGTTGTGGTCAGAGAGCGGGAGAGGGGAGTTTGTGAAATCATCCACTGAGCAAAGTCGGGAGAAGACCAAGTCAAGGGAGTTTCCATCTTCATGTGTTGGAGAGTTAGTATGCTGCGAGAGGCCAAAAGAGGAGGATAGAGATAAAAGGTGAGAAGCAGATGGGGAGTGGGGAGAGGCAATGGGGATGTTGAAATCACCCATGATAAGGGTGGGGGTGTCACAGGAGAGAAAGTGTGGAAGCCAGGTGGCAAAGTGATCCAGGAACTGATGAGAGGGGCCGGGAGGACGATACACCACCGCCACTCGCATGGAGAAGGGGACGTAGAGTCTGACCACATGGACCTCAAAGGAAGGGAAGACAAGTGAGGGTACTTGGGGGATAACTTGGAAAGTACATTTGGGTGAAAGGAGCAGACCAACGCCTCCACCTGCTCTGTTGTCTGATCTTGGGGTATGAGAAAAGTGCAGTCCACCATATGAAAGAGCAGCAGCAGCGGTGGTGTCTGACTGCTGGATCCAGGTTTCAGTAAGAGCCAGGAGATTAAGATTTTAGTCCCCAATTTTTTATTTTCCCAAGGGTAACAGGAGAAATTGGACCCCAGAATTTTTTGTCTAATTTGTCCTGGTGTATGTGACATTTAGCAACTAGCCATTATAGCATTTCATTGGCTTTAACTCTTTAGGCTCCTGTTCTATCTATGGATTTATAGGCAGCTTTTACTTGCATTTGTGTATTCAGCACTATATGGCAACATTTGTCAGCTGAAACTTTTCTACCCTCCTCCTCTCCCTTTCCCCATCCTTCTTTCTGCCATGTCCTGGATTAAAAGACTGTATGTGAGCCACAACCATTCTTTTATAGGATACAGCTCCAAATTGTGGTGCATTCTATTGCCTTTATGGCTATGTGCACACGTTGTGGATTTTTCTGCGGATCTGCATCGGATTTGACGCTGCGGATCTGCAGCTGTTTTCCGTGCGTTGTATAGTACCATGTAAACGTATGGAAAACAAAATCCGCAGTGCGCATGCTGCGGAAAAAAACGTGCGCAAACGCAGCGTTGTATTTTCCGCAGCATGTCAATTCTTTGTGCGGATTCCGCAGCGGTTTACACCTGCTCCTCAATAGGAATCCGCAGTTGTAAAACCGCAGGTGGAATCTGCACAAAAACCGCGGTAAATCCGCGGGTAGTCCGCAGTGCGGTTTACCTGCAGATTTTGCAAAAACAGTGCGCACCAATCCGCAATGTGTGCACATTACCTATCTCTTTAGGCTCCTGTTCTATCCATTGATTTATAGGCAGTTTTTACTTGCACTTGCATTTGCGTATTCAGCACTATATGGCAATATTTGTCAGCTGAACCATTTTCCAGCATCCCCCCCCTTCCCCCTCCTTTTTTTTCTGTCATCTCCTTGGATTTAAAGACTATATGTGAGCCTAAGGCCGGGATCACACATACGCGAGATACGGACGAGTCTCGCAGGTGAAACCCAGCTCTGGCGCCGGCACTCCGGAGCGGAGCGTGCAGCTCCATATATTGCTGTGCGGCTGCACGCTCCACTCCGGAGTGCTGGCACCAGAGCTGGGTTTTCACCTGCGAGACTCGGCCGTATCTCGCGTATGTGTGATCCCGGCCTAATTGTTATTTTTATAGGGGCGCTTTAAATTACATTCTACTCTACTGTGCACTTATTTACTTGCTGCTGCTACTGTTCCCCATTTGTTTGGAGGCTTTACTCTGCCCTGTCTTTTTAACTATATTTTTTCTCTTTGTTATTCAATAAAGTATTTCTTTTAATTTTACTACTGTGTTTCTTCTCACTTCTTATCTACATGGCATCTACCATAGTAGATTATGTTGATATTGCCATGACAGGAAGTACCTCAGCTCTTGTAACCCAGATGTCATCATGACGACATCAGGTTACCATGGGAGTGACCGGGACCCCACGTCATGCCGCAGGGTCTCCGATCCAAAGGCAGACAGGCTGTCAGCCCCTCTACCGGCTACAGAACGCTACGATCATGTTTGATCGCAGTGTTTCGGGGGTTAAAGTGCCAGGAGCGGTCCGTGACTGCTCCTGGGACTTAGTGCTAGGTGTCAGCTGTTAGAATAAGCTGACACCCAGCCACGATCAGCCGCGCCACTCCGGGAGTGCGGCTGATCGCATGTGACATACTATTCCGTCCATAGGAATTAAGTCCCAGGTAACATGGACGGAATAGTTCCTCAGATGCCAGAAAGGGGTTAAAAATGTAGCAGCAACTTTTTCATTTTTTTCAAGGAAATTTACAAAATGTAGTTTTTTAGGGATCTATCCAGGTTTGAAGTGACTTTGGGGGTGTTATATTGGAAAACTCCCAATAGTGATGCCATTTTAAAAAACTTAACCCCCTCAACATATTCAAAATTGCTTTCAGGTAGGTTATTAAAGGGAAACTGTCAACTCAAATTTGCGGGATATTTAAATGAGTTTTTACAGGTCCGATGGGCGGCGTTTCCTCTTCATTTCTCCACCCCGTCCATCTCTGTTGTCCGCAATATGTTAGTGAATTAGAGTATGTGAGCGCCATAGTTGGCGCGTGTGCAGTGCAATCTTCAGTGGCGCATGCGCAGAATGCTTTGCCCAACTGCTGAAAAGCATTACTGTGCATATGCCCACAAACTATGTCCCGGAAGTATTTAGCTGTGTTACGGGACATAGTGCACGGGCGCATGCACAGTAATGTTTTCCGGCATTGCCCGCAGTTGGGCAAAGCATATTGCGCACGCGCCAACTATGGAGCTCACATACTCTAATTCACTAACATACAGGAGGCCATGTGGGGGCTATACTGCTCATGCTGTATACACGCGGCTACCTGGGGGCTCATACTGTATATAGAGTGACTATGTTGGGACTCACACTGCATTCAGGGGGCTATGTGGGGACACACTGTATACAGGGGCTCATACTGTAAATACAATTAATATTTATATAACAATTATAATGAATGTTAATATTAATAATGCGCAAAATTAACTTTAGTCTATTGATTCGACTTTCCACAACAGTCATGGTTTCTTATATGGCCCTTTTAGAAAATTACTCATCCACCCTTGGTATATAGTAATGAACAGTGTCATTAAAAACTACAACTACAAAGATTGAAGTGGTATTAGCCTTCCAGACTTGAATACTTATTTGGCCTCCCTAGTAACTCACGTGGAAGATTGACACATTCATAGTCACTATAAACCAAGAAGCCCCTCATTTGGGCCTGTTTGAGAAAACACCCAACAACTGTCCCTACTATATCCTGCTGCCTTAACTACTTGACCCAGACAATCTCCTTCCCTAAACCTCTTCACTATTTATTTTGAGCAATTCAGATTTTGCTCAGAGTCTTGACGACTCTGTTTTTAAACACTTTTTTTGGAACAAAATTTACACTTTAGACAGCCAGCAGTGGCCTACAATAGACACTTTGGCCTCTATTGTTAAAGCTGGTATCTTCTGGCATCTGGAGGATACCGGTATTTCAATTACTGCATTTTTGTAATGCTGGTGGGTGTGTACCCACTTCATCATGGGGCAGATTTACCCAGGAGGGGTGTACGTAAGTGATTATTGGGTATTTGCTAGCACCTTTGATGCTGAGGATAGGCTTTGAAGTCACCAAGTACCACTCCTGGGCAGTTCCCAGGTCTGCGGCAGCTCAGCCGACCGAAGGGTTAGAGGATGCGGTTTCAAGGTACAAAGGAGCAAGGCAGAGGCATAGTCAAACGGTCCGAGGTCGGAGAAGGCAGCACAGGATCAATAAACGTAGTCAATGTCAGGAGCAGAGAGGTCAGACAGGACAGGTAAACAAGCCAGGTCAATAAGGGTAAGCAGAATAAGGAGGAATGCATGAACAGATGCTAACAGCATAGAATCCAAGATTCGGTCGGGGAGTATTAGGCAGAGCTGCTTAATAAAGGTCCTGCTAGAACGGGATAGGCTGGGGAATCTAATCTCTGCAGTACCTAGCAGGGTTAAATTCCTGCAGAAACCAGCCATGCCTACCTAAGACTAAATGAATGCCACAAGCAGATGCAGCAGTGCAGCATGAGGTAGACTAGTGGAACGGCCTGACGTGGGGAGAAACCACACTTTGAGTATAGGGGTACTGAGGAGGCATGCAAGTTACCACTGTGACAAGTTTTTTATCCACTCTTCCTCTCTCACTCTAGATTGCCAAAGTGAATGGCATTGTGCAGATAGAGAACCTTACCCTCTCATTCAAGCACACAAATTGCAATTTCGGTAGCACTTGGTTTTACTAGATGGAATTCCAAGACACCGAGGAATACAAAAATCTATGAGATTTCTGTTCTTTATGTCTACCTTTAAATTTCTCTAATTATCGCATACATGTTTGGATCAGCTGAGTGTTCACATGGTTATGAAGGCATCAAAGAGATAGCTATTTGCCAAACTAACATATTGACAGTTAAGTCAAATGTATGGTCAGCTTTTATCACAGTGGACCGTTTTTCAATCATAACAGTTACCTGCTATAAAAGGTAGGCCATAAAAGTGGAACTAGGTTTAGAACACATATGAATTCCCATTTGTCACCCTGTTGGGAGCTTTCTGAAGCCTCCGACAGAGTCAAGAATAGAGTAGCAGAAAAACTTGAAACCACTCTTACTGGTAAATGATGTTATGTCTTCATTTTCATGCTCAAGCAACTTGACAAGCATGCTCAAGCATGACATAGCAACTTTTCAGCTGGTTACGCAAGTGTTAACAAATGAAGACTTGTTTTTTTTGCTAACATTGTTTGGAGGAACTAAGTATTTTAGTCAAATGATCTGGCTTTATACAAGCATAAGCACTAAACCGGCAATTTGCTGAGGAAGCTAATTACCGTATACAGGTCCTTCTCAAAAAATTAGCATATAGTGTTAAATTTCATTATTTACCATAATGTAATGATTACAATTAAACTTTCATATATTATAGATTCATTATCCACCAACTGAAATTTGTCAGGTCTTTTATTGTTTTAATACTGATGATTTTGGCATACAACTCCTGATAACCCAAAAAACCTGTCTCAATAAATTAGCATATCAAGAAAAGGTTCTCTAAACGACCTATTACCCTAATCTTCTGAATCAACTAATTAACTCTAAACACATGCAAAAGATACCTGAGGCTTTTATAAACTCCCTGCCTGGTTCATTACTCAAAACCCCCATCATGGGTAAGACTAGCGACCTGACAGATGTCAAGAAGGCCATCATTGACACCCTCAAGCAAGAGGGTAAGACCCAGAAAGAAATTTCTCAACAAATAGGCTGTTCCCAGAGTGCTGTATCAAGGCACCTCAATGGTAAGTCTGTTGGAAGGAAACAATGTGGCAGAAAACGCTGTACAACGAGAAGAGGAGACCGGACCCTGAGGAAGATTGTGGAGAAGGACCGATTCCAGACCTTGGGGAACCTGAGGAAGCAGTGGACTGAGTCTGGTGTGGAAACATCCAGAGCCACCGTGCACAGGCGTGTGCAGGAAATGGGCTACAGGTGCCGCATTCCCCAGGTAAAGCCACTTTTGAGCTACAGAGAAGCAGCACTGGACTGTTGCTAAGTGGTCCCAAGTACTTTTTTCTGATGAAAGCAAATTTTGCATGTCATTCGGAAATCAAGGTGCCAGAGTCTGGAGGAAGACTGGGGAGAAGGAAATGCCAAAATGCCTGAAGTCCAGTGTCAAGTACCCACAGTCAGTGATGGTGTGGGGTGCCATGTCAGCTGCTGGTGTTGGTCCACTGTGTTTCATCAAGGGCAGGGTCAATGCAGTTAGCTATCAGGAGATTTTGGAGCACTTCATGCTTCCATCGGCTGAAATGCTTTATGGAGATGAAGATTTCATTTTTCAGCACGACCTGGCACCTGCTCACAGTGCCAAAACCACTGGTAAATGGTTTACTGACCATGGTATTACTGTGCTCAATTGGCCTGCCAACTCTCCTGACCTGAACCCCATAGAGAATCTGTGGGATATTGTGAAGAGAAAGTTGAGAGACGCAAGACCCAACACTCTGGATGAGCTTAAGGCCGCTATTGAAGCATCCTGGGCCTCCATAACATCTCAGCAGTGTCACAGGCTGATTGCCTCCATGCCACGCCGCATTGAAGCAGTCATTTCTGCCAAAGGATTCCCGACCAAGTATTGAGTGCATAACTGAACATTATTATTTGTTGTTTTTTTTTGTTTGTTATTAAAAAACACTTTTATTTGATTGGATGGGTGAAATATGCTAATTTATTGAGACAGGTTTTTTGGTTATCAGGAGTTGTATGCCAAAATCATCAGTATTAAAACAATAAAAGACCTGACAAATTTCAGTTGGTGGATAATGAATCTATAATATATGAAAGTTTAATTGTAATCATTACATTATGGTAAATAATGAAATTTAACACTATATGCTAATTTTTTGAGAAGGACCTGTATGTTTAAATGGATCATATTCATGCAGTCTGTCTGGTTTAACATACAGCAAAAAACGGCATTTTCATGAATTTTTTATGGAGTACAATATTCAAAACCTAGAACCACCATCAGTGCATTAAAAAAAATACCAGAACCATATTTTGAGTATTTGAGAAGGAATTGGAGAGTTTCTGCTCAGTTCCTGCTCAGTTAAAAAAAGTCAGTGTGAACACACGCTAACTTAACCCCTTCACAACATATGACATATACATAGGTCATATATTATGTCTCCACCTTTGATGCAAACTCAGCATCGGAGCCCATATCTTTTCCGGCACATAACAGATAATTCAGATTTACTCAAATTAGTTGATACTTTGCAGTCAATGAGGACTTCCTATATCAGGCTACTAAACTGACGGGGGAGGTAATAGAGCAACTGTTAATACTGGGATCCTATTGGCATAGAGTTTTAGACTTGGTGTCACGATACTAGTGGATACAACTGGACACCAGTGGCTAGGTCAAAGAGACTGCAGACACAATAGTTTGAACAAGCAATATTGTATTTGTGATCTGAATGCAATATAGCATATAAGTCCAGATAAATGTTCAGTCAATACTCTGCGACACAGCATGCAAGGTCACTGAGCAATGAATGCACAAGACACAGTCTCTTGCAGAGCAGAGGAACACACTAGCTGGCTGGAGTTCTTACTTCACCGCAGGTGTGGTCAGGCAAAGGTTTCTGAAGTCAGGTGTTCAGCAATCAATCGGTCAGCAGGCAGGGATCCAGACGTGCAGGTTGGCAGAGGACTCCGCCGTTAGGAAAGGACCAACAGGGATCGTAAGTCCAGGCTTGGGACTGCAGAGGAACAAGGTCCAAACATAATACACAAGCAATGAAACAGAACAGGTGCTGGCTTTATATACAGCTTTGGCAGGAAGCAAGATGGCCGACGTGAAACATCAAGATCCATGTTAACTAAGGGAAAGTCTAAGGGCAAGAGAAACAGATTCCAGGACTAGATACTGACACTTGGCCCATTCACATGTCTTGGGTGAGTATCTGGGCATAGACAAAACCCAAGAGCGGGTCGTTTAAAGGTTCTACTGGCCTCAATGTCACCAAGAGATTAACTATTGCTGGTCCTGTTCCACCTGTCAGTTAACTGCTACAGCCTCTCACTTTCGTAGTCCCCTAGTGCTATTAACCATTATATATATATGTCCATAGTGATGAAGAAGTTACGTAAGACTCTCCAGATTACACAATTCAGGAGGTCGGTGTACCATCCGCAGACTTCTGGAGAGGTTCAACAAAACCCTGAAGTCCATCCTCAAGAAGGTCATGGCAAAGGATGGCCAAGACTGGGATTGCCTACTTCTGTATCTGCTGTTTTCTATTAGGGAAGTTCCACAGGCCTCTACGGGGTTTACACTGTTGCTGTGAATTCTGTTGTCAAGCTCCCTCCTGTGGTCATGAATGGTACTTCGGCTGATTCTGTCCATGGGCTTCCTCTGGTGGTTGTGAGTGGAGCTGCGACTTCTGGGTTTCCTTCCACAGGTGACGAGGTTAATTCGTTAGCTGGCTGCTCTATTTAACTCCACTTAGATCATTGCTCCATGCCACCTATCAATGTTCCAGTATTGGTCTAGTTCTCTCCTGGATCGTTCTTGTGACCTGTCTTCCCAGCTGAAGCTAAGTTCCTGCTTGTTTTTCTCTGGTTTGCTATTTTTCTGTCCAGCTTGCTATTTTGATTTTTTGTCTTGCTTGCTGGAAGCTCTGGGACGCAGAGGGAGCACCTCCGCACCGTGAGTCGGTGCGGAGGGTCTTTTTGCGCCCTCTGCGTGGTCTTTTTGTAGTTTTTTGTGCTGACCGCAAAGTTACCTTTCTTATCCTCTGTCTGTTCAGTAAGTCGGGCCTCACTTTTCTAAATCTATTTCATCTCTGTGTTTGTAATTTTCATCTTTACTCACAGTCATTATATGTGGGGGGGGCTGCCTTTTCCTTTGGGGAATTTCTCTGAGGCAAGGTAGGCTTATTTTTCTATCTCTAGGGCTAGTCAGCAGAGTTCCCACGTCTCAGAGCTCGTCTTATATTATTAGTAACTATCAGGTCATTCCGTGTGCTCTTAACCACCAGGTCCATTATTGTCCTTACCACCAGGTCATAACAGTACAGGTGGCCCAAAGTATTAATGCATCTCAATAGAGGGATAAGAGAAGTTCTGAGACCATTTTTTTTTCTTTGCAGTGTGTTTTGTCTCTCTTTTCCCCTTTACCTCTGGGTGGTTCAGGATACAGGTGTAGATATGGACATTCAAGGTCTGTCCTCTTGTATGGATAATCTCACTGCAAGGGTACAAAACATTCAAGATTTTGTGGTTCAGAATCCGATGTTAGAGCCTAGGATTCCTATTCCTGATTTGTTTTTTGGGGATAGATCTAAGTTTCTGAATTTCAAAAATAATTGTAAATTGTCTCTTGCTTTGAAACCTCGCTCCTCAGGTGACCCTGTTCAACAAGTGAAAATCATTATTTCTTTGTTAGGTGGCGACCCTCAAGACTGGGCATTTTCCCTTGCGCTAGGAGATCCGGCATTGCGTGATGTTGATGCGTTTTTTCTGGCGCTTGGATTGCTTTATGATGAACCTAATTCAGTGGATCAGGCAGAGAAAATCTTGCTGGCCCTGTGTCAGGGTCAGGATGAGGTAGAAATATATTGTCAGAAGTTTAGGAAGTGGTCTGTACTCACTCAGTGGAATGAATGTGCCCTGGCAGCAATTTTTAGAAAGGGTCTCTCTGAAGCCCTTAAGGATGCCATGGTGGGATTTCCCATGCCTGCTGGTCTGAATGAGTCTATGTCTTTGGCCATTCAGATCGATCGACGCTTGCGTGAGCGTAAAGCTGTGCACCATTTGGCGGTATTATCTGAGCATAGACCTGAGCCTATGCAATGTGATAGGACTTTGACCAGAGCTGAACGGCAAGAACACAGACGTCGGAATGGGCTGTGTTTTTACTGTGGTGATTCCACTCATGCTATCTCCGATTGTCCTAAGCGCACTAAGCGTTTCGCTAGGTCTGCTACCATTGGTACGGTACAGTCAAAATTTCTTTTGTCCGTTACTCTGATTTGCTCTTTGTCATCCTATTCTGTTATGGCATTTGTGGATTCAGGCGCTGCCCTGAATTTGATGGACTTGGAGTTTGCTAGGCGCTGTGGTTTTTTCTTGGAGCCCTTGCAGTATCCTATTCCATTGAGAGGAATTGATGCTACGCCTTTGGCCAAGAATAAGCCTCAGTACTGGACCCAATTGACCATGTGCATGGCTCCTGCACATCAGGAGGATATTCGCTTTTTGGTGTTGCATAATCTGCATGATGTGGTCGTTTTGGGGTTGCCATGGCTACAGGTCCATAATCCAGTATTGGATTGGAAATCTATGCCTGTGTCCAGCTGGGGTTGTCAGGGGGTACATGGTGATGTTCCATTTTTGTCTATTTCGTCATCCACCCCTTCTGAAGTCCCGGAGTTTTTGTCGGATTACCGGGATGTATTTGATGAGCCCAAATCCAGTGCCCTACCTCCTCATAGGGATTGCGATTGTGCTATCAATTTGATTCCTGGTAGTAAGTTTCCTAAGGGCCGACTGTTCAATTTATCTGTGCCAGAGCACGCCGCTATGCGGAGTTATGTAAAGGAATCCTTGGAGAAGGGTCATATTCGCCCGTCGTCGTCACCATTGGGAGCAGGGTTCTTTTTTGTGGCCAAGAAGGATGGTTCTTTGAGACCTTGTATTGATTACCGCCTTCTTAATAAGATCACAGTCAAATTTCAGTACCCTTTGCCGCTGCTGTCAGATTTATTTGCTCGGATTAAGGGGGCTAGTTGGTTCACCAAGATAGATCTTCGTGGTGCGTATAATCTTGTGCGTATTAAACAGGGCGATGAATGGAAAACAGCATTTAATACGCCCGAGGGCCATTTTGAGTACCTGGTTATGCCATTCGGGCTTTCCAATGCTCCATCAGTATTTCAGTCCTTTATGCATGACATCTTCCGAGAGTACATGGATAAATTCCTGATTGTATATTTGGATGATATTTTGGTCTTCTCGGATGATTGGGAGTCTCACGTGAAGCAGGTCAGAATGGTGTTCCAGGTCCTTCGTGCGAATTCTTTGTTTGTGAAGGGGTCAAAGTGTCTCTTTGGAGTTCAGAAGGTTTCATTTTTGGGTTTCATTTTTTCCCCTTCTACTATCGATATGGACCCTGTTAAAGTCCAGGCCATTTATGATTGGACTCAGCCGACATCTGTGAAGAGTCTGCAAAAGTTCCTGGGCTTTGCTAATTTTTATCGTCGCTTCATCAGTAATTTTTCTAGTGTTGCTAAACCGTTGACTGATTTGACCAAGAAGTGTGCTGATGTGGCCAATTGGTCTTCTGCGGCTGTGGAAGCTTTTCAGGAGTTGAAGCGTCGTTTTTCTTCTGCCCCTGTGTTGTGCCAGCCAGATGTTTCGCTTCCGTTTCAGGTCGAGGTTGATGCTTCTGAGATTGGAGCAGGGGCCTTTTTTGTCGCAAAGAAGTTCTGATGGCTCGGTGATGAAACCATATGTCTTCTTTTCTAGAAAGTTTTCGCCCGCTGAGCGCAATTATGATGTTGGCAATCGAGAGTTGTTGGCCATGAAGTGGGCATTCAAGGAGTGGCGTCATTGGCTTGAAGGAGCCAAGCATCGTGTGGTGGTCTTGACGGATCACAAGAATTTGACTTATCTCGAGTCTGCCAAACGGTTGAATCCTAGACAGGCTCGTTGGTCGCTATTTTTCTCCCGTTTTGATTTTGTGGTTTTGTACCTTCCAGGCTCTAAGAATGTGAAGGCTGATGCCCTGTCAAGGAGTTTTGTGCCCGACTCTCCGGGTGTTCCTGAGAGAACAAATATACAATCAGGAATTTATCCAGGTACTCTCCCTCGGTGCAGAGGGTCTTTTTGCGCCCTCTGCGTGGTCTTTTTGTAGTTTTTTGTGCTGACCGCAAAGTTACCTTTCCTATCCTCTGTCTGTTCAGTAAGTCGGGCCTCACTTTGCTAAATCTTTTTCATCTCTGTGTTTGTAATTTTCATCTTTACTCACAGTCATTATATGTGGGGGGCTGACTTTTCCTTTGGGGAATTTCTCTGAGGCAAGGTAGGCTTATTTTTCTATCTCTAGGGCTAGCTAGTTTCTTAGGCTGTGTCGAGTTGCATAGGGAGCGTTAGGAGCAATCCACGGCTATTTCTAGTGTGTGTGATAGGATTAGGGATTGCGGTCAGCAGAGTTCCCACGTCTCAGAGCTCGTCTTATATTATTACTAACTATCAGGTCATTCCGTGTGCTCTTAACCACCAGGTCATAACACACTGTTCAAGCTGTTGTAAGGCTGGCATGCTCGGGGACCTCTGGATATTACAAAAGAGGCATGGAAATCAGAGGTTACACCCCACTGGAGCATTATCGAACATGTGGCCCAAATGCAGGAAAGGATTGCAGAGGTCATGCCGATTATGAGAGATAGCCTCCTTCAGGCATAGGAAGCCCAGGCAGGAGTCTACAACTATGAATGCTTAGACTTTTTCTTTCCACTGTACATATATATATATATATATATATATATATATATATATATATATATATATATATATATATATGTATATATATATATATGTATATATATTAGCTATTGAACCCGTTCTACGCCCGGGTGGTGAGCATTTATATTGGTATATGGTCTCCATCCTGGTATGTGCTGCTCCATCCTGCGCCCCCATCCTGTCATGTGCTGCTCCAACCTGCCTTGTGCTGCTCTCATCCTGCACCCCCATCCTGTCATGTGCTGCACCCATCCTGCGCCCCCATTCTGTCATGTGCTGCTCCCATCCTGCGCCCCCATTCTGACATGTGCTGCTCCCATCCTGCACCCCCGTTCTGTCATGTGCTGCTCCCATCCTGTGCCACCATTCTGTCATTTGCTGCTCCCATCCATATGCCCCATACGTTGCTCCATAAAGGTTTATGGCCCCCATAAGATGCTCCATATTATATGCCCCGTACACTGCTCCATAAAGGTTTATGGCCCCCATAAGATGCTCCATAGTATATGCCCCCGTACACTGCTCCATTATGGTTGATGGCCCCCATAAGATGCTCCATATTATATGCCCCCGTACACTGCTCCATTATAGTTGATGGCCCCCATAAGATGCTCCATATTATATGCCCCCGTACACTGCTCCATTATGGTTTATGGCCCCCATAAGATGCTCCATAATATATGCCCCCGTACACTGCTCCATTATAGTTGATGGCCCCCATAAGATGCTCCATATTATATGCCCCCGTACACTGCTCCATTATGGTTTATGGCCCCCATAAGATGCTCCATAATATATGCCCCCGTACACTGCTCCATTATGGTTTATGGCCCCCATAAGATGCTCCATAATATATGCCCTTGTACACTGCTCCAGTATGGTTGATGGCCCCCATAAGATGCTCCATAGTATATGCCCCTGTACACTGCTCCATTATGGTTGATGGCCCCCATAAGATGCTCTATAGTATATGCCCCCGTACACTGCTCCATTATGGTTGATGGCCCCCATAAGATGCTCCATATTATATGCCCCCGTACACTGCTCCATTATAGTTGATGGCCCCCATAAGATGCTCCATATTATATGCCCCCGTACACTGCTCCATTATGGTTTATGGCCCCCATAAGATGCTCCATAATATATGCCCCCGTACACTGCTCCATTATGGTTTATGGCCCCCATAAGATGCTCCATAATATATGCCCCATAAGATGCTCCATAATATATGCCCCCCATAAGATGCTCCATAATATATGCCCCCATAAGATGCTCCATAATATATGCCCCGTATGCTGCTGCGATATATATATGAAAAAAAAAAACGTACTCACCTATCGTCGCTGGGCGCCGAGTGCTGAGGGGCCTGAGCAGGCGGGAACACCGGCGCGCTGTGGGGGTCAGGTGCCGGTATCGCCGCCAGCTCAGGCCCCCCAGCACTTGCTATATTCACCTGTTTGTCCCGTTCCACCGCTGCCCGCCGCTTCTTCTGGCTCCTCTGGCTGTGACTGTTCAGTCAGAGGGCGGCGCGCATTAAGCGCGTCATCGCGCCCTCTGATCTGTGAACGTCACAGGCAGAGGACCGGGACACGGAGACGGACGCAGCGCTGGAACGGGGGACAGGTGAATATACTTCCCCTCCTGGCGGTCCCTGCCTCTCCGGTGGAGATCGCAGTGTGCGTTCAGTGTTTACGCATACACAGAGTGGGGTCCAGACTGCGCCGGCGCTTGCGCAGTCTATAAATGCTTCGGACAGAGTGACGCTCCCAGCGTTATATTATAGATATATACACAGTCATGGCCAAAAGTATTGACACCCCTGCAATTCTGTCAGATAATACTCATTTTCTTCCTGAAAATGATTGCAAACACATAGCATTTGGTATCATTATCTTCATTTAATTTGTCTTAAATGGAAAAACACAAAAAGAATTGTCCTAAAGCCAAATTGGATATAATTCCACACCAAACATAAAAAAGGGGGTGGACAAAAGTATTTGCACTGTTCGAAAAATCATGTGATGCTTCTCTAATTAGTGTAATTAACAGCACCTGTAACTTACCTGTGGCACCTAACAGGTGTTGGCAATAACTAAATCACACTTGCAGCCAGTTGACATGGATTAAAGTTGACTCAACCTCTGTCCTGTGTCCTTGTGTGTACCACATTGAGCATGGAGAAAAGAAAGAAGACCAAAGAACTGTCTGAGGACTTGAGAAACCAAATTGTGAGGAAGCATGCAAAATCTCAAGGCTACAAGTCCATCTCCAAAGACCTGAATGTTCCTGTGTCTACCGTGAGCAGTGTCTCAAGAAGTTTAAAGCCCATGGCACTGTGGCTAACCTCCCTAGATGTGGACGGAAAAGAAAAATTGACAAGAGATTTCAACGCAAGATTGTGCGGATGTTGGATAAAGAACCTCGACTAACATCCAAACAAGTTCAAGCTGCCCTGCAGTCCGAGGGTACAAAGTGTCAACCCGTACTATCCGTCGGTGTCTGAATGAAAAAGGATTGTATGGTAGGAGACCCAGGAAGACCCCACTTCTTACCCCGAGACATAAAAAAGCCAGGCTGGAGTTTGCCAAAACTTACCTAAAAAAGCCTAAAACGTTTTGGAAGAATGTTCTCTGGTCAGATGAGACAAAAGTAGAGCTTTTTGGGCAAAGGCATCAACATAGAGTTTACAGGAGAAAAAAAGAGGCATTCAAAGAAAAGAACACAGTTCCGACAGTCAAACATGGCGGAGGTTCCCTGATGTTTTGGGGTTGCTTTGCTGCCTCTGGCACTGGACTGCTTGACCGTGTGCATGGCATTATGAAGTCTGAAGACTACCAACAACTTTTGCAGCATAATGTAGGGCCCAGTGTGAGAAAGCTGGGTCTCCCTCAGAGGTCATGGGTCTTCCAGCAGGACCCAAAACACACTTCAAAAAGCACTAGAAAATGGTTTGAGAGAAAGCACTGGAGACTTCTAAGGTGGCCAGCAATGAGTCCAGACCTGAATCCCATAGAACACCTGTGGAGAGATCTAAAAATGGCAGTTTGGAGAAGGCACCCTTCAAATATCAGGGACCTGGAGCAGTTTGACAAAGAAGAATGGTCTAAAATTCCAGCAGAGCATTGTAAGAAACTCATTGATAGTTACCGGAAGCAGTTGGTCGCAGTTATTTTTGCTAAAGGTTAGGCTGAGGGTGCCAATACTTTTGTCTGGACCATTTTTGGAGTTTTGTGTGAAATGATCAATGTTTTGCTTTTTGCTTCATTCTCTTTTGTGTTTTTTTTCATTTAAGACAAATTAAATGAAGATAACACCAAAGAATTTGTTTGCACAATCATTTTCAGGAAGAAACTGAGTATTATCTGACAGAATTGCAGGGGTGTCAATACTTTTGGCCATGAATAAATATATATATATATATATATATATATATATATTACATATATATACACACGCACACACACACACACACACGTGCTTCTCACAAAATTAGAATATCAAAAAGTTGATTTCAGCTCTTCAATACAAAAAGTGAAAATCATACATTATATAGAGTCATTACAAACATATTTCTGTTAATGTTGATGATTATGGCTTATGGCCAATGAAAACCCAAAGGTCATTATCTCAGTAAATTAGAATACTTTATAATACCAGCTTGAAACATGATTTTAAAATCCGAAATGTTGGCCTACTGAAATGCACTCAATACTTGATCGGGGCTCCTTTTGCATCAATTACTGCATCAATGCAGCATGACATGGAGGCGAACAACCTGTGACACTGCTGAGGTATTATGGAAGGGTAGCCCAGGTTGCTTTGATAGGAGTCTTCAGCTCGACTGCATTGTTGGATCTGGTGCCTCTCATCTTCCTCTTGACAATCCCCCATAGATTCTCTATGGGGTTAAGGTCAGGCGAGTTTGTTGGCCAATCTAGCTTTTAGCAGTGTGGACAGGTGAACCAACAACCTATGTGAGATAAACTCACTATAATGAAACAACATAAGTTTCAGATTTTCACAAAAACAACAATATGAAACTACTCGAAGAATGTGAATAAACCAAAAGAATCATAGAATAAAAATACACTTCTCAGAAAAATAACATAACTCCAAGTAAATCAAATTTCTGTGAAATTAAAGTGTCCACTTAGGAAGCAACACAGTTTGACAATTTCACATGCTGCTGTGCAAATGGAATAGACAACAGATGGAAATTATTGGCAATTATCAAGACACACTCAATAAAGGAGTAGTTCTGCAGGTGGGGACCACAGACCACATCTCAGTACCAATGCTTTCTGGCTGATGTTTTGGTCACTTTTGAATGTTGGTTATGCTTTCACACTCGTGGTAGCATGAGACGGACTCTACAACCCACACAAGTGGCTCAGGTAGTGCAGCTCATCCAGGATGGCACATGAATGTGAGCTGTGGCAAGAAGGTTTGCTGTGTTTGTCAGCGTAGTGTCCAGAGGCTGGAGGCGCTACCAGGAGACAGGCCAGTACACCAGGAGGCGTGGAGGGGGCCGTAGGAGAGCAATAACCCAGCTGCAGGACCAAAACCTCAGCCTTTGTGCAAGGAGAAACAGGAAGAGTACTGCCAGTGCCCTGCAAAATAATCTCCAGCAGGCCACAAATGTGCATGTGTCTGCACAAACAGTTAGAAACCGACTCCATGAGGATGGTCTGAGTGCCCTATGTCCACAGATGGGGGTTGTGCTCACAGCCCAACACTGTGCAAGACACTTGGCATTTGCCACAGAACACCAGGATTCGCAAATTCGCCACTGGCCCCCTGTACTCTTCACAGATGAAGGCAGGTTCACACTGAGCACATGTGACAGACATGATAGTCTGGAGACCAGTGGATAGCGATCTGCTGCCTGCAGCATCCTTCAGCATGACCAATTTGGCAGTGTCAGTAATGGTGTGGGTTGGCATTTCTTTGGAGGTCCGCACAGCCCTCCATGTGCTCACCAAAGGTAGCCTGACTGACATTATGTACCGAGATGAGATCCTCAGACCCCTTGTGAGACCATATGCTGGTGCGGTTAGCTCTGGGTTCCTCCTAATGCAGGGCAATTCCAGACCTCATGTGGTTGGAGTGTGTGTTAGGGGTCGAGTTCCCGCCGCTGCACAGAGGGAATCTCGAGTCATGTCTGCTGCGGTCTCCCATTCTGCATCAGCCGCAGTGGAGCCTGCTCAGCGGAGACGTCGGTCCCAGCGTCTCACTCAGCGGCGAGCAGGCTTTTCTGGGCTCAGGTCCTGTAGCAGCTCCAATTGGACCACTAGGAAGGTCCTTGTCTGCTGCAGCTATATAAGGTTTGCATGGCCATGCGCTAGTATCAACCAATGTTTTGAGCTTTGCTAGTTGGTGGTCATGTCTGCATGTGGTCAGGGTTGGCTGAAATAAGCCCCTAGAACACCGGCACCTCCGGTGAGGAGTTGTATGTGTGCTATGCTGTCTGCATGACCACTCTTTGCTTTGCTCAGTTAGGTAGCTGTGATACTCTGTGAGGTTAACAGGGCACAGTGTTTCCATATCTTTGCGATTCTGTGAAGTTAACAGAGTTTGCTTATACAGCCATATAGTGCCACCAATTACTTTGCAGCAGATATCTCTGCACGGTGGACCCCGAGCTGCGAACGCACCTTGTTGTTTCCTTCCTATACTCGGTGCGTTTCGCTAGCCCCAACAGTGTATCACCAGTTCCTACAAGATGAAGGCATTGAAGCCATGGACTGGCCCGCCCATTCCTCAGACCTGAATCCGATTGAACATGTCTGGGACATCATGTCTCGCACATTCCACCAACGTCACGTTGCACCACAGACTGTCCAGGAGTTGGAGGATGCTTTAGTCCAGGTCTGGGAGGAGATCCTTCCGGAGACCAGCCACCGCCTCATCAAGAGCATGCCCAGGCGTTGTAGGGAGGCCACAAACACTGCAGAGCATCATTTCCTTGTCTTGAGGCATTTCCACTGAAGTTGGATCAGCCTGTAACTTCGTCCTGTAACTTCCTAGCATTCTTATGGTATGTTTATCCAGCCTGCTCCCCTGCTTTGTCTGTCTATGAAGTGCACATAATACATCACCCAGCTTTCCACACAGACTTTCCTCTGCTCCTAGCATTCTCATGGTATGCTTTTCAGCTAACCCCAGCTCTACCCTAGTGTTATTTATGACCTTGTTTACTCAGGCCTGATTGTATGCATCTGGTCCACTCTTAATTCTCTGACCAAGATGATCAGAGACCACTCCTCTCTGCTTCACACCTGAACGCACTTAGTTTACCATATATTGCATAGCAAAAGTCTGCAATGACTTCAGTCTGCAGTGTGATCCCTTAGAAGTGTGGATTACAGTAGAATTAAAACCTGAATTGAACCTGAAGGGAACTGAAGGTAAGGGTACCGTCACACAGTGCAATTTTGATCGCTACGACGGCACGATTCGTGACGTTCGAGCGATATAGTTACGATATCGCAGTGTCTGACACGCTCCTGCGATCAGGGACCCCGCTGAGAATCGTACGTCGTAGCAGATCGTTTCAAACTTTCTTTCGTCGTCTAGTGTCCCGCTGTGGCGGCATGATCGCATGGTGTAACAGATATCGTATACGATGTGCGCATAGTAACCAACGGCTTCTATATCGCACATACGTCATGAAATTATCGCTCCAGCGTCGTACATTGCAAAGTGTGACAGCAGTCTACGACGCTGGAGCGATATTGTTACGATGCTGGAGCGTCACGGATCGTACCGTCGTAGCGATCAAAATGCCACTGTGTGACGGTACCCTTACTGGCCAGTCATTGTAAACAATGTTTCTGTTTGTTTTCACTTTCACCCCTATAATCCTTCACTTTCTGCTACCTCCCCAAATCCCCACACTAAGTAAGGAACTGTTCATCTCCTCTTCAATCCTCCCCATCCACCTCACCTCCTCCTCAGAACTGATCCTTAACATACAATCTTCTGTCTCCAAGCACAGACAGCCCCCTCATGCCCTCTCCTGCTCCCACTTGCTAACACTTTCTCTGCTCCTTCTCACTGCTGGTGATATCTCTCCAAATCCTGGTCCTCCTCACCATATTCCCACAGTCAGTTCTACCTGCCATCCATGCTCTAGCACAAACTTCCGTAACCTCTCTAACCTTATACCCATTCGCCCAGCCCCTGCCTCCCCAGTCCCACTAACAGGAGCTCTGTGGAACGCTCGCTTTGTCTGCAACAAGCTCTCCTACATCCATGATCTCTTTGTTACTACCAAACTTTCCTTCCTCGCCATCACCGAAACCTGGCTCACCCCTTCTGACACAGTCTCCCCTGCTGCACTCTCTTACGGTGGCTTCCACCTTTCCCACACACCCCGCCCCAGCAGCAAACATGGCGGAGGAGTTGGTTTTCTCCTGTCAGATAACTGCTCCTTCACCCCAATCCCACTGCCACCCTCTGTTACCCTCCCTTCCTTTGAGGTGCACTCCATGCGCATCTACTCCCCCACCAACCTCCAACTGGCTGTCATTTACCGCCCCCCAGGGCCAGCCACCACCTTCTTTGACCACTTCACCACCTGGCTACTTCATTTCCTTTCTGCGGACATTCTCACTATCATCATGGGCGACTTCAACATCCCCATTGACACTTCCCCCTCAGCTGCCACTAAACTTTTCTCACTTCCTCCTTCGGCCTCACTCAATGGTCCTCTGCAGCCACTCACAAAGACGGTCACACACTGGACCTCATCTTCACCCGCCTCTGCTCTCTATCTAACCTCTCTAACTCACCTCTTCCACTCTCTGACCACAACTTTCTCACATTCTCATCTCTCTCCACTCCATGTCTACAATCCCCACCCCACAAACTTTCACACCCTCGCAGAAATCTTAAACATCTTGACCTACATTCATTCTCTGAATCCCTCCTCCCCCTCACAGGCATAAGTTCCATACACAATGCGGATGACGCTGCTGCTCTATATAACACCACAATAGCTGTAGCTTTGGAATCTGCTGCCCCACTTACACATACCAAAGCTCGCAAAATCAACAGACAGCCCTGGCACACCAGCCTGACCAAAGAACTGAGGCGAGCTTCCAGGGCTGCTGAGCGCAGATGGAAAAGATCCCACTCTAATGAGCACTTCATCGCATTCAAACAGTCCCTCACTACTTTCAAGACCACACTCGCCACAGCTAAACAAACCTACTTCTCATCTCTCATATCCTCTCTCTCACACAACCCTAAACAGTTATTCAACACCTTCAATTCTCTCCTCCGTCCCCCAGCACCTCCTCCCTCCCCACTTATCTCCGCTGAAGACTTTGCCTCATTTTTCAAGCAGAAGATTGATAGCATTAGAGACAGGTTTGGTCAACAACCCCCAGAGCCCTTCCTCCCGATTTCCCAGCCCTCCCCCTCCAAAACCAACTTCTCCACCATTACAGAAGATCAACTCTCCACTCTACTCTCAAGATCGCATCTCACCACCTGTGCACTTGACCCACTCCCATCCCACCTCATCCCAAACCTCACCACAGTCTTCATCCCAACCCTATCCCATCTCTTCAACCTATCACTAACAACTGGTGTTTTCCCCTCAAGCTTTAAACATGCCTCCATCACACCTATCCTCAAAAAGCCCTCTCTTGACCCATCCTCTGTATCTAGCTATCACACTATATCACTTCTCCCCTATGCCTCCAAGCTACTGGAACAACACATTTACCTTGAACTGTCCTCCCAGCTCTCTTCTTGCTCCCTCTTTGACCGCCTACAATCTGGCTTCCGGTCACACCATTCCACCGAAACTGCCCTAACTAAAGTCACCAATGACCTCTTAACCGCCAATAGCAAGCGACACTACTCAGTCCTCCTCCTCCTCGACCTGTCGGCTGCCTTTGACACAGTGGACCATTCCCTATTATTACAAACCCTCTCATCCCTTGGCATCGCAGACTTGACCCTATCCTGGATCTCATCATACCTAACAGACCGGACATTCAGCGTCTCCCACTCACACACCATCTCCTCTCCTCGCCCCCTATCTGTCGGAGTCCCACAAGGTTGTCCTTGGGCCCTTGCTCTTCTCCATTTACACCTTTGGCCTGGGACAGCTCGTAGAATCTCATGGCTTTCAGTATCACCTCTATGCTGATGACACACAGATCTACATCTCTGGACCAGATATCACCTCCCTTCTAACCAGAATCCCTCAATGTCTGTCCACTATTTCATCCTCCTTCTCCGCTAGATTTCTGAAACTTAACATGGACAAAACAGAATTCATCATCTTTCCCCCATCTCACGCGACCCCTCCAACGAACCTATCCATTACAGTAAATGGCTGCCCACTCTCCCCAGTCCCACAAGCTCGCTGCCTCGGGGTAATCCTTGACGCTGATCTCTCCTTCAAACCACATATCCAAGCCCTTTCCACTTCCTGCCGCTTTCAACTCAAAAATATTTCACGAATCCGTTCATTCCTGAACCATGAATCTGCAAAAACCCTAGTCCATGCCCACATCATCTCTCGCCTTGACTACTGCAACCTCCTGCTCTGTGGCCTCCCCTCTAACACTCTCGCACCCCTCCAATCTATTCTAAACTCTGCTGCCCGACTAATCCACCTGTCCCTCCACTATTCCCCGGCCTCTCCCCTCTGTCAATCCCTTCACTGGCTCCCCATTACCCAGAGACTCCAGTACAAAACCCTAACCATGACGTACAAAGCCATCCACAACCTGTCTCCTCCATACATCTGTGACCTCGTCTCCCGGTACTTACCTACCCGCAACCTCCGATCCTCACAAGATCTCCTACTCTACTCCCCTCTTATCTCCTCCTCCCACAATCGTATACAAGATTTCTCTCGCGTATCACCCCTACTCTGGAACTCTCTACCACAACACATCAGACTCTCGCCTACCATCGAAACCTTCAAAAAGAACCTGAAGACCCACCTCTTCAGACAAGCCTACAACCTGCAGTAACCACCGATCGACCAAACCGCTGCATGACCATCTCTACCCTCACCTACTGTATTCTCACCCATTCCTTGTAGATTGTGAGCCTTCGCGGGCAGGGTCCTCATTCCTCCTGTACCAGTTATGACTTGTATTGTTTAAGATTATTGTACTTGTTCTTATTATGTATACCCCTCCTCACATGTAAAGCGCCATGGAATAAATGGCGCTATAACAATAAATAATAATAATAATAATAATTTTCCGCTTTGATTTTGAGCATCATTCCAACTCCAGACCTCTGTGGATAATCAGTTGTGATTTGTGTTGATAATTTTTAGGTTTTATTGTTCTCAACACATTCCACTATATAATGAATAAAGATTTGCAACTGAAATATTTCATTCAGTGATATCTAGGATGTGGGATTTTAGTGTTCTTTTATTTTTTTTGAGCAGTCTACATTTCAACAACAAATTGAGTTCCACTTTTTCCTATTTGCCCTTAGAAAAATAAAAAAAAATGGGGCTAAAACAACATCTTAGTGGTAAAAATGTAATTTATTCTCTCTTTACCACCCAATGGTATAAAATGCTGTGAGGCACATGTGGTGTCAGTATGATCAATGCACCCCTAGATAAATTAATTGGGGAGTATAGTTTTTTTTTAAATGACATCATATATGGAAGGATTCTGCTGCTCTGGCACCTCAGGGACTCGGCCAATGTCACATGGCACCCCCAGACCAGTCCAACAAAATCTGTACTCAAATATTGCGCCTCTTCCCTTCTGAGCTTTGCACTGTGCATCAATAGTAGTTTTCGACCACATATGGGGTATTGGTGTACCTCAGGAGGAATTGCCCAACAAATTTTGGGATCCATTTCCCCTGCTGTCCTTGTAGAAATGAAAATATTAGGGCTAAAACAACAATTTTGCGGGGAAAAAACTGTTTTCTCATTTTCACAGATCAACGTTGTAAAATTCTATGAAGCACCTGGGGGTTCAAGGTGCTCACCATAAGTAAATAAATTTCTTGAGGGTGTAGTTTCCAAAATGGGTTCACTTAGAGTTTTCCACTGTTTAGGTACATGAGGGCTTCTCCAAACATGACATCGTACCTGCACACATTTCCATCAAAGTCTGTGTTCCAAAACATCTCATTCCTTTCTGAGCCTTCCGTGTGCCCAAACAGTAGTTTTCCCCCACATATGAGGTATCAGCATACTCATGAGAAATTGCACCATTTGTACGGTGCAATTTCTCCTGTTACCCTTGTGAAAATAAAAAATTTAGGCTAAAAAAAACATTTTTTTTTGAAAATGTGATTATTTTATTTTCACAGCTTAACGTTATAAATTTTTGTGACGCACACAGGGGTTCAAGTTATCTGGTTTAAATACGTAAAAATTAACAGTTTGACAATTGCAAAATTTTTGCCAAATTTCTGATTTTTTTCCACAAATAAATGCAAGTTATATCGAATAAATTTTACCACTATCATGAAGTACAACATGTCACAAAAAAGAATCTCAAAATCAGTGGGATCCATTGAAGCATTCCACTTCAAGTGACACTGGTCAGAATTGTAAAATTTGGCCCGATAATGAAGATGAAAACAGGAATAGGTGGATGAATAAGATAAAAACAATTTTTCCTTCAGTTTCCCTATCTTGCTCCACTCTCCACTACATTATTTGACATCACTTAGCTAGGTACTAATAATGTGGGGAAACTGTGTGGTCACTAACTTGAAGCACCTAATTTCCATACGAAAATAAATGTTTTGGCGAAAACTATCCAGTGGTTTTTTGTTTTTTTTTACTAAATGTGACTGTGACAGTCACTGGTAAGTGTTATGAATTCTGCTTTTGGGCTCCCTCCGGTGGTTGTAGGTGGTAATGCAGTTGTCCCTGGGCTGCAGTCTTGGACAGGTGTATCTGCTGATTGCAATTCTGACTGGGGTATTTAGGTTTGCAGGACTCATTAGTCCTTGCCAGTTGTCAATGTTTCTTGGGAAGTGTTGGATGTCTGTCTGGCTTCTCCTGCTTAGCTGCCAATTCAGCAAAGATAAGTTTCTGTTTCTTTTTCTGTGGCACACAAGCTGTGTGCTTATATTCTGTGCTATTCATTTGTTTTCTCTTGTCCAGCTTAGACTGTCATTGTTTTCTCAGTCTTGTTGGATTCTCTGGAGTTGCAGATATACGCTCCACATCTTTAGTTAGATGGTGGAGTTTTTGTATTTTCTGCTGTGGATATTTTTGGAAGGATTTTAATACTGACCACTTAGTATCCTGTCCTATCCTTTCCTATTTTAGCTAGTGTGGCCTCTTTTGCTAAATCCTGTTTCCTGCCTGCGTGTGTCTTTTCCTCTACTACTCACAGTCATTATTTGTGGGGGGCTGCCTATCCTTTGGGGTTCTGCTCTGAGGCAAGGTAGAATTCCTATTTCCATCTATAGGGGTATTTAGTCCTCCGGCTGTGTCGAGGTGTCTAGGATTTGTTAGGCACACCCCACGGCTACTTCTAGTTGCGGTGTTAAGATCAGGGTTTGCAGTCAGTATAGTTACCACCTACTCCAGTGAAAGTTTTCATGCTGCTCCAAGGTCACCAGATCATAACAGGTAAGGTCATAGAGGGGAAATATGGGTCACTGCACTTAATGGTGTCAGTGATATGAAACCAGAGTATTTTTCCCCAGCACACTACGTGTTGTGAGGGTTAAGTTAAAGTTGCATAAAGGGCTGGTTTCATGTGAACCTTCAAAGAGTGGATGGGAGAAGATCCACTTTATCTTCACTGGCAGAGCTGCCATGTCCTGTGTGATGTCATAATCATGTGATCAGTCACATGATGGGAAAAGTCACATAGTCTATGGTTTAAGTAAATGGGCTCTACAGGCAGTCTGGGTTCAGCTAGCCAGGAGAGAAGAGTCTCCAGTGGTTTGTCGTTGTTGAGCACAGACTGAACCCTTGTTGCTCCAGAGCGCGGTGCCATCCGCAACGTATGGACTGTGTTGCAGCTTTTGTTATCTTCGTTTTTCCTGTTTTAGCCAGAAAGGCTGAGTATGTTTTCCTCACGTGTTGGTTTATGCTGCCTTAAAATAAACGAGTTCCCATTTTTTACCTCCGAACACCACCACGTGAGTTGGACTATCACATGACCCATATGCTTACTTTAATATAGATTTTTGAGCTGAGTAACTCCCTATAATTTTGGCACTGATGACCAGTAGAATCATTTCAATTTCACTCCCTGAATTGACATGATTGCCTATTGGATTGTCACAGATCGGGCAGCTAAAGCCTCTGACAGCCATTCTAACAGGAGGAGGCAGTGAGTGGCTACAAAAACGTGTTATGTGGCATGTCTTTAGATGACTAAATGAAGAATACATGATCTAGCCAATCCCTCCAGAGTGGTAACTATTCTTTGCAGTGGTTCTCCACTACTGCTCATAGGGAGTATTGTCTTATTCGAAACTCCTTCGTAATGGATCAAAGGAACAAGCATTTTTAACAGGGGTTTCAATGGTGGGATCTAAGGATTCTTTAATTCCATTCACTAATTCAAGAGTGAATTTCCTAATCAAATTGATACAGGTGCTTCTCACAAAATTAGAATATCACCAAAAAGTTAATTTCAGTTCTTCAATACAAAAAGTGAAACCCATATATTATATAGAGTCATTACAAACAGTGATCTTTTGCAAATGTTTATTTCTGTTAATGCTGATGATTATGGCTTACAGCCAATGAAAACCCAAAAGTCATCTCAGTAAATAAGAATAATCAACAAAAAACATGTACGACGGCTTCCTAAGCTATTACAAAGGTCCCCCAGTCTGTTTCAGTAGGCTCCACAATCATGGGGAAGACTGCTGACTTGACAGATGTCCAGAAGGCAGTCGCTAACACACCACAAGGAGGGTAAGACACAAAAGGTCATTGCTAAAGAAGCTGGCTGTTCACATAGTGCTGTATTCAAGCATATTAATGGAAAGTTGAGTGGAAGGAAAAAGTGTAGTAGAAAAAGGTGCACAAGCAACTGGGATAACCGCAGCCTTGAAAGGATTGTTAAGAAAAGGCCATTCAAACATTTGGGGAGATTCACAAGAAAGTAAATTTTGCATTTAATTTGGAAATCAAGATCTCAAAGTCTGGCGGAAGAGTGAAGAGGCACATAATCCAAGCTGCTTGAGGTCTAGTGTGAGGTTTCCAGAATAAGTGATGGTTTGGGGAGCCATGTCATCTGCTGGTGTAGGTCTACAGTGGGGTTTTTTTAAGACCAAAGTCAGTGCAGCCGTCTACCAGGAAAGGTTAGAGCACTTCATATTTCCCTCTGCTGACAAGCATTTTGGAGATGGAAATTTGATTCTCTAGCAGGACTTGGCATCTGTCCACACTGCCAAAAGTACCAATACCTGGTTATAAAACAACAGTATCACTGAGCTTGATTGGCCAGCAAACTCACCTGTCCTTAACCCCATAGAGAATCTATGGAGTATTGTCAAGAGGAAGATGAGACACACCAGACCCAACAATGCAAATGAACTGTAGGCTTTTATCAAAGCAACCTGGGATTCCATAACACCTCAGTAGTGCCACAGGGTGATTGCCTTCATGTCACACCACATTGATGCAGTAATTAATGCAAAAGGAGCCCCGACCAAGTATTGAGTGCATTTATTGAACAGACATTTCAGTGGCCAACTGTGACGCTATTCACTTTCTCACGGCTAGTATCTCCGCCTCTTTTTCCGAGAACACATTTCCAAAGTTCTTCAGGTACCCCGGAAGACCCTCCAGACTAGCGGAGCACATTTGTATATTTTTTTTTAGACATTTCTTAGAACAGTTGGGGCTCCATTTCACAATCCCCTTCAGACACCAATCAATAACTGGATTGTGAGTCTGTAACCATAGAAACCCCAGTACAAATCCAGCAGGTAAATTATCCAACATAAAACAGGAGATGGATTCAGAGTGGAGGGCCGCCACTTGGAGAGTGAAATCCAGCGTTGCTCTATTGACCAAATTGTAATCAAACTGTGTCTTGTCAAGGGCGATGATTTGAATGAGTCTTTCTAAACTAACTGTCCCTAATCCTAACTTCAGAAGCAGTCCCAAATCAATAAAGTTAGCAGCAGACCCACAGTCAATGAACGCCAATGTTGATAGAACCTGTTTCTCGAAGGAAATCATCGTATGTATCAGTACTTTGTCAGAGGAAGAAAAAGGTACCTGGGAGTCTGGGTGACCTCCTCGGTCATCACCCAGACTCAGACGTTCTCCCAATGGGATGGTGGCTTGAGGACGAGTTGGGCAATCCTTAAGAAAATGTCTAGAGAGGCCACAGTATGGACAGAGTCCGAGATCTTGTCTCCGTCTTCTCTCGGCAACACGAAGACTGGCAACTTTAACCTTGGATAAATGGACCAGCTCTGGGGAAGTATAACATGCAGCCTGGTGTTCACCTTGTCTCTCACTGATTCTGTGGTCCATTCGTATGGCCGGAGTCATGGCCTCCATCAGAGAACTAGGGGCATCATGGAGGACCAGAGCATCCTTGAGTTTCTCGGAAAGGCCTCTTTGGAACTGGCACCTGAGAGCAGTATTGTTCCGTAGAACTTCGGTGGACCACTGCAGAAGCTCAGTACAGTGGTCCTTAGCTGTGCGACCCCCCTGTGCCAGGTTCATGATCTTAGTCTCAGCGACCTGGATTCTGTCATGTTTGTCATAGATCAGACATATACTGTGAAAAAAACATAAATGGAAAACCGCACTCGGGCTTGAGGGGACAAAGAAAATGCCCAGGTCTGAGGATCCCCTCGTAGCAGGGACATGATTATTCCCACCCGCTGGAACTTCTCCCCTGACAACAGGGGTTACAGGGTAAAAAATAACTTACAGATCTTACTGAATACCCTACACTGGTCTTTCTCTCCTGAAAATGTATCAAGGAGTGATATGACAGGTTCAGGAGAGACCAGCTGTACATCAGAGGATACTGATGACACAGCCACTGCCGGCAGTGGGGGGCTATGGGAGGTCTTCAAGTTATTTATCAGACTCTGCACATGATATTGCAATGACTCCAGACTGTGGCAATCCTTCTCCACATCCTGAGTCATCTGCATCAAATTTGCCACCTGGTCACAAAGCGTGTGAAAAGGATGCATACTGGCAAAAAGGTAAAACGTAGCAGCCAGATGTAATGTAACGCTAGTCACTTTCTCACGGCTAAACCGTGAGTCATAGTGGTCAGGGAGTCCAAGGTCAGAAGCCAGGAGGGTACATCATAAACAGAAGGAAGAGACAAAAGTGTAGTCATGTAACATTCTAAGGTCAAAGTACTGATAAGATAAAGGATCAGAGCTGAAGGGGTTAAACAGGCGGATGGTCACAGCAAAGTCCAAGGTCAGGCAACAGCTCAAACATATAGAACTCAAGGCACAGGGAGCACAAACCTCACAAGATGAATGTACGTCTGGCAGTGGTCTAGGAGAAGCTGCTCAGTTAAGTAGGCATGGCCATTACCCGGGATAGTGAACACCTGAGAAAGCCGATGCCTCCCTGTCACAGATTGGCTAGTTGTGCTGTCAATCAACACACCAACAACTCAGCACGCCCCTGAATCAGACTGGATGGTCATGCTGTCAATCAAAGTACTGACAGCTTCATCACGCCCCTGTAACAGACTGGACGGCCCAGCTGTCAGTAACTGCATCCCAGACACCCTGAGGGGTGGAACTGACACCAACATTTTGGATTTTAAAATCATTTTTCAAGCTGGTGTTATTTACGGACTTTGGGGTTTTTATTGGCTGTAAGTCATAATCATCAACATTAACAGAAAAACACTTGAAATAGATCACTGTTTGTAATGACTCTATATATATGAGTTTCACTTTTTGTATTGAAGAACTGAAATAAATAAACTTTTTGTTGATATTTTAATTTTGTGAAAAGCACCTGTATGTCTGCTCAAATTTAGAAGTGACCACTATTTCTTACCTGTGTTCTAGAATATATTGGTACTATACAATCTGTATATAAATATCTTGAAACTTATTAACGAAAATTATGGAAAACTCAAAAGTAAGTAGCTGTTAATATATCAATTATTCATTACATAAGTCTGTCTAAAGCATTTGCCTCCATAAAAGGTGTACTGCTGAGACTGTATCCATGCTCATTAACAGATTAGATATTCATATGTTGTTGAACTAGGTTTCGAGGATATTCACAAGTAAAGGAAAAAAGTAGTAATAAAATCAGCAGATGCCTTGAGTATTGAGTTTCCATGAGAGCCTAGAAAAAAGGAACCTAAGTTCCCACAATTCGGAGACATAGCGGATTTTCCTAGCATTTTTTAACAGTGCCAGTACATTGAAAAACATTTTAAGAAATCTCATCCACATGTTACAAAACACATCCACAGCATAGACTTGAGATCCACGGCATGTCAAGGTGCAAATTTCACTTTTTGCAAAGCAAAGGGTAAAATGTAGAACTCCCCAGCTCCTTGTTTGCAATGATATGCACAGTAGTAAATGCCTCTGCAGATATTGCTGCAACATCTACAATAGGGGAAAAAAGTATTTAGTCAGCCACCAATTGTGCAAGTTCTCCCGGTTAAAAAGATGAGCGAGGCCTGTAATTGACATCATTGGTTGATCACAACTATGAAAGGCAAAATGAGAAAACAAATCCAGGAAATCACCTTGTCTGATTTGGCAAGATTTATTTTGCAAATTATGGTGGAAAATAAGTATTTGTTCAGCTAAAAACATGCAAGATTTCTGTCTCTCACAGACCTGTAACTTCTTTAAGAGGCTCCTCCATCCACCACTCATTACCTGTAGTAATGGCACCTGTTTGAACTTGTTATTAGCCCAAAAGACACCTGTCCACAACCTCAAACAGTCACACTCCAAGTTCCACTATGGTGAAGACCAAAGAGCGGTCGAAGGACACCAGAAACAAAATTGTAGCCCTGCACCAGGCTGGGAAGACTGAATCTGCAGTAGGCAAGCAGCTTGGAGTGAAGAAATCAACTGTGTGAGCAATAATAAGAAAATGGAAGACTTACAAGACCACTAATAATCTCCCTCAATCTGGGGCTCCATGCAAGATCTCACCCCATGGGGTCAAAATTATCACAAGAACTGGGAGCAAAAATCCCAGAACCACACAGTGGGACCTAGTGAAAGACCTGCATAGAGCTGGGACCACCGTAGCAAAGGCTACCATCAGTAACACACACCACCAGGGACTCAAACTGCAGTGCCAAACGTGTCCCACTGCTTAAGCCAGTACATGTCCGGACCCATCTGAAGTTTTTATAAGAGCATTTGGATTATCCAGAAGAGTATTGGGAGAATGTCATATGGTCTGATGAAACCAAAGTAGAACTGTTTGGTAGAAACAAAACTCGTCGTGTTTGGAGCAGACAGAATACTGAGTTGCATCCAAAGAACACCATACTGTGAAGCATAGGGGTGGCAACATCATGCTTTGGGGCTGTTTCTCTGCAAAGGGACCAGGTCGACTGATCCATGTACATGAAAGAATGAATGGGGCCATGTATCGTGAGATTTTGAGTGCAAACCTTCCATCAGCAAGGGCATTGAAGATGAAACTTGGATGGGTCTTTCAGCATGACAATGATCCAAAACACCACCAGGGCAACGAAGGAGTGGCTTCGTAAGAAGCATATGAAAGTCCTGGAGTGGCCAGTCTCCAGATCTCAACCCCATAGAAAACCTTTGGAGGAAGTTGAAAAGCCGTGTTGCCCAGCGAAAGTTCTAGAACATCACTGCTCTAGAGGAGATCTGCATGGAGGAATGAGCCAACATACCACCAACAATGTGTGCCAACCTTGTGAAGACTTACAGAAAACATTTGACCTCTGTCATTGCCAACAAAGGATATATAACAAAATCTTGAGATTAACTTTTGTTACTGACCAAATACTTACTTTCCACCATAATTTGCAAAATAAATCTTGCCAAATCAGACAAGGTGATTTTCTGGATTTGATTTCTCATTTTGACTCATAGTTGTGGTCTACCTATGATGTCAATTACAGGCCTCCATCTTTTTAAGTGGGAGAACTTGCACAATTGGTGGCTGTCTAAATACTTTTTCCCCCCCCACTGTATGCTTTAGGAGGTCCACAGTGGAGATGCTACATGGACACTTAGCATTAGGGTTTGCTCACACGACCATATAAATTGGACGAGCACAATGACAGTGCATTTTCCTACAGTCCAGAGTTCACTGCAGTTCAGGCTGTGAGGGAGCCCAGCTTCAGTGACGTCACCACTATTGTTGGTTTGTTATTTTGCTTTTATTACAGGGGGATCGAGGGCTTCGCAGGAATTAGGTTTGTTTGTAAGTATGATTTAATTAAGAATACTGAAGGAGTCCGTGTCTTTATTTCAATTAAAGGATTTTTTTCTGGGTGTCTGTGTTATCTTAACAATTGAGTATGGGGTTAGTAATAGGGGCGTCTTATTTTTGTATATATTTCTCCATTACTAACCTCACAACTATTACCCCACTTGCCACCACTACAGGGCAAGTGGGAAGAGCGAGGCTAAGTGCAGGAATTGGCACATCTTAGAGATACACCTTCTCTGGGGCCGCTGAGTGCTGATGTTTTTAGCCAAGAGGGCAACTACTACGGAATCAGACAGTGTAGGGAGAGTTGCTTCTGAGCTAGGGAGAGATTTGCTTGGTTCTTACTTAGTGTGGATATACTATATATTAGACACATCCATCTCAACTAACAGTCCTTCTGAGGACTAAAAGCTGCATAGATATCAGTGCTAGGCAGGCAGGCAGTGTATGCGGCAGACTGCAGTGGATATAGCAAGAGGGTCCATTCCAGTTCTGTCTGCTGCTATTTCAAATATTTCTAAACATAGCCCCAGGTATAAGGGGCCAGGAATAATTTTTTGGATCTTAATCCTGATTATTTGATTAAAAAGCAATCCAGAGAAAAATCCTTCTAGCCATTTCACATGCCAAACGCTCTGGAACCCCGTTGGCTTTGTTATCTACGGATGCTGAGAAAGCCTTTGACAGAGTCAGTTGGCACTACATGGTATGCACTTTACAGAAGTTTGACTTCCCCCAACCTCTTATTGATGCCATCATGACTCTGTACTCTGTTCCAACCGCGAGAGTCAGAGTCAACGGGTTACTTTCAGATTCCTTCGGGATTAGGAATGGAACCAGACAAGGCTGCCCTCTCTCCCCCACCCTCTTCGTGCTAGTTATGGAGACTTTAATACAGAGAATAAGACAGGAGGAATCGATCAGAGGTCTAATCGTGGAACATACAGAATTTAAAACAGCTGCTTTCGCGGACGACCTTATGATCGTGATCTCAAATCCTAAGACTGCTTTTCCCTCTATTTTGAAACTTCTTGACGAGTTTGGGGTCATCTCCAACTTCAAAGTTAATATGCACAAATCGGAAGTCATGAATGTTTCATTATCGGTCGAGGCAGTCTTGGATCTCAAAATGTCTATTCCCTTCAAATGGCTCGCAGACAAACTGAAATATCTAGGAGTCTTTCTCACTGCTGATCCCTCATCTCTGTATAAACACAATTTTGTACCCCTTCTGGATAATCTCCAAACACTTCTTAAATCCTATGACTTACCATTTCTCTCATGGATCGGGTGGATAAATATAATTAAATCGTACATCTTACCAAAAATATTCTACCATATGAGCATGATTCCCATACCTCTCCCCAAGTCTTTCTTCACTTCAGCCAATAAAATAGTCAACGGGTATGTGTGGAGGGGCAGGAGGGCTAGACTACCCTTCAAAATACTCTCGCTCCCGAAAAAGAAAGGTGGTCTTGGACTCCCTAACTTTAAGACCTACTACCAGGCAGTCCATCTAGCTAGGTGGATGTGCCTGGTTAAATCAAGACATGATCCAAAAACCCCTAATCTTGAACGCTTGTTAATGGGAGGTGAAGCGGAGAAATATCTCTGGACCTCTGCGGCCCCCCCACAAAATTCTCTGGAGGAAATAACCAGCAACACCCTGACTATAAGGAAGAAGCTAGTCCAGAACAATTGGCCACGTTGCCTTTTTTTGGACAGTATGCCTCTGGGAGTCATACCCTGGCTCATTGAGCCAAAATATATAGACACATTTGACCTCTGGAAATCCCTGCTGACCCTCCCAATTTCACACCTACTCTCCAACCAAATTAGTTGCACAAATAGTTGGCCTCAAGACGCTAAGAAGCAACCCAAAGATTTCATTCAAATACACCATGTACAATGTATTATTTCTAAGCTTAGGTCAGACATCCAGACAAATTCAGATTGGCTTTGGCTGGAACTTCTACTTAAACTCAATCCTATACCCCCTAAATTAATTTCTAAACTATACCATAACTTAATCTCCCCTAAATCTCACTTTAAACCCCTATATATCTCCTCATGGGAGTCTGAGCTGAACATATCTCTCTCCAACAGAAAAATAGCGCAAGTTCTAGAGCACTCACATGGGTTCTCAAGATGTGTCTTGCTCCAGGAGAATGCCTTTAAAGTCCTCTCCAGATGGTACAGAATCCCTGAGTCGCTCTATCACTTTGGCCTCTCAGACTCTCCTCTTTGTTGGAGATGTATGAAATCTAGAGGCTCTTTGGCGCACATTTTTTGGTCATGCCCAATTATTGCTAAATTTTGGGAGGAGATTTTTAACCGACTCCGCCAGATGAAACTAATAACGCAGAGTCTAACTCCTCAAGAGGTCCTACTGTCACTCCCCATGAAGTCCTACAAACCTAAGAAGCATGATCTACTCCCCCTTCTAATAGCCGCAGCCAAACACTTGATCGCCTTACATTGGAGACAAACGACCCCCCCTCATATCAATGAATGGCTTAAAAAAGCCCAGGACATCTACAGGATGGAAGAGTTGACCAGTTGGGATTCACACACGCACGATAAATTCTTTCGTATATGGCTGCCCTGGCAGCTAGCATCTCAGGCTACCCCTTAGTTTCTCATTAACTATTTCTCCTTACACAACACATGGTTATGCTAAATTGATTTCCTAAGGTTCTTTTACTGCACTGTGATGGACCCAGATACAGCTCAATTACCTAGTTGATTTGGTCATGCTCGATATTTTCCCTGTCTTTGCTTCCTAATTGGTCAAAATTATCTGTTCTGCTCCCCGTGTGTTTATGGTTTCATTCTGACCGTTTTTTTCTCTGACGAAGGATCTTAGTATAGGGAGTTTTATTTGACCACTTTTTTTTTAAATTTCATAGCATTTGGATTTTTTTCCCCCTCGTTTTCCAGAACACTATATGATAAAAATCAATGGTAACATTCAAAATTACAACTAGTCAAAAAAAAAAAAAAGCAAGTGCAAAAAAGGAAAAACCCAGTTTTAGTTTTAAAGTTTTTCAAACCTCACATTTTGTTTGGTATATTGAAATGTAAGAAGTTACTTTTTCCCGTCACCTCTGCACCTGTGCTGTGATCGGAGCATGGTGCACTGACGCTCAGCTCACGCTCGCAGCAGAGTGTCATTAGCATATGGCAATGGTAGAAAGTGTCTGATGGAGGGAATGGTTTGGTGAACTTAAGACTCCAGACATCTGTTGGGTGTGCTGTTGTGAATTCTGTTGTCGAACTCCCTCTTGTGGTCGTGAATGGTACTTCGGCGAGTTCTGTCCATGGACTCCCTCTGGTGGCTGTGAGTGAAGCTGCTGCTTCTGAGGTTCCTTGCACAGGTGACGTGGTTTATCCTTTGGTTGGCTGCTCTATTTAACTCCACTCAGATCGTTACTCCATGCCAGCTGTCAATGTTCCGGCATTGGTTCAGTTCGCGCTTGGATCTTTCTGGTGACCTGTCTACTCCAACAGAAGCTAAGTTCCTGCCAGTTATTATTTGTTCATTGTTGCCTTGTCCAGCTGGATATCATGATTTTGCCTTACTACCTGGAAGCTCTGGGATGCAGAGTGGCATCTCCGCACCGTTAGTCGGTGCGGAGGTCTTTTTGCACACTCTGCGTGGTCCTTTGTAGTTTTTTGTGCTGACCGCAAAGCTACCTTTCCTATCCTCTGTCTGTTTAGTAAGTCTGGCCTCCCTTTGCTTAAACCTGTTTCATTTCTGCGTTTGTGACTTTCATCTTTACTCACAGTCAATATATGTGGGGGGCTGCCTTTTCCTTTGGGGAATTTCTCTGAGGCAAGGTAGGCTTTATTTTCTATCTCTAGGGCTAGCTAGCTCTTAGGCTGTGAAGAGGCGTCTAGGGAGAGTCAGGAATGCTCCACGGCTATTTCTAGTTGTTGTGATAGGATTAGGGATTGCGGTCAGCAGAGCTCCCACATCCCAGAGCTTGTCCTGTGTCAGTTTAACTATCAGGTCGTGCCGGGTGCTCCTAACCACCAGGTCCATAACAGTGTGCTACATGATAGAAACAAAAAAAAAAAACAAAAAAAAAACAAACACGTCATAGGAGATTTGTTTGCATCAATATTTAATCAGTTTCTGTAAGGGGACTAGCCCTTGACATTTCATACAAAACTGCAACATTAACAGCATATACATTTAGGAACTCTAGAGGTTCTAGAATACAAAACATTTGCAATTCATTTTGTACCCAAATATGTCTAGTCTTAGTTTTAGTGATGTGTGGGGTAAGTTTTACACAGAATACATTTGTATTTTTGTAGCTATACTACACTACAAACCCCAGCTGAGTTACCCAAAATAACTGCATCATACATCTCTGTGATATGAATACTTCTGGTTATTAGATATGGAGTAAGGCTATTGTTGGTGCCATAATGTGCTCATGTAAAACTAGCCTTAGGACCTTAAATATCTGAAGAAAGCACACAAAATTGTCTAGCAGATTGAACAAGGTGTAAAATATACACAGTCTAAAAAAAAAAAAGGTATGAGATCACTACTGGTCCACCAAGGCACAATGGGGCTATCTGCCTCTTGACTGAGAGGTAGCAGACCAGGTTCTTCAAGTAGCAAAAAAGTTATACAGTCTGAACCTTCATCACTTCACCTCAGAATTCCACTGTCCTGCTCAATTAGTCACTGTATGGTTTCTTTGGGGTACGTTCAGTTCCAGTTCCTTTTTCCTTCATGCTGTACAGAGGATCAACCAATTTATTATGAACATGCAATAAACCTGTAACGAGGAGGACAAACGCATTAATCCATGGATATAGAAGCAAGGAATCGAATAGTTTGCAAAACTGCTCATAAAAATAAAATAATTTGCTGACAAGCCACAATTGCATATGTAGCTCCTTCACGTGAACAATAGAGGCCCATCACAATGGGTTTACCACTTGTAGTTTTCTCTATAGATAGTTGTATTTCTATAGAGCCAACATATTCAGCAGCACTTTACAAATCAGAGGTAGTCAAGTACACAATATACAAGACATTACTCAGCAGTAAGTTAGTCAACCAAAAGGAGTGAGGATTCTGCCCGCAAGCTCAAAACCTTTGAGGAAGTTGGCGAGACGCAAAAGGTAAAAGTACGGTAATCTGACAAAAAAAGTTAGAAGAGCTGACCGATAATTCTGTTTTAGTAAATACTTGAGCTCAGTACATAGAATGCTAAAAAATCTGCAGAATTATTTCAGAATGTTCCTCCTAGAAATTTATGAATAAATTGAAGACTAGGTGTTAAGAGTTGGGTGCATGCTTCTACAAGGTCTGATAATGTCCATTCAGTACTGAAAGTGTCAGTCACAAGGGTACACACCCTTTCAAAAAGGGAATTGTGACAACCATTTTATCCACAATTATCAGGAGGAAAGGCCAAATTGAGAAGCATCAGATTAAATGGAAAGAACTTGTGCTGTTTCTAAGCATGTCCGGTTATGCATCGAAAACACAACCACTAGCAGAAGGTGAAAAGAAACATTCAGAACATGACTGGAATCTTTATGTTCAGGCTGTTTGCATTCCTCTAGTAATTATGTTGCAAGAGTGTGTCAGGGACAATCATACTCTTTCCTCTCTAATTAAAATGGATGTGCTTTTGTGTGTTAAAAATGTATTTCAAGTGCATAGAATATGACAGGCACTAATGCGAACAAATTTATGTTATGCGAGTGATGTAATATAATGATCTGCAACTCTGTTAATGTACTAAGAATAGGGTAAGTATGAGGCTATGTGCACACGTTCTGGATTTTTTGTGTTTTTTCAGTGGTTATCCACTGCAAAAAAGCTTAAAAAACGCTTACATTAAGCATCCCATCATTTTTAATGCATTCCGCAATTTTTGTGCGTTTTTTTCCCAAGATGCGTTTTTATCGCGGAAAAAATGCAGCATGTTCATTAATTTTGCAGATTTTTTGCGGATTTGCCGCTATTTATTGCATTGGGAAGCTCCGGGGAAAAAAAAAAAAAAAAGCGAAAAGTAGTCTGGATTTGCTCAGGAAAATTCTGCACACTTTCCTGAACATGGGCACATGTCCTCTGGACAAAAAGTGAGTGAGTGTTATACAATTCACTCAGAGTGGAAATGGAAACTTGAGAGCACTACAAAATATTAAAGGGGAACACTGCCCACACACAAAAATGAACAGCGAGAAAAAGAAAAAAAAAGCATTGTATAGCGGTTGTGGTCACCCACATAATTACTAAAAAAAAAAAAACCTCCCCCTTACTATCATGCTGGTAGCAGGTCTTATTCTTGCCTTGGTTTCTGTATGAGGTGTTTTGTATTCAACTGGTGTTTTATTCTCTGACTTTCATCCTTTAGGCTAGTTTCACACTAGCATTTTGAGGAGCTGCGGAGGGCTGCGGACTTCCTCCATGAAGCCCCGCCCTCGGCCACTAGCTCCACCTACTTTTGCATGCAGCCTGCGTACCCATCTTTAACATTAGGTACGCAGGTCGTGCGGCTGTATGCGGATACTTCTGCATGCGTCGTTTTGACAATGCGGAGAAAAAAATTGCTACAAGCTGCGTCCTACGGGGGTCGCCACATCGTCAAAACGACGCATGCGGAAGCATCCGCATACAGCCGCATGACCTGCATCCCTAATGTTAAAGATCGATACGCAGGCCGCATGCAGAAGTAGGCAAAGGTGCGGCCGAGGGCGGGGCTTCACGGAGGAAGTCCGCAGCTCCTCAAAACGCGAGTGTGAAACCGGCCTTAGTCAGAATGTTCATTTGCACCCTCCATTCTTCTTTTTGAATAGGGTATTCATCTGTGCATGTCTCCATCTAATCAGCTGTTTGCCTTCACAGTGCAGACTCATTGCTGCTCATAGGACTAAGATTTCATGTCCAATTTATACCTACATTTCATAAGATTTGTGCCTTTACTTATTGTGTCTATGCATTTTTGCCCGGTTAATTTCATATGGGAAATAGAAGGTTTGATGCAAATCTGGATGTATATATGATTTTGGTCCTGTTATTGTCTTTTTCATAGTGGGCCATGTTCACCAGTTGGCACTCACCTTATTAAGTTCAAGACTTGTAACACTGCAACATCAGGTGTTCATCTGTGTTTAGATTTAATCATTACCTGCATTCATAGCCAACAGTGAAGGAGGTTAGCTTTTGGTCCTTACACAGGCCTCTAGTGGTTCTTCACATGGCCTACTTTTGGCCTTTTTGATTGTTTTAAATCAATTGTCTTAGGTGTGTTTTTTGCATTAATAAAATTTGTCTTTTTTGTAGTATTTTTTGAGTAATTATTATATGGGTGATCGTGACCGCTATACACACTGTTTTTCTCTCTCTCTTACAACTCGCTCACAGCACACGACAAAATGGACACCATTTACTTGTGGGATGCGAGGGTGTGGGAACACATCAGCCCATGACTACTGTCCTGTGCACCTTACAATGTTACCTTTATTAGGCTACGTTCAGACTAGCGTTGCGCGCCGCTGCGTCGGCGACGCAACGCACGACGCACAAAAAAGCGCGGCAAAACGCTGCGTTTTGCGACGCGTGCGTCGTTTTTTGCCGAAAATCGGACGCAAGAAAAATGCAACTTGTTGCGTTTTCTTGGTCCGACGCTAGCGGCAAAAAAGACGCAAGTGTTGCAAAACGCAACACACAAAAACGCATGCGTCCCCCATGTTAAACATAGTGGCGCATGAAGCGTGCGTCGCCGCTGCGTCGCCCGACGCTAAGGCGACGCACACTAGCGGAACGCTAGTGTGAACGTAGCCTTAAATAGGTGGTTGCAGCAGAGCAATTACAATATATGATTATCAGCAAGTGAAATCCATGCATCTCAATTTCCTAGGTATTACAAGTGGCTCAGATCTTGTCAAAGGTTCTTCACACATCTGCATCAAGGCTACAGTTTTTATGGGATTGCAAATTAAAGCAGAATGGGTCTAAAACTAGCAAAATACATACCGGTTATTTTTCTTTTCTTCAAACAAATTTTCTGCAGGATGAGCTGAAACATTGGCACCATACACTTGCATTCAAAAAAATGTTACAAAATAAATACATACATTTTGGAATTTAAAAACATGTATGCCTCTGCGAGAACTGAAATCCACAGTACATGTATGGCCTCGCTAGTTCCGGTCATTGTGTGGTTTCTGAAAGCAGACCATCCCTGGACATTGCCCTGAAATGGGGATGGGGGTCTGTACAACACTCCCGATCGCGGCCGAATATATCAATATTAGCAATCTAAAGTAGACATGTGGTAAATGTTATTTATTAACTATTTTGTGTGACAATTTTTATGCCCTTAAATCAGTTAAGTTTTAAAATGCGAAGTTCACAAAATTTTCGCCAAAATTCCAATATTTTCACAAATCAAGTCATATTGAACAAATTTAACCACTATCATGAAGTACAATATGTCACGAAAAACTCTCGGAATCAGTGGGATCGGTTGAAACATTCAAGAATTACGTTAAAGTGACTCTGGACAGAATTGTAAAATTGGCCTGGTTAGAAAGGTGAAAACCCCATTCACCCAAAGCCAGTTAAGTTTTATATATTTAACAGCTCCATTCCTCTTGCTCTATAAACTGCACCCCTGAAGCCATACGGTACCTTAATGGGTGTCCCATCGTCTTGTACAAATGATTGGTGGTGGCAGTAGCTAGTAGTTTCTCTTGTTATTGTGTACTTAGCAGTGATTGTATTAGGGTGTGTAAAAATACATATTAATATATATATATATATATATATATATATATATATATATATATATATATATATATATATATCTCTATTACACCCCCCCGATACAATTACATATACATCCCATGAGTTGGAATCAGAGGTGTACATGCCGACAGCTCACTGTTAGTTCCGTATGACTGACCTAGTAAGGAAAACAGCCGCAGCCTCATCCATCACTTGTTAGTCAATTGCCTAGTTGTCCTGATGATTGGAAGCTGCAGAGTTGCGTCCCCTGACAAATTGGTGGCAGCGGTGAGATCCGTGTGATCTCTCCGATGATCTTCTCAACACTTACAAATATCAACACTATGGGTAGTAAAGGGTAGGGAATCTCACACAGTGAGGAAGGAAAACAAAAAGAAAAAAAAGTGGACTCAAGTCAGCTGAGACATGAGGTGGAAGGCCAAACAACAAATATGAGGCCACACCAAACTAGAAAGCAAACAAAAATAAGGCTGCTGGACATGCAAAAATCTCGAGGCCGCCAAAAAACACCAGGCTATGGTGTTCTAGGATTCATGGCTGCAGCCACCATGTGCTCAAGGTACCTACAGCCAAAAGAACAGGAAACCAAACCACTTTGAAGGAGGAAGTGGCAGTTGCCTTTTTATTTTGTGCTCTTTATATCCTGTCCAGTGATAGGGGCGGATCCCTCTCTCAAGTGCTGTCATGAGTGAAGGGAAAAATAGCAATTTAAAGGGAAGGTGCCATCAAAAAAATTTTTTTTTCAGAAATTGTAAAAATGTAAAGAATTAATGCAGTAATTATGGGCGGAGTCTGCTGACGTGTGTGATGTCTCCTCTCCTCCCCTTCTGGGGTGTTTGCTAAGGGATTAGAGAGGATGATATTCAGGAACCCAGTGAGCAGCCATTTTGTTGGTGACTGCAGAGTATGGCTGCCGTCACACTATCAGTATTTAGTCAGTATTTTACCTCAGTATTTGTAAGCCAAAACCAGGACTGGAACAATTAGAGGAAAAGTATAATAGAAACACGTCACCACTTCTGTATTTATCACCCACTCCTGGTTTTGGCTACAAATACTGAGGTAAAATACTGACCAAATACTGCTAGTGTGACGGCAGCCTTAGGCTACTTTCACACTAGCGTTGTTGGCTGTACGTTGCAATGCATCATTCAGGAGAAAAAACGCATCCTGCAAAGTTGTCTGCAGGATGCGTTTTTTCCCCATAGACTAACATTACCGACGCATTGCGACGTATTGCCACACGTCGTAACTGTCGTGCGACGGTTGCGTCATGTTTTGGTGGACCGCCGCCACAAAACAAGTTACATGTAACGTTTGTGCATCGAGTCCACCATTTTCGACCGCACATGCACGGCCGAAACTCCGCCCCATCCTCCCCAGACCTTACAATGGGGCAGCGGAAGCATCGTAAGACTGCTTCCGCTGCCCACGTCAGACATTTCTTTCACAGCATGCGTCGGTACGACGCACTGCGACGGGCCCGTACCAATGCTAGTGTGAAAGCAGCCTTATACTGACAAGTCTACGGTCACCGAGGATGGCAGGCAGCATGGATTCTGGGAGATATGTGGTGAAGGGAGCAGGGTGACAGCAGCACAGAGTATTTCAGGAGAGCAGTGTGCTGGTCTATGGGGGCCCCCTGTTTGGTGCGCGGAGCAGCCAGGGATTGTACATAGAGCGCTGTCTTTTATAATCATGGATGGACCATCTGCTTGTTTGCTCCACAGAAATCCAGGAAACATTTCTGCGGATTGATGGCCTGTTCTGATCCAGACTTTGCATGCAGACCCCATCCCCCTCCTCAGATCCTGTCTTCTCCATCCTGTCCTGGCAATATGTGAAAGCGAGGCGACAGGCGCAGTCCGGGATGACGCTGGGAAGGAAATGTAGCCATATAGTAACAATAAAAATGAGACCCCTCTCTTCAGCTGCCTCACCAGCCTTCCCCTAACTGCACCTAACTGGAGGTCATGCTGCCCCCTCTATTACCCCAGATCCGCGTGCAGGTGCTCAGCCAGAACCACCATAGAATGGGTCCGCTTTCTGAAGATAATACTGCCATAGTGTTATCACATAATACCGCCATATAGATCACACAATACTATCAAATAGATCACACAATACTGTCATACAGTTCTCACATAATACCACCATATAGATCACACATAATACCGCCAGTGTTCTCACATACCGCCATATAGATCACACATAATACTGCCAGTGTTCTCACATAATACCGCCATATAGATCACACATAATACCGCCAGTGTTCTCACATACCACCATATAGATCACATAATACCGCCAGTGTTCTCACATACCACCATATAGATCACACATAATACTGCCAGTGTTCTCACATACCACCATATAGATCACACATAATACTGCCATAGTGTTCTCACATAATACCGCCATATAGATCACACACAACACCACCATGTAATTCTCACAATACTGATCAAGCATAATACCACCATACAGATCACATAATACCGTCATATAGATCTCACATAATGCCATAATACAGCATGACGCCCGCAGCTCCTGTTATCGCACGCATTGAGTTGTGTGTGCAATGGGGAAAGATATGCAGGGGGGAGAGGAGTGCATAGAAGTGGATTAGATACACGGTTCACCAGACAGTATCACACAGGAGAGGATTAGATACACGGCTCAGCAGTCAGTATTCCACAGGAGGATTAGATACACAGGTCAGCACAGGAGAGGAGTAGATACACGGCTCAGCAGACAGTATCACACAGGAGAGGATTAGATACACGGCTCACCAGACAGTATCACACAGGAGAGGATTAGATACACGGCTCAGCAGTCAGTATTCCACAGGAGGATTAGATACACAGGTCAGCACAGGATAGGATTAGATACACGGCTCAGCAGACAGTATTACACAGGAGAGGATTAGATACACGGCTCAGCAGTCAGTATTCCACAGGAGGATTAGATACACAGGTCAGCACAGGATAGGATTAGATACACTGCTCAGCAGACACTATCACACAGGAGAGGATTAGATACATGGCTCAGCAGTCAGTATTCCACAGGATTAGATACACAGGTCAGCACAGGATAGGATTAGATACACTGCTCAGCAGACACTATCACACAGGAGAGGATTAGATACACGGCTCAGCAGTCAGTATTCCACAGGATTAGATACACAGGTCAGCACAGGAAAGGATTAGATACATGGCTCAGCACAGTATAGTGATAGATGCAGGGTCTGATGTCCTGTGAGGAGCTGCAGTGAGGTCGGAGCAGCACAGAGCCTCCCCCATCCCCCTCTGTTACCTCTCTGCAGCTCCTGATAAGAGAACATCAGACCACAGCACTTCAGACTCTCTAGTGATTCTAGAGATTCAGCCACACACCAGGCAGCAGAGGACAGGGAACGGCCGCTGAGTGTGAGGGGAGACAGATGGAGTTGCTCCTCCAACAGCACAGCTCAGTCACAGTGGAGCTCACAGTGAGGTAGACTCCACTGTGACTGAAGCAAGATGGCGCCGATCTCCTACGTCTGCTGTGATGTGGAGACAGCCCAGGGGGCGTGGCCACATCAGAGCAGAGAGCAGCTGAGCTTATAACGGTAGTAGCTATGGGGTCGCCTTCCGACTACAGATGTCTATGTCCAGGGCTGCCGTATGTGAAGACTGTAAGTGTCGTGCAGCTACACTTACAGTCCTGCAAATGAAAATGGCGGCGCCCAGTGGCAGAAAAAAAATGAATAAAAAAAAAAAACAATAAATACTATGCACTTGAAAATAACTTATAAAAATAAGGAATTAAAGAGGTTTTTTTTTTTTTTTTTACAATATTAAAACGCGGCACCTTCCCTTAAGTATATTAATCCCTTCCACGCCATAATGTACCATTACATTAAAACCGCTGCGAGTGTATGGAACAGAATTAAAAACGGATACTATGCCACCCAAGGTAGATGCTAGGCGTGTTCTATTGCCAGCATCTACCTTTTACAGCAATCATCACTAGCGCTTAAAGCGTTGGTCAATTACTGACAGCAACAAACAAACCTTGCTATCCTGCCCAGGTGTCTATTCCGGCCACCTATTGACCCACTGTGTAACGATCGCAAGTGTATCAATGGGTCGCCATGGCAGCCAGGAGCTTCCCAAAGGCACCAGTGTCTGACATGTTAATTCTCTTGTGATGCCCAGCCACAGACTGGATGTCATAATCAGTGATTTTCTCAATATACTGCAATACAAGTGTATATTGCAGTGTACAGGACAAGCTACAAAACAATCATATACCAAAGAGGGGAGGGGGGAAAAAAAGTGTAATACAGTATATGTGTATCGCAAATCACATCCCTTTCCCCCCTAATAAGGAATAAAAGACATTTAAAATATAAAAACATTAGATATTGCTATATCCGTAAAAGTCTATTCAAAATAAAAAAAATTAGTAAATGCCACAAGGTTAATAAAAGGCAAATTTAGCAGGGTTTTTTCATCCCTGCAACGCTCAAAAAATTCAGTAACAAGTTATCAAAATGATGCATCTAACCCAAAAAATTATACAATTGTCAGTTTCCAAGACAAACAAACCCCATCACGGCTCAAAAGTGAAAGTGTTAACGGGTTCCAGGAAAAAATTAAAATGTACTTAACCCCTTTCTGACGTCAGACGTACTATCCCGTCCAGGTGGGGTGGGCCCCCATGACCAGGGACGGGATAGTACGTCATGCCCTTTAATGCGACACTGCGACTTAAGTCGCGGTGATCACATTAAAATTCCGACGCCATCTTACCTCAGGGAAGATGGCCTCGGCATCCTGGGGTATGGCGTCCCCTCCCCCGCCTCCCGATCGCTGTGATTGGCTGTTCAATTCTGAACAGCCAATCACAGCCTTTCTCATTGTTTCAGCCAATCAGCTTGGCTGAAACAGTGAGGTTCCAGGCTAGGATCGAGTACCGATTGGCACATCGATCGCGCCAATCGCAGGGCATAGCGGCGGTGTTACCGCGCTGTGCCCTGCCTGAAAGTGCCTGATCCGGAGCCGCAGGGCAGCTGAGGAAGGCTCCGGATCCTGCAGCTGTGATTGGCGCGATCGATGTGATCGTCGATCGCGCCAATCAGGAACAGTCCCGCCGGATCGGCGCGATCGACGATCACATCGATCGCCGTCGATCGCAGGGCACAGTGGCGGTGTTACCGCGCTGTGCCCTGCTTGGAAATCCAGCCTCATCTGCCTGCCACCTCCCCCACCACCTCCTGCAGCTCTGCCAATCAGGGCACAGCAGCGGTGTGCCCGCGCTGTGCCCTGATGGTGACCTGCCGGTCACCTGCCGGTCACTTGCTGGTGACCTGCCGGTGACCTGCCTATGATCGGAGCTGTGAGCTCCGATCATAGGCTGGTGCCTAGCGACACCGGCGTCACCAGGGCCACCTCTGATTGGTGGGATCGATGTGATAATTCGATCCCACCAATGACAGGTCACAGCAGCGGTGTGACCGCTCTGTGACCTGTCTCACCTGTCCCTGACCTGTCTGACTGCTCTTCAGGAATCCTCACACTTGGTGAGGATTCCTGAAGAGCGGTCACGCTGACAGATCCCCTCCTGTGCTGAGACTTGTGGTGCCACAGTAGCCTGTGACACCACAATTCTTGCTAAAGAAAGAAGACAGAAGAAAGAAGACAGAAGAAAGAAGAGAGACTACAACTGTAAGTGTTCATCCCCGATCCCGGCCCGATCTTACTTCACCCCCCCCTTACCCCACCCCCCCTTCCCCTTCCCCCTCCACCCCCACTTTGCGCCGCGTCCGTCCGTGCCCAAATATAGCAGCCGCCGAGCGTTGATTGGTGACGCAGTTCACCGATCAACACTCGTGCTCGCTTTTCTTTCCCACATCCCCGTCCACGCACCCCGCCGCTGCGTCTGAACCCGTGCCTTTCATTTCTTTTTTTTTTTTCCCACATCCCCATCCACGCACCCCGCCACTGCGTCTGAACCCGTGCCTTTCATTTCTTTTTTTTTTCCCACATCCCCGTCCACGCACCCCGCCGCTGCGTCTGAACCCGTGCCTTTCATTTCTTTTTTTTTTTTTTTTTTTTTACACATCCCCGTTCACACACCCAGCAGCCGCCGAACTTTGATAAGTGACGCAGTTCACTTATCAGAGCTAGGGCCTGCTGTTTTAGACTTTTCGTTTTACAGGTATTTTTTTTCCCTTTAGCTTTTTCCTTTCAGAATAGTTTGCACCAAACACTATCCCCCCCCCCCCACACGTACACAGTTATCAATAAATATTACACACAAGCACCATAATCACACAAAAAATGTCCCGTTCGTCCCAGCAGCGCTATTCATTGGAGGAGGCATATGCTTTCCTTGCCTCCGACACTGATAGCGAGGGAGAGGATCCCACATTCCTTTACTCTTCAGATTCTTCATCCTCTTCCTCCTCCTCATCTTCCTCCTTGGGTCCTGCGGAACCGCCACGCAGACGCCCCAGGAGAGAAGATCAGGCAGCGCCCACTCCTGAAAATGAACCAGCGCGACCCTCTTCGGACCCCATATGGACCTCGCCCCCCGAAAATTACGAGCCACTGATTCCTGATTTTGTGGCAGAATCAGGAATCAAGTTTGACACCACCGGCCTCACAGAAATAGACTTTTTCAAAGTCTTTTTCTCTGAGGCTTTCGTTAACCTCATGGTGGAGCAAACTAATTTGTATGCTCGGCAATTTTTGGAGCAAAACCCCCGTTCATCATTTTCTAACTGGTCTCCTGTGGACGCAGTTGAAATGATGCAGTTTTGGGGCCTGGTCCTCCATATGGGGATCGTGAAGAAGCCAGAAATTCGGCAATATTGGAGTGTAGATATTTTATATAACACTCCAGTGTTCCGAATGGTCATGGTTCGGACGCGTTTTGAGGCCATCCATAAGTTTTTGCATTACAACGATAATGCACGGTGTCCCGCACGAGATGACCCCAATTTTGACCGTCTGTACAAAGTTCGGCCGGTCATCGAACACTTCAGCAAAAAGTTTGCTGAAGTGTACGTGCCCAAAAGGGACATCTGTGTGGATGAGTCCTTGGTTCATTTTAAGGGGCGGCTCAGATTCCGTCAATACCTGCCCAGCAAAAGGGCCAGGTACGGAATCAAACTCTACAAGCTGTACACCTACAGCTTTAGAGTGTACGAAGGGAAGGACAGCAGGATTGAACCGCCTGAGTGTCCTTCCATCCTGGGAGTGAGTGGGAAAATTGTGTGGGATTTGGTGCACCCACTGCTGGATAAAGGTTATCACCTCTATACTGATAACTTTTATACCAGCATCCCACTCTACAAATCCCTCTCTGCGCGAGGTACCGCAGCCTGTGGTACTGTCCGCAAAATTCAGAGAGGCCTCCCGAAGACGCTACTTGGGCAGATGCTCAGAAAAGGTGAGAGCAAAGCCCAATGTAGCGACCACCTGCTGGTGGTCAAGTACAAGGACAAGAGGGATGTCCTTCTCTTGACCACCATACACGGTGATGGCAGTGCCCTCAGCAGTGTACGGGGTACCTCAACACAGGTCTGCAAACCGGACTGTGTACTGGGGTACAACAAAAACATGGGGGGCGTTGATCTCTCCGATCAACTCCTCCAACCGTACAGTGCTTTGAGGAAGGCCAAGGTGTGGTACAAAAAGCTGTCCGTGTACATCGTACAAATGGCAATGCTCAATGCTTTCCTGCTGTCACGATGTGCACGACACACTGATACGTCGTACCTTCAGTTCCAGGAGGTAGTGGTTAAGGCCCTGATATTTGGCACGAGGGAAGGAGCGGGCCCCAGTACTTCCGGAACTGAGGGTGCTCGTATCATACCAGGTCAGCATTTTCCGGGGGTGGTCCCGCCAACTGATAGAAAAAGTAAGCCGCAAAAAAGGTGCCGAGTGTGCTACAAAAGAGGAGTACGCAAGGACACCATCTATCAATGCGACACCTGCCCCGACAAACCTGGCCTGTGTATGAAGGACTGCTTCAAATTGTACCACACCTCCATGCACTACTAATTTACTTAACAGGAACCAGTAGATTAGTTCCAAAGAGGGGGCACATCTAAGTAAGTTCCTTGGGGGTCTAGGTTCCAAAATGATGTCACTTGTGGTTTTTTTTTTACTGTTTAGGCACATCAGGGGCTCTGCAAACGGAACATGACGCCCTCAGAACTAGTCCATCAAAGTCTGCATTCCAAATCATCACTGCTTCCCTTCTGCGTCCCGAAGTGCCCAAACAGTTTTTTCCCACATATGGGGTACTAGCGTACTCAGAACAAATTGGACAACAACTTTTGGGGTCCAATTTCTCCTGTTACCCTTGGGAAAATAAAAAATTGGGGGCTGAAAGATCATTTTTGTGGGGGAAAAAATAGAATTTTTTATTTTCACACCGGGCATCATAGACTTTAGTGAAGCACTTGGAGGTTCAAAATTCTCACGACACACCTAGATAAGTTCCTTAGGGGGTCAAGTTTCCAAAATGGGGTCACTTGTGGGGAGTTTCTACTGTTTAGGCACATCAGGGGCTCACCAAATGGCACATGATGCCTGCAGACAATTCCATCAAAGTCTGCATTCCAAAACGTCACTACTTCCCTTCCGAGCCCCGAAGTGTGCCCAAACAGTAGTTTTCTCCCACATATGGGGTATCAGCGTACTCAGGACAAATTGGACAACAACTTTTGGGGTCCAATTTCTCCTTTTACCTTTGAGAAAATAAAAAATTGGGGACTAAACCATCATGTTTGTGGAAAAAATAGGATTTTTTATTTTCACGCCCGGGCGTTATAAACTTTCGTGAAGCACTTGGGGGATAAAAGTGCTCACCACACACCTAGATAAGTTCCTTAGGGGGTCTAGTTTCCAAAATGGGGTCACTTGTGGGGGGTTTCCACTGTTTAGGCACATCAGGGGCTGTCCAAACGCGACATGGCGTCCGATCTCAATTCCAGCCAATTTTAGCTTGAAAATGTCAAACGGCACTCCTTTCCTTCTAAGCCCTGCCATGCACCCAAAAAGTGGTTCCCCCTCACATGTGGGGTATCAGCGTATTCAGGACAAATTGGACAACAACTCTTGAGGTCCATTTTCTCTTTTTACCCTTGGGAAATTAAAAAAAATATTGCTGAAAGAACATTTTTGTGACTAAAAAGTAAAATGTTAATTTTTTCCTTCCATGTTGCTTCTGCTGCTGTGAAACACCTGAAGGGTTAATAAACTTCTTGAATGTGGTTTTGAGCAGCTTGAGGGGTGCAGTTTTTAGAATGGTGTCACTTTTGGGTATTTTCTGCCATATAGACCCCTCAAAATGACTTCAAATGTGAGGTGGTCCCTAAAAAAAATGGTTTTGTAAATTTTGTTGTAAAAATGAGAAATTGCTGGTCAAATTATAACCCTTGTAACTTCCTAGAAAAAAAAATTTTGTTTCCAAAATTGTGCTGATGTAAAGTAGACATGTGGGTAATGTTATTTATTAACTATATTGTGTCACATAACTCTCTGGTTTAACAGAATAAAAATTCAAAGTTGGAAAATTGCGAAATTTTCAAAATTTTCGCCAAATTTCCGTTTTTTTCACAAATAAACGCAAGTTATATCGAAGAAATTTTACCACTATCATGAAGTACAATATGTTACAAGAAAACAATCTCAGAATCACTGGGATCCGTTGAAGCGTTCCAGAGTTATAACCTCATAAAGGGACAGTGGTCAGAATTGTAAAAATTGGCCCGGTCATTAACGTGCAAACCACCCTTGGGGGCAAAGGGGTTAAAAATGGGGAAAGTGTAGGATACGGGTTACGTACAAAACAATCTTTTAAAATATTTTTAAGCATCGTATTCTGAAAGGCAAGCTCATTTTTATTAGTATCTTTCTTGTTATCTACACAAAATTAGATTAAAAAAAAAAAAAAAATTTGAGGTGGGTTGAACAAAAATAAAATTAAAATTGTGGCATAGGTTTTTGTATTTTTCTTTTTTTGCAGCAGCAGCAGGATAAGTTATATTGTTTTATTGTATTTTGTGATGTCAGATGTGTCTTTATGGATGTTTATCGCGATTAATTTGCCAGTTGGGAGATTTTCCACAAACCTGACATATGTAAATATAACCAATGGAAAGTTAGGTACATTTTATTGTAGAAAATAAATTCTAATACGCTGAAAAATAAGCTCTTGTATTTTAATAGGTCCTTTTAATTTTTCATCAACTGTGTATATTGATGGTAATAAACCAGTAAAATGCATCTTCTTAAATAAACTTCATAATATAATGCTGTGAGATAAGGATATACCTTTAAAATATTTTACTGTCTTTACTCGCAGCTCCAGCGTTGCATCCTCATCACAAACAAACACGGTACTTGGGTGCTGCTGAAAGGCAGACACTGTCCACATGTGGTTTACGCCTTCTTCTATAGCCTTGTATAAGGCAAAGGCCTTATGGGCCCCAGTGATGAGTATCATTACCTATGGAAGAAAAAAATATATATAAGAAAAAAATATATTTAACAAATATACATACATACATACATACATACATACAACACAGAGCTAGCGCCGCTGTTCGGGTCTCAGAAATCGCATCCAGCAAGCCAGAAGCCACCAACATCCACACTTTTCAATTGAATGTACGGCATCGGACGCATATTCCATTGAAATGTATTGCGGCACAGAGACCAGCTATCTGCACCACAATATAAATATCAGCCAATGAGGCCAATCAGGGGCCAGCAGCCTGACGTTGGCGGCATGGCAGCACATGACGTCAATGCCACGTGTCCCGGCCGTGAAGGAGGAAGAGAACGCTGTCCGACAGGTTGAGGGACCATTAGTACAGGACAAGGTGCATCATTACAAGCTTGGGGATATTGCAGGAAAGGAGACATTACTACAGGATTGGGAACATTCTAAACAGTATTGTAGACATTATTACAGGATGGAGGCCAGAGTTACTATATGGGGCTAATTGTAAAACTATAATACCGTATGCGGCAGTTAGGGTCTCAAAAAAAAAAAAATTCACATTTTTATATAAAAAGTATTCTGCCCATTCATAAGCAGCAAGCAGAGCATGCATTTATGTGTTGTGTTAGAATCTGTACATGCTAGCCATTATGCAGCCACCGTGTAGTGTATATTGTGCTCTGTATCTTTATTCTGCTCTTTGCACTGCATACAGATAGATCCATTTCTGTATAGGATAGAGTAGGGCTAGCAGCATGAACTTTGCCATGATAACTGCATTTCTGTGTTGTACTGTGACTGTGCGGCCTCTAAAATGTTCCAGTTACTGATGTAATTGCACCATGTATCATGTGGTTTATGTGATGTGGCAGGACTGATACACTGTTTATTTCTTTGTAGTTTTTACCAATACCATCCACTACGATTGTCATCCGTTATCGTTCACATTATCATCTCAATAAATAGAGACTTAAGAATCCATACAGTGTTTACTGAGAAGTGGATGAAGGGTTTAACTGCATGCTGGAATCCACACAGCATCATACGTGAAGGAAGGCAGAACAAAAAGTAAAATAATTGAAAAAAAAAAAAAATATATAGAATATTTGGCCACTGCAAATGGGGTTTTATGTAAAAATGTAAGTAAAAGAAGAAGACGACCTGTACCATAACCCATGATAAACCCCATTAAAAAGAATAAGAAACAGAAAAATAAAATGGATAATCAAAAAGTCATGTCGTAGAATTAATGGTATCACGGAAAAAAAAAAAAAAGTCATCTTCTCCTGCAAATCACGCGTCCCTTCATACTCAAATTTTTGTTCTGTGGCTCCCCCATTTACCCGGCTGACTGAGACCTGCTCTGTAGCTCCAGAGCACATGTACAAAAAAGGTTTATTATTTACTTGTCAGTTTTCTGCACGTTTTCAATGTTGCAATTCATGTACAGTGGGGAAAATAAGCATTTGATACACTGATGATTTTGCACATTTTCCTTCCTACAAAGAATGGAGAGGTCTGTAATTTTTATAGTAGGTACACCAACTGTGTATGAATTTAAAAATAAAAACACAGAAAATCACATTGAATGATTTTTAGATAAGTTACACTTTATTGCATGAAATATGTATTTACTACAATATAAAAACAAAAACCTTTGTTTGCAATTAGAGGTCAGACGTTTCCTATAGTGCTTAACCAAGTTTGCACATACTGCAGGGGAACCTTGTGTGCCCTATAGGATTTTAATCCATGAGGGCGTATTGTGATACTAAAAGGTAATGTTTGAGACTGTGGTCCCAAGCTCTCTTCAGGTTATTGACCAGGTCCTGCTGTGAAGTTCTGGGAGTATTAAGGACCTTTCTCTGAAAATCATCCTTACCCCACAAGGCAAGATGGAGCCCCAGAAGATGAAGATTGACAGCCGTCTTGTGTTTCTTCCATGTTCTAATTATTGTGCCAACAGTTGCTGCCTTCTCACCAAGCTGCTTGCCTATTATCCTGTAGCCCATCCCAGCCTTAGACAGCTCTTTGGCCTTGGCCATGGTGGAGAGGTTGGAGATTGACTAAGGCCATGTTCACACGTTGCAGTTTTTACCGCAGGTCCGCAGCATTTTTGCAGATCTGCAGCAGTTTCCCATGCGGTTTACAGTATCATGTAAACCTATGGAAAACCAAATCAGCTGTGCACATGCTGCGGAAAAAAACGCGCAGAAACGCAGCGTTGTTTTTTCCACAGCATGTCAATTCTTTGTGCGGATCTGCAGCGTTTCTGCACCCATTGACTTGCATTGAGTCGGGCACATCCGCAGCAAAACCGCAGATGTAAAAAAGATCTGCGGTTTAGCTGCGGGTGAAACGCTGCAGATCGGGAGGGGGGGGGGGTGTGGGCAGAGACTGTGCATGTGGGTGCGGGGCTCTCGGGGGTCTGTGCGTGTGTGTGTCCGTGCGTAGGCATCGTCCGATGGGACTACAAGTCCCATCGGGCTATGCCTGCTGCAGTGACAGTGATTGACACATTAGCCAATGATGAGACAGTAATAGTCCCATCATTCGGCTAATGTGTTGAATGTAAAAAAAAAACACAAACATACAACAGAACATACAACAGTGCATACAACATAACATACAGTACATTCATACATTACATATAATACATAAATATAGACACAGTACATATAGACAGAGTACATGCCATCACCTTGTCACCTTAATCCCCGAAGCCAGTGTCACCTGTAAAAAATATTAAAATAATAAACAAACACTATACTCCCTGATCCGCAGATATCTAATTAATATGAGTGTCCCATGACGATCTCCCGTGGAGAGCAGCAGCATCAGCAGACCGCTCTCCAGGAATACAATGACGGAAGGTATCCTTCCGCACTGTATTCCTCCGCCACTGTAAAAAATAGTCCCTAGTCTCACTTGTGGCACTGCTGTGTGAGAAATTTCTCATGCAGCATTGCCATAAGGGCCCCTTTCCACTTGTGTGAGAAAAAAACGGTCCGATTTACGGACCGAAAAAACGGATGTAACGTGTGCGATTGTCATGCAAGTGTCATGCGAGTGTAATGCGATTTTTAATCGCATCATCCGTTTTTACATCCGTATGCAATCCGTTTTTTTTCTCTGCAATTCTATTCTTATACAGTCATTTACAGGACTATTTACAGTGTTCTGTGCCACAGAATGGTAAGGTATCCGTAAAAAACGGATGGAATACGGATGGTCCGTATTCCATGGGTTTTTTTTCCCGCACCCATTGACTTGCATTGGCGAGTCTCGTCCGAGACTCACAGCAAATCGCAGCATGCTGCGATTTTTTTCTCAGTCTGATTTCGGCAGAGAAAAAAATCGCAGATGGAATGTCACCTATTGATTAACATTGGTCCGAGTGCAATCCGATTTTTTATCGGATTGCACTCGTCCGTTTTTCTCACAAGTGGAAAGGGGCCCTAAAAGTGAGACTCTGAACTAAGGTAACCTCAGTGATACACTGCAGGAGCCATGTGTTAATTCATAGTTTTGATGCCTTCAGTGTTAATTTACAATTTTCATAGTCAAGAAAATACAGAAAAATCTTTAAATGAGGTGTGTCCAAATGGTACTGTACCCTTAAAGAAAAATTAACAGGTCTCTGAGAGCCAGAATTCTTACTGGTTTGTAGGTGATCAAATACTTATTTAATTATGCAAAATTTTCAGTGTAATTTTCTGGATTTTATTTTTTAGATTCTGTCTCTCACTGTTGAAGTGTACATATGATAAGAATTACAGACCACTCCATTCTTTGTAGGTAGGAAAACTTGTATGTATGTTACATGCATTAAAAAAAAACAACATCTAGCATATTATTTCTACTTTCATGAAAAGTACTGTCTGGTAAAGTTACATTACCTCTTTTGCATCCATCACTGTTCCTACGCCAACTGTAAGAGCCATTGTGGGAACTTTTGAGAGATTGTTGTCGAAAAAACGTGCATTTGCCAATATAGTGTCCATAGCCAATGTCTTCACTCTAGTTCTGGATACCAGACTGGACCCCGGTTCATTAAAAGCTATGTGACCATCAGGTCCGATTCCTGTATAAAAAAAAAAAAATGGCTGGACAAAGCTCTGTTCAGTACAAACCTTTCTGACTGTATAAAAGTGACATGCATACTACATTTTAATAAAATAGGTGCAACTGTAAAAGTTTCATTACAAACAAAAGTTACAGAACACAACAGCATATCCTTTCGTCTTTGCTACAGCAATCTATATAAGCCAAACTGACTCAACACCCTTAAATCAGAAGCCGCACAGAGTACAGATCATCTTCAATCAATTCAAATGGCAGACACGATATCCCAAACACATAGCAATAATAATTCTGCTGCAAACGTAAAGGGAACCTGTTATGAAGTGTTTATGCCCCAAGTTGATGACACGTATATAAAAATGTGCTTTAGTGCTGAGTAAATCCTTGCCTTGTTTATACAAATCTGTTTTGCAGAAATCCATAGCGGGAATTGTATACTAATGAGACAAGTGCAGCAAGGTGGGCAATGCACGTACAGCTCTCTCGCGTCTCTCCCCATTTCCTGCCTGCTGCCTACCTCCTATCTCTGACTTGCAGGCTTCTGTCAGAGAAGGCAGGTTTCTGAAATATTCGTGACCCATCAGCAAGACACAGGAGGCAAGCAGCGTGCCGGAACTTGGAGAGAAGCAGGAGATTTAAAAATGCAATACACCACCCCGTTGTACTTCTAACTGATTAGCATACATCAACAACTTTCTACAAAATGGCAAAAAAAAAAAGTCTACAACAAAGGTAAGGAGTTAAATCAGTATTAATCCATTCACGACGTTAGACGCATCCATACATTATGGAAAGGAAGGATTTCACAACGCATGTGGTCATTCATGCGACCACGGTGACTAAACGCACAAGGAATAGTTGCTACAAGGGGTTTTGGTGCCCACCCACAACTACAAATCACTGTGATTGGCTGTTGAGAATTACACAGCCAATCTCAGTGATTTCAGTGTTTTAGGCAATGAAGTTGTATGAAACACTGAGGTCCACCTATGATCTGTGCTTTGTGCCAGAGTTACCAGCCCCCGGTTGGCTGCCGTGACCAATCAGCGACTGCCACAGTCCGATTAGTCCCTCCCCTACTCCCCTGCAGTCAGTGCCCGGCGCCCGCTGCGGCTCCATAATCCCCTCTAGTCACCGCTCACACAGGGTTAATGGCAGCGGTAACAGGCCGCGGTGTAACGCACTCAGTTACCGCTGCTATTAACCCTGTGTATCCCCAACTATTTACTATTGATTCTGCCTATGCAGCATCAATAGTAAAAATATGTCATGTTAAAAATAATTAAAAAAAAAAAAACTGCTATACTCACCATCGGCCGTTTTTCCCGCTCCTCCCGACGCTCCGGTGACCGCTCCATGCAAGCAGCAGGTTCCGGTGGCAAGGATTGTATGCGACAAGGACCTGCCATGACGTCATGGTCATGTGACCGCGACGTCATGACAGGTCCTGCGCTCATACCAGCCCTAGGACCGGAAGCTGCCGCTTGCAATGGAGCGGTCATCGGAGCGGGAAAGGCGGCGGATGGTGAGTATAGCAGGACTTCAACGGGCCTTCGGAAGGCGAGTATATGTTTATTTTTTATTTTATGTCTCTATACTACATGGCTCTGTGCTGTATATGGATTTAAAATTATCAAATTATATATATACATATATATATATATATATATATATATATATATATATATATATATATATATATATATATATATACATATACATATACATATATATATATATATATATATATATATATGTATGTATATGTATATATATATATATATATATACACACATATACACACACACAGTTAAGTCCATATATACCGTAACCGTATATACTCAAGTACAGGCCGAGATTTTCAGCCCACTTTTTTGGGCTGAAAGTCCCCCTCTCAGCTTGTACTCGAGTCATACCCAGGGGTCGGCAGGGGAGAGGCAGCGGGGGCTGTCTAATTATACTCACCTACTCCTGGCGCGGTCCCTGGCGCCCCAGCTTCTTACTGTACTGAGCGGTCACATGGTACCGCTCATTACAGTAATGAATATGTGGCACCACCTCCCATAGAGGTGGAGAAGCATATTCATTACTGTATTGAGCGGTAACTGTGACCGCTCAGTACAGGATGAAGCTGCGGCGTCGGGGAAGCAGGGACTGCACTGCGCCAGGAGCAAGTGAGTATAATGGGGAGGGGAGCGCTGCGCAATAGTCACCTGCTCCTCGTTCCGGGCGCCGCACCATCTTCAGCAGTGACACTCAGGTCAGAGGGCGCGGTGACGTGGTTAGTGCGCGCCCTCTGCTGAACGTCAGTGCAGAAGACACTGAAGATGGAGTGGCGCTGGAACAAGGAGCAGGTTAATATTGAAAACGATGGGGGCCTGAGCAACGGAGAGGTGAGTATGTGATTTTTTTTTTTTTTTAACCCCTCTGTGACCTTGGACATACTATCCCGTCGAGGTGCCCTGGGCCTATCTGACGGATAGTACGTCCTGCCCTTTAATGCGATACCGCGACTTAAGTCGCGGTGATCGCATTAAAATTCCGACGCCATCTCACCTGGGGGGAGATGGCCTCGGCATCCAGGGCATTGTCACCGCCCACCCGCCCTCTCGATCGCTGTGATTGGCTGTTCAATTCTGAACAGCCAATCACAGCCATTCTCATTGTTTCAGCCAATCGGAGCGGCTGAAACAATGAGGTCACAGGCTAGGATCGAGTACCGATGTACTCGATCCTAGGTCCGGTGCCTGGCGTTGCCAGGCACCGGCAAGAACACCCCGGATTGACGCGATCGCATCGATCGCGCCAATCGCAGGGCACCGCGCGGTATTACCGCGCTGTGCCATGCTGGAACCTGCGTGGATCGGTGCTCTAATAGCACCGATCCTAGGATAGGATAGGATAGGACACAGTGCAGGCCCAGCAGGGCCTGCAGGAGCCGATTGGCGCGATCGATGTCATCGTCGATCGCGCCAATCACAGGGCGCAGCGGCGATCACGCTGTGACCGCTCTGTGCCCTGCAGGTGACCTGGCTGTGACCTGCCTAGGATGGCGCGAACAGATCCGATCCTAGGCAGGTCACAGCCAGGTCACCAGGTAAGCTCTGATTGGTGGGATCGATGTTATGGTCGATCCCACCAATGACAGGTCACAGCAGCAGCATGACCGCTCTGTGACCTGTCTGTGTCACCTGCCTGACCTGTGTATGACCGCTCTGCAGGGTCCTCATTCTAGCTGAGGATTCCTACAGACCGGTCATACTGCTGGATCTCCTGGCTTGATCTCTCTGCTGGATCTACCTTCTGTGCTGGGTATTGTGGTGCCACAGCAGCCTGTAGCACCACAATCCCTGCTAAAGAAAGAAGACAACTAAACGTAAGTTTTATCCCTGATCCCTGCCCAATCCCCGTTCATCCGTGCCCAATCCCCGTTCATCCGTGCCCAATCCCCGTTCATCCGTGCCCAATCCCCGTTCATCCACCCCAATCCCCCCTTCCCCCTCTTTTTACCCCCTCCACCCCCATTTGTGCCGCCTCCGTGCGCACATTTAGTAGCCGCCGAGCGTTGATTGGTGACGCAGTTCACCGATCAACGCTCGTGCTCGCTTTTTTTCCCTCGCCCCCGTTGCGCCAACTCCATACACACATTCCGCAGCCGCCAAAGTTTGATAAGTGACGCAGTTCACTTATCAGAGTTTGTGCCTGCCGTTTTCCTTTTTTTTTTTTTTCACCCCCCTTTTGCGCCACCTGACTACAACCGTACGTTTTGATCACTGATCCCTGCCCAATCCCCACTTCCACCCCCATCTCCCTTCCCCCTCTTTTTACCCCCCTTTGCACCTCCTTCCGTGCGCCCATTTAACAGCCGCCGAACGTTGATTGGTGACGCAGTTCACCGATCAACGCTCGCTTTTTTTCCCTCACCCCCGTTGCGCCAACTCCGTACACACATCCCGCAGCCGCCAAAGTTTGATAAGTGACGCAGTTCTCTTATCAGAGTTTCTGCCTGCCGTTTTCCTTTTTTTTTTTTCACCCCCTTTTGTGCCACCTGACTACAACCGTACGTTTTGATCACTGATCCCTGCCCAATCCCCACTTCCACCCCCATCTCCCTTCCCCCTCTTTTTACCCCCCTTTGCACCTCCTTCCGTGCGCCCATTTAACAGCCGCCGAGCGTTGATTGGTGACGCAGTTCACCGATCAACTCTCGCGCTCGCTTTTTTCCCCTCAGCCTTTTTGCGCAACCTCCGTACACACATCCCGCAGCCGCCAAACTTTGATAAGTGACGCAGTTCTCTTATCAGAGTTTGTGCCTGCCTTTTTTTTTTTTTACAGGTTTTTCTTCTCCTTTTAGCATTTTCTTTTCAGATAAGTTTGCACAAATCACTATCCCCCCACACATACAGTTATCAATAAAGTGCACCCAATCACCATATTCACACAAAAATGTCCCGCTCGTCCCAACAGCGCTATTCATTGGAGGAGGCATATGCTTTCCTTGCCTCCGACACTGATAGCGAGGGAGAGGATCCCACTTTTCTTTACTTTTCTGATTCTTCATCCTCTTCCTCCTCCTCCTCCTCCTCCTCTTCCTCCTCATCTTCCTCCTCGGGTCCTGCGGAACCACCACGCAGACGCCCCAGGACAGAAGATGAGGCAGCCCCCACCACTCCTGAACCAGCGCTCCCCACTGCGGAATCCACATGGACCTCGCCCCCCGAAAATTACGAGCCACTGATTCCTGATTTTGTGGCAGAATCAGGAATCAAATTTGACACCATGGGCCTCACAGAAACAGACTTTTTCAAAGTCTTTCTCTGAGGATTTTATTAACCTCATGGTGGAGCAAACTAATTTGTATGCTCGTCAATTTTTGGAGCAAAACCCCGGTACATCATTTTCCAACTGGTCTGTAGACGCAGTTGAAATGATGCAGTTTTGGGGCCTGGTCCTCCACATGGGGATCGTGAAGAAGCCAGAAATGCGGCAATATTGGAGTGTAGATGTTTTATATAACACGCCAGTATTCCGAATGGCCATGGTTCGGAGACGTTTTGAGGCCATCCATAAATTCCTGCATTATTCCGATAATGCACAGTGTCCCGCACGAGATGACCCCAACTTTGACCGTCTGTTCAAAGTTCGGCCGGTCATCGAACACTTCAACAAAAAGTTTTCTGAAGTGTACATGCCCAAAAGGGACATCTGCGTGGATGAGTCCTTGGTCCATTTTAAGGGGCGGCTCGGATTCCGTCAATACCTACCCAACAAAAGGGCCAGGTACGGAATCAAACTCTACAAGCTGTGTGAGAGTGCCTCAGGGTACATCCACAGGTTTAGAGTGTATGAAGGGAAGGACAGCAGGATTGAACCCCCTGAGTGTCCTCCTGTCCTGGGAGTGAGTGGGAAGATCGTGTGGGATTTGGTGCACCCACTGCTGGATAAAGGTTATCACCTCTATACTGATAACTTTTATACCAGCATCCCACTCTACAAATCCCTCTCTGCGCGAGGTACCGCAGCCTGCGGTACTGTGCGCAAAAATCAGAGAGGCCTCCCAAAGACGCTACTTCGGCAGATGCTCAGAAAAGGTGAGAGCAAGGCCCAATGTAGCGACCACCTGCTGGTGGTCAAGTACAAGGACAAGAGGGATGTCCTTCTCTTGACCACCATACATGGTGATGGCAGAGCCCTCAGCACTGTACGGGGTACCTCTACACAGGTCTGCAAACCGGACTGTGTACTGGGCTACAACAAAAGCATGGGGGGGTTGATCTCTCTGATCAACTCCTCCAACCATACAGTGCTTTGAGAAAGGCCAAGGTGTGGTACAAAAAGTTGACCGTCCACATCGTACAAATGGCAACGCTCAACGCTTTCCTGCTGTTACGATGTGCACGCCACACCGATACGTCGTACCTTCAGTTCCAGGAGGTAGTGGTTAAGGCCCTGATATTTGGCACGAGGGAAGGAGAGGGCCCCAGTACTTCCGGAACTGAAGGTGCTCGTATCGTACCAGGCCAGCATTTTCCGGGGGTGGTCCCGCCAACCGGCAGAAAAGGTAAGCCGCAAAAAAGGTGCCGAGTGTGTTACAAAAGGGGAATACGCAAGGACACCATTTATCAATGCGACACCTGCCCCGAAAAACCTGGCCTGTGTATGAAGGATTGCTTCAGATTGTACCACACCTCCATGCACTACTAATTTACTTTACAAGAAAGCGTACATTAGTTCCAAAAAGGGGGCACATCTAGATAAGTTCCTTGGGGGGGGTCTAGGTTCCAAAATGATGTCACTTGTGGTTTTTTTTTACTGTTTAGGCACATCAGGGGCTCTGCAAACGGAACATGACGACCGCAGACCATTTCTGCATTCCAAAACGTCACAACTTCCCTTTCGAGCCCCAACGTGTGCCTAAACAGTTTTTTCCCACATATGGCATACCAGCGTAATCAGGACAATTTGGACAACAACTTTTGATGTCCAATTTCTCCTGTTACCTTTGGGAAAATTAAAAATTGGGGACTAAAATATCATTTTTGTGGGAAAAAATAGGATTTTTTATTTTCACGCCTGGGCATTATAAACTTTAGTGAAGCACGTGGGGGTTCAAATTTCTCACCAAACACCTAGATAAGTTCCTTAGGGGGTACAGTTTCCAAAATGGGGTCACTTGTGGGGGGTTTCTACTGTTTAGTCACATCAGGGGCTCTGCAAATGGAACATGATGCCAGCAGAACATTCCATCAAAGTCTGCATTCCAAAACGTCACTACTTCCCTTTCGAGCCCCAACGTGTGCCCAAACAGTAGTTCCTCCCCACATATGGGGTATCAGCGTACTCAGGACAAATTGGACAACAACTTTTGGGGTCCAATTTCTCCTGGTACCCTTGGGAAAATTAAAAATTGGGGACTAAAATATCATTTTTGTAGGAAAAAATAGGATTTTTTATTTTCACGCCTGGGCATTATAAACTTTAGTGAAGCACGTGGGGGTTCAAAATTCTCACCACATAACTAGATAAGTTCCTTAGAGGGTCTAGTTTCGAAAATGGGGTCACTTGTGGGGGGTTTCCATTGTTTAGGCACATCAGGGGGTCGCCAAACGCAACATGGCGTCCGATCTCAATTCCAGCCAAATTTAGCTTGAAAAAGTCAAACGGCGCTCCTTTCCTTCTGAGCCCTGCCATGCGCCCAAGCAGTGGTCCCCCCCAAATATGGGGTATCAGCGTACTCAGGACAAATTGGACAACAACTTTTGGGGTCCAATTTCTCCTTTTACCCTTGAGAAAATAAAAAATTGGGGACTAAACGATCATGTTTGTGGAAAAAAATAGGAATTTTTTTTTTCACGCCCGGGCGTTATAAACTTTCGTGAAGCACTTGGGGGATAAAAGTGCTCATGACACATCTAGATAAGTTCCTTAGGGGGTCTAGTTTCCAAAATGGGGTCACTTGTGGGGGGTTTCCACTGTTTAGGCACATCAGGGGGTCGCCAAACACGACATGGCGTCCGATCTCAATTCCAGCCAAAGTTAGCTTGAAAAAGTCAAACGGCGCTCCTTTCCTTCTGAGCCCTGCCATGCGCCCAAAAAGTGGTTCCCCCTCACATGTGGGGTATCAGCGTACTCAGGATAAATTGGACAACAACTTTTGAGGTCCATTTTCTCTTTTTACCCTTGGGAAATTAAAAAGATTATTGCTGAAAGATCATTTTTGTGACTAAAAAGTAAAATGTTAATTTTTTCCTTCCATGTTGCTTCTGCTGCTGTGAATCACCTGAAGGGTTAATAAACTTCTTGAATGTGGTTTTGAGCACCTTGAGGGGTGCAGTTTTTAGAATGGTGTCGCTTTTGGGTATTTTCTGCCATATAGACCCCTCAAAATGACTTCAAATGTGAGGTGGTCCCTAAAAAAAATGGTTTTGTAAATTTGGTTGTAAAAATGAGAAATTGATGGTCAAATTTTAACCCTTATAACTTCCTTGAAAAAAAAAAGTTTGTTTCAAAAATTGTGCTGATGTAAAAGTAGACATGTGGGAAATGTTATTTATTAACTATATTGTGTCACATAACTCTCTGGTTTAACAGAATAAAAATTCAAAGTTGGAAAATTGTGAAATTTTCAAAATTTTTGCCAAATTTCCGTTTTTTTTTTACAAATAAACGCAAGTTATATCGAAGAAATTTTAGCACTATCATGAAGTACAATATGTTACAAGAAAACAATCTCAGAATCGCTAAGATCCGTTGAAGCGTTTCGGAGTTATAACCTCATAAAGGGACAGTGGTCAGAATTGTAAAAATTGGCCTGGTCATTGACGTGCAAACCACCCTTGGGGGTAAAGGGGTTAATACAGCAACAGCAAATGGGGCAAGTGTCTGTATGGAGGATCTATGGGGCCATAACGTTTGGGCAGCACTATATGGGGCCATAATGTATGGGCAGCACTATATGGGGCAAGTGTTTGTATGGAGCATCTATGGGGCCATAACGTTTGTGCAGCACTATATGGGGCAAGTGTCGTATGGGGCCATAATCAGCATTTGTGCAGCATTATATTGGGCAAATGTGTCTATGGAGCATCTTATGGGGCCATTATTAACCTTTATGCAGGATTATATGGGGCATATTTTAATATGGAGCATCTTATGGGGCCATTCATAAACTTTATGGAGCATTATATTGGGCTCCTGATTCAATATGGATATTCAAAAACACAACCTACTGATGTCTCAATTAATTTTACTTTTATTGGTATCTATTTTTACTTTTGACATTTACCAGTAGCTGCTGCATTTTCCACCCTAGGCTTATAGTGTGTGTGTGTGTATATGTGTATATGTGTGTGTGTGTGTGTGTGTGTATGTGTGTGTGTGTGTGTATATGTGTGTGTGTGTGTGTGTGTGTGTGTGTGTGTGTGTGTGTGTGTGTGTGTGTGTGTGTGTGTGTGTGTGTGTGTGTGTGTGTGTGTGTATGGATATAGATATAGATATTTTTTTTTTTAATCCATGGACTACTGCATTTATTTCTGAGTTACACAACACCACAACATTCATATACTAGAAAAACAATACATCAATTCCAATATAGGTTCAATTTTGGGGAAGGTTTCCGCTGTTTAGGCACATCAGGGGCTCTCCAAACGCGACACGAGTACTGAAGACTATTCCATCAATGTCTGCGTTCCAAGCGGCACTCCTTCCCTTCCGAGCTCTGCTGTGCGCCAAAAATGTAGTTTTCCCCCACATATATGGTATCTGCGTACTCAGGAGAAAATGGACCCAAAATTTGCTGTGCAATTTCTCCTGTTAACCTAAAATCTGATTTTTTTGTTTTATTTTCACGGCTCAATGTTATTTCTGTGAAGCCCCTGGGGACAAACAGGTGCTCAACACACCATTTTAGTATCCAAAATGGGGTCACTTGTGAGGGGTTACCACTATTTATGCACATCAGTAGCTCTCAAAGGCAACTGGCGTCCGCTCTCGATTCCAGCCAATTTTGCGTTCAAAACCTCAAATGGTGCGCATTTTCTTCCGAACCTTGCCATGCTCCCAAAGAGTAGTTTCCCACATATTGAGTATCCGTGTATTCAGGAGAAAATGGACCCCAAAATTTGTTGTGCAATTTCTCTTGTTACTCTTGTGAAAATTAAAAAAAAAAATGTGGTGCCAAAACATTGTTTGTGGGGAAAAAAGGAAAATGTTAATTTTTTCAGTCCACATTGCTTTAATTCCTGTGAAGCAAATGAAGGGTTCATAAACTTCTCGAATGTGGTTTTGAGCACTTTGAATGGTGCAAGTTTTAGAATGGTTTAACTTTTGGGTATTTTCTGTCACAAAGGGCCCTCAAAGTCACTTCAAATTTCATCAGGTCTCAAAAAATAAATAACATAAAATGGTTTTGTAAATTTTCTTGGGAAAAATGAGAGATCGTTGATCAACTATCAACTCTTAACTTCCTAAAAAAAAAAAAAAATTATTTATGTTTCAACAATTGTGCCGATTTAAAGTAGACATGTGGAAAGGTTATTTGTCAACTCGTTTATTTGTTAACTGGTTTAAAGGGCATAAAAATTAAAAGTTTGAAAATTGCAACATTTTGAGAATGGTCGCCAAATTTCCGATATTCCTTGCGTTTGTGAACATATTGAACACATTTTACTACCATCATGAAGTACATTATGTCAGGAAAAAGAAAAAGAAAGCCTCAGAATCAGTGGGATCTGTTGAGGCATTCCAGCATTATTACAACACTAGATGGTGGCCCGATTCTAACGCATCGGGTATTCTAGAATATGCATGTCCACATAGTATATTGCCCAGCCATGTAGTATATTGCCCAGCCACATAGTATATTGCCCAGCGACGTAGTATATTGGCCAGCAACGTAGTATATTGCCCAGCTGCATAGTATATTGCACAGCGACGTAGTATACAGCACAGAGCCATGTAGTATATTGCCCAGCCACGTAGTATATTACCCAGCCACATAGTATATTACCCAGCCACATAGTATATTACCCAGCCACATAGTATATTGCACAGCGACGTAGTATACAGCACAGAGCCACGTAGTATATTGCCCAGCCACGTAGTATATTGCCCAGCCACGTAGTATATTGCCCAGCCACGTAGTATATTGCCCAGCCACGTAGTATATTGCCCAGCCACGTAGTATATTGCCCAGCCACGTAGTATATTGCCCAGCCACGTAGTATATTGCCCAGCCACGTAGTATATTGCCCAGCCACGTAGTATATTGCCCAGCCACGTAGTATATTGCCCAGCCACGTAGTATATTGCCCAGCCACGTAGTATATTGCCCAGCCACGTAGTATATTGCCCAGCCACGTAGTATACAGCACAGAGCCACGTAGTATATTGCCCAGCCACGTAGTATATTGCGCAGCCACGTAGTATATTGCCCAGCCACGTAGTATATTGCCCAGCCACGTAGTATATTGCCCAGCCACGTAGTATATTGCCCAGCCACGTAGTATATTGCCCAGCCACGTAGTATATTGCCCAGCCACGTAGTATATTGCCCAGCCACGTAGTATATTGCCCAGCCACGTAGTATATTGCCCAGCCACGTAGTATATTGCCCAGCCACGTAGTATATTGCCCAGCCACGTAGTATATTGCCCAGCCACGTAGTATATTGCCCAGCCACGTAGTATATTGCCCAGCCACGTAGTGTATTGCCCAGCCACGTAGTGTATTGCCCAGCCACGTAGTATATTGTCCAGCCACGTATGTCACAGGTTAAAAAATAAAACAAACTAACTCCCCTTCGGATCCAAAGGCCCATTGTAGTTGTAACATACTCGCCTTCGGATCTGGCGCAGGCGATGAGCGCGCGGCTGTCGCCATCTTCCGTTCCCAGGATGCATTGCGAAATTACCCAGATGACTTAGCGGTATCGCTAAGTCTTCTGGGTAATTTTGCAATGCATCGCCCGGAACGGAAGATGGCGGCCGGCTCTGCGAACAACGGAGGGTGAGTATAGCAGGTTTTTTGTTTTTTTATTTTTAACATTAGATTTTTTACTATTGATGCCGCATAGGCAGCATCAATAGTAAAAAGTTGAGGACACACAGGGTTAATAGCGGCGGTAACGGAGTGCGTTACCCGCGGCATAACGTGGTCCGTTACTGCCGGCATTAACCCTGTGTTAGAGGTGGCAGGAGGGGAGTATGCGGGCGCCGGGGAGTGACTGCGGGGAGTAAGCAGCAGCCATTTTCTTCCAGACTGTGCCCGTCGCTGATTGGTCGTGGCTGTTTTTCCACGACCAATCAGCGACTTGAATTTCCTTGACAGACAGAGGCCTCGACCAATGAATATCCGTGACAAACAGACAGAAGAACGGAAGTGACCCTTAGACAATTATATAGTAGATAAAATGACAGTGGTCAGAATTGTGAAATTTGGCCTGGTCATGAAGGTGAAAACAGGCTCGTGGGTGAAGAGGTTAAATCACCTTTACATACATGCCATTAATTAGGGGTATATAATTCTGATGACAGGTTCTCTTTAAGATGGCCAGGCATAGACTTAAGAAATTGTAGGTTCAGCTATTATTTACCTAAAGATAGGTCATCAAGATCTGACTACTACAACCCCTGGCAAAAATTATGGAATCACCGGCCATGGAGGATGTTCATTCAGTTGTTTAATTTTGTAGAAAAAAAGCAGATCACAGACATGGGACAAAACTAAAGTCATTTCAAATGGCAACTTTCTGGCTTTACGAAACATTAAAAGAAATAAAGAACAAAAAATGTGGTAGTCAGTAATGGTTACTTTTTTTAACCAAGCATAGGGGAAAATTATGGAATCACTCAATTCTGAGGAAAAAATTATGCAATCATGAAAAACAAACAAAAAAACACTCCAAAACATCACTAGTGTTTTGTTGCACCACCTCTGGCTTTTATAACAGCTTGCAGTATCTGAGGCATGGACTTAATGAGTGTCAGACAGTACTCTTCATCAATCTGGATCTAACTTTCTCTGATTGCTGTGGCCAGATCAGCATTGCAGGTTGGAGCCTTGTCATGGACCATTTTCTTCAACTTCCACCAAAGATTTTCAATTGGATTGAGATCCGGACTATACGGAGGCCATGACATTGACCTTATGTGTCTTTTCAAGGAATGTTTTCAAAGTTTTGCTCTATGGCAGGATGCATTATCTTGAAAAATGATTTCATCATCCCCAAACATCCTTTCAATTGATGGGATAAGATAAGTGTCCAAAATATCAACATAAACTTGTGCATTTATTGAAGATGTAATGACAGCCATCTCCCCAGTGCCTTTACCTGACATGCAGCCCCAATATCATCAATGACTGTGAAAATTTGCATGTTCTCTTCAGGCAGTCATCTTTATAAATCTCATTGGAAAGGCACCAAACAAAAGTTCCAGCATCATCACTGTCATGATCCAGTTCTGAGTTTATGTTGAGCTGTCTTATCTCTGGACTGGTCATGTGAGTGTTAATCCCCTCTGCCTCACTTTGAAGCTGGCTGAGCTATTTAAGTCCGCTTCAGCCTGTGGGCCAGTGTCAGGTATAGTTCATGCTGCACGGTTTAAGCACCTGACCTGGATACTTGTACTAGTGTTCCTTTTGCCTCTGTCTGCCTGCACCCGTTTATGACTTATTCTGACCTCTGGCTTGTAACCCGACTCCGTCTTACGTCTCCCGTTTTGGTTACCACGTTCCCGGTAGGCTCTGACTACTTGCTTGTCCCCGACTATTCTCTGCTCGCTCCTTCTGTACCGCACTGCTATCTCCGTGCATGAGCTTGGCTTGTCTGACTTCCCTTTCATTACCTGTGTTGTTGTTGCTGCTGCGCTGTGTGTACAACCTCTTTTCCTTAACCAGCACCCCCTGGTGGAGGTTGCTCTATACAGCACTGCAGCAGCACATTACAATCACCTTGCCCAATGCAGATTTGTGATTCATCACTGAATAGGACTTTCACCCAGTCATCCACAGTCCACGATTGCTTTTCCTTAGCCCATTGTAACCTTGTTTTTCTCTGTTTAGGTGTTACTGATGGCTTTTGTTTAGCTTTTCTGTATGTAAATCCCATTTCCTTTAGGCGGTTTCTTACAGTTCGGTCACAGACGTTGACTCCAGTTTCCTACCATTCGTTCCTCATTTGTTTTGTTGAGCATTTCCTGTTTTGGAGACATATTGCTTCAAGTTTCCGATCGACGCTTTGATGTCTTCTTTGGTCTACCAGTATGTTTGCCTTTAACAACCTTCCCATGTTGTCTATATTTGGTCCAAATTTTAGACACAGCTGACTGTGAACAACCAACATCTTTTGCAACATTGTGTGAGGAGTTACCCTCTTTTAAGAGTTTGATAATCCTCTCCTTTGTTTCAAATGACATCTCTCGTGTTGGAGCCATGATTCATGTCAGTCCACTTGGTGCAACAGCTCTCCAAGGTGTGATCACTCCTTTCTAGATGCACACTAACGAGCAGATCTAATTTGATGCACGCGTTATTTTTGGGTATGAAAAGTTACAGGGTGATTCCATAATTTTTTCCTCAGAATTGAGTGATTCCATAATTTTCCCCTATGCTTGGTTAAAAAAAAGTAACCATTACTGACTACCACATTTTTTGTTCTTGATTACTTTTAGTGTTTCTTAAAGCCAGAAAGTTGCCATTTGAAATGACTTTAGTTTTGTACCATGTCTGTGATCTGCTTTTTTTTCTACAAAATTAAACAAGGGGGCACAAGGGGGCATTCTTTGCGTCTGGAGGATAGAAGGTTTTTCCACCAACATAGAAGAGGATTCTTTACTGTTAGGGCAGTGAGAATCTGGAATTGCTTGCCTGAGGAGGTGGTGATGGCGAACTCAGTCGAGGGGTCCAAGAGAGGCCTGGATGTCTTCCTGGAGCAGAACAATATTATATCATACAATTATTAGGTTCTGTAGAAGGACGTAGATCTGGGGATTTATTATGATGGAATATAGGCTGAACTGGATGGACAAATGTATTTTTTCGGCCTTACTAATCATGTTACTATGTTACTGAATGAACATCCTCCAAAGCCGGTGATTCCATAATTTTTGCCAGGGGTTGTATTCAACAGTTTTCAGCTCCCACTAGAAGTACGGAGACATAAGAAGACAGATCCATACATTGGCTAGTGGCAGCTCTCTCGTACCACACAGAAAAAACGGACCAAGACGACACATGCAGAAAAATCGTGGGTTTCTTATGCAATCTTTTTCCTGTCAACACTCTACTGTACTAATGTATGCACATAATCATAGGTTGAATGCTTAATAAAAATACTCGAAAAATTGCACAAATTCACCCTTTACAGTCTAATGACCATAGTCAATGGCAATCAGATTCATTTTCTTACCTCCAACAAATAGTTCTATTCCTCCAGCAGCCTTAATTTTTTCTTCAAATAAATTACATTCAGTCTGAAGATCTGGAGCGTTTCCATCCAAGATGTGAGTATTCTCGGGAATTATATCAATGTGCTTAAATAAGTTATTCCACATAAAGGAATGATAGCTTTCAGGATGTTCCCTGGGTAATCCTATAAGGTCAAAGCAAAAAAATTATATTCACATAGTCCCACACATGTACAGTGTATATATTCCACATTTTTCAAAATGTGGAAAAAAGCCAAATAAATTTTATGCAAATTAAAAGCAGCTTTTTACGGTACCAGCAAAAGCAATGAGATTTCAGAAATCTCACACACACACACACACACACACACACACGAAGCACTAACGTGTTATCCGAGCATGATCGGGTGCTACCCGAGTGTCTTCGGCGTGCTCAAAATACTTTGAGCATTCCGAAGACACTCGGCTACCATACGCGCATGCTTGGGTAACACCTTATACGAGCATATTCGCTCATAACTACTGCACACATTTGTTTGTTTTTTCCCCGACTAATAGAAAACTACTGTTTGTTTTTTTAAAACTGTAGCATGTCAATTTCAGTGTTTTTTCACCCATAGAAAACAATGAGCACATACAAAAAAGTAGCAAAAACGTTGCCATCAGTTCTTGCAGCGTTCTTAATTAAAAAAAAAAAAAATCCCACCATGTACAGCAGCATGTGACCTTTATTTCCAGGTCACCACCTGACAGCACCATGGAGGACGTCCTTCTTATCCATAGTGGGACAGGAAACCACGAGAGTTTAAAAAGGACCCTCCCCCTTCCACCCTTCAGTGTTTTTCCGGTCCCACTGTGGATGGGAACAACGAGAGATTCTTCAGTCTATCCCGTGCAGAGAGTGAGAATCGGGGGGGCTCAGCCTCTCCCTTCCCGCTGAAAGTTTCTGCTAAGCTGACACCCGAGTATGAGGTCCCTCAGCACTAACCGGTGTAGCGCTCCTCCTGGTTTAGGGTCGCTTCCCCCTGGGGGGGGGTGGGAGGGCTCTCGACCCTCGACGCAAGATCCTGATGTACCTGCAAATAGCGCCTCTGCTGGGTAAGAGACCTTAGCATGCGGGTCTGGGGGATGATGCCGCAGTACATCTCGGAGCTGAGGACTGGCGTGGCTGCAGTGCATTTCCGCATCGTGCTCCTGCTCAGGTCACTTCTAGTTCACGGGCTGTCGCGCGTCACCTCCGGGTTGCGGCCGGCAGCAGGGGTCAGCGTCTCCTACTCCATGAGCATTGGGAGCAGGGATATGGCGGCAACAAAATAAAAAGGTATGTGTGGGCCGGGGGGTCTTATCCAGCAACATGGAGGATAATGCAAAGCCCGAGATGCAGGAGGCCCAGACACATGTGAGTTCCAGACAGAAGCCTGCTCCCTCAGAATCTTGGCATATAGCCCCATGGGATATTTATTTCTACATATATATTATGTATTTTAGGCATCTGTGGCTAAGAAACCCGGGAAGTGCAGGAAGTGTCCCATTTGTGCCATAAAACTTCAGGACTCCTTGCCGTATTGTGGGAGAAGAACAGGCCTCTCTGATGTCAAATATGAGGGCCATTGTCAGAGAGGAGGTGCAGGCCTCGATATCTGGCATCGCTTTTCCCCAGCCCATCCAATCTGACCCCCAGGATCCACAGAGATCCAATTCTTCTGTCTTTTCTGGATCTGTCATCCGAGGACAGCTCTTTTGAATCCGATCTGGAGGAAGAGGAGTTAAGCAGAGATCCTCCAGAGAGAGGGGAAAAAAAAAATATCTGTTTTCGTCTAATAATATAGAGGAACTCTTGGGAGCAGTTAGACAAACTATGCAAATTGAAGAACCTGGGTCTACCCAGTCAGTTCAAGATAAAATGTTTGGGGGACTGCGTTCTCAGACCTCAAAGTTTTTCCTGTTAATGCCCATATTCATTCTATGATTTTAGAAGAATGGGAAGAAGCGGAAAGGAGATGATCAATTCCTAAAGACTTTAGGCTCCGCCTCCCTTTCAATCACGAAGAAGTCAAGGACTGGGGGGACATCCCAAAAATTGTCATTCCTCTTGCAAAGGTCTCTAAGAGAACCGCCATTCCATTCGAGGACTCCTCTAACTTAAAGGAGCCAATAGACCGTATGGCGGATGGGCCTGGGAAAGCTCAGCGGCGGTAATCCGCACTAAATATAGCGGCAACATCTGTGGCGCGGGCTATGCATTTGTGGGTAGAGGACTTGAAAGATCGGTTGTCAGCTAGAGCCCCTAGTGAAACCATTATTAAAGCAATTCCTCTATTAAAACTAGCAACTGGTTTTTTAGCAGATGCTACTGCAGAGTCGGTTAGGTTTATAGCTAGGGGCCAGTCTATCAAATGCAGCCAGAAGAGCCATATGGCTAAAAAACTGGTCTGGCAATGTCCATTCTAAAAACAAAACTATGCCCCATCCCTTTTTTTTTTTTTTTTTTTTTTTTTTTTTTTTTTTAGGGGGGTAGGGTCTTCGGACCCATCCTTGATATTCTGGAAAAAGCTTCGGATGAAAAAAAAAGGGGTTTCCAGAGGAAAAACGTAGGATATACCAGCCCTTTCGCAGGCCCTATTATGGTCAGAGACCAGACTACAGGGGTAAGGGAAAACAAGGGAGATGGAGCTATCAAAAAGGGGGAGAAAATAGGAACAAAAATAGGGAATCAGGTCCCTCGACTTCCAGATCAGACTACCGAAAGAAATGACGCCAACAGAATAGGAGGGCGGTTGTTAAACTTTCGGTTAGAGTGGGGAAAAATTACCAGAAATCCTTGGGTTCTCCAGGTTCTATCTCGGGGGTACCAAATAGAATTCAACTCCCTTCCCCCAGAAAATTTTTTTGTGTTTAACGTCCATCTTTCTTCAGTCTCCCCTATGTGGTTGAACATCCAGGATCTTCTGCGAATGGCAGCAATATCCCAGATTCCTCATCGGAAGATAAGAAGAGGTCATTACTCGGCCTCTTCTCTATAAAAAAGCCCTCTGGCGAATCCAGAACTATAATAAACTTAAAACCCCTAAGCAGATGGCTACAATACAAGAGGTTCAAAATGGAATCCATTCGCTCGACAATTCCCCTCTTAGGAAGCAATGTGGTAATGTGCACTCTGGATTTAAAAAGAGTGCATATTATCACGTACCAATCTGTACAGATCACCAAAAGTACCTCAGATTTGCTGTGGAAAAGAGGGAAGAGTCTACCATTACCAGTTTCGCTGCCTCCCTTCGGGTTGGCATCAGCACCCAGAGTTTTTACAAAACTCGTCGTAGAAATAGTGGCTTATCTGAGAAATTGAGACATCACGATAATACCCTATCTAGATGATTTCCTAATAGTGGCAGACTCCATAGGGCAGCTCAAGATTGATTGTCAGTTGGTGATCTCCACTCTGCAGAAATTAGGTTGGGTGGTGAACTGGTCAAAGTCAGACCTCGCACCCAAATCAAGGATAAAAGTTCTAGGAGTTATCCTACACTCAAATGTCAGACATTCTTTTCTTCTGGATGAGAAAAGGACCGATATAAGAAGAATTAGCCATTTTTCAAGAAGCAGAGTCTCCATCAGGGATGCAATGAAGATTCTCGGGTTGATGACGGCCTGCATCCCTTGTGTCAGCTGGAGTCAATTTCATTCCCGTCAGTTACAGAGAGCAATTCTCGCCTCCTGGGACAGAAGACAGACCTCTCTGGACAAGGAGTTCCGTCTATCCCATCAGGTCAGACGATCCTTACACTGGTGGACGGTTCCCAGAAATCTCCAGATAGGCTTTCCGTGGATCCAGTCTCCAGCGGTTACGGTGACCACAGATGCAAGCCAGCAGGGTTGGGGTGGTTAGGTCCTCGGAAGATACTTTCAAGGTCAATGGAATTCAGAAGACAGGGACAATTCCTTGAATCACCGAGAACTACACGCAATCTGGAAGGTCCTCTCTTCAGCACAAGTTCTGCTAATGAACAAACACCCGAAGATTTTTTTTCGGACAACACGACAACGGTAGCCTTCCTTTGGCATCAGGGTGGTCCAAGACATCCGAGGTTACAACAGCTGGCGGATCGAATCTTCAGTTGGGCGGAGAAATCTGTTCTCTCAATTTCAGTGGTACATCTGGAGGGTTCAAAGAACCAGGTGGCGGATTTTCTGAACAGAAGGAAGCTGTCAGCCACAGAGTGGGAGCTGAACAGTGAGGTTTTCAGCAACCTCTGGGGAACACCAGAGGTAGACTTATTCGCTGTCAGACGGGACGCGGAAGTCAGGACTGAACCCTTGGGAAAGACCGGTGGCAGTGGACGTGCTCTCCCAATCATGGAGCAGGGATCTCTTATATGCTTTCCCCCCCTCTTGCACCGATTCCCAGAATCCTCAGGAAGATATGCGAGGACAGAGCTCAAATCATTCTGGTGGTTCCGTTCTGGCCCAAGAGGAGCTGGTTCCCTTTACTAAGAAAATTGGCTGTAGAAGAAACTCTTCTCCTTCCGAAAAGAAGGGACCTACTTCTACAGGGCCCGATTCTTCATCCAGACAGCCTCCAGTTGGCGGCTTGGATCCTGAACGGCAGATCCTGAAGGCAAAGGGTCTATCAGAAGAAGTCATCTCCATCCTCCAAGCAAGTAGGAACCGGTAACTTCTGAAATTAATTTAGAAATTTGAAAGAGGTTCTGCAGTTTCTGTGGAGACATGATGATTGATCTTGATCACCCTAACATTCCAAAAATCCTTGATTTTTTGCAGTAGGGTTTTAAAAAAGGTCTTAAACCAAGCACTCAGAGTTCAAGCTGCGGCCCTTAGTGTATTTTATGATTCTTCCCTGGCCTGCCACCCCTGGATAGCTAGATTTTCCAGGGCAGTTCTGAGGCTAAGACCCTTGATCAGGAGAACCATCCCTCCTTGGGATCTTAACCTGGTCCTTAATGAATTGTGTAAAAATCCTTTTGACCTAGCTGAGGATATAGACATTGCTAATCTCTCCCTCAAAGCAGCGTTCCTAGTGGCGGTTACTTCAGCCAAGAGACTGGGAGAACTCCAGGCCCTGTCCATTCAAAATCCCTATTTACAGATATTTGATGATAGGCTAGTCTTAAGACTTGACCCAGGCTTTCTTCCTAAGGTGGTCTCAGATTCAAATATGAATCAGGAGGTAGTGCTTCCATCATTTTGTCTGTTTCCCAAAAACCAGAAAGAAAGATTTTATCATAACTTGGATGTTAGGGAGACAGTACTGAAGTACTTGGAGGCAACTAGGTCCTGGAGACGGGATACTAATCTATTTGTTCTCTTTAGAGACCCTAATAAGGGGAAAAAAAGCTTCAAAATCTACCATTGCAAGATGGATTAGATCCACCATTAGCCTAGCATATGAGGCACAGGGTAAGAGTCCCCCAGACAGTCTAGAAGCTCATTCATCTAGGGCGGTAGCCGCTTCATGGGCAGAAAAAGGGGGTGCTTCGGCAGAACAGATCTGTAGGGCTGCATCCTGGTCTAAGCTCAGTACCTTTTCTAAGCATTACAAACTAGATGTAGTGTCTTCTCAGCTAGCCCTCGGCAGGAAGGTGCTTCATGCAGTAGTCCCGCCCTAGGACCAGAAGTTTACTTTGGTACTTCTCCATGGTGCTGTCAGGTGGTGACCTGAAAAATGGTAATTAGACATACCAGTAATTGTATTTCCATGAATCCATCCTGACAGCACTGTTAGTTCCCTCCCTATTTCAAATACGCTACATACTTATGTGAAGTAACATTTGTATAATGATTGTTATATTCAAATAAAATTCTTTTTTGCATCCACCCAGAGATGTTACTTTGGAAAATCACTGAAGGGTGGAAGGGGGAGGGTCCATTTAAAATCTCGTGGTTTCCTGTCCCACTATGGATAAGAAGGACGTCCTCCATGGTGCTGTCAGGATGGATTCCTGGAAATACAATTACCGGTAAGTCTAATTACAGTTTTTTTTTATTTTTCCACACGTTTAAACCAAAATGTCTTGATCTCCTCACCCGATAATGGCAGTTAGGATTAGCACAGTTTACAAATTAGCGATATGCCTTAAAGTAAGCAAAGCCTGACCAATTAATGCCCGAGCAATGTGTGAAAGTAATCAATGTTTGACGTACTCGATGCACTGTAAATGTAAACTATGGCTGACCAATTCAACTCCCCCCACACTGTTTTTTAGTTTTGCAATTGTGTATTTTTTCATAATCTCATTTTTTTTTTTAAATCCAAAAATAGCCACTTTTTTTCAGGCCTAAAAATCTTTTTCCACTAAATAATTTGATCAGATTGCTCTTTTATCCATAAAGGTTTTATGGTGTCACATATGCCTTACATTGGTGGCCTAACACCTTGCATTGTTTATGGTTGTACGGTGGAAGCAAAGCTGAACTTTGGGATACTGAAAAAAAAGCAGAAAAATCTGCTTACTCTCCACAGCTTTTTTACTGCCAGAAGATCAGGTTTTGGCTGCAGAAAAAAGCAACAAAAAAAGCAATGTGTAATCTAGACTAATACAGTTTCGACCCCTCTAAAAAAAAAAAAAAAAGTTACCGTATATACTCGTGTACAAGCAGAGTTTTTCAGCACTTTTTTTTGTGTTGAAAAACGCCCTCCTCGGCTTATAGAAGAGTCAATTGTCCCAGAAAGCCGGTGGGGAGGTGGGAGCAGCGGGCTTACAGAGGCAGGAGATGGCTGTGGCTAAAGCCTGTGCAGCTTGTAATAGCACAAAGTGACACCCGCAACCGCCGGCTTCCAGCACACATCCTACTCACCTTCCTGCACGCCCTCGCTGCATCTCCTTCGTTCCTGCGCCAGCAGCTCTTGTGCTGAGCAATCACGTGGACCCGATCATAAAGGTAATGAATATGCACGCATCTGTGACACCCCAGGGTCCTGGTTGTCACAGTAGCATTGCTTTCCTCACAGGGAGAGTGATGTTATGCTTGGAAGAAATGGAAGATTCCTTTTAACAGGTAATTAGCACATACAAACACCGTTCTGACTCCAGGCCAGAAGGGGGAGCTCCACACCCGACTTCAGGGGAGCTGCTCTCTCTGGTCGGGAGGAGTTAGTTGCTGGGCAGTTAGGAAGAGTTAGACAGTTGGTGCCAGATAGACAGGAGCAGTCTGAGGCAGAAGGACGGCTGAGGGGCCGTACAGCCTGACGTGCTGTAGCCCTTAGATAGCGAGATACAGAAGGAAGAACAGCTTGTAGCAAACATGCCGGAGAGCGAAGCACAGGAGAGTGACAACAGGGGAGAATAGCGGCATCTGAGCTACCTCCCAGATAGAGCACAGATACCGGTTGTGTCATACTCTAGGACAGTGGTCCCCAACTCCAGGCCTCGAGGGCCGCCAACAGTGCAGGTTTTCAGGATTTCCTTAGTATTGCACAGGGGTTGGAATCATCACCTGTGCAGATGATCACATTACCACCGATGCAATACTAAAGAAATCCTGAAAACCTGCACTGTTGGCGGCCCTCGAGGCCTGGAGTTGGGGACCCCTGCTCTAGGAGAACAGCAGAAAGAGGTAGGACAGCTAACTACATGTAACTTGTCCACCCTAACACCCAGTAGACACAGTGACAGAGCCCGGGTCGTGATAGAGACCCTGTAAAAAGACTCGAGTCACCTGTCATACGGGTTTGTGTCCTACTTCAACAAAGGACAGAGAAAACAGAGGACCTTGCTAAGAAGCCATACGCAGTAAGGGACTACAATACCACCACGCTAAGAGGAAAGCTTTTAACTCCACCTGGTAAAACTGAACTAAACTCGCTTCCAAGCCGGCCGGACCCTGCCTGTACCTGTGATCTGGTGCCCTGGACTGTGGCTGCCTGCTTCCATCAGTAAACCAGGTAAAAAGACTGCACAACTGCATCCTTTCTTCTTTACTGCACCACTCACCATCTTCCATCTTTTCACCGGGAGCTCTGGGGACCTACTTCACCTGTGGGAAGTTATACCATCTGGCTGCAATAACATCACCCCAGAGGAGCCCTTTAAGCAGCGTTAGTCACCTCTGACCGAATACCATAGGTGATGTCACGAACTTTCTTTAATTAAAAAACCCTTTTAAAGACTATCCCTTTAACCTGGGCACCCAGGGCCACAGACCGGGTCGCCGTGACACATCCCTTTAAGTAACGGACCCGGTACAGAGTACCCCACGGCCCTGGCAGTTGTTCCACAACTCTACATCCATAGGCGTGGAGTGAATATTCAATTACCTTAATGAGCTGGCCCACGTGATCACTCAGCACAGAAGAGCTGCTGGTGCCAAAACGAGATGCTCCGAGGGCGTGCAGGAAGGAGAGTAGTTTTTTATTTTTTATTTATTTATTTTATAATAGGAACCATGCAGACAAGGATAGGGGATAAAGGAGCCATGCATACAAGGACAGGGACCGGGAAGCCATGCATACAAGGATAGGGATGAGGGGACAATGCATGCCCGGCTTAAACTCGAGTCAATAAGTTTACCCAGTTTTTTGTGGCAAAATTAGGTGCCTCGGCTTATACTCGAGTATATATGGTATATATTAGTTGAAGGGGTTTTCTTACAGACACTTATCACCTAGCCTATTGGTGATACAGGTCTATTAGGTTGAGTGCAGGTCTCTCCTGGGAACTCAATTACATTAGCAAGGGAAAAAAAAAATTTATACGGACGATAAGTGAGGGAAAAATAAAAAATTGTCCCACTTTTCTGGATTAAACTGACCTTTTATTCCTTTATATGCTTGTGAATGTAGCTACCCTCAGACGATTGCTGCCAGTACAAGCTGACAACTTCCCTTTAGAGGAATCTGTCAGGACCTTTATTTTAACCAAACCAAATACATGGCCTTGCAGATCATAGAAATAAAAGATCATGCAAATATTAGGAATTATATATACCTGGATGTACTGGAGAAAAACAAAATTCAGTCCTTGTAAAAGGTATTTTGCTAAATTAATCATTACAGAATTTAAGCTATTTAGATTACAATTAAAAAAAAAAAAAAAGCATAAAAAAGGTAGTGTCTATCCAAACCTAAGTTAAATGCTGAACTTCAGTCCCAATTAATGATGTATTGTTGCTGCGGACTATGGCTTCTATGTGATGCAATATTTGTTTTAAGGTTATTAGGATTTTTACGTTTGGCAGCATGCACTGCTTAGCATTAAGACAGTATCCAGAAAGAATTACAGAGAACATTGTCCTTTACATCCTGTTCCATATCTTGTTCTCCAGGCTATTGTTTTTGCCAGCTTTTCAGGTATTAAAGAGACCATAAGGTCAGAAAAATTTAAAGTACGGTATTTAAATTAGGATTTTAAAATAAACATTTTGTTTAAGAATTGTGTGTGCATTTTTATGTAATTATCCATATAACTAAAAGATTGACATACCGTTTCACACTACTCACTGGAACAATCACAACAGGCTGACAATTCATGTATTTGGGGCTGGGAGAGGGCTTTTTTTTTTTGCTTGCAAAGCTGAAGTTTTTAATCGATACCATTTTGAGATAAACAATATTTTGATCACTTGATACTGCAATGTTGCAGTAACACAACAAAAAGCGTAATTCTGGCATTTTGATTTGTATTACACTATTTTCTGATCGGATTAATTTGTTTTATATTTTGATAGCTTGGTATCTCTGCTTTCAGAAACGCCCAAACGTGTATTTTTAAAAGTGTGAAAAAAATATATTCAAATTTTATTTATTTTTTTGTCCACACTTTACGTACTTCAATAGTCTCCTTAGGAGACTTGAAGCTGCGATCTTCTAATCGCATATGCTACACATAACCACAAGGCGGTGCTCATAGCAGATCGACAATGACAACCATGGGGAGGGTCTCCCGCAGACACCGGTTGTTCTCAACCCATCACCGCACCGTAATCATGTTACATAGGCGGAGTTAGTATGAGCGCAAAGTAAATGCCACTCCGTGCCGGAGCCTGCATCAAAGGGAATGACAACATATGTTGTGAAGAGGTTAAAAATGGTTATGGGCTTTGCTAATGTGAGATTAGAAAACTGATACCCAAACTGCCAAAAGGTAGAATGGAAATGTGCATATAATTTCCATCGTTAATACAGTAGACTTTATAAAAAAAAAAAAAAACAGATAAAAATGTAAGACTCACCAACATATTCATCCATATTGAATGTTTTAACATACTTGAAAGAAAGATCTCCATTTTTATGGTATTCAATAAGCTTTTTGTAGCATTCCAGTGGTGTGCTTCCTGCAATATTTCAAGGATGAGAACCCATAGAAAATCAAAGGCTCAAAGACTTACTAAAACCTACCATACAATTGCATGAAATATGGAAACATTACACAGTACCATTAACTAAATCCACTATATGTGACTTAAATGGACAGCTCTCCGTTGTAGTTAAAAGTTTGGGATCTTCAGCGGTAGACTCCCCATTATTACATTACCCATATACCCTACGTGGCATATGGAGAAGACATCGTAAACCATTATAATACTTTGTATTAGGTTTGTGGGAGAATGTGAGACTTCAATCTGTGTATTTATCATAAAAAAAGACTTCAAACTGGCCAATTGCTAAATCTCAAAAAGGAATGAACTGCATCTTACCTGTAGGAAGGCCTAATGTAAAATACTTCTCAGCACTTGGGTTGAAATGTATGATGCGATTTCTGATGTACTTGGCTGCCCACTCACTAGCCTGGTCATAGTCATCCAAAATGATGAGTTTCATATTTACCTAAAAAAAAATAAAAAAAATACAAAGAACGAGTCAAATGTAAGCAACACATCTGCCGTACAATAATTAAATAATTTTCAGTTCAATGGTGATGTATCTGGAAGTATTTTTGAAGGCAGCTTTCAGAAAGTGTGATTCTACTTTCAACACCACAAATGTACAAGGCAGGTTGCTCAACTTTGTAACATTTTAAAACTAATCTAAAAAATTAGCTTATGCATTTCACCCTTAAGCGCACATGGTTAAGATGGTTAAACCCCCCTCCCACCAAAAATGTTGGGTATTGTGGCCTCATCATTGAAGCAGGCCTGCGCTGGATTTACAGGTATGTATGCCTCACATAATAAATTCTGAAAGTGTATGAACCCCTTTTAGGTACATCTACATGAGGCATAAGTTCATCAGAAAAACAAAAAGTCTGCCACCAACTATAAGGGTATGTTGCCTTTAGGAAAAGGGTATCCTTGCCTGAGGAGGTGGTGATGGCGAACTCAGTCGAGGGGTTCAAGAGAGGCCTGGATGTCTTCCTGGAGCAGAACAATATTGTATCATACAATTATTAGGTTCTGTAGAAGGACGTAGATCTGGGGATTTATTATGATGGAATATAGGCTGAACTGGATGGACAAATGTCTTTTTTCGGCCTTACTAACTATGTTACTATGTTACTATGTTACTATGTTACTATGTTCACACGTTCCTGATTTCCATCCTTTTTTTTTCAGGACTGTTTTTTAAAAAACTGCAGCTCTTGGCAGAAAACGCAGGTCCTTTTTTTGGTCCTTTTTTTGTCCTTTTTTGATGCGTTTTTTGATCCTTTTTTGGATCCTTTTTTTATGCAGTTTTCTATGCAGAGTCTGTGTGTTTTCTAGGAAGTTTTTTAGGGTTAAAATGGCTGAAAATACCCTAACCCTACCCCTAACCCTACCCCTATCCCTAACCCTACACCTACCCCTATCCCTAAACCTAACCCTAACCTAACCTTAGTGGAAAAAAAACAAAATCTTAATTTGTTTTTTTATTGTTCCTACCTATGGGGGTGACAAAGGGGGGGGGGGGTGTCATTTACTATGTTTTTTTATTTTGATCACTGAGATATAATCTATCTCAGTGATCAAAATGCACTTTGGAACGAATCTGCCGGCCGGCAGATTCGGCGGGCGCACTGCGCATGCGCCCGCCATTTTGCAAGATGGCGGCGCCAGGGAGAAGATGGCCGGACGGACACCGGGACGCCGGGTAAGTATAAGGGGGGGAGATTAGGGCACGGGGGGGGCATCGGAGCACTGGGGGGGGGGCATCGGAGCACGGGGCGGTGGGATTGGAGCACGGGGGGGCGGGATCGGAGCACGGGGGGGCAGCCACACTCCGCCCACGCACTTCCGCCCGCTTCCCCGCACTTCCTGCTGCAGCGGTTCTGCACCACAAACCGCAGTAAAACCCGCAGATATTTTTTTCATCTGCGGGTTTTACTGCGGGTTTGACCTCACAATGGAGGTCAATGGGTGCAGAACCGCTGCGGCTCCGAAAAAAGAAGTGACATGGTACTTCTTTTTTCCCGCAGCTATTCAGCGCGGCTTTTTTTTTTATTTTCCGCATTGTGGGCACAGCAGTTCCTGTTTTCCATAGGGTACAATGTAATGTACCCTGCATGGAAAACAGCTGCGGACCCGCAGCGGGAAAGTCGCGGCAATTCCGCATGAAAAAAAGGATCGTGTGAACATGGCCTTAAAGGGCAAAATCCAGAATACAAATCTGCATCATAAGTGAGTAAACAAAATGTGGCCAATTTTGAATTTAACCCCTTTACCCCCACGTTAATGACTGGGCCAATTTTTACAATTCTGACCACTGTCCCTTTATGAGGTTATAACTCTGGAACGCTTCAACGGATCTTGGCGATTCGGACATTGTTTTCTCGTGACATATTGTACTTCATGATAGTGGTAAAATTTCTTCGATATAACTTGCATTTATTTGTGAAAAAAAATGGAAATTTGGCAAAAATTTTGAAAATTTTGCAATTTTCCAAATTTGTATTTTTATGAACAAACAGTGCCACTAAGGTGCTAGTGCTGACACATACAAAAACAGAAACGAACAACCCATAAAATATCTCACTGCCTCGGATCGCTCCAAAGGGCCACAAAAATGGTCACCATTCGGAGACAAAAGAACCTATCCCGACACTAGAAGCGTACCTCATGTCACATAGGAGGAAAACCCCCCCTGCTAATAACATCAAATGAATAGTAGTGATAACAGACTACCCCGTGCCCATCGGGGATCACACACTATGAAGCAGTGAGTGTAATGGGGGGTGCCTTTCACTAAGGTGCTCTATAGGGGATATAAAGTACAGTATAGGTAGATCATGAAATGGCAGTTTGCAAACGCGATATGCTAAATGTACTAAACATAAAAGAACATACCCTTACATGACATAGGTATTATGTGGACTAAGTATCTCCCAGCCGGAGGCCAGACAACAGATAACACCGTTTTCCACTGAGGGAACCTCTCAAGGTGTGTGTCTAATATGCCACCTAATGGGATAAAGTCCTATGTCCACCAATTAAACATGTACTCATCTGCTTATTCTGATGACCATCACAGTCTTTCTGCAGAGATGGATTGAGCCGGACCCTTTAGCGTTTTTTCAAACATCCGCCTTATGGTATCCTGCTTGAAATATGCCTCCCGACGCGTTTCTTCCTGAATTGATTCATCAGGGGATTATGGCATAACGGTGAGCAATCGCTAGTTTACTTACTTCATGCCGGCCCTTATAACAGAAAGTAACCGGCATTCCTGGTCGCGCACTTCTGGACGCCAGGGCTCCTACTTCCGGTCTAAGAGAGCGCGCACCCCAACAGCGGCGCGCGCTCGCGGGACCGGCTTTGCGTAACCCATACAGCATTTGGATTTGGGTATGTCAGAGCGCATGCACCAAACTATGCCGCGCACAGTTTCCCCAGTAACCGGGACGCTCAAAGCCGACTGGCATCGCGTCATTTCCGTTACCTTATCGTTCCTAAATCCTCACACATAGGGAATCTGTGCCGTATTCTTTAGAACAGAGGCGCACATACTCGGTTACCAGTGCTGGTGAACCGTTCACGCCGCGCTGCCTCCCATTACAAAGCGGGTAGAAAATACCCTAAAGCCAAAGAAATAGGTATGTGCGGGTAGAAAAAACTATCCCTAGAAAAAAGGAGGGGGAGGTTTGTACTTACATAGAAGGCCTAAAAAGATATATCAGACAGAACCCAGACCCAAAAATAAAATAAAAATTCTGAAAAAGGGGTGACACGGCGGACCCTCTAAGGAGGAAAAGATAGAAAAAGGGGTGAAACTACCCAGAGCCCTAAGGTGCCCTCTCTATCCTGATCCCTACCTCACGCGGAGGTTGGCACCCTAAACCTGCGCAGTGGCATATGAGAGACTCGAGACAAACCCCACTAGGATGTATCATGACCAATTAAGAGCCTTGGTAATGGAGGCCTTTGGTAAGAAATTGATAGATGCTAATGAGATGGAGTTTTTGATACCTGTGCACCCTGTGGTATCGACTTTTTATTGTCTACCAAAAATACATAAAGGCACCAACCCCCTGAAAGGGAGACCCATTGTCTCGGGGATTGGTAGCCTTACCCAAAATCTAGGACTGTATGTGGATCGCATTCTGCGTCCCTTTGTAGTTTCTTTGAGTTCTTACACCCGTGACACGGCGGACCTTCTTTTGAAACTTGAAAGTGTGGTGCTTGATGCAGATATGTTGTTGTGCTCTATAGACGTGGAGGCACTTTACTCTTCCATCCCACACAGCAAAGGTATTATGGCTGTGGAGCATTTCTTGAATACAAGAGGGCTACAGTTTCGCAGACATAATGAGTTTGTGGTGAAGGCCCTAGAATTTTGTCTGACAAAGAATTATTTTCTTTTTGATGGCACATACTTCCACCAGCTCAGGGGTACTGCGATGGGGAGCCCTTGTGCCCCCTCGTATGCAAATTTGCTCCTGGGCTGGTGGGAGGAGAACATCGTCTTCAGTGAAACATCGACTACAGAGGACAGCATCGTCATGTGGCTGCGGTACATAGACGATGTTTTTGTCATCTGGAGAGGCAGTGAGGAGAGCTTTGTTTCCTTTGTGGGAGGCCTTAACCATAACGATTTGGGGTTACATTTTACCTATGAGGTAGACCGAACCAGATTACCATTCTTGGACGTCTTGATCGAAAAAGGGAGTGACGGTCAACTAATTACGAGTACATATAGAAAACCGACATCATCCAACTCCCTCCTACGGTGGGAATCAAACCATCCCGCTCCCCTCAGGAAAGGTATCCCTAAGGGACAGTACCTACGGGTCCGAAGAAACTGCTCTGAGCCCTCCACGTATCGTAAACAAGCGGATGACCTCAGAGCACGTTTCCAAGAACGAGGATACCCGGATAGGGTTTTAAGGGACGCCTATAGTGCATCTTTAACAAAACAGAGGACAGACCTCTTAACATCTACCCCTAAAAAAGAAGAGGATAAGCATCTGAGATTGATCACTAGGTACACAAATGGGGCTACAAATTTAAGGGAAATCCTAAAAAAACACTGGCCAATCCTCCAGATGGACGATGATCTAAAAGACATTCTCACTCCGGCCCCACAGATTACTTTTAGAAAAGGCCGCTCGATTAAAGACAGGGTGGTCCATAGCCATTTTACTTCCCCCCTCCCTCAAGTGAACTCCACATGGTTGGGGGAGAGAATGAAAGGTTGCTATAGATGTGGCAGTTGTAAATACTGTGGAGCGTTGTGCCAAGGAAAGGTGTTTACCAGTAATGTGACGGGAAAAATCTTTCACATTAACCATTTCATTAATTGCAAGACCAAAGGTGTAATCTACAAGATGACTTGTGAATGTGGTGTGGAGTATATCGGAAAGACAAGTAGAGAGCTGAGAAGGAGGGTGGGTGAACACCATAGGGACACCATAAAGGGCAGAGATACCCCTGTGGCTAACCACATCAACAGGGTACACCAAGGCAATCTGAAGGCTGTCAGGTTCATGGGGATAGATAGAATATATCAGCCCCAAAGAGGTGGTGATTGGGACAAGAACATTTTGCAAAGGGAAAGCAAATGGATATTTCGACTAAAGACTACAACACCACATGGTCTTAATGACCAACTAAGCTTTTCTTCCTTCCTATAGAAACAGGGTGTACTAGGGCTAATCTCTCTAGGGACAGCCGCCGTCGAGTGGGGGCGCCACTGCGCAGGTTTAGGGTGCCAACCTCCGCGTGAGGTAGGGATCAGGATAGAGAGGGCACCTTAGGGCTCTGGGTAGTTTCACCCCTTTTTCTATCTTTTCCTCCTTAGAGGGTCCGCCGTGTCACCCCTTTTTCAGAATTTTTATTTTATTTTTGGGTCTGGGTTCCGTCTGATATATCTTTTTAGGCCTTCTATGTAAGTACAAACCTCCCCCTCCTTTTTTCTAGGGATAGTTTTTTCTACCCGCACATACCTATTTCTTTGGCTTTAGGGTATTTTCTACCCGCTTTGTAATGGGAGGCAGCGCGGCGTGAACGGTTCACCAGCATTGGTAACCGAGTATGTGCGCCTCTGTTCTAAAGAATACGGCACAGATTCCCTATGTGTGAGGATTTAGGAACGATAAGGTAACGGAAATGACGCGATGCCAGTCGGCTTTGAGCATCCCGGTTACTGGGGAAACTGTGCGCGGCATAGTTTGGTGCATGCGCTCTGACATACCCAAATCCAAATGCTGTATGGGTTACGCAAAGCCGGTCCCGCGAGCGCGCGCCGCTGTTGGGGTGCGCGCTCTCTTAGACCGGAAGTAGGAGCCCTGGCGTCCGGAAGTGCGCGACCAGGAATGCCGGTTACTTTCTGTTATAAGGGCCGGCATGAAGTAAGTAAACTAGCGATTGCTCACCGTTATGCCATAATCCCCTGATGAATCAATTCAGGAAGAAACGCGTCGGGAGGCATATTTCAAGCAGGATACCATAAGGCGGATGTTTGAAAAAACGCTAAAGGGTCCGGCTCAATCCATCTCTGCAGAAAGACTGTGATGGTCATCAGAATAAGCAGATGAGTACATGTTTAATTGGTGGACATAGGACTTTATCCCATTAGGTGGCATATTAGACACACACCTTGAGAGGTTCCCTCAGTGGAAAACGGTGTTATCTGTTGTCTGGCCTCCGGCTGGGAGATACTTAGTCCACATAATACCTATGTCATGTAAGGGTATGTTCTTTTATGTTTAGTACATTTAGCATATCGCGTTTGCAAACTGCCATTTCATGATCTACCTATACTGTACTTTATATCCCCTATAGAGCACCTTAGTGAAAGGCACCCCCCATTACACTCACTGCTTCATAGTGTGTGATCCCCGATGGGCACGGGGTAGTCTGTTATCACTACTATTCATTTGATGTTATTAGCAGGGGGGGGTTTCCTCCTATGTGACATGAGGTACGCTTCTAGTGTCGGGATAGGTTCTTTTGTCTCCGAATGGTGACCATTTTTGTGGCCCTTTGGAGTGATCCGAGGCAGTGAGATATTTTATGGGTTGTTCGTTTCTGTTTTTGTATGTGTCAGCACTAGCACCTTAGTGGCACTGTTTGTTTATACCACTTTTTATCTAGTAACAGAGTAAAAGTTACGTTTTAACGTTTCATTTTTTCAAAAACCTGCTTATCTTAGTACTTGTTTCTTTGGTTTTTGATCCATTTGTTCTAAGCCAGGCTAGTTTAAGTTGTATTTTTATGCCCTTAAATCACAGAGATATGTCATGTACCAAACTGCACCCCCCTCAAGGTGCTCAGAACCACATTCAAGAAATTTATTAACCCTTCAGGTGTTTTACAGGAATTTTTGGAATGTTTAAAAAAAAAAAAAATTAAAACATTTAACTTTTTTCACAAAAAATTTACTTCAGCTCCAATTTGTTTTATTTTCCTAAGGGTAAGAGAAGAAATTGGACCCCAAAAGTTGTTGTACAATTTGTCCTGAGTACGCCGATACCCCATATGTGGGGGTAAACCACTGTTTGGGCACAAGGGAGAGCTCGGAAGGGAAGGAGCGCCGTTTGACTTTTCAAAGCAAAATTGACAGGAATTGAGATGGGACGCCATGTTGCGTTTGGAGAGCCCCTGATGTGCCTAAACATTGAAACCCCCCCACAAGTGACACCATTTTGGAAAGTAGACCCCCTAAGGAACTTATCTAGCTGTGTTTTGACAGCTTTGAAACCCCAAGCATTTCACTACAGTTTATAATGCAGAGCCGTGAAAATAAAAATGTATTTTTTTCCCCACAAAAATGTTTTTTTTTAGACCCCCAAATTTTTATTTTTCCCAAGGGTAACAAGAGAAATTGGACCCCAATAGTTGTTAAATTTGTCCCGAGTATGCTGATACCCCATATGTTGGGGTAAACCCCTGTTTGGGCGCACGGGAGAGCTCGGAAGGGAAGGAGCACTGTTTTACTTTTTCAAAGCAGAATTGGCTGGAATTGAGATTGGACGCCATGTCGCGTTTGGAGAGCCCTGATGTGCCTAAACAGTGGAAACCCCCAATTATAACTGAAACCCTAATCCAAACACACCCCTAACCCTAACCACACCCCTAACCCTGACACTCCTAACCCTAATCCCAACCGTAAATGTAGCCGTAACCCTAGCCCGAAAATGGAAATAAATACATTTTTACAAATGTTTTATGTTTCCCTAAGGGGGTGATGAAGGGGTGTTTGATTTACTTTTATAGCGGGTTTTCTAGCGGATTTTTATGATTGGCAGCCGTTACACACTAAAAGACGCTTTTTATTGCAAAAAAATATTTTTTGCGTTACTACATTTTAAGACCCATAATTTTTCCATATTTTGGTCCACAGAGTCATGTGAGGTCTTGTTTTTTGCAGGACGAGTTGACGTTTTTATTGGTAACATTTTCGGGCACGTGACATTTTTTGATCGCTTTTTATTCCGATTTTTGTGAGGCAGAATGACCAAAAACCAGCTATTCATGAATTTCTTTTAGGGGGGGGAGTTTATGCCGTTCCGCGTTTGGTAAAATGGATAAAGAAGTTTTATTCTTCGGGTCAGTACGATTACAGCGATACCTCATTTATATCATTTTTTTGGCGCTTTTATACGATAAAAACTATTTCATAGAAAAAATAATTATTTTTGCATCGCTTTATTCTGAGGACTATAACTTTTTTATTTTTTTGCTGATGATGCTGTATCGCAGCTCGTTTTTTACGGGACAAGATGACGCTTAACCCTAACCGGAAAATGGAAATAAATATTTTTTTAATTTTTTAATTTTTCCCTAACTATGGGGGTGATGAAGGGGGTTTGATGTACTTTTATTGCGGGTTTTTTAGCAGATTTTTATGATTGGCAGCTGTCACACACTGAAAGACGCTTTTTATTGCAAAAATTATTTTTTGCGTTACCACATTTACATCACATTTACCCTGGTTACCAGGGGACCGGCATCGTTGGCTCGCTGGAGAGCTGTCTGTGTGACAGCTCTCCAGCGACCACACAGCGATACTGCAGCGATCGGGATCGTTGTCTGGATCGCTGCAGCGTCGCTTAATGTGAAGGTACCTTTACAGTTATCATATGGCTGGCATTCATAGGAGACCATGATTTTTGCTGTACACAGCAGTACTGTAGTATTGTTGTGTATGGTACAAGCGATCAGATGATCACAGGTTCAAGTACCTAAGGGACTAACAAATACAAAAAGAAAATGAGGGGGAGAATATAAAGGTTCGAATTACCCCTCTTTTATCTATCCTAAATTAATTTTAAAAAGTCACAAATTAACCCAATCGGTAAATGGTGTATTAAGAAAAAAATCTAGACACCAGAATTACCATTTTCCAGACTCCGCAACACTGCAAACAAAATGCAATAAGGGTAGATCAAAATATATCAACCCCCCCCCCCCCCAAATGGTAGACATCTACCCCCCCCCCCCCCCAAAAAAAAAAAGCAACATACTCGCAATTTTACACGGATTAGACAAGAATGGGTTGCAACAGTAAGGTTGCTCAGGAGCTGATATCCAACTGCCAGGGCAAATTGCAGAAATCTTGAAAAATAAGGGTTAGCTCTGTAAGTCTTTTTGCATGAACTTGATGTATTTGTCAATTGTTTAAAAACTTATACTATGCTTAGAATTTTACATCAGTAACCATAGAAACATCAGATTAAATGTCCTAAAAACACAGAGGCCGCAAACTTTGTGAAAAGCAAAATTGTTGTAAGTCAACTTTTGGCCACAATTGTGTGAGCATGACCTCATTACAGACAGGAGTACAGAAGTGAGTGCTCTGTGCTGCACCTAGCCTAGATGGCTTGATTGAAGTGGGCACAGTGGGATTATAACACTACTTTCTACTGTCTGCAAGATTAACATCCTTTCAAATAGAATTACAAGAACTAGACTGACTTGCTTTTATTTAGAAAGAAAATTCAGAATTGACAGGATCCCTTTGTCAAAGCATCTATTGGGAGTGGTGGGTCTAAAACCCTGTTTACGTGAGCTGGACAATGCATGCCTTCTCTGTAACAAGCTTCAAGGCAACTAATAGAAACTTTTAGACTAAAACATAATATTCTGAAATGTATCTTTTTGGAAGTTCAAACATAAAACTATTGTTAGAACTTTATACAGAAAATTAATGTGATTCATTTTTAAGATGGATGCGACCTTTTAAAGGTCACGACTCATAGTCAGGTAGATTGTCTGTGCTGTATGTTAAAATGGCATAAAAAAAAATTTGCAATTTGGCTAATGACCTAGATGAAGGGATATAGGGGACTCCAAGCTATGAATCTGCTGTTTTCATTCATTGTATTTGTCAACAGCGGTTGACTGAGGCACACTGCAGCCACCACTGGGAGGCGGTGAGCTTACTCTTAAAACCTATAAAACTATAATATTGTTCCTGCTGACTTCTCATACTTAAAGGGAACCTGTCACCAGAAAAAAAACACTGCAGGTTAGTAGCATCACTAATCTGTCCGGCGCTTGCACTTAGCCGAACGCTGCGGGGAGAATATTCACTTTTATTTCTCCCCTACCTGGCAACATTCAGGTTGCAGTCACCACTATTGAGAATACAGGTCAGAGGCTAAAACCACCCCTCTGACCGACTTTGGCTCTGCATTGGGGCCGGTGGACAGTCGTGCAGGGACTGCTGTTCCAGCTGCTTCTGTATACTTAGAGCGGTGACTGCATTGGCTCTCTCCCAGTGACTGAAACCCGAGCGCTGCCTGGGAAAAATTAAGTTCATTTTCTCCCAGCAGCGTTTAGCTATGTATGGGCCTTGGACAGGTTAATCACTCCCCCAAATCTGCAGGTTAATAGCGTTTTTATGGTGACCGGTTTCTTATAAAATATGTGCATGATTCTTGCTGGCTGTGCACAAGGTATTTATGATTACTTGAGTTATTGATTGGGGAATTAATCATTGACTTTCTGGCATAAAGTCATGGGAAGACTAGAGTTGCCCCAAATTAATCAAATATGCATTAAGTATTACAAGACTTGCACCTCCTAAATTTGTGATTTTTTACACAAGCTAGCTTTGAAAACAAAAACGGATGTTGAAAATGCCAGTCATAATGAACTCCATCCTGACAGTGTACAAATCTGTTTAGTTGGGACAGAACATTCTCATTCAGCACTAAATTGTTTTAATGCTGAGCGTAGCAACTTTACTGCAAAGGAAAAAAACAAAACGGTGGCTGTAGAGATGGAGATTCTGAATCAGCAAAAAAAATATATTCTGTGGGTTTATCATTCCACCGGAAGCTGCAGGAAAAGTTAACAGGTCAGCTTTTTATACGATTTGCTGTTCTTGACATGTCTACAGATTTATTACCAGGAAGCTGCTGTGTACAGATGAAGCCCTCAGTGCATGCCCCTAATGTCAGTGACGAGTTCCCGATATGTATTCATACACACTTTGAAGCAACTACTAATTTACCTTACATGACTTTAGTAATTATGAAAAACTATATGACCCTACGTTTGGCCATCTAAGGGTATGGTTACACGGTCAGGAACGGCTCAGTATTTACTCTGGATTTCACCCAGGTAAAAATCTGCACCAAGTCGGCATCCGATGTCACTGGCAGGTCACTTCCGTTTTTTTTTTTTTTAAATGCGTTTTTTTACATGAGTTTTTGATGCGTTTTTTTTTTTGTTTTTTTTTTTTTAATGCGGTTTTTTTTGTCACTTGAAATAAAGCTAATTGAAAGTTGGCTTCTGGGAAGAAAAAAGTGATTTCCTGTTTGCAGATATATTAGGGTATGTGCATACAGTCAGTAAACGCTGCGGATTGGACGCTGCGTACATCTGCGGCATCAAACCCGCAGCATCCAGATGTTACAGAATAGTGGATGGGATTTCAAGAAATCCCATGTCCACTATGCATTCAAAGACGCAGGAGGCAGACTTGCGTAAACGGACATGCGGCGCGTCTTTCCATATCGCAGCATGCCTATTTATCTTGCGGAGATGCTCAGTCAGATGTATAGGATGCAGTGATTCCACATGGTTCAATGAACATGTGCGGAATCACCGTGCGCACAAAGGCCGGCAGCGCTTTGAACGGAGCAGGCATGTGCTGCGTTCAAAGCACTGCCGTTCCAGACCGTGGAGACATACCCTTAGATGCGGGAAAACCTCATCTAATTATTAGTCACATGCGTATTAACTGTGGAAATGCAGCTTACTACGCTTGTGTACTAATTTACACATATTGAATCTTGAGTCACTTCCGGAAGTACCGTTACAGGCCGTTGTCACACTTGCGCGTGTGATGTGAGTCGCTGTAAATCATTCAGCTGCCACGTTGAAAACTAAATCCCCGAACACTAAAATACTCGGAGGTCACCCGAGCGTGCTGGGGAAAACCCGAGCAACGAGTATACTCGCTCATCACTACTCTTAATCCATGTGATGCCTTCCATCTCCTGTAATAAAAATAATAAACCAACACAAATACTTTCTGTCCGAAGTAGTCCTAAATAACGAGTGTCCCATGACGATCTCCAGCTTTGCTACATCTGGACGCCTGGCTCAGGCTGACATCCAGACACAGCAGAGCTTGTAGATGACAACCGGAGATAACTCTGTCTCCAGAGGTCATCTGCACTGCAGTTCTCACGGTCAGCTCAGTCATCGCGAGAACTGCAGTGGACACGAACTTTGGCGGTGTCACAAGGTAAAACATTTAAATTAGTACACATGCATAGAAAGCTGTGTTCCCGCAGTTATTATGCATGTGACTATTAAGATGATGCGGTTTTACCGCATCTAATGATAGTCGATGGGAAATCTATGCTGCGGAGACAGACACCGCTGTGCTCTGCTTTACGGCCAGCCGGCGCTGACACAGTGCAGGGAAGCAGAACGCCGGGGGACGCGACAGACACCGGAATGTAAGTATGTACTGTTTGTTTTTTTACATTTACACTGGTAACCAGGGTAAACATCGGGTTACTAAGCGCGGCCCTGCGCTTAGTAACCCGATGTTTACCCTGGTTACCAGTGAAGACATCGCTGAATCGGCGTCACACACGCCGATTCAGCGATGTCTGAGGGAGATCCAGCGACGAAATAAAGTTCTGGCCTTTCTGCTCTGACCAGCGATGTCACAGCAGGATCCAGATCGCTACTGCGTGTCAAACACAACGATATCGCTATCCAGGACGCTGCAATGTCACGGATCGCTAGCGATATCGTTGTTAAGTGTGAAGGTACCTTAAGTGTGCGCCCTATTTCAGTAAGTATTTTCCTCCTTCAGAAGTGTATTTTGGCAGCTGGGCAAAATAAAGAAAACAAAACAAACAAACTGAGTATTACTTACCTTTCCCAAGTCCAAATACAGCTTTAGGCCGGCGTCACACTGGTGTTTTAAACAGCCAAGTGCAATGCGAGAAAAAAAAAAAAAACACATGGCACTCAGACCAATTTTAAGCTATGGGGCAGCTCCCAGCAGCCGACTTTTTGTCGGACGTTTTCCTCGGTCCGAGACAATCGCAGCATGCTGCAATTGTCTCGGACCGAGGAAATCTCTCGGCTCACTCGCACCCATATAAGCCTACAGGTGCAAGTGAGACAGTGCACACCACTCGGATATCATCCGAGTGATGTGCGTTATAAGCGGACCCCAGCAATGGAGGAGATGGAGAAATTCATTTCTCCGCCTCCTCCGCAGCTGTGCTCCGATCCTCCCTGTGCGAGAGAATCGGAGCACAGACGCATGACACTTGGCTCCTGCTCTGCTGCAAGCAGGAGCATCATTAGCATATCGCATCCGATGCTCTCGCATCGGATGCAATACGTCAGTGTGATGCCGGCCTTAGGCTGTGTGCACACTGTGCATTTTTTATGCTTTTTTTTTTCTAAAGGGAAATGGGCCAAAAACTATATGGAATCATCTGTGTGACAGTGTGGGAAACACCGGCACGGAGATTCTTATTGGCGGTACCGCTACCACGAGTAAGATTGTCAGTCACAGCGCTGTGGAGTCATTCTGTCAGATGTCCACATGACCCCCCCAGCTGTAACTCTGACCTGCGGTAAAAAGCTTACCGCAGGTCAGCTAATGTGACTACTGCTCCCATCGGGCTACATCTGCTGTCACTGATAACAGTGACAGCAGGTGCCGCTGATGGGAGACTTAATCTCATCAGCTAGCGCTCGTGCTCAGTTTATATTTAAAAAAAATAAATAAAAAGTTAAATAATTACCGTACATATTCAAATAAAAATCCCATTTTACTCACCCAACACCAAATCCCCAATGCCCTCGTCTCCTAGAAAAAATGTAAAATAAACCAACATATAGTCACCTGTCTGCTGTAGTCCACGTAATCCAGAGTGCCCCTCGGCGTTCTCATGCATAGTACAGTACATTGGGAGATGTGACTGTTCTACCCAGCTGCCGGCGATACACTGCGGGAGCGATTACCTCCTGTCAGTGTATCACTGAGCTGCTGAGAGAGTTCACCGGAGTTCATCAGCTAATCAGCTATGATTCTCTCACTTATGGCACCGCTGCGTGAGAACTTTATCTCGGCAGCTCAGTGATACATTGACAGGAGATAAGAATTTCCGCAGCGTATCGCCGGCTGTCTTTGAGAGCGGTCACATCAGTGACTGCTCTCAAAGTCATCAGGATCGACGTGGGACATTATGGATTATCTTCTCTGTGGACATGTGAGGAATATCGTGGCTTATTTTATTTTTATTGCAGGAGATGTTGAATTCGGTGGATTAGGTGTTCGGTGAGTATGGTTTAATTACGATTCATTAAAGGAGTCTCATTTCTAATAAAGGACTGGGTGTGTGCGTTTTTATACAATAGGACTATGAGGGTTACTAGTGCGTCACCTGACGATACAAAGGGGACATCAACCCCACAAATATGAACCTAAGTTCCCACCGCTATAGGGCAAGTGGTAAGAGCAAAGCTAAGCACCAGATTTGGCGCATCTTATAGATGCGCCTTTTCTGGGGCGGCTGAGAGCTGATGTTTTTAGTCTGGGAGGGGGCCAATATCCATGGCCCCTTCCTAGGCTATTAATATCAGCCCGCAGCAGTCTGTATAGCCTTTGCTGGTCAGATTTTATAGGGTGATCCTATGTCAATTTTTTTTTCAGGGGTCCCCCTGTAAACTGGACAGTAAAGACTAAGCAAACATCTGTGAGCCGAATCTGCAGTGACAGGAAGAGTGGTACTTTAGCCCGGGGGGTGGCTTTGCCCCCACGTGGCTACGATCACTCTGATTGGCTGCTGAAAGTGCAACAGCCAATCAGAGCAATTTGTAATATTTCACCTATGAAAAGTGGTGAAATATTACAATCCAGCCATGGCTGATGCTGCAATATCATCGGCCATGGCTGGAAACACTTATCTGGCCCCCCGCCACCGATCTCCCCAGTCCTCCGTTCTGTGGTCCGCTCCCCCCATCCTCCTGTCCGCTCCCCCCGTGTTCCGATCCACACACCCTCCGTGCTCCGATCCACACCCACCCCCCCGTGCTCCGATCCACACACCCCCCGTGCTCCACCCCCCACTACCTCATACTTAGGCTAGTTTCACATTTGCGTTAAAAAACGCAGCGTTTTTAACGCAAATGCATGTGGTGCAAAAAGCGCATGTAAACGCGTTCAAACTCTGCATTTTGACGCGTTTACATGCGTTTTTCCTGCGTTTGCGTTTTTGAAACGCATGATGAAAAGTGTGTGACAGATGCCAATCATCAAAATCAACTAGAAAACCCACTATAAACAGAAATAGCTAGGGTTATGGTTAGGGTTAGGATCCCTAGGGTTAGGGTTAGGATCCCTAGTAACCCTAGGGATCCTAACCCTAGGGATCCTAACCCTAACCCTAGGGATCCTAACCCTTAGGGTTAGGGATAGGATCCTAACCCTTATGGTTAGGGTTAGGATTCCTAGGGTTAGGGTTAGGGTTGGGGGGGTGGCTTATCAGTGTGTATTCTTGTGTTTTTCTATTGAAACGCATGCGTTTAAAAACGCATGCAAACGCATGTGCTTAAAACGCATGCGTTTACATAGACAGCAATACGTTTTTTTGCGGAAAAAAACGCATGCGTTTTTTGCGGCAAAAAAAAAGCCGCTAGAAATTACTACAGGTTGCATTTCCGCAACAAAACGCAAGCATAGAAACGACGCATGCGTCGGCAAAACTCATGCAAAAAAACGCGTGCGGTTTTTTTGCTCTAAAATGCAGCAGCAAAAAACGCAAATGTGAAACCAGCCTTACCGAGCCTCCCGGTGTCCGTCCGTCTTCTCCATGGGCGCCGCCATTTTCCCCCCCGTCACCAAAGCTGTGCCCCCTGGTGGCATAAACTCATATGAACTGTAGCGTGGGAATTTTTCTGAATATTTTCTCACGCTACAGTTCATATGATTTTAGCAGGCTCCTGGTTGTAAATGTATTTAATAACCGTGTAACATATTGTCCCCTTAAAAAGTATAATTTTAATCAAATATTCTTTAAAAATACCACTTCCCAGTGAAAATAGAAAAAAAAATATATATATATGAATCTCTTATGTACACCTATCCTCATATGATATCCCTGTGCTTACCTGCTATCCCTTCCTGACAGTGGAGGTTGGCACCCTGATAGATTATTTGGCGCCCCCACTCCGTGGCGGCTAACACCTGCTCACCCTATTAAATACCTAACCAGCTATAGGAGGGAAAACAATGAGCAATAAAAAGAAATGAAAGAAAGCGTAAGGTAAGAAAACAAAGGTGCACAAAAAATAATAATATATCCACCTCCTATATTGGAATCTCGTGTAGGACGGTTCGAGCATTAGAAAAAAACAATTGGAGCGAACAAAATCCATATGCTCAAATTTTTTTTAGATATAACGGTCCTACTGCACACCTCACAGGGATATAACTGTGTGCATAGATAATGAGATAGCAATGGGAGGAAAGATATATATTAACAAATGACCTGGTTCAGTCTCAGATGAATCGTGTGCATGGCAGCACCTCCCTCGTAAGGGTTAATTAACAGTGGTCATAATCAGCGCTTTACAGAATGTTCAGCAGGGTTGCATAAATGTATTTAATCTCATCAGATGAATTTACAGCGTGGGACATGACTATATGGTGGACAGGTATGGTATATTGTTGCTTATTTATTTTCCCTTTTTTTTTCAGAAGAACGAGGGTCTTCAGGTGGATTGAACGTGCAATAAAGATATTAAAACCCTGTGTTAATTTATATGTGTGTGTGTGTGTTAACCCTTTACTACTATTGGATTAATAATGGATAGGTGTCTTATTGACATCTCTCCATTATTAATCAGGCTTAATGTCACCTTACATTAGCAAGGTGGCATTAACCATTTATTATCCCATATCGCACCGCTACAGGGGAGTGGGAAGAGAGTGGCTAAGTGCCAGAATAGGCGCATCTTACAAATGTGCCTTTTCTGGGGGCAGATGTTTTTAGCCAGAGTGGGCCAAAAACCATGGTCCCTCTCTAGGCTATTTATATCTGCCCTCAGTCACTGGCTTTCCCACTCTGGCGGAGAAAATTGCGTGGGAGCCCATGCCAGTTCTTTCCGTGATTTTACCCTTTATTGTAACACCTAGAGCTCCCAAATTTTGCACACACAAACTACTAACAGTATTAGTGAGGAATATGTAAAAATATAACGGATATGAAATGGTTTACTGTATGTAAACCATGTCTCATATCCTGTCGGGTTTGGTAAGGAGTTCGCAAAAGCCAGCAATTGAATTATCGGCTCTTATGCCATCTAGCTCTGAGATAGATCTATATACACATACATACATACATATAATTGTCTAAGGGTCACTTCCGTCTTTGTCTGTCCTTCTGTCTGTCACGGATGTTCATTGGTCACGGCCTCTGTCAGTCATGGAAATCCAAGTCACTGATTGGTTGTGGCAATGGTCGTGGGCGTTTTGCCACAACCAATCAGCGACTGGCACAGTCCACCGGCAAAATGGCCGCTCCTTCCTCCCCGCAGTCAGTGCCCGCTCCATACTCCCCTCCAGTCAGCCCTCACACAGGGTTAATGGCAGCGTTATTAGACCGCAGTGTAACGCACTCCATTAACGCAGCTATTAACCCTGTGTGACCAACTTTTTACTATTCATGCTGCCTATGCAGCATCAATAGTAAAAAGATCTAATGTTAAAAATAAAAAATAGTTACCGTATATACTCGAGTATAAGCCTACCCGAGTATAAGCCGACCCCCCTACTTTTGTCACAAAAAACTGTGAAAACTTATTGACTCGAGTATAAGCCTAGGGTAGGAAATGCAGCAGCTACCGGTGAATTTCAAAAATAAAAATAGATGCTCCATACCGTTCATTATTGCCCCATAAGATGCTCCATATAAAGCTGTGCCACATATAATGCTGCATACCGTTCATTATTGCCCCATAGATGCTCTGTATAAAGCTGTGCCACATATAATGCTCCATATTGTTCATTATTGCCCCATAGATGCTCCATATAAAGCTGTGTCATATATAATGCTCCATACTGTTCATTATTGCCCCATAGATGTGCCATAGAAAGCTGTGCCATATAGTGCTCTGCACCGTTCATTATTGCCCCATAGATGTGCCATATAAAGCTGTGCCATATAGTGTTCTTCCCCTGTTCATTATTGCCCCATAGATGTGCCATATAAAGCTCTGCCATATAAGTGCTCTGCACCGTTCATTATGGCACCATAGATGTTACATAGTTACATAGTTATTAAGGTTGAAGGAAGACTATATGTCCATCTAGTTCAACCCATAGCCTAACCTAACATGCCCTAACATGTTGATCCAGAGGAAGGCAAAAAAACCCATGTGGCAAAGAGTAAGCTCCACATTGGGGAAAAAAATTCCTTCCCGACTCCACATACGGCAATCAGACTAGTTCCCTGGATCAACGCCCTATCAAGGAATCTAGTGTATATACCCTGTAACATTATACTTTTCCAGAAAGGTATCCAGTCCCCTCTTAAATTTAAGTAATGAATCACTCATTACAACATCATACGGCAGAGAGTTCCATAGTCTCACTGCTCTTACAGTAAAGAATCCGCGTCTGTTATTATGCTTAAACCTTTTTTCCTCCAAACGCAGAGGATGCCCCCTTGTCCCTGTTTCAGGTCTATGATTAAAAAGATCATCAGAAAGGTCTTTGTACTGTCCCCTCATATATTTATACATTAAAATAAGATCACCCCTTAGTCTTCGTTTTTCCAAACTAAATAGCCCCAAGTGTAATAACCTATCTTGGTATTGCAGACCCCCCAGTCCTCTAATAACCTTGGTCGCTCTTCTCTGCACCCGCTCCAGTTCAGCTATGTCTTTCTTAAACACCGGAGACCAGAACTGTGCACAGTATTCTAAGTGTGGTCGAACTAGTGACTTGTATAAAGGTAAAATTATATTCTCCTCATGAGCATCTATGCCTCTTTTAATGCATCCCATTATTTTATTTGCCTTTGTAGCAGCTGCCTGACACTGGCCACTGAATATGAGTTTGTCATCCACCCATACACCCAGGTCTTTTTCATTGACGGTTTTGCCCAGAGTTTTAGAATTAAGCACATAATTATACATCTTATTACTTCTATCCAAGTGCATGACCTTACATTTATCCCCATTAAAGCTCATTTGCCATTCATCAGCCCAAGCTTCTAGTTTACATAAATCATCCTGTAATATAAAATTGTCCTCCTCTGTATTGATTACCCTGCAGAGTTTAGTGTCATCTGCAAATATTGAAATTCTACTCTGAATGCCCCCTACAAGGTCATTAATAAATATGTTAAGAAGAGGGCCCAATACTGACCCCTGTGGTACCCCACTGCTAACCGCTACCCAGTCCGAGTGTGCTCCATTAATAACCACCCTTTGTTTCCTATCCCTGAGCCAGCTCTCAACCCACTTGCACATATTTTCCCCTATCCCCATTATTCTCATTTTATGTATCAACCTTTTGTGTGGCACCATAGAAAGCTCTGCCATATAGTGCTCTGCATCGTTCGTTATTGCCCCATAGATGTGCCATATAGTGCTCTGCACTGTTCATTATTGCCCCATAGAAAGCTGTGCTACCGGTATATATAATGCTGCGGCTGCTGCAATTAAAAAAAAAAATGCCATACTCCTCTCTTGCTTGCAGCTCCTCAGCGTCCCGTCCCGGTGTCTCTCTGCACTGACTGATCAGGCAGAGGGCGGCGCGCACACTATATGCGTCATCGCGCCCTCTGACCTGCACAGTCAGTGCGGAGAAACGCTGGGAATATGGAGCGGCGCCCGGCGTGTGGAACGTGGACAGGTGAATATGAAATACTTACCTGCTCCCGGGGTCCCGCTCCTTCTCCCGGACAGCTGGTCTCCGGGTGCCGCAGCCTCTTCCTCTGTCAGCGGTCACCGTTACCACTCATTAGAGAAATGAATATGCGGCTCCACCCATATGGGAGTGGAGTCCATATTCATTTCTCTAATGAGCGGTCCCACGTGACCGCTGAACAGGGGAACAGCTGCGGCACCCGGAGACCGTGGAACTGCAGGGACAGCGCCAGGATCCCCGGAAGCAGGCAAGTATGCCTCAGCCCTCTCTCCCCCTCACCCGCCGACCGTGACTCGAGTATAAGCCGAGAGGGGCACTTTCAGCCCAAAAATTTGGGCTGACAATCTCGGCTTATACTCGTGTATATACAGTATATACTCACCGTCCGTTGGCCCCTCGGATCCAGAACACGCCTTTCCCGCTCCTCGCGACTCTCCGGTAACCGCTCCATGTATTGCGATCTCGCGAGACCGCAATGCACTCTTCACACCGGAGGGGATTTTGTGGAAACCACAAAGAAAACGACAGCAAAAAGCGGAATGTAATAAATATTAAATAAACCTTTATTGATGTACATAACATACAAAAACCGATAAAATACGGATCAAAACACGGGACCAAGTGAGAATGGCAAGACACACGGGGAAACAGCTACCCGTGTGAAAAGACGTGCGGCTGGAGGGCTGGCTATACAGGACAATGACACAGAAAATACTGCCTATCCTAGACATAACCCATACATATGACCTTACACCCAAATAGCAAATGTGCACTACTGACAAAGCTAGATACTACAGAATTACGTGGGTGCCACAGTGGGCCCACATGTAGGCTAATCAGAGAAGGGTAATCAGAGAAGGGTAATGTCCATATACAATAGTCACACCACAGGATAAGGCATGCCAAATGTCCAAGGGCTACTGACCCGTCATCCCTACCCGCCAACTATACAGACTCCCCACATATGAAAAGGCAGCTAAGCTGCTCAGAAAATGTACCTGATAAAGACCAGAGAGGGAACCAGCGCAGGACTCCAGACCGCACGTCCGCCCGACGCGCGTTTCGGAGAAGAACTCCTTCGTCAGGGGGCGTCACGCCCCCTGACGAAGGAGTTCTTCTCCGAAACGCGCGTCGGGCGGACGTGCGGTCTGGAGTCCTGCGCTGGTTCCCTCTCTGGTCTTTATCAGGTACATTTTCTGAGCAGCTTAGCTGCCTTTTCATATGTGGGGAGTCTGTATAGTTGGCGGTTAGGGATGACGGGTCAGTAGCCCTTGGACATTTGGCATGCCTTATCCTGTGGTGTGACTATTGTATATGGACATTACCCTTCTCTGATTACCCTTCTCTGATTAGCCTACATGTGGGCCCACTGTGGCACCCACGTAATTCTGTAGTATCTAGCTTTGTCAGTAGTGCACATTTGCTATTTGGGTGTAAGGTCATATGTATGGGTTATGTCTAGGATAGGCAGTATTTTCTGTGTCATTGTCCTGTATAGCCAGCCCTCCAGCCGCACGTCTTTTCACACGGGTAGCTGTTTCCCCGTGTGTCTTGCCATTCTCACTTGGTCCCGTGTTTTGATCCGTATTTTATCGGTTTTTGTATGTTATGTACATCAATAAAGGTTTATTTAATATTTATTACATTCCGCTTTTTGCTGTCGTTTTCTTTGTGGTTTCCACAAAATCCCCTTTGCATGTTTGTGTTACGACTAGGAACATTTTAGTCCGGCCAGCACACATTTGTGCATATATATGTATATTACCCACGGGATGTGGCCATTTAATACCGTTCTCTTTATTCTTCACACCGGAGCGCGCGAGGAGCGTCGGTAACCGCTTCAATCTGGGGGCCAACGGAAAGTGAGTATATAACTTTTTTATTTTAATTCTTTTCTTTCTTTTTTTAACTAATTTTATTCTAGAATATGCATGGCCACGTAGTACATTGCCGAGCCACGTAGTTTACAGCACAGAGCCACGTAGTATACTGCCCTGTCATGTAGTATGCACCATATCCTTGTTTAAAAAAAAAAAAAAAAAGAATTAAAATAAAATAGTTACATACTCACCTTCCGGAGCCTCGGGATCAAAGCGGCCGGTTACCGACGCTCCTCGCGCGCTCCGGTCTGAAGATTGCATTGCGGTCTCGCGAGATGATGACGTAGCGGTCTCGCGAGACCGCATGTCATGATCTCGCAAGACCGCAATGCATGCAGCGGTCACCGGGGCGTCGCGAGGAGCATCGGTAACCGGCCACTTTGATCCGGAAGGTGAGTATGTAACTATTTTTTATTTTTTTTAATTATTTTTAACATTAGATATTTTTACTATTCATCCTGCATAGGCATGCATAGTGCGTTACCCCGCGGTCAACGCTGCCATTAACCCTGTGTGAGCGCTGACCGGAGGGGAGTATGCAGGCGCCGGACACTGACAGCGGGGAGTAAAGAGCGGCCATTTTCTTCCTGACTGTGCCCGTCGCTGATTGGTCGTGCCTGTTTTACCGCGACCAATCAGCGACTTGGGATTTCTATGACTGACAGAGGCCGCAACCAATGAATATCCGTGACAGACAGAAAGACAGACAGACGGAAGTGACATATATTTTTTTTTCCACGAATATTTGGGCCCATGGATCCATTATATGTCCCTTTAGCAAGCCAGAGAGAAAATCTTGCCATGCCGATACTTTTTTGGGAGGATAAGAGGGGGTAGGGGGAAAAAAAAAAAAACCCCGGAAACACATCACCTTGGGAAAAGCCGGATTACGTACCGGTAATGCTCTTTTAATGAGTCCACGACAGCACCCCACATGAGAGAGAGGGATCCGCCCATAGGAACAGGAAACCTACAGAATAAAAGGAGGCGGTCCCCTCTCCTCCTCAGTTTAGTTACAGAGTATAAAAAGGGGAACCGCAAAAGTGTTAGTATTCATTCTTATTCAGTCACATAAATTTCTTAACTCTATACAACCATTATTTGTGACCTTAAAGGAAAGAGCTGTGCATAATTTAGGGAGGGTAATACATGGGTGCTGTCGTGGACTCATTAAAAGAGCATTACCGGTACGTAATCCGGCTTTTTACCCTTCGCCACGACAGCACCCCACATGAGAGATTTTCAGAGAGTCATTATTTGGGTGGGATTACTGTATTAAGAACAGCTCTACCAAAGGTCAGATCAGAAGACGTGGACAGATCAAGTCTATAATGGTTGTAGAAGGTAGAAGGTGTAGACCAAGTTGCAGCCTTACATATTAAATGGATCGGTACATCTGCTTGTTCCGCCCAGGAGGAAGCCATGGCTCGTGTTGAGTGCGCTTTTATACCCACTGGAGGAATCTCGCCTTTTGACGTATAGGCCAAGCAGATAGCCTCTCTGATCCACCGAGATATGGTAGCTCTCGTGACCCCATGTCCTTTCTTGTGGCCCTGAAAGGAGATAAACAGAGCCCTACTCTCCCTCCATGTCTGACACCTTTCTATATAAGTCAGGATGGCTCTTCTGACATCTAAGGTGTGGAACTTATGATGTTCTGGAGTTACAGGTGAATCAAAAAAGGAAGGGAGAAATATTTCTTGTGACCTGTGGTAGGTGGACGCTACCTTAGGGAGGTATGAGGGGTCTGGTTTCAGGACTATCCGATCATGAAATATCAGTAAGAAAGGTGGGTCTACTGATAGGGCCTGGATGTCACTAACCCGTCTAGCTGAGGTTAGGGCTACTAGTAAGGCTACTTTATATGTTAGGATTTTTAAAGGTATTGAATCTAATGGTTCAAATGGAGAGCTTGTTAAGGCCTCTAATACTAGATTTAAATCCCACGGAGGTAGACGGGGAATATGGACCGGTTTACTACGTTCACAAGATTTTATGAATCTGGAGATCCACCTATTAGCTGCTATATTGCATCCATATAGGGCTCCTAATGCCGAGACCTGAACTCTTAAGGTATTTACAGATAGTCCTAACTCTCGGCCTTTTTGCAAGAACTCTAGGATAGGTGTGAGTGGAACTTGCTTAGTGAACGGTACCGTGTAGAAGTCTAAAAATTTATTCCATACCCTACTATATATTAGGGTGGTAGATCTTTTCCTGCTCAATAAGAGGGTGTTTACTAGTTCTGTTGAGAACCCTCTGGAACTTAATAGTTGCCTCTCAAATTCCACGCCGTCAAGTGAAGACCTTTCACTTGCGGGTGGAAAAAGGGGCCTTGGTACAGCAGCTCCTTGTCTGATGGGAGGATCCAAGGATCGCATAGGCACATGGTCTGGAGACAAGAGAACCATGGTCTTTTCGGCCAGAATGGTGCAATGAGGATTACTCTTGCCTGTTCCCTCCTGATCTTTCTGATCACTAGAGGAATCAGAGACATTGGAGGAAAGGCATATGCCAGTCTGAACCGCCAAGGATGGTGGAGAGAGTCCAACATATCTGGGTGATCCCTGGTGTTCAGGGAAGCGAACCTTTGTACTTGCCGGTTGTCTCTTGTGGCAAATAGGTCGATTTGTGGTATCCCCCATGCTTCTGTTATCCTTCTGAATATGGATTTGTTTAAGGTCCATTCTCCTTGACGCAACTCGTTTCTGCTGAGGTAGTCTGCCCTGATGTTCTCTACACCTTTGATGTGCAGGGCTGTTAAGGATGTTAGATGAGCCTCTGCCAGCTGAAAGATGTTTGCAGCTATGGTCATCAGACTTCCTGACTTTGTACCACCCTGACGGTTCAAGTATGCCACTGCGGTGGAATTGTCTGAGTAAATTCTTACATTTGTTCCATGAATCTGCGGAAGAAAATGATATAAGGCACATTCTATTGCTTTTAACTCCTTCCAGTTGGAGGAACATATTAATTCTGTCTGATCCCAAGTATTTTGGGCCAGATTGTCTTCCATATGTGCTCCCCACCCAATAGGGCTGGCGTCGGTGGTAATTATTTTAGACGGGTCTATTATCCATGGCACACCTCGTGATAGGTGGTCCATGTCTAGCCACCAGGATAGCGATTCTAAGACATTACTGGAAAGAGTTATTCTACTTTCTAGATAACCGTCTTTCCCCTGAGCCGACAATACTTCGTACTGCAATTGACGGGTATGGAATTGTGCCCAAGGTACAGCAGGGATACATGATGATAATGACCCCAGTAAGGACATGGCCTTCCTTAGTGTCATGTAGGGTTTGCGTATTGCGTCTGATACCTTTGATTGTATAGTCAACCTCTTTGACTGAGGAAGAAAGCATTTCTGACTTACGGAGTCTAGCTGGATTCCTAGAAATGTCTGAACGGTTTCTGGATTCAGCCGAGATTTTTCGAAGTTGACGATCCAACCTAACTCCTGTAGGGACGAGATCGTATTAGATAAACGAGTTTTACATTGAAGTGCAGAGCTTCCTACCACTAGAAAGTCATCTAGGTAGGGTATTATCAAGGTATCTCGTTGGCGTAGATGAGCCATCACTTCTAGTATCACCTTAGTGAAGACGCGGGGAGCCATAGAAAGCCCAAATGGCATTGCAACATATTGAAAGTGACGAACCTTTCCCTCCAGGGTGACTGCTACCCTTAGGTACTGCTGATGTTCGGCATGTATGGGAAGATGGTAATAGGCGTCCTTTAAGTCTATTCCGGCCATGACACACCTAGGGAATAAGAGTTTTATGGTAGAACTAATGGATTCCATTTTGAAGGTATGATTACGCAGGAAAGAATTTAATTTTTTAAGATTTATGATGGTTCTAAATGAACCATCTGGTTTATTAATCAGGAATAAAGGGGAGTAGAACCCTTTCCCTTTTTGATCCTGGGGAACTTCAATCAGGACTTTCTTAGATAGAAGAGATAGGATCTCTATTTCTAGAGCCCTCTGTTGGTCCTGACCTTTTGGAGATGTTATTATGAAGGAATCCCAAGGGATTCGATCAAATTCTAATTTAAGGCCGTATTGCACAATGTCCAGAATCCACTGGCTGGATGTTATCTGTTCCCATTGGGGAAGAAAAAATTTTAATCTGCCGCCTACTTCCTGGTTAGCGGTATTTACGTCTCGGATTATGGGACCCGCTAAAAAAGGCACCTTTTTGCTTTGGGTCCTTCGACTCCCATCGCTCTCTTTGTTCAAAGCGGCTTGTTCCTAGTAAAGGGGCGTCTCCTGAAGGCTCTCCTGTAGGATGGAAGATACTGGTTAGGGAAGCCTTTCTTCCTTTCACCTGCTTTATTCAGGAGTTCATCCAGCGTCTTCCCAAAAAGGAACTCACCCTGACAGGGAATCGCACAAAGTTTTGCTTTAGCTTGTGCGTCCCCCTTCCAATTCTTTAGCCAGAGTGCACGCCGGGCTGTGTTGACTAGGCCGGCTGACCTGGCTGCAAGACGTAGCGAGTCCACTGAGGCATCAGCTAGGAATGCTACTGCTTCTTTAATTTGAGGCAATTTCAGCAGGATAGATTCCCTCGAAGTTTTGCCTCTAATCTGTTCCTCCAATTGCTCCGTCCATACTAGTAGAGATCTTGCAGTACAGGTACTAGATATGGCGGGCCTGAACGCCCCCGTATTGACTTCCCATGACCTCTTTAGTAAAGCTTCTGCTTTACGGTCCAGCGGGTCTGTCAGGACCCCTGAATCCTCCACTGGTAGGACCGACTGTTTGGTTGTGGAGGCTACCGCAGCATCAACTTTTGGCACCTTTGACCAGGTGTTTAGGTCTTCATCGCTGAAGGGATAGCGCCTTTTAGAGGATGATGGTAAAAACCCTCTATTCTGCTTGTCCCACTCCTTTTTGACAATATCTTTGATGGTTTGTATGACGGGGAAGGACCTACGTTTCTTCTGTCCTAACCCCGCAAACATTATGTCCTGTGCTGATTTCTTTTCTTTCCCATCTGGGCACCCCATCGTGCTCCTGACAGATTTTATTAAATTGTCCACATTACTGTTGGGAAGACAAAGTCCCCCTTCAGTCTCGGATGAGCTCGGCTGAGATCCCTCTTCGTCTGAAGAAATACATACACCCTCTGACTCCGAACTAACCGGAGACCGGGACCTGCTAGGCTGACGGGTACTGGCGCTACTTGTCTGCGCCAAACCCTGCATCTCTTCTCGGATAATAGCTCTGACATCTGAGGGAGTCATGATATTTTCCTGCCGTAGAGTTTGCATGATACACTCTGCACACAGTTTTTTGGCATAATCATCCGGGAGGGGCTGCGTACATAAAGCACACTCTTTATGCTTAGATTTGTGTGTCCTTTTCTTAGTCTAGAGGAAGGATACAGGAGGAACATATATCAGCATATAGGAAGAGACTCTTTCAAAAACTCACCCAGTGAAGCTGACAGGTACCGGTTCTGGTGGCGGAATTCGTTTGGTGGTAGAACTCTTCTCTGGAGGTCGGCCACCACTCTTTGTGCTGCTCCTCGTGCTTCTCTCCCTGCTGGGAGAGCGCTGTTGCACTGCGGGCAGGTGCGCTTCGTCGGCCGGTGAAGCCATTTCACACACACCGGCCCGACGCTAGCGCTGCATTTTTAAACTTGCCGCCCATTCTCCTGCCTCCCCGGACCAACCCGGAAGTGCTCCCGCGACTTCCGGGTTAGACGCGCCGCTCTCACTCACCATGCGGCCGCCAGAGGCTATTAAGCCGGCCGCTGCAGCGCGCGCGTCCTCACAGTGCCGGCCGGACCTACGGTGACCGGACCCGGACCGTGGATGTTTGGCCAGACGAGGGGGGAGGCTGCAAGCAGGGGCTCCCCCGCCGCTGCTTCTGGTACCGCAGCCCCTGCCGTTCCCACAGAAACCGACGCAGGCGGGTGCATGGCCCAGGGATCCTCTTCATCTGTAGGTAAGCCGGGTCCCTGTAGGAACAGGAAACCTAAACTGAGGAGGAGAGGGGACCGCCTCCTTTTATTCTGTAGGTTTCCTGTTCCTATGGGCGGATCCCTCTCTCTCATGTGGGGTGCTGTCGTGGCGAAGGGTAAAATGCAGTTTATCTGCAGATGCAATCTTAAAAGGGAACCTGTCACTCCCAAAAATGGAAGTTGAGCTAAGCCCATCAGCCTCAGTGGCTTATCTACAGCATTCTGTAATGCTGTAGATAAGCCCCCCCCTCCCGATGTATCCTGAAAGATGAGAAAGTGAGGTTAGATTACTCACCCAGGAGAGCTCCCGCTGCGGTCCGGTCCGGGACCTCCTATCTTTATAGGATGACGTCTTCTTGCAGCGGCTCCGGCGCAGGTGTACTTTGTCTGCCCTGTTGACGGCAGAGCAAAGTACTGCAGTGCGCAGGCGCCGGGCCTCTCTGACCTTTCCCTGCGCACTGCAGTACTTTGCTCTGCCGTTAACAGGGCAGACAAAGTACACCTGCGCCAGAGCTGCGGCGTTAAGACAAGAAGAGGACGTGATCTTAAGGAGATGGGAGGCCCTGGACCGAACCGCGACGCCCACCGCAGCGGGACCACCCCTGGGTGAGTATAATCTAACCTCTTTTTCTCATCTTTCAGGTTACATCAGGGGCTTATCTACAGCATTACAGAATTCTGTAGATAAGCCCTTGATGCCGTGGACTTAGCTCAACTTCCATTTTGGGGGTGACAGGTTCCCTTTAAGGCCGGGTTCACACTGCGTTAGCAGCAGCCCGTTCAGCACATACGCTAACGGGCTGCTGTTAACGCAAGTGCTGATGTTACATCGAGCTAGCGCAGATGGAGCATCTGCTAGCTCTATCTGCACTAGCAGTGACGGACCCGGAAACGCTGTAGCCCGCGTCTCAGGGTCCGTCACTCAATGACGGCACATCCCTAGCGCACGCCCATTGTGGCCGTGCGCTAGCGATGCGTCCGACATTGCTTTCAATGGTGGCGTTAACGGACTACGTTACACCGCGTTATGCCGCGGTGTAATGTATTCCGTTTAACGTACCGCCATTACATTGAGGTCAAGTCTCCTTACTAAAAGCGTAGCTAACAGGAGCTAATGCACCATGCAGCATTGTTAAGTCATCTACTTGCAGGTTAACCCTATATTTGCAAATAGTTTTCATGATGACAGTTTCCTTTAGGGTATTATTATGCACACAAACCCATCATTAACTCAGATTTCGGTCCCAAAGTATGGACGATTATCAAATACAATTGCTGCTGAGGCAAAGATATGATGCATGATTAGTGATCCACTTGACCAGTTGTTGGCAATTAATTTTCCTATGAGACCACGTGAGAGACAGTGACTTGTGAAGAATTAATTTCCTCCAGAATATTAATATTACCATATTATAAGTTACATTAATGGTGAGCCCCCAAATATACTGTGTGAGCCCCCTCATAGCCTCAAATACAAATATCCACATGCCATTGTCCGCTCACTACAGCCACTGATTGACTGCAGCCTTTCATCCAAACAGAAGTTGGCCCGGAATGTGAAGGCAAACTCAGGTGAGCCACCGATTGGCTGCTGCAGTCACATAATGTTCCCCTGTCATATGTTGATGCCAGCAGCAAGGGGGGTGGGGGGTTGCAGCAGCAATTATTAAGGAATGGTGCTGGAGGAAAGTGTAGCTGTGTGTTTTCTTACACCCCACCCTGCATCCTTTATTGTAGAGGTTTTAAAGGTAAGGAACAGCAGTAGCTTTATCCACTGCAGACCGTCCCACTCATTTGAATGAGTCTTACGGTGCTTTCACAGTGTTTTCTGTGTTCCCGTTGGGGCGCATGTTGAAAATCCCCCACAAAATTGGGTCTGGACGTACAGTTGTGTGAAAAAGTGTTTGTCCCCTTCCTGATTTTTTTTTTTTGCTTTTGCATGTTTGTTACTCTTAAATATTTCAGATCACCAAGTAAGTTTAAAATATTTGACAAAGAAAAATTTAAATAAACACAAAACGCAGTTTTTAAATGAAGGTCTTTAATTAATATGGGAAAAGAAATCCAAACTCTACAGGGCCCTGTATGAAACAGGGATTGCCCCCTAAACCTAATAACTGGTTGGGCCACCCTTAGGAGCAACAAAGGCAATAAAGCGTTTGCGATAACTGGCAATGAGTCTTTTGCAATGCAATGGAGGAATTTTGGACCACTCATCTTTCCAGAATTGTTGTAATTCGGCCAATTTGAAGAGCTTCAGAGCATGAACCGCCTTGTGACATGTCACAGCATCTCAATTTGATTAAGGTCAGGACTTGACTAGGTCACTCCAGTATTAATTTTGTTTTACTTATGCCATTAAGAGGTGGACTTGCTGGTGTTTTATGGATCACTGCCCTGCTGCATAACCTAAGTGCGCTTCAGCTTGAGGTCACGAAAAGATGGCCATTCTCCTTCAGGATTTAGGACACATCACTATTCATGGTTCCATTTACAAGTCTTTGAGGTCCCAAAGAAGCAAAACAGCCCATCACAGTCACACTACCACCACCATATTTTACTGTTGGTATGATATCCCTTTTCTGATATGCTGTATTATTTCTACGCCAGATGTAATAGGACATACACCTTCCAAAATGTTCAACTTTTTGTCTAATCTGCCCACAGAGTATTCTCCCAAAAGTTTTGGGATCCTCGAGATGTTTTCTGGCAAAACAGAGACGAGCCTTTATGTTCTTACTGCTCAGCAGTGGTTTTCATTGTGGAACTCTGCCATGCAGGCCATTTTTGCTCAATTTCTCTTAGGGTAAGTTCACACAGGGCGTTTTTGCTGCTTTTTTTTCCCCGCAGCAAAACCTAATCTGCTTGGCAGGAAAGAAGCTGCGTCAAAAACGCAGGTTTAGGTGTGTTTTTTTTTTTTTCCTCTTTGTCCATACTAATGTCCTTGGATTTTCAGCAGCAAAAAACGCAGCAAATAATTATAACTGCATTTTTGTTGCGTTATTTTTAAACACCCATTCAAGTTAATGGGTGAAAAAAAACGCAGCAAAAACGCTGAAAGAAGTGACATGCTCTATGTCCAAAAAACGCAGCAAAACATAAAATACTGATCACACAAAAAAACAATGTGTGTGCAAGAGATTTCTGAAATCTCATAGGCTTTGCTGGTATTGTAAAAAGCAGCTGAAAATTACCATAAAAAACAGCAAAAACGCCCTGTGTGAACTTCCCCTTATGGTGGAGTCATGAACACTGACCTTAACTGAGACAAGTGAAGCCTGCAGTTCTTCGGATGTTAAGGTGGGGTCTTCTGTGACCTCTTGGATGCGTTGTCACTGCGCTCTTGGGGTAATTTTGATCGACCGGCCACTACTGGGAAGGTTCACCATTTATGGATAATGGCTCACTGGGGTTTGCTGGAGACCCAAAACTTGAGAAATGGCTTCATAACCTTTTCCAGATAGATCTGAATTCCTTTGTTTCTCATTTGTTCCAGAATTTCTTTGGAAAGCAGCATGAGGCCTAGCTTGTGGTGTACTTCACTTTGTCAGGCAGGTCCTATTTAAGTGATTTTTTGATTGAGAACAGGTGTGGCAGTAATCATGCCTGATGTAGCTAGGGAATTTGAACTCGGCTTCCCAATGATGTAATCAACTACAGTTAATTTATGTATTATAAGGAAGGGGGGATATCAATTTTTCCCACACAGGGCTCTGCAGGTTTGGATTTCTTTTTCCCTTATTAAATAAAATGCCTTCATTTAAAAACTGCATTTTGTGATTACTTGTGTTGTCTTTGTCTAATACTTAACCCCTTCCCGACCCATGACGCCACGTAGGCGTCATGAAAGTCGGTGCCAATCCGACCTGTGACGCCTATGTGGCGTCATGGAAAGATCGCGTCCCTGCAGATCGGGTGAAAGGGTTAACTCCCATTTCACCCGATCTGCAGGGACAGGGGGAGTGGTAGTTTAGCCCAGGGGGGGTGGCTTCACCCCCCCGTGGCTACGATCGCTCTGATTGGCTGTTGAAAGTGAAACTGCCAATCAGAGCGATTTGTAATATTTCACCTATTAATATTACAATCCAGCCATGGCCGATGCTGCAATATCATCGGCCATGGCTGGAAATACCGATCTGCCCGGTACACTGCCCCGCTCCCCTCCTTCCTGTGCTCCGCTCCCCCCCGTGCTCTTGTCCGCTCACCCCTGTGCTCCAATCACCCCCCCGCACTCCGATCCACCCCCCCCCGTGCTCCGTTCCACCCCCCCGTGCTCAGTTCCACCCCTCGCACGTTCCGATCCACCCCCCATGCTCCGATCCCCCCCCCGTGCTCCCCCCCCACCCCATCATACTTACCGATCCTGCCGGGGTCCGTCCGTCTTCTCCCTGGGCGCCGCCATCTTCCAAAATGGCGGGCGCATGCGCAGTGCGCCCGCCGAATCTGCCGGCCGGCAGATTCGTTCAAAGTGCATTTTGATCACTGAGATATAATCTATCCCAGTGATCAAAATAAAAAAAATGATAAATGACCCCCCCCCCTTTGTCACCCCCATAGGTAGGGACAATAAAAAAAAAATATAGATTTTTTTTTTTTTTTCACTAATGTTAGAATAGGGTTAGGGTTAGGGTTAGGGCTAGGGCTAGGGCTAGGGTTAGGGCTAGGGCTAGGGTTAGGGCTAGGGCTAGAGTTTTGGTATGTGCACACGTATTCTGGTCCTCTGCGGATTTTTCCGCTGCGGATTTGATAAATCCGCAGTGATAAACCGCTGCGGATTTGTGGCGGATTTACCATGTTTTTTCTGCGCATTTCACTGCGGTTTTACAACTGCGGTTTTCTATTGGAGCAGTTGTAAAACCGCTGCGGAATCCGCAGAAAGAAGAGACATGCTGCGGAATGTAAACCGCTGCGTTTCCGTGCAGTTTTTCTGCAGCATGTGTACAGCGATTTTTGTTTCCCATAGGTTTACATTGAACTGTAAACTCATGGGAAACTGCTGCGGATCCGCAGCGTTTTCCGCAGCGTGTGCACATACCTTTAGAATTAGGCCATGTGCACACGGTGCGGATTTGGCTGCGGATCCGCAGCGGATTGGCCGCTGCGGATTCGCAGCAGTGTTCCATCAGGTTTACAGTACCAAGTAAACCTATGGAAAACCAAATCCGCTGTGCCCATGGTGCGGAAAATACCGTGCGGAATCCGTAGATGAAATCCGCACAAAAAACACTGGAAATCCGCGGAAAATCCGCAGGTAAAACGCAGTGCCTTTTACCCGCGGATTTTTAAAAAATGATGCTGAAAAATCTCACACGAATCCGCAACGTGGGCGCATAGCCTTAGGGTTAGGGTTGGGGTTAGGGTTGTGATTAGGGTTATGGCTACAGTTGGGATTAGGGTTAGGGGTGTGGGGGGGGTTAAGGTACTGTCACACTAGACGATATCGCTAGCGATCCGTGACGTTGCAGCGTCCTCGCTAGCGATATCGTCCAGTGTGACAGGCAGCAGCGATCAGGCCCCTGCTGGGAGATCGCTGGTCGGGGAAGAAAGTCCAGAACTTTATTTCGTCGCTGGACTCCCCGTAGACATCGCTGAATCGGCGTGTGTGACACCGATTCAGCGATGTCTTCACTGGTAACCAGGGTAAACATCGGGTAACTAAGCGCAGGGCCGCGCTTAGTAACCCGCTGTTTACCCTGGTTTCCAGCGTAAAAAAACAAACAGTACATACTTACATTCAGCTGTCTGTCCCTTGCTGTCTGGTTCCTGCCTTGACTGCTGGCCGTAGTGAAAGCAGAGCACAGCCACAGCAGTGAGTCACCGCTGTGTGACTCACCGCTGTGCTGTGCTTTCACTTTCACTTTGCGGCCAGCAGTCAGTGCAGGGACCAGACGGCAAGGGACAGACAGCTGAATGTAAGTATGTACTGTTTGTTTTTTTACGCTGGTAACCAGGGTAAACATCGGGTTACTAAGCGCGGCCCTGCGCTTAGTTACCCGATGTTTACCCTGGTTACTGGGGACCTCGGGATCGTTGGTCGCTGGAGAGCGGTCTGTGTGACAGCTCTCCAGCGACCAAACAGCGACGCTGCAGCGATCCGGATCGTTGTCGGTATCGCTGCAGCGTCGCTAAGTGTGACGGTACCTTTAGTGTTGGAGTTAGAATTGAGGGGTTTCCACTGTTTAGGCACATCAGGGGTCTCCAAACGCAACATGGCGCCACCATTGATTCCAGCCAATCTTGTATTCAAAAAGTCAAATGGTGCTCCCTCAATTCCGAGCCCCGACGTGTGCCCAAACAGTGGCTTACCCCCACATATGGGGTACCAGCATACTCAGGATAAACTGCGCAACAATTACTGGGGTCCAATTTCTCCTGTTACCATTGTGAAAATAAAAAAATGCTTGCTAAAACATCATTTTTGAGGAAAGAAAAATGATTTTTTATTTTCACGGCTCTGCGTTGTAAACGTCTGTGAAGCACTTGGGGGTTCAAAGTGCTCACCACATATCTAGATAAGTTCCTTGGGGGGGTCTAGTTTCTAAAATGGGGTCATTTGTGGGGGGTTTCTACTGTTTAGGCACACCAGGGGCTCTGCAAACGCAACGTGACGCCCGCAGGCCATTCCATCAAAGTCTGCATTTCAAAAGTCACTACTTCCCTTCTGAGCCCCGACGTGTGCCCAAACAGTGGTTTACCCCCACACATGGGGTATCAGCGTACTCAGGAGAAACTGGACAACAACTTTTGGGGTCCAATTTCTCCTGTAACCCTTGGGAAAATAAAAAATTCTGGGCTAAATAATTATTTTTGAGGAAAGAAAACGTATTATTATTTTCACGGCTCTGCGTTGTAAACGTCTGTGAAGCACTTGGGGGTTCAAAGTGCTCACCACACATCTAGATAAGTTCCTTTCTGGGTCTAGTTTCCAAAATGGGGTCACTTGTGGGGGGGTTTCTACTGTTTAGCCACATCAGGGGCTCTGCAAACGCAACGTGACGCCCACAGAGCATTCCATCAAAGTCTGCATTTCAAAACGTCACTACTTCACTTCCGAGCCCCGGCATGTGCCCAAACAGTGGTTTACCCCCACATATGGGGTATCAGCGTACTCAGGAGAAACTGGACAACAACTTTTGGGGTCAAATTTCTCCTGTTACCCTTGGGAAAATTAAAAATTGCAGGCTAAAAGTTCATTTTTGAGAAAATAATTTTTTTTTTTTCATGGCTCTGCGTTATAAACTTCTGTGAAGCATTTGGGGGTTCAAAGTCCTCACCACACATCTAGGATTAGTTCCTTTGGGGGTCTAGTTTCCAAAATGGGGTCATTTGTGGGGGATCTCCAATGTTTAGGCATACAGGGGCTCTCCAAACGTGACATGGTGTCCGCTAATGATTGGAGCTAATTTTCCATTTAAAAAGCCAAATGGCGTGCCTTCCCTTCCGAGCCCTGCCGTGCACCCAAACAGTGGTTTACCCCCACATATGGGGTATCAGCATACTCAGGACAAACTGGACAACAACATTTGGGTTCTAATTTCTCCTATTATCCTTGGCAAAATAGGAAATTCCAGGCTAAAAAATCATTTTTGAGGAAAGAAAAATTATTTTTTATTTTCATGGCTCTGCGTTATAAACTTCTGTGAAGCACCTGGGGGTTTAAAGTGCTCAATATGCATCTAGATAAGTTCCTTGGGGGGTCTAGTTTCCAAAATGGGGTCACTTGTGGGGGAGCTCCAATGTTTAGACACACAGGGGCTCTCCAAACGCGACATGGTGTCCGCTAACAATTGGAGCTAATTTTCCATTCAAAAAGTCAAATGGCGCGCCTTCCCTTCCGAGCCCTGTCGTGTGCCCAAACAGTGGTTTACCCCCACATATGAGGTATCGGCGTACTCAGGAGAAATTGCCCAACAAATTTTATGATCCATTTTATCCTATTGCCCATGTGAAAATGAAAAAATTGAGGCGAAAAGAATTTTTTTGTGAAAAAAAAGTACTTTTTCATTTTTACAGATCAATTTGTGAAGCACCTGGGGGTTCAAAGTGCTCACTATGCATCTAGATAAGTTCCTTGGGGCGTCTAGTTTCCAAAATGGGGTCACTTGTGGGGGAGCTCCAATTTTTAGGCACACGGGGGCTCTCCAAATGTGACATGGTGTCCGCTAAAGAGTGGAGCCAATTTTTCATTCAAAAAGTCAAATGGGAGGGGGCGTGTCTAGAGCCTGAAGCATGAGGATGTGATTTCAGGAGCTCCAAAGACAATCATCCCAATCCAACTAATAATCGACTTATATCAAGCCATCCAGCCCCTAAAATATATGGGATTGACCCAAGACATAGTCTAGCCCCATTTGGGACGTTCATTTATCACTTTTGTGGACTTTGGAAGCCGAGGTCTACAGAACAACATCGAGGCCGGGACCTAGATTTTCTCAGCAGGCCGGCTGCAGAGAAAACAACGCTGCCCTATACCCAGTAAAGCATACCCAGAACTGAGGAGGCACAAGCAGCTCTATCGGACCCCTTCCCCTGGCACCGGGACCGCCGAGACCGAGGTGAGACAGCCGCTGCAGAAGCGTCTCCCTCCCCTCTTCACAGCGCTCGGCGGCGGCAAGCAGGAGATCAAGGGCCTCCCAGCCCGTGCCGCGGCCAGGCGCGGTGAAGCGGCCGAAAAAAAGCAACGCTCCTGAGATCCTGAGGCTCCGACTGGAGCGAGAAGCCCTGCTGGACCCCCGCCACGCCGGAGCCTTCTGGTGCGGGAAGAATCAGGCGCGGCGGTGAGTTACACCTCCCTCCCTGCCTGCGCTGGGACTGACGGCGCGGCCATCTTGAATCCTCGCGGCCCGTGCCGCGGCCAGACACAGCGAGGAGGAGAAAAGCAACAGAGTTCCGAACGGAGCAAGAAGCCCTGACAGCCCGCTGCTGCACCGGAGCCCTCAAGCACAGAGGGCGACGGGCGCTGCAGCTAGCGACGCCTCCCTCACTCTCTCCACTGTGACCGGCGGCACAGAGCGGAGCTCAAAGAGCCACTAAGTCCGTGCTGCGTCCTGGCACGGTGAAGCGGCTGAAGATCGGGGACAGCACGGTCTTCAAAGGAAGAGGCAGGAGACCTTACCAGAAGTCCCCCAACGCCAGAGCGACATCAGGAGTGTGGCGAGCACCCGTACGGAGCCGCAGTGAGTACCGGAGCCTCCATATACAGGAGGTTAGAGCCCCCGGTCCCAGCACTCGAGGTGCAGATCACCTGCACACTATCAGTTGCTACGCTGCACCAGCTATAACTGACTTTGATGTCTCTGCACCCTATCTACTATATCACCACCGCTTAGTAACAGGAATCCCCCTCTCCTACAGGCACACATAAGTGCCATTGAGCCGTATCAAAGCCGCTCTAAAATACAATAAGAGCGGCGGCTCCCACACCGGTTATACCGGTATTATAATCACATTTTTTGTGGGACAAGGCGCCATTGTCAACTTATCTTGAGCACCTGACAAACAGTCTGTGCCAGTTTAGAGACACAGTCATCACCAGTGGTTTCTAAACTGGAGGTTAGAGCTCCTCCTCCTGGTCCCAGCACTCGGCTAACAGACTCCTCATAAAGCCATATCTGCAGCGTCGCGCTCAAGCGCTTTACATCGCTCCAGAGATCCATTTACGACGCACCAGCGTTTTCTAACACCTCAGTGTTCCAAGGCGACACAGCGCCTATTTCATTATATCATCATCGCCTAATTGGAGGCTTTTCCCCTCCTTCCTCTACTGACACACACAAAAGTGACATTGAGCCTAGCATAGCCGCTAAAAGGGCAGCAACAGAGGCGGCTTCCACACCAGGCTATCTAGTACCAGAATAGCATAAATACCTAGAGGGTGACTGTAAAAAAGCTGCCTCCTACTTGAGCTTCTCACTGAGGAAGACACACATACCCCATACTGCGCTGCAGAAATCCCTGTACAAGTTGAGACATACAGCTGACAATATTCACTATGAGTTCCGTGAAAACTAAAGTGGGTTCTCAGCAACAACCCTCACCAAAATCCCAAAGCACTGCTAAGCAGAACAAACTTTATAGCAGCTATAAGCCACACAGAGACCAAACAAACCTCATCAGTCCTATTAAGTCTAGGTCCCCTCCTAGAGACCTAAATCATCGTCCTGAAATCAAAAGGAAAACTAATTTGGATGACAGCCCCCATACACCTGATAAAATGGATTCATCCTATTCCTCAAAAAGAAACATGCCGGGAGCGGCGGGCGAAAAATATGAGGATCTAAAATACCACAGTGAGTCAGATGACTCCTCAAACGATTACAGCCCCAATAGGAGCCCGGTGAAACAAAGAATTAGAAGAGAGAGCCCTGTAAGATCTCAATCTGCTTTGAATCCGCAGAACCAAGACACCCAAGCAGACCTCATCGACAGGTTCAGCACAATGCTGGATAAAAAATTTCAAATACAAAAACAAGAAATCAATGAACAATTTGTGAAGTTCTGTGAGAAAGTTGATAAACAATTGGAAAGTCATGAAAAAAAGGATTCAAAAATTAGAAAGAGGAGGTGCTGAATCTTCAGTTGACTTAGAATATATATCAGCAGAAGTTCATAAACTAAGATTAAAAATGGCAGACATTGAAGATAGGGGACGCCGGAACAATATCAAGATCAGGGGGCTCCCGGAGACAATAACACAGGATGATCTTTCTAATCATATCCAAGGCATTTTCAAATCTGCAATTCCGGACTTGACTCCTTCTGACCTCATCATCGATAGGGCACACAGATTCCCTCGACCTCCTAGAATAGCTCCGGACATCCCAAGAGACACCATTTTAAGAATTCACTTTTATCACACTAAGGAGAAAATTCTTAATTATCTGAGAATAAATAAATTCTTCCCTGAACCGTACAAGGACTTAAGTTTTCCCGGATTTGTCTAAAGATACATTAGAGGGCCGAAAGGAATTCAATAGGGTTACTTCAATCCTCAGAGAGGAAAGGATACCCTACAAATGGGGCTTCCCACTAAAATTATTGGTGAACTTTAGAGGTCGGATCATCCCAATCCATTCCCCAGGAGATGGAATGGACTTTATTCACTCAATTAAAGATTCCTTCACCAAAGCCAAAGATTGAAAATGCTATTTGCATCGTTATAATTGGGGTTGTGTTGGCTTTGATGTTCAACTATTTGGATGTTGTCTCTGTTCTTTCCTTTTACAGGAGCTCCTTGCTGAGTGGCGGTAGTACCTCTTCGGGTCTACCTGCGCATCTGTTTTATTCTATCATATATTGTTAACTATTTTTGCTTTGCAGGTTACAAGTAAAATCGTTATATTCATAACATCAAGACAATTGTTACTGTTTATATAAACCTACTATTCTAAGCTACTGTACCACTGTTTATTTTTAGTTGTTTTTCAGTTCTTTTTCACGGAAAAGACTATGGAGCTGAACGTAGTGACATACAACGTCAGGGGTCTGAACAACCCTAGGAAAAGACACGCCCTCTGGAAAGAGCTGATCAAGTCCAAAGCTAACATTATATGCATTCAGGAGTCCAAATTCCTCGAAGGTAACCATCCATACTTCACCCATCACAAATTCCCCCATATTTTTGAGGCATGCAATACAAAGAAAAGAGCAGGGGTTCTCACAATAATAGATAGTTCCATCCCAATCGAAATAATAGAAGAACACAAGGATAATAAAGGCCGTTATCATATTCTGACATGTAAAATTAATGACCAGGAATGTACTATTGCCAACATATACGCACCAAACACTGGCCAAATACCTTTTTTAAATAAGGTCATGAGATTAATCGAGGAAATTAGGAGAGGGTATTTGTTTCTGATGGGTGAACAAATTAGATTCCTCTTCAAAAAATAGACCTATCGCGGACTGCCTTAATGATTGGATGGATAAGAATGAGGTATTTGATACCTTCAGGTGCCTAAATTCAAATTCCAGAGAGTACACCCACTTCTCAGATGTCCACCAGACAGCTTTGCGAATTGACTTAAATCTTACCGACATATATTCCTTAACTAGAACTAAAGAGGTTTCAATCGGAGATAGAACAATCTCTGATCATGCCCCTGTCACCGGTAAAATTATAATAGGCCCCCCTCTTCTAAATACTAAACTCTGGAGATGCAGTTCAAAAATCCTACACAATCCAGAAAGCAAAACAATAATAAAAAAAAGCCATAACTAACTTTTTTGAGGACAACAAACCTGAAATGACAAACCCTTGCAATAACTGGTGTGCCCATAAAGCAGTAATTAGAGGAGTGATTATGGGCTTAGCTGCAAAAGAGAAAAAAGAGTCCAGGAAACAAATTCAAAACTTATCAAACAAAATTCGAGAATTGGAAAACAAATTACTTAAATTTACCACACACCCCCAAAACTTGCAGACTGAATTATCTAAGTTGAGAACGGAACTCAGAGAGATTCTATTCTCAGCTTACGATGCTATTGTGAAAATATCAAACTACAAGTATTACACTTCCCATAACAGACCTACTAAATTTATGGCCAACAAAATTTAAAAGAAAAGAATTAATAATAGAATTAACAGGATTAATAAATTGGACGGGACGGGCAAAATTTCACACCCAAAAGAAGTAGCAAACGAGTTTGCAAAATTTTACTCAAAATTATATAATATTAATCCCAAAAATAATGACCCCATTGAGAAATTAATCTTCCTACTCTAACTTCAGATGAACTCACCTCCCTTAAGGCCCCAATTACCCCGAGCGAGATAGAAAGTGTAATCAAGGAAATCAGCATAAATCATAAATCCCCTGGCCCTGATGGGTTCACAAACGCTTACTACAAAGCCTTTCCAGGTGCTCTTTCTCCACACTTGGCCGAGGTCTTTAATTATATTTTCCAAGGGGGATCTTTTCCACAGGAAATGCTAATGGCTACGGTCTCAGTTATTCCAAAATCTAAAGATGATCCCGAAGCTATAGAAAATTTTAGACCCATTTCCTTGATTAACGTGGACTTGAAGATTTATTCAAAAATCTTAGCAGACAGGATTAGCCTAAGGCTATATTCACACTTTGCGGATTTTGCTGCGGATCCGCAGCGGATTTGACCGCTGCGGATCCGCAGCAGTTTCCCATGAGTTTACATTTCAATGTAAACCTATGGGAAACAAAAAACGCTGTGCACATGCTGCAGAAAAATCCGCGCGGAAACGCTGCGGATTACATTCCGCAGCATGTCACTTCTTTTCTGCGGATTTTCAGCTGCTCCAATAGAAAACTGCAGTTGAAAATCCGCAGAAGAAAACGCAGTAAAAACCGCGATAAATCCGCAGTGAAAACGCGCTGCGGTTTTCACTGCGGATTTTGGAATTCTGCTGCGGAAAAATCCACAGTGGAATCTGCAAAGTGTGAACATAGCCTTATACTTCCAAGACTGATACCCAATGATCAGATGGGGTTCGTGAAAGGTAGGCAACCAGCAGATGCAACCAGAAGAATTATAGACATCATGAGTTGGGCTAGGAAAAACAAAACACCCCTAGCCTTACTGTCTCTTGACGCCGAGAAGGCCTTTGACAGGGTTGACTGGGACTTCCTGAGAGAGAGCTTGGCTAAATTCGGGTTTGATGAACCCATGATATCATATATCATGGCACTTTATTCGAAACCTAAAGCCAGTATCTGCTGCAACTGTCAAATTTCAGATCCCTTCTGTATCAATAATGGTACCAGACAGGGTTGCCCCCTCTCACCCATTTTATTTAATATAGCTATAGAACCCTTAGCCGAGCTAATAAGATCTAACAACAAAATCACGGGCATCTCCACCTATACCAGACATCATAAAATTACACTTTTCGCAGACGATTTAATATTAACCCTGTCAAACCCAGAAACCTCTATCCCTGAGGTGTTACTTAACATTGAAAGATTTTCTGCTCTTTCCAACTTTAAAATGAATGAAGTCAAATCTAATATCCTACCCTTAGGACTAGACAAAGACCAAATTCAAACCATAAAAAAATTCAACTATGTTGAACTGGTGTGACAAAGAGTTTATATACCTAGGCATTTTGATAAACAAAACCATGAAAGGGACAATAAAGTCAAATTTCAATCTCTTAAGCGAGATTATAAACAAAGAAAACATCGCTCATAGAGACAACACTATCATGGTGGGGTAGGACCCTTACAATGGGACTTTTCATCTTACCAAAACTCCTCTATGTTCTTAAGGTACCTTCACACATAACGATATTGTTAACGATATCGTTGCATTTTGTGACGTAGCAACGATATCGTTAATGAAATTGTTCTGTGTGACAGCGACCAACGATCAGGCCCCTGCTGGGAGATCGTTGGTTGCTGAGGAAAGTCCAGAACTTTATTTCGTCGCTGGATCTCCCGTGGACATCGCTGGATTGGCGTGTGTGACACCGATCCAGCGATGTCTTCACTGGTAACCAGGGTAAACATCGGGTAACTAAGCGCAGGGCCGCGCTTAGTAACCCGATGTTTACCCTGGTTACCATCCTAAAAGTAAAAAAACAAACAGTACATACTTACCTACCGCTGTCTGTCCCCGGCGCTGTGCTCTGCTCTCCTCCTGCACTGGCTGTGAGCGTCGGTCAGCCGGAAAGCAGAGCGGTGATGTCACCGCTCTGCTTTCCGGCTGCTGTGCTCACACAGACAGTACAGGAGGAGTGCAGAGAAGCTGAGCGCCGGGGACAGACAGCGGTAGGTAAGTATGTACTGTTTGTTTTTTTTACTTTTAGGATGGTAACCAGGGTAAACATCGGGTTACTAAGCGCGGCCCTGCGCTTAGTTACCCGATGTTTACCCTGGTTACCGGCATCGTTGGTCGCTGGAGAGCGGTCTGTGTGACAGCTCTCCAGCGACGCTGCAGCGATCCGGATCGTTGTCGGTATCGCTGCAGCGTCGCTTAGTGTGACGGTACCTTTAGATGTATTCCCCTTCCACTCCCGGACATCAGCTTTACTCATCTACAAACACGGATTAAGGCCTTCATCTGGAACGCAAAAAAACCAAGAACAGCCACTCAAACTCTATATAAAAGAAAAACTAATGGGGGGATTAATGTCCCAAACCTCAAAGCACATTACCACACTCTTCTGATAAAGCAAAGTATTCACTGGCTTCAAAATACAGATCCTCCGGTATGGTTGGATTTAGAGATGGCTATAAACAATAACTGCCATCCAAAGTCAATTATCCACAAAGCTCTTTTCAACAACCTTCCAGACTCTGTATCATACCCCCTTTTCCACGCGGTAGCAAAAGCCTGGAAGAAACTATCTTACCAGAAAAATGGCATAAAACATTCTGATATCTTAAAAGACATTCCCATCTCCTTGGCTTATTCTATCATCAATCAAACTCTCCCTAAACTATGGGTAGACTCAAAAATCAAAAAAATAGGTGATATTTACTCGAACCAAACATTTGTAAATTTTCAGACCTTAAAAAGCAAATTCGGCATTCATATATCTTCCTTTTTGGAATATATGATTCTTAAAAAGAACATAGGGTCTTTCTTGGGAGACAAACCAAAACTATCAGAATCTTCAATTAAACTACTTAATAACATTGGTCACCGTATATTTTGGAGCCATAAATTTATTTATAATATTTTCAACTCAGACTTTGACCTATCCAAAAGCCCACCAATGATTAGGTGGGAACAAGATTTAAAGGAAACATTCAAAATTGAGGATTGGGAGGAAGCTTTCACCACTTCCAATCAATCAACTCTTTCCATGTCTCTCCACGAAACCCATTTTAAGGTGATCTCGCGGTGGTACTACACCCCAAGCAGGCTGGCACACATGGGAACAACAAACTCCTCCCAATGTTGGAGAGGATGCGGTCAAAAAGGAGACATGATGCACATATTCTGGAGTTGCCCAATGATAAACCCTCTCTGGAAAAAACTCTCTAGAGAGATCATCAGTAAACTTACCAAGGCTCCCTTCACCTTACAACCTCAAAATGCTCTGTTGTCTATTGGACTTGATCAGCTCGACCATAACTTAAAATTAAATATAATCCATATATGTCTTGTGGTGAAGAATTTTATCGCTTTTCATTGGAAGAGTCAACAGATACCATCATTAACCCCTTCCCGACCTGTGACAGCGTATGCGTCATGAAAGACTGTGCCAATCCGACCTGTGACGCATATGCTGTGTCACAGAAAGATCGTGTCCCTGCAGATCGGGTGAAAGGGTTAACTCCCATTTCACCCGGCCTGCAGGGACAGGGGGAGTGGTAGTTTAGCCCAGGGGGGGTGGCTTCACCCCCCCGTGGCTACGATCGCTCTGATTGGCTGTTGAAAGTGAAACTGCCAATCAGAGCGATTTGTAATATTTCACCTAAAAAACTGGTGAATCCAGCCATGGCCGATGCTGCAATATTATCGGCCATGGCTGGAAACACTAATGTGCCCCCACTCCACCCCACCGATCGCCCCCCCCAGCCCCCCGATCTGTAGTCCGCTCCCCTCCGTCCTGTGCTCCGCTCCCCCGTCCTCCTGTCCGCTCCCCCCGTGCTCCAATCACACCCCCCGTGCTCCAATCAAACCACCCCGCACTCCGATCCCCCCCCGCACAGCGATCCCCCCCGTGCTCCGATCCACCCCCCCCGCACAGCGATCCCCCACCCCGTGCTCCAATCCCTCACCCCGTGCTCCAATCCACCCCCCCATGTTCCAATCCACCCCCCCGTGCTCCGACGCCCCCCCCCTTATACTTACCCGGCCTCCCGGTGTCCATCCGTCTTCTTTGCTGGGCGCCGCCATCTTCCAAAATGGCAGGCGCATGTGCAGTGCGCCCGCCGAATCTGGCCGGCAGATTAGTTCCAGAGTGAGTTTTGATCACTGAGATATAACCTATCTCAGTGATCAAAATAAAAAAAAAAGTAAATCACCCCCCCCCCCCCCTTTGTCACCCCCATAGGTAGGGACAATAAAAAAAAATAAGGAATTTTTTTTTTTTTGTTCCACTAATGTTGGGGTAAGAACTAGGGGTAGGGTTAGGGGTAGGGTTAGGGGTAGGGTTAGGGTTAGGGGTAGGGTTAGGGGTAGGGTTAGGGTTAGGGGTAGGGTTAGGGGTAGGGTTAGGGTTCGGTATGTGCACACGTATTCTGGTCCTCTGCGGATTTTTCCGCAGAGGATTTGATAAATCCGCAGTGCTAAACCGCTGTGGATTTATCGCAGATTTACCGCGGTTTTTCTGCGCATTTCACTGCGGTTTTACAACTGCGGTTTTCTATTGGAGCAGTTGTAAAACCGCTGCGGAATCCGCAGAAAGTGACATGCTGCGGAATGTAAACCGCTGCGTTTCCGTGCAGTTTTTCTGCAGCATGTGTACAGCGATTTTTGTTTCCCATAGGTTTACATTGAACTGTAAACTCATGGGAAACTGCTGCGGATCCGCAGCGTTTTCCGCAGCGTGTGCACATACCTTTAGAATTAGGCTATGTGCACACGGTGCGGATTTGGCTGCGGATCCGCAGCAGTGTTCCATCAGGTTTACAGTACCATGTAAACATATAGAAAACCAAACCCGCTGTGCCCATGGTGCGGAAAATACCACGCGGAAACGCTGCGTTGTATTTTCCGCAGCATGTCAATTCTTTGTGCGGATTCCGCAGCGTTTTACACCTGTTCCTCAATAGGAATCCGCAGGTGAAATCCGCACAAAAAACACTGGCAATCCGCGGTAAATCCGCAGGTAAAACGCAGTGCCTTTTACCCGCGGATTTTTCAAAAATGGTGCTGAAAAATCTCATACGAATCCGCAACGTTGGCACATAGCCTTAGGGTTAGGGTTGGAATTAGGGTTGTGGTTAGGGTTAGGGGTGTGTTGGGGTTAGGGTTGTGGTTAGGGGTGTCTTGGGGTTAGGGTTGTGATTAGGGTTACGGCTACAGTTGGCATAAGGGTTAGGGGTGTGTTGGAGTTAGAATTGAGGGGTTTCCACTGTTTAGGCACATCAGGGGGTCTCCAAACGCAACATGGCACCACCATTGATTCCAGCCAATCTTGTATTCAAAAGGTCAAATGGTGCTCCCTCACTTCCAAGCCCCGACGTGCGCCCAAACAGTGGTTTACCCCCACATATGGGGTACCAGCATACTCAGGACAAACTGCGCAACAATTAATGGGGTCCAGTTTCTCCTGTAACCCTTGGGAAAATAAAAAATTCTGGGCTAAAAAATTATTTTTGAGGAAAGAAAACGTATTTATTATTTTCACGGCTCTGCGTTATAAACTTCTGTAAAGCACTTGGGGGTTGAAAGTGCTCACCACATATCTAGATAAGTTCCTTTGGGGGTCTAGTTTCCAAAATGGGATCACTTGTGGGGGGTTTCTACTGTTTAGGCACACCAGGGGCTCTGCAAACGCAACGTGACGCCCGCAGACCATTCCATCAAAGTCTGCATTTCAAAAGTCACTACTTCCCTTCTGAGCCCCGACGTGTGCCCAAACAGTGGTTTACCCCCACACATGGGGTATCAGCGTACTCAGGAGAAACTGGACAACAACTTTTGTGGTCCAATATCTCCTGTAACCCTTGGGAAAATAAAAAATTCTGGGCTAAAATATTTTTGAGGAAAGAAAACGTATTTATTATTTTCACGGCTCTGCGTTATAAACTTCTGTGAAGCACTTGTGGGTTCAAAGTGCTCACCTCACATCTAGATAAGTTCCTTTCGGGGTCTAGTTTCCAAAATGGGGTCACTTGTGGGGGGTTTCTACTGTTTAGCCACATCAGGGGCTCTGCAAACGCAACGTGACGCCCGCAGAGCATTCCATCAAAGTCTGCATTTCAAAACGTCACTACTTCACTTCCGAGCCCCAGCATTTGCCTAAACAGTGGTTTACCCCCACATATGGGGTATCACCGTACTCAGGAGAAACTGGACAACAACTTTTGGGGTCAAATTTGTCCTGTTACCCTTGGGAAAATAAAAAATTGCGGGCTAAAAAATCATTTTTGAGAAAACAATTTTTTTTTTTATTTTCATGGCTCTGCGTTATAAACTTCTGTGAAGCACTTGAGGGTTCAAAGTCCTCACCACACATCTAGATTAGTTCCTTTGGGGGTCTAGTTTCCAAAATGGGGTCACTTGTGGGGGAGCTCCAATGTTTAGGCACACAGGGGCTCTCCAAACGCGACATGGTGTCCGCTAATGATTGGAGCTAATTTTCCATTTAAAAAGCCAAATGGCGTGCCTTCCCTTCTGAGCCCTCCCGTGCGCCCAAACAGTGGTTTACCCCCACATATGGGGTATCTGCGTACTCAGGACAAACTGGACAACAACATTTGTGGTCCAATTTCTCCTATTACCATTGGCAAAATAGGAAATTCCAGGCTAAAAAATCATTTTTGAGAAAAGAAAAATTATTTTTGATTTTCATGGCTCTGCATTATAAACTTCTGTGAAGCACCTGGGGGTTTAAAGTGCTCAGTATGCATCTAGATAAGTTCCTTGGGGGGTCTAGTTTCCAAAATGGGGTCACTTGTGGGGGAGCTCCAATGTTTAGGCACACAGGGGCTCTCCAAACGCGACATGGTGTCCGCTAACGATGGAGATAATTTTTCATTCAAAAAGTCAAATGGCGCTCCTTCCCTTCCGAGCCTTACCATGTGCCCAAACAGTGGTTTACCCCCACATGTGAGGTATCGGTGTATTCAGGAGAAATTGCCCAACAAATTTTAGGATCCATTTTATCCTGTTGTCCATGTGAAAATGAAAAAATTGAGGAAAAATTGTGAAAAAAAAAAGTACTTTTTCATTTTTACGGATCAATTTGTGAAGCACCTGGGGGTTTAAAGGGCTCACTATGGATGTAGATAAGTTCCTTGGGGGGTCTAGTTTCCAAAATGGGGTCACTTGTGGGGGAGCTCCAATGTTTAGGCACACAGGGTCTCTCCAAACGTGACATGGTGTCCGCTAAAGAGTGCAGCCAATTTTTCATTCAAAAAATCAAATGGCGCTCCTTGCCTTCCAAGCCCTGCCGTGCGCCCAAACAGTGGTTTACCCCCACATATGCTGTATCAGCGTACTCAGGACAAATTGGACAACAACTTTCGTTGTTCAGTTTCTCCTTTTACCATTGGGAAAATGAAAAAATTGTTGCTGAAAAATCATTTTTGTGACTAAAAAGTTAAATGTTTATTTTTTCCTTCCATGTTGCTTCTGTTGCTGTAAAGCACCTGAAGGGTTAATTAACTTCTAGAATGTGGTTTTGTGCACCTTGAGGGGTGCAGTTTTTAGAATGGTGTCACTTTTGGGTATTTTCAGCCATATAGACCCCTCAAACTGACTTCAAATGTGAGGTGGTCCCTAAAAAAAATGGTTTTGTAAATTTTGTTGTAAAAATGAGAAATCGCTGGTCAAATTTTAACCCTTATAACTTCCTAGCAAAAAAAAATTTTGTTTCCAAAATTGTGCTGATGTAAAGTATATATGTGGGAAATGTTATTTATTAACTATTTTGTGTCACATAGCTCTCTGGTTTAACAGAATAAAAATTCAAAATGTGAAAATTGCGAAATTTTCAAAATTTTTGCCAAATTTCCGTTTTTATCACAAATAAACACATAATTTATTGACCTAAATTTACCACTAACATGAAGCCCAATATGTCACGAAAAAACAATCTCAGAACCGCTAGGATCCATTGAAGCGTTCCTGAGTTATTACCTCATAAAGGGACACTGGTCAGAATTGCAAAAAACGGCAAGGTCTTTAAGGTCAAAATAGGCTGGGTCATGAAGGGGTTAAACTTGTTTGGTGATCTGAAACGTGTGTGTGACAAACATGCAAAAAGAATAGGAAATCGGGAAGAGTGCTTTTTTTAAATTTATTTATTAACACAACTGTATGAACCGACAGGGCCATAGACTAATGAAGCAGACAGAGCGAATTTCAGTAGCGTACGCGGCGCCCTTACTGGAGGCAGACACCCGGATGTAATCTACCACATCTGCCTCCAATAGGTGTAAGCTCCTGACAATAGTTATTCATGATGTCACAAGTAATTACTCACAGGATAGACAACTTGCTGATCAATCGGGACCTTGGCCCCCACTGCTCAGAAGTGACCCCTCAGAATGGAGCATTGGCCACACATATTCTGTATTGGACTGCTGGAGAAAGTTCTACACTGCATTATGTCCAGAGTCCTGCAGTCCCATAGAGAATGAATGGAGCCATGGCACAAATGAACAGCCAGAGTCCAATCCTCAAGATCAGTGAGAAACCCAGAAATTGGAGCCCCACCAATCAGCGAGACGGCCATAACCTTCCATGCTGGGATTAACCCTCTAACATGCACTAGTTCCACTCTAGCTAGGTCTTCTGTCACTAAGCAACAGGTAAATACAATGAAGAGCAAGTGACAAGAATACGAAAGCTGGAATGCAGCCTTGTAGGAGGCAAGACAGGTGATAACTAACGACCCTGTGTGATGCAGAGTCCCTAGAGTGGGAAGCACTAAGCAGTGCAGGCACACATAACGCAATGCGAAGAAACTGCAAAGTACATCATACAGTATATAGTGTGAACTGACCGAGGCGGGGAACACAACCGCAGCTCAGCCATACTCACAGGGGAGTGCGGTGTAACGGTGGGTGAGCCTCGGCTGGCCTGGGCTGTGCTATGGTCTCCCCGGCCTCCTCCTCAGCTTGTCCGCCTTCCTTCCTGCCTCCCTGCTGTCACTGCCGTCCGCCTCAGCACCGCCCTCACCCTGTTTTCCCCATCTCAGCACCGCCCTCCTCATCCTGCCCCCCCCGCCCCCCGCCTCAGCACCGCCCCCCGCCTCAGCACCGCCCCCCGCCTCAGCACCGCCCTCCTCCTCATCCTGTCCTCCCCAGCTCAGCGCCGCCCTCCCGCCTCAGCACCGCCCTCCTCCTCATCCTGTTCCCCCCCCCCCCCGCCTCAGTTCCGCCCTTCTCCACAGCGCCGCCCTCCTCAGCCTGTCGCCATCCTGCCTCATCCTGCCTGTCTGTCCGTCCTTCCCTCGGTACTTCCCTTCTTTTCAGTCTGTCCTCCCCACTCCAGTCCCGCCCTCCTCAGCCTGTCCCTCCACCTCAGTGCCACCCTTCTCCTCATTACCGCCTCCTCCCTGTGTGCTGTCCTCCTCACGCAGCCTGTCCTCTGGAGCCTGTGCGACTTTCTCCGCTTAGTAAACGTAGCAAACCTGTTTCCCAGCTAAATAGATACAAATTAAATAATAATATCGATAAAAACGAATAATATCTAAAAATTAAATTGTTCCTTCGTCCGCTTAGTGCCGCCCTCCTCAGCCTGTCTCTATGGCGTCCCGCAGTGTAGAGCCCAGTGTTTTCTCTGCTGTCCTCTCAGCCGGCAGCTCCCCCTGCTGGCAGCCATTTGTAGTGGCACGTGTGTTGCTGCATCCTGGTGTACAACCGCATGTAATCTGTTCAGGGCACATTCTAGCCTGTGAGCTGCCATGTTCACATGTAGCGGAGACGCTGCGCTTCTCCTACAAGTGTCCATCCCAAAATGCACACCAATATTGTGCTGATTTTTTTTTTTTAACCCCTTCACCCCAAAGCCTGTTTTCACCTAAGTGACAGGGCCAATTTTTACAATTCTGACCACTGTCACTTTATGAGGTCATAACTCTGGAACACTTCAACGGATCCCGGTGATTCTGACATTGTTTTCTTGTGACATATTGTACTTCATGATAGTGGTAAAACTTCTTCGATATGACTTGCATTTATTTGTGAAAAAAACAAAAATTTCTCGGAAATTATGAAAATTTAGCAATTTTCAAACTCTTAGTTTTTATGCCCTTAAATTAGAGAGTTGTATCACATAATATAGTTAATAAACAACATTTCCCACATGTCTGCTTTACATCAGCACAATTTTGGAAACATAATTTTTTTTTGTTAGGGAGTTATAAGGGTTAAAAGTTGACCAGCGATTTCTCATTTTTGCAACAAAATTTGCAAAACCATTTTTTTTACGGACCACCTCACACTTGAAGTGACTTTGAGGGGTCAATATGACAGAAAATGCCCAAAAGTGACACCATTCTAAAAACTGCACCCCTCAAGGTACTCAAAACCACATTCAAAAAGTTTATTAACCCTTCAGGTGCTTCACAGGAATTTTTTGAATGTTTAAAAAAATTAAACATTTAACTTTTTTTTCACAAAATTTTTACTTCAGGTCCAATTTGTTTCATTATACCAAGGGTAACAGGAGAAATTGGACCACAAAAGTCGTTGTACAATTTGTCCTGAGTACGCCGATACCCCATATGTGGGGGTAAACCACTGTTTGGGCACATGGCAGAGCTCGGAAGGGAAGGAGCGCCATTTGACTTTTCAATGCAAGATTTGCTGGACTTGAGATCGGAGCCCATGTCACGATTGGAGAGCCCCTGATGTGCCTAAACAGTGGAAACCACCACAAGTGACACCATTTTGGAAAGTAGACCCTCTAAAGAACTAATCTAGATGTGTGGTGAGCACTTTGAACCTCCAAGTGCTTCACAGAAGTTTATAATGTAGAGCCGTAAAAAAAAATTCATATTAATTTTCACAAAAAATTATCTTTTTGCCCCAAATTTTTTATTTTCCCAAGGATAACAGGATAAATTGGACCCCAAAAGTTGTTGTGCAATTTGTCCTGAGTACGACGATACTTCATATATGGGGATAAACCACTGTTTGAGCGCATGGCAGAGCTCGGAAGGGAAGGAGTGCCATTTGACTTTTCAATGCAAAATTGGCTGGAATTGAGATCGGACGCCATGTCGCATTTGGAGAGCCCCTGACGTGCCTTAACAGTGGAAACCCCCCACAAGTGACCCCATTTTGGAAAGAAGACCCCCTAAGGAACTTATCTAGATGTGTGGTGAGCACTTTTAACCCCCAATTGTTTCACTAAAGTTTAGAATGTAGCATTGTGAAAATTAAAAAATCATTTTTTCTTTCCACAAAATTATGTTTTAGCCCGCAATTTTTTTTTTCCCAAGGGTAACAGGAGAAATTGGACCACAAATGTTATTGTCCAATTTGTCCTGAGTACGCTGATACCCCACATGTGGGGGGGAACCACCGTTTGCATGGCAGAGCTCGGAAGGGAAGGAGCACCGTTTGAAATGCAGACTTAGATGGAATGGACTGCGGGTGTCATGTTGCATTTGCAGAGCCCCTGATGTACCTAAACAGTAGAAACCCCCCACAAGTGACCCCATATTGGAAACTAGACCCCCCAGGGAACTCATCTAGATGTGTTGTGAGAGCTTTGAACCAACAAGTGTTTCACTACAGTTTATAACGCAGAGCCGTGAAAATAAAAAATATTTATTTTTCCACGAAAATGATATTTTAGCCCCCACGTTTTTATTTTCCCAAGGGTAACAGGACAAATTAGACCACAAATGTTATTGTCCAATTTGTCCTGAGTACGCTGATACCCCACATGTGGGGGGGAACCACTGTTTGGGTGCACGGCAGAGCTCGAAGGGAAGGAGCGCCATTTGAAATGCAGACTTAGATGGATTGGTCTGCAGGCGTCATGTTGCATTTGCAGAGCCCCTGATGTACTTAAACAGTAGAAACCCCCCACAAGTGACCCCATATTGGAAACTAGACCCCCCAGGGAACTCATCTAGATGTGTTGTGAGAGCTTTGAACCAACAAGTGTTTCACTACAGTTTATAACGCAGAGCTGTGAAAATAAAAAATATTTTTTTTCCACGAAAATGATATTTTATCCCCTATGTTTTTATTTTCCCAAGGGTAACAGGACAAATTGGACCCCAAAAGTTGTTGTCCAACTTGTCCTGAGAACGCTGATACCCCATATGTTGGGGGGAACCACTGTTTGGGCGCATGGCAGAGCTCGGAAGGGAAGGAGTGCCATTTGACTTTTCAATGCAAAATTGGCTGGAATTGAGATCGGACGCCATGTCGCATTTGGAGAGCCCCTGACGTGCCTTAACAGTGGAAACCCCCCACAAGTGACCCCATTTTGGAAAGAAGACCCCCTAAGGAACTTATCTAGATGTGTGGTGAGCACTTTTAACCCCCAATTGTTTCACTAAAGTTTAGACTGTAGCATTGTGAAAATTAAAAAATCATTTTTTCTTTCCACAAAATTATGTTTTAGCCCGCAATTTTTTTTTTCCCAAGGGTAACAGGAGAAATTGGACCACAAATGTTATTGTCCAATTTGTCCTGAGTACGCTGATACCCCACATGTGGGGGGGAACCACTGTTTGGGTGCACGGCAGAGCTCGGAAGGGAAGGAGCGCCATTTGAAATGCAGACTTAGATGGATTGGTCTGCAGGCGTCATGTTGCATTTGCATTTTTATAGTCTTGTTTTCCTGTGGTCCTTTCTCTTGTCTGATACTTTTTAGGGGATTTGTGGGTTTATGTTGTTGCATTGTTGCATTGTTTTTAATTTATTTTTTTCTCATTTATTCACAAGTTGTGGCATGATTATCGATTGTATTCCGGCCCTTCCATATTCTGACCTGTGATGTATCCCTGGTACAATACGAGATAATGGACTTCTTATCTGTGCGGCACCATTTCCTGATTCGGCTGAAGATGCTTATGCTGCGTCTCTGAATTCTACATCTGAAGAACAACATGGCTGATGATCTGGGACTTTCTCTCTTATTGTTATAATACAGTATATTTTTATAATATATTTTTATAATATATCTCTGATCATTCATAGGTCTTATCGATATTTATTCATTATTTGTTAGAGGTTTACTTCATGGGATCTTTTGTTGTGTATTAGGTTCACACTTATCACACTTGAGTACCATTCATCTCATGCATATTGTTGTTCACTTAAGTATAATTGTTTATTACAATGCTTTGATTCATTCAGTAGTATTTTGTTAGTAGTACACCGCAGAGGGAGGTGCGTGTGCGCATGGCGGCACAGGACCACATGCTGGACCCTCCTATCCCTGGCACAGGACTGTCGCTGCATCCCACCCTCTTTAGGGTTGGGGTGTGGCTGCGTCCACCTCCGGTGATGTGTGGTTCCATATAGCTGTGGCCTTACTGTGCTTCCATGCGCCACTTACCCACTTTCTTCTGCTCTTACACTTTTGTTTAGGCTCGGTTTTGAGTCATTATTTCACTATATTAAGTCACAGTATGTTAGGACTTCCCTCAGAGTTTTTGAGGCTTATATTGTCCTGTTTAGTCACAGTATGTTAGGTTTTTTCCCCAGAGCCTCTGAGGTTAATATTTTATATAGTTATTTATGGTAGTGTATTTTATCCCATGTATTCTTCAATACATGTAAGTAGTGAGTGTGGCGGTTTGCCATACACTGTTATATAGATGTGACCTTTTTAGTTGTCATGATTCCCCCTCCATATAGGTGCGTTAGGCGTCCTTGAGGCCTGGCGCTATCATTGCTGGGTAATAGTTGCGCTTTTGGTAGCATATCTGTGCGGTGTGCTGATGTGTTTGGTTGCCCAGCAACCTGGCGCTTTGATTACTGGGCAGCATTATGGTTGGTGGTTGCGCATTGGAGTCTCTCACTTCCGCTCCTGCGCACAGTATATTAGTATAGTGTTGGTTGCTTAGCAACCTGGCGCTATGATTGCCGGTTAAGATTGCGGTTGGCAGTTGCGCATTTGGATCATAGTGCTCTCTCACTGCCGCTTTTGCGCACTGTGCAGCCTATGAGCTTAGGGTTACCTAGCAACCTGACGCTGTGATCGCCGGCCAATGTCGCGGTTGGCAGCTGCGCACTCTGAGCATAGTGCTCTTCCATTTCCGCTCCTGCGCACAGTGCAGCTTTGTGGCGTGGGGTTGCCTAGCAACTTGGTGCTTTATTATGACCTACTGTGGACGCACAGGATATTACGCTGGGTGCCGCACTTATAGGGATGGCTCACATGGTTTGATTCATCTATGGTGATTGGCCAGGATCGTATTTAAATTGGCCCTCATTCTCCTCCTATTTACACACGCCCCCGGAAGAAGAAGCTTATCGAAACGCGCGTAGGGGTATTTCCCGGCCCAGTGAGTGTTTGGAGGTAACTATGTCTTTTGATTAGGTTGCTGCTGGGGCTTTGGAGTGCATATTGCCTTCACATACCAGGGTTAGATATTGAGACCACTTTGGTTATGGTATTTTGACTATCTATTTTCATGATGTTGCACTTTATGTATCTATATATATTTATAACCTGGTTGTGAGGTGTATATGCTCTGGCAATATATATATATACAAGGCATTATTGTTAGTATTATTTTCATACAACATATACACATATTATAGGCTTATTTAGCAATTCTATACAGCTACAGTACCGGAGTATAGTAATCTCCTCCCCCCAGCACTCTACTAGATCATAGACATATCGTTATGTAGCCACAAAATATCAGTCATAATGATTATAATGGAAATGATCCTTGTATATTTTGTTCCAAAGTGATATCTTTATGGGCTACATACCTGTCAAGCACCCATGGTGCCGGTGTTTTGGATTGGAGGCATCCTGTTTTTATTATTGTGTATGCATATTTTATTTATGTTAATAAAATTTTCTACTTTTGAACATAAACATTCTGTAGCCTGGTGTATATATCTACTAGGTTTTTGAGGTATTGCTACTGTGAATGTGTTCTATATTCACTTCTTTGGACTAATATGTATAAATGTGTTAATTCTGTTTTCAAACAGAGAGTCCCTATCACTAGTATGGATTATAAAGCCAGGGAATCAGCCTGGCGCAAAAAAGCGACCAACATGTTTACTACGGGTGCCTCCGTATCCAATGTTGTTACATCGGTATCAGACAAGGAAATCTTCAGACAATATAAAAATGTAATGTTTAAAAAAACAAGACTGTGGTGGACTAGGACTACCCTGGAAAATTATGTGGAGCAAGAAATCATACCTCGAGGATTGAGGGTGCAGTTGTTCCCTACTTTTGAGTTAAAAGATGACAAACTGATCAAACGTTGGACCACTGCGGCCACAACATGTTCTCTTGAATTCCTTAAAATCATTATTGATAGTAATATTCAGGCGATCACAGAAATTGAGAGTGAGTTGGAAAAATTAGAAGACAACATGAATAAGGAAATAAAAAAAGAATCACTCGAGGCATGGTCTTGTGACTTTAATAACGATATGGAGAAATGGGAAAATGAAATTTGTCAGAGAAAGGTGAAAAAATATCAAAGAGACGTCAAAGACTATGAGGAAAATAAGATCTATAGATGGCAGTGGAAAAAGAATCATTTGGAGGTCAATAGATCAAGACAGCCATCATTTAGTTCAGTGTCGTCTGTTTCTGATACCAGTACCTCTAGTCGGAATCGGGAGCCGAACATGACCACAAGATTTGGGGCAAAGAAAAATGAGCAAAAAAGACAGGCTGACATATTCTCCAGACCATCTAAAAATAGGGAGGATACCTTTAAGGTAATTAATCTGTCTGATCATTCTCTTTCAGCTGTCCAGCATCAGGTATTGGCTAAGGGCTTAACATTTTCCCCTTCCAAACACCTAGATCCGTTCATAGCGGTCAAGGACCTCCATCTCTTCTCGCGGAAGATAATTCTAAAAAGAATGCATTATAGATCTCAAACGGATGAAGTTTGTCTATCCACACAGGAGAGTGAGACGTTGGCAGATTTGGAAGCCCTTGCCGGGGAGAATAACACCACATCGGTAAGCCATAAATTTCCAGTATCTCTTCTGGGCAAATCTAAAAAATTTCCCTCTCTCAGCCTCTGTCCAGCGGTAGAAGTTTTCACCAAATTAGTGACTACTGAAATTGAGAACTTAAGTCAATCTGGCTATGGACAGTCAAATTGTACCAAGGCTGAGAGAGAGGCCATTGATAGTTTGGCTAATCTTACCGATGTGGTGTTTAAACCCTCGGACAAGGGCGGCAATATAGTAATCTGGCCCAATGCCATGTATGAAAGACAGGCTATGAAACTACTAAATGAGAAAGATTGTTACCGGAAATTGTCTACTAACCCCATGCACTTTTTTCAGCAAGAACTAGTTCAGATATTGGAAGATGCTTTTATTAGTGGAATCATCCCAAAAAAATTCGTTGAAGTCATTAGAGATATGCATCCACGGCTCCCGACTCTATATCTGACTCCGAAGATCCACAAGGATCCCATAGACCCGCCTGGGAGACCGATAATTTCCGGCAACGGGAGTTTGTGTGAGATGGTTACTAAAATTATCGACCACTATTTAAAACCGTTGGTAAGTGAATTACCGTCTTACATACAAGATACAAACTCGGCGCTCCGCAGGATTGATGGTATTTATTTAAATGAGGGTGCGGTAATGGTAATTGCAGATGTAGAGGCGCTCTACACCTCCATCCGGCATAAAGATGGTCTTCGAGCAGTCCGCTGGTTTTTGGAGTCCAGCAATATGGATAGAGACATGATCCAACTTCTTATGCAACTGCTTGAGTACGCATTAACACACAACATCTTTGTTTTTAAGAACAATACGTACTTACAATTGCAGGGTACGGCAATGGGGGCCAGTTGTGCCCCCTCCTACGCCAATTTATTTCTAGGCGCCTGGGAGCGAGAGATCTTTGTCAGCGAACCAATACCTCTATCCAGCCAGGTTTCTGGCTGGATGAGGTATATAGATGATATTTGGTTTATATGGGACGGCCCCTTAGGTGATCTCACTGCATTTATTGATAATTTGAACAGTAATGAGATTAATGTTAAGCTTACGTTTAAATTTGGCCGCCAAGTTGAATTTTTGGACCTTATGGTTGGGACTGACCCTAACGGTTATCTGTACACTAGTTTGTATAGGAAGCCTACGGCTACGAATTCGCTTTTGCATGCAACATCTTCTCACCCGCAAGCCACGATTCGTGGCATTCCAGTAGGGCAGTTCCTGAGGGCAAAAAGAATATGCACTAACTCGGAAGACTTCCTGGAACAATCACGGGACCTTGCTGACCGTTTTCAACAAAGAGGGTACAGCAAAAGAGTCATTAGGAGAGGGTATATTAGGGCCAATAAAAACACTAGGGCTGAACTGTTATATGGGTCGAATAAACTGGCTGCAAAAGAGACCACCAAAACAGATTTAGATCAGGTTAGACTAATTACCGCATATCACAATAAATGGCATCATTTTCGTGAAATCATAGGGAAACATTGGAATGTCCTGTTCACTGACCCTATTCTCAAAAGAGTCCTACCAACGAAACCACAAATTACGGCTAGGAGATCCAAGAACCTTGCAGACACCCTGGTTCATAGTTTCTATGATCCAATAAGACCAAATAAAGGATCTAAGAGTGCTAATGCCGGATTTTATCCATGTGGACTATGCAAGGCCTGTGCCAATACGGTAAAGGCCAAAAGTTTCGTTAATTTCGATGGAACAAAAACATATGATATCAGGAAATATATATCCTGTTCATCCCGAGGAGTTATTTATCATGCCACCTGCCCGTGTGGCAGGATCTACATCGGCCTCACCACCCGAGAACTGAAAATCCGGATAAGAGAGCATTGCAGGGACATAGAAAAAGCAAGGACAATAACGGATGAAACTAGTCTGAAAACCCTGCCTAGGCATTTTAGGCAACATCATGCATGTAGCTCGGTGGGTTTAGTGGTGAGAGGCATAGATTCTGTCAACATGGGTATACGTGGAGGCGACATTGGTAGGACTTTGGCTCAAATTGAGAGTCGGTGGATCTACCGACTAGGTGCTATGGCCCCGCAGGGCCTCAATGAGACTTTAGGGTTCGGAGCATTTTTATAGTCTTGTTTTCCTGTGGTCCTTTCTCTTGTCTGATACTTTTTAGGGGATTTGTGGGTTTATGTTGTTGCATTGTTGCATTGTTTTTAATTTATTTTTTTCTCATTTATTCACAAGTTGTGGCATGATTATCGATTGTATTCCGGCCCTTCCATATTCTGACCTGTGATGTATCCCTGGTACAATACGAGATAATGGACTTCTTATCTGTGCGGCACCATTTCCTGATTCGGCTGAAGATGCTTATGCTGCGTCTCTGAATTCTACATCTGAAGAACAACATGGCTGATGATCTGGGACTTTCTCTCTTATTGTTATAATACAGTATATTTTTATAATATATTTTTATAATATATCTCTGATCATTCATAGGTCTTATCGATATTTATTCATTATTTGTTAGAGGTTTACTTCATGGGATCTTTTGTTGTGTATTAGGTTCACACTTATCACACTTGAGTACCATTCATCTCATGCATATTGTTGTTCACTTAAGTATAATTGTTTATTACAATGCTTTGATTCATTCAGTAGTATTTTGTTAGTAGTACACCGCAGAGGGAGGTGCGTGTGCGCATGGCGGCACAGGACCACATGCTGGACCCTCCTATCCCTGGCACAGGACTGTCGCTGCATCCCACCCTCTTTAGGGTTGGGGTGTGGCTGCGTCCACCTCCGGTGATGTGTGGTTCCATATAGCTGTGGCCTTACTGTGCTTCCATGCGCCACTTACCCACTTTCTTCTGCTCTTACACTTTTGTTTAGGCTCGGTTTTGAGTCATTATTTCACTATATTAAGTCACAGTATGTTAGGACTTCCCTCAGAGTTTTTGAGGCTTATATTGTCCTGTTTAGTCACAGTATGTTAGGTTTTTATAATAATAGATAAAAAATATTTTTTTTCCACGAAAATGATATTTTATCCCCTATGTTTTTATTTTCCCAAGGGTAACAGGACAAATTGGACCCCAAAAGTTGTTGTCCAACTTGTCCTGAGAACGCTGATACCCCATATGTTGGGGGGAACCACTGTTTGGGCACACAGGAGAACTCGGAAGGGAAGGAGCACAGTTTTACTTTTTCAAAGCAGAATTGGCTGGAATTGAGATGGGACGCCATGTTGCGTTTGGAGAGCCCCTGATGTGTCTAAACAGTGGAAACCCCCAATTATAACTGAAACCCTAACCCTAGCCCTAACCCTAGCCCTAACCCTAGCCCTAAACCTAATGGGAAAATGGAAATAAATACATTTTTTTACATTTTATTATTTTTCCCTAACTAAGGGGGTGATGAAGGGGGGTTTGATTTACTTTTATAGCGTTTTTTTGGCGGATTTTTAGGGTTGGCAGCTGTCACTCACTAAAAGACGCTTTTTATTGCAAAAAATAGTTTTTGCATCACCACATTTTGAGAGCTATAATTTGTGGCCCACAGAGTCATGTGAGATCTTGTTTTTTGCGGGACGAGTTGACGTTTTTATTGGTAACATTTTCGGGCAGATGACATTTTTTGATCGCTTTTTATTCCGATTTTTGGGAGGCGGAATGAACAAAAACCAGCAATTCCTGAATTTCTTTTAGGGGGGGCGTTTATACCGTTCCACGTGTGGTAAAATGGATAAAGCAGTTTTATTCTTCAGGTCAGTACGATTACAGCGATACCTCATTTATGTAATTTTTTTTATGTTTTGGCGCTTTTACACAATAAAAACTATTTTATATAAAAAAAATAATTGTTTTTGCATCGCATTATTCTGAGAGTTATAACTTTTTTATTTTTCTGCTGATGATGCTGTATGGCGGCTTTTTTTTTTGCAGGACAAGATGACGTTTTCAGCGGTACCATGGTTATTTATATCCGTCGTTTTGATCGCGTGTTATTCCACTTTTTGTTCGCCTGTATGATAATAAAGCAATGTTTTTTGCCTTGTTTTTTATTTATTTTTTTTGCGGTGTTCACTGAAGGGGTTAACTAGTGGGATAGTTTTATAGAGCGGGTCGTTACAGACGCGGCGATACCAAATATGTGTACTTTTATTGTTTTTTTTTAATTTACATAAATAAATGGATTTATTGGGAAATGTTTTGGTTTTTTTTTATTTGGGGATTTTTTTTTTTTTTTTTTACACATTCTATTATTTTTTTTTTGAACTTTCTACCATTGTCCCAGGGTGGGACATCTCTGTATTGGATCAGATCGTTGATCTGACACTGTGCATAGCACACTGTCAGATCAATGATCTGACAGGCAGTTTAGCTGGCTTTCCGGCACCTGCTCTCAGCAGGCGCCGGCTAGCCAGGTCATTTCATGACCCGGAAGGAGTCCGGCGGCCATCTTGGATCCGGGGACTCCTTCCGGGCCACCGGAGCAACGCGATCTCATTGCGTTGCTCTGGTGGGAGAGCGCAGGGAGCCCCCGTCCCTGCGCGATCCCCCTCTATGCCGCTGTCACTACTGACAGCGGCATCAGAGGGGTTAAATGCCCGCGATCGGCGATAGCGCCGATCGTGGGCATTGCTGCGTGGTGTCAGCTGTCATATACAGCTGACACCCGCACCCGATCACCGCGGCGCTCAGCGCGAGACCGCGGTGATCGGTGCGCCGTACTAGTACTGCTGCTGGCACAAATGCAGTGCTGGCAGCGCAGTACTAGTACGGCGCATGGCGCGAAGGGGTTAAATTAACTTTTCAATGCAGAAATGTAGCAGTTCTGCACTTAAATTTTATGGCCGGATTCAGAATAATGTTCACACAAGGAAAAGCGTAAAACACTTTGAAAAGTTGCAAAATTTCTGCGCAGCTCAGAGTTGTACAACACTTTAGAGAGCGCTGCCAAAATGGGTGCAGCTGGGGAGGAGGCGGAATGGGGCATGGTGACTGCCCGGGTGCTTCTAGCAAGGCGCACACCACCGAGAAGATGCGCCAGATTCATTAGGTGCTGTACGACTGAACGAACTCGACGCATCCTACTCCAGACATAACCCCTTTAAATCCGACCACTGTCACTTTATGAGGTAATAACTCTGGAACGCTCCAACGGATCCCGCTGATTCTGAGAAGGTTTTTTCTTGACATATTGGGCTTCATGATAGTGGAAAATTGTGGTCGATAGGATTTGCCTTTATTTATGAAAATATTGAAAATTTGACACAAAATGTTAACATTTTCAAACTTAATTTCTATGCTCTTATATCAGAGGGTTATGTCACATAAATAATAAATAATATTTTCCACGTGTCTACTTTACATCAGCACAATTTTTGAAACTTTTTTTTTATTAGAAAGTTATAACTTAATCAGCAATTTCTAATTTTTCCTACAAAATTTACTAAACCATTTTTTTAGGGACCACCTCACATTTGAAGTAATTTTGAGGGGGGTTTTATGACAGAAAATACCCGAAAGTGACACCATTCTAAAAACTGCTCCCCTCATGGTGCTCAAAACCACATTCAAGAAGTTTATTAACCCTTTAGGGCTTCACAGGAATTAAAACAATGTGGAAGGAAAAATATAACATTTTAATTTTTCTCACAAAAATGTTGCTTTGGCCTTACATTTTTGGTATTTGGTATTTTTTTTACCTCAGTATTTGCCAGAAAAGTTGCAGGCTCATCACCGGATCCTGCAGCAAACAGGGAGAGGCGACCTTGGACTTACCAATACGTCCAAGGTCGTAAAGGGGTTAATAACAAACAGACAGCTGTGAACTTGTCTATATTATATTGGCCCCTTCCCAGCCTAATAAGACCAGCCCACAGCAGCCCCAGTAATGGCGCATCCATAGGATGCTCCAATTCTGCCGCTTAGGCCGGCCTCACACTAGCGAGTTTTACGGACGTAAGATAGGTGCAGAAATTATGGATTGCATACGGTACAATGCGAATGAAGGTACCTACAGGTCATTGACCTAGTTTCCATTCATTCGCTGGGGTTTTACAGGCACGAGCACAGCTGCATTATAGCAGAGCTCCTGGCTGTAAAAAAAAATTAACCCCTTCAGATGGATTTACATCATGGGACGTTACAGATCATCGGAAGGTATGTATATTGTTGGTTTATTATGTTTCCTTTGTTACAGAGCGAGGGTCTTCAGGTGGATTGAGAGAACAATAAAATATTCAAACAAACTGTGTGTTCATTTCATTAAAATAATTTTTAATAATGTGTGTGTGTTTTTATTAACCATTTCATACAATTGGATTAATAATGGATAGGTGTCATAATTAACGTCTCTCCATTATTAATCTGGCTTAATGTCACCTTACAATTGCAAGGTGACATTAACCCTTCATTACCCCATATCCCACCGCTACACGGGAATGGGAAGAGAGTGGCCAAGTGCCAGAATAGGCGCATCTTCCAGATGTGCCTTTTCTGGGGTGGCTGGGGGCAGATGTTTTTAGCCGGGGGGGGGGGGGCAATAACCATGGACCCTCTCCAGGCTATTACTATCTGCCCTCAGTCACTGGCTTTACTACTCTGGCGGAGAAAATTGCGCAGGAGCCCACGCCAATTTTTTCCGCCATTTAACCCTTAAATTTAATAGCTAGAGCGCCCAAATTTTGCACATACACACTACTAACATTAGTAGTGTGGAATATGCAAAAAAAATGGGGATATGAGATGGTTTACTGTATGTAAACCATGTCTCATATCATGTCGGGTTTAGGAAGGAGAAAGCAAAAGCCGGTAATTGAATTACCGGCTTTCTGCTATATCGCGCTGAAGTAAATATTAATATATATATGTGTCTCAATGACATATATATAGAGAGAGAGAGACAGTATATATGTTTTTATGATTTTTTGAGAACATGGATCCATTGTATGTCCGTATGTCGGTTTTGCAAGCCTGCGAGAAAATCTCGCAGTACGGATACCATACGGATTACATACGGAGGATGCCATGCGCAAAATACACTGACACACCCTGCGTACGGAGGAGATACGGACCACTATTTTGGGGACTTTTCTGCGTATTACGGCCGTAAATTACTGACCGTATTTTTATACGCTGAGTGTGACGCCGGCCTTAGCCTCAGCGTTTCCTGCTTGCCCTGGTCCGCTGACAACAAGCCCAGAGGTTAGTAATGGGGCAGCCTTTCAACATGCTTTGTTCGAGCTGCTGAACCCAAACAATAGCACAGACTTCTGTGAGAAGTTCTTGTTTGGGGTCGGTGCACGGACACGAGGTTTTTGGGTACGGACCCCAAACTTTACCTTTCGGCTTCGCCCATCTCTAGCAAATATTCTTTCACTGAATATAGATTTTACCCATAAATTGAGAATTTTGAAAATTAATGATCAGTCCTGAAGGAGCAGAAAGAAGTGTAGTGCTCTATTAAGATATATTACAAAATTGCTTATTTTCATGTGTACTATTTATTATTTAATTTATTAAAATTAAAAGGACAGTTACACTTTTGCAATGATATTGCAGCTTTTATGGAATCAAATGGCCAGATACAATAAAATTGCTTCACTATAACAAAAAAAGCCCCATAATGACCACACGCAAAATGCATAGCAACCACAAATATGTTATACCGTAACTATAAGGCCGGGTGCCCATGATCCGGAACTAGCAGCACTTTGGACGCAGCAAATGTTTGTTGCATCCAAAGCGCCGCCTTCTATTGAATGCAGGTAAATCCGCAGGTGTCCGCTGAACCGTGCAGATTCACCCCGTCCAATACATTTCTTTTGATGTAATTTCACTTGTCTCTGTAAGAGAAATTGGCATGCTGAGATCTTGATAGATGCACCGTCTGTCAGTGCCGCGGGTGATCCGCAGGCAACTATGCAATGCATGTATAGTGACCATGGGATTTCTAGAAATCCCATCCACTATGCTGTACTATCTGGTTGCTGCGGGTTTGACGCTGCATAAATACGCAGCATCAAACCTGCAGCAGTTCCTGTTCGTGGGCACATACCCTAATGCATTCATAGCGCAATCATGCGCCTAGTGCTTGAGCAGCATAAATCGTGTGAAGGATTCCCTAAAAAATTAGTTTTGTTAATCACTGTTTATCGTTACACTCCAAGCAAGCACACAAGTTCAATCCAATGGGTATTCCATCATATAGCTATCCAAGCAATCAAGAGAGTTTGTTGAGGAGGGGATTATATAGTTAAAATGTCTAGAGTGAATGCAAAAAAAAAAGAGTGCCTATTAGGCCGGAGTCACACTACAGCGAGATACGGCCGAGTCTCGCAGGTTAAAACCAAGCTGTGGCACCGGCACTCCGCAGCGGAGCGTGCAGCCGCACAGCAATACATAGAGCCACACGCTCCGCTCCGGAGTGCCGGTGCCACAGCTTGGTTTTAACCTGCGAGACTCGGCCGTATCTCGCTGTAATGTGTCTCCGGCCTTACTAAGGTCACGGTCACACTAGCAGTATTTGGTCAGTATTTTACATCAGTATTTGTAAACCAAAGCCAGGAGTGGGTGATAAATACAGAAGTGGTGCATATGTTTCTATTATACTTTTCCTCTGATTATTCCACTCCTGGTTTTGGCTACAAATACTGATGTAAAATACTGACCAAATACTGCTAGTGTGACCGGAGCCCAAGGCAATAAATGAGGAAACAGTTCATTGCAACCTTTAGGCCAGGGTCAGACTAGAGTAGGCCAGGGTCAGACTAGAGTATGGCACCCGATGCGAGATCATCGGATGCGATATGCTAATGACCCTCGGCTCCTGCTCTGCTGTGAGTGGGAGCCGAGTGTCATGCGTCTGTGCTGTGAGCCTCTTGCATGGGATCGGAGCACAGCTGCAGAGGAGGCGGAGAAATGATTTTCTCCATCTCCTCCATTGCCGGGGTCAGCGTATATGATGATACCCGAGTGATGTGCGTTATATAGGCTTATATTGGTGCGAGTGAGCTGAGACTAGGCCGAGTGTCGGTGACAATCACAGCATGCTGCGATTTCACTCGCACACTGAAAACGGTTGAGAAAAAAAATGCTGATGTGAGCTGCCCCGTACATGAAAACTGGTCCGAGTGCTTTGCGGTGTTTTATCGCACAGCACTCGTCCTTATTCATCGCTAGTGTGACCCCAGCCTTAAAAGATTATCTTGAGGATCTATGGCTGTTGTCAGTCTGTCTATCTTTTCTGCACAACCTTTTAAACTTGTTAATTGTTATATTAATACAACTGTTTGAACTACAGTATGTATATTCTGTATTCTCCTGGTTTCTATGTCAATTTGGAGTAGTCTTCACTTTATAATTAATTACGCCTACCATGGTGTCCCTTTTCACAAATATTATGCGACTGGGTTTTTCTTTGCTAGCATGTCAATTCTTTCAGTGTTTTTGCAGTGTTTTTTTTACCATAGAGAGCAATGAGAAAGTGCAAAGGCATTGCACGTTTTATAAGTAGTTTATTATGGGCCAAGAGAGCAGGTTTTGCCTGCAGAAAAAAACACATCAACGTGTGACCATAGCCTAACATGCTGTTCAGCTAGAGCAGGAGGTGCTCATACAGGAAATCATGAAAGATATCATTACAGGAAACCTGTCACGTGAAAAAAACACTATTAACCTGCAGAGATAGGGTTAATTCCTAAGGTTAACAACGTTCTCCTGGCGTCTGCACTTTGAGCTGCACTGCCAGCAGGTAAACAAGTTTATTCCTCCCTGATGTGCTCGACGTTCAGTCAGGGGAAGACGCCGACGTGGTTTCAGTCACCGCTCAGTGTATAGAGAATGGTGGCTGTAACCGCGCCTCCAACACTGACTGACAGCTGGCCCTAATGCTGAGCGGCTGTCAGTCAGTGCAGTGGGCACCAGGAAGATTCAGAACACTATTAACCTGCAGATTTACCAGCTAGCTGCATGTTAATAATGTTTTTTCACGTGGCAGGTTCCCTTTAAGGGCAGTCCCACACGTCCAGATAATTCTGGTACCGGAAAAATCGGTACCGGAATTATCCGTGTCCGTGTGCCCGTGCGTTTCTGTGGCACATCAGTGGCCGCACCTTCTACTGTATGAGCAGTCACGTGGGGCCGCTCATTTACAGTAATGAATATGCGGCTCCACCCCTATGGGAGGTGGAGCCGCATATTCATGACTGTAATCGGCGGCCCCACGTGACCGCTCATACAGTAGAAGGTGCGGCCAGGACAGGAAGCAGCGCCAGCGAAGGAGCCGGGTGAGTATTTTAAGAACAGCGGGCGGGCGCACAGGGGGTGGGAGGGGAGTGGGGACATGGAGCTTTATTTTAAACACGAGAAACAAAAAAAAAGGAATATTCATATCTTCTCTACAGCAAACGCTGCTGCAGAGAAGATATGAATGGCAGCTTCAGCACCAGTGGGGGGGGACAACGCTTACTGTAGCGCTGTCTTCTGCACGGCACACGGACTGCACACGGACAACATCCGTGTGCGGTACATGTTTTACACAGACCCATTGACTTTAATGGGTCCGTGTAATCCGTGCGCTCCCACGAACACTGACATGTCTCCGTGTTTGGCACACGGAGACTCGGTCCGCAAAAAATCAATGACATCTGCACAGATGCATTGATTTCAATGTGTCTACGTGTGTCAGTGGCTCCGGTACGTGAGGAAACTGTCACCTGACATACCGGAGCCACTGACGTGTGAAACCGGCCTCATAGAGTTTGAAGTGCAGCAGGGGAGTTGTATAATCCGAAAGGCATGACAAAATACTGACCATCACAGGTGTTGAATGTGGTCTTTCATTTATTACCTTCTTTAATACAGATTGAGTTATATGCTCCACATAGGTCTGTGAGGGCAATCTGTGGGTAATCATACTCTATGAGGGCTGTTTGTCATCATATATGGTGTAGGGGTCAACGGTGCCCATCATACTATGTGGGTTCATCATATTGTGTGAGGAAACAGTGAGGCTATCATACTTTCTGAGGGACGGTGGGGCGATCATATGGTGTGAGTGGAGGCTGTGGGGTCCATCATACTGTGTGAGGGAACTGTGGGGGCCATCATTCTTTATGGGAGCTATAGGACCATCATATTGTAGATGTATGGGGGCTCTGGGGGTGACTATGGGGGCATCATTCTGCTCGGTCATGCTGTGGGGTCCTCATGCTGTGAAAGCAATTATGTTGGAGGAATTCATTGTGAGGTATCATACTGTATGTGGGGGTATCATACTCTATAGGAGTTATGAATGAGGTATTGTAGTGTGTAAAACACTATGGGGCTTCATCAGGGACACTATTTGTGTGTATATACTTCAAAACATGTCCCTCTCTCTGCGTTTAAAAGTTAGGAGGTATTTTCCTTTCTGTGACTGCACCTACAGTGGGGAAAATAAGTATTTGATCCCTTGCTGATTTTGTACGTTTGCTCAGTGACAAAGATATGAACAGTCTATAATTTTAAGGGTAGGTTAATTTTAGCATTGAGAGATAGAATATAAAAAATAAAGTCCAGAAAATCACATTGTATAAATTATATAAATTTACTTGCATTTTGCAGTGAGAAATAAGTATTTGATCCCTCTGGCAAACAAGACTTAATACTTGGTGGCAAAACCCTTGTTGGCAAGCACAGCTGTCGGACATTTTTTGTAGTTGATGATGAGGTTTGCGCACATGCCAGGAGGAATTTTGGTCCACTTTTCTTTCCAGGTCATCTCTAAATCATTAAGATTTTGAGGCTGTTGTTGGCAACTCGGAGCTCCATACGTTTTTATGGGATTAAGGTCTGGAGACTGGCTAGTCTGGAGACTGGCTCCATGAACTTAATGTGCTTCTTTTTGAGCCACTCCTTTGTTGTCTTGGCAGTATGTGTTTTGGGTAATCTTGCTGGAAGACCCAGCCACAACCCATTTTTAATGTCCTGGCGGAGGGAATGAGGTTTTCACTCAGGATTTTACGGTACGTGGCTCCATCCATTCTCCCGTTGATGTGGTGAAGTAGACCTGTGCCCGTAGCAGAGAAACACCCCCAAAATATAATGTTTCCACCTCCATGCTTGACAGTGGGGATAATGTTCTTTGGGTCACAGACAGCATTTCTCTTCCTCCAAACACGGCGAGTTGAGTTAATGCCAAAGACCTCAATTTTTGTCTCATCTGACCACAGCACCTTCTCCAAATCACTCACAGAATCATCCAGGTGTTCATTGGCAAACTTCAGACGGGCCTGCACATGTGCCTTTTTGAGCAGGGGGACCTTGTGGGCACTGTAGGATATAAAACCTTTCCGGCTTAATGTGTTACCAATGGTTTTCTTGGTGACTGTGGTCCCAGCTGCCTTGAGATCATTAGCAAGTTCCCCCGTGTAGTTTTAGGCTGATCTCTCACCTTCCTCATGATCAAGGATACCCCACAAGGTAAGATTTTGCATGGTCCCCAGATCGATGTCGATTGACAGTCATTTGGTATTTTTTCCATTTTCTTATTATTTCACCAACAGTTGTCTCCTTCTCACCCAGCATCTTACTTATGGTTTTGTAGCCCATTCCAGCTTTGTGCAGGTCTATGATCTTGTCCCTGGCATCCTTAGAAAGCTCTTTGGTCTTGCCCATGTTGTAGAGATTAGAGTCTGACTGATTGAGTTTGTGGACAGGAGTCTTTTATAAAGGTGACTATGTAAGACAACTTTCTTTAATGCAGGTAATGAGTTGATTAGCGTCTAACTGGTCTGTAGGAGCCAGAACTCTTAATGGTTGGTAGGGGATCAAATAATTATTTCTCATTGTAAAAAGGCAAATAAGTTTATATAATTTATACAATGTGATTTTCTGGATTTTATTTTTGATATTCTATCTCTGAATATTAAAATTAGCCCACCCTTAAAATTCTAGACTGTTCATGTCTTTGTCACTGGGGAAACTTACAAAGCCAGCAAGGAAGCAAATACTTATTTCCAGAACTGTATGTGCCTTGACCCAGTGGAACATTTTTTTTATTTGGAAGTATGGTCTTCTATGAAGCGCCACAGCATTTCAGAGCCAAAATACTTGACTGAAATCATATAACCAGTGTGTGATACACCCTGACATTATTCTCAATGGGTTTATGATATGGGGAGTTTCTTGTGCATGGACTCAAATTTTCAATAGTTTATTCACCGAGCTACTTATTTATCACTTTTATGACATGGTTCCCCGTCATCAGGGCCGACGTCAGCACCCGGCGTACCCGGGCAAGTTCCGGGGCCCTGGATAGACAGGGGGGCCCATTCAAGGCCGGGGTTAAGGGCAGGCAGCTGCCAGTGCCTAGGACCACCGCTCCCCCAGGGTGTTGTGAATTCTGTGGCAGAGCTCCCTCCTGTGGTCACAAGTGGTACTTCGGCTGATTCTCTCTGTAAGCTTCCGTTGGTGGAGGGAAGTGGTACTGCGGCTTCTGAGTTTCCTCCCTCAGGTGATGTGGTGAGGTCGTTAGGTGCTGCTCTACTTAACTCCACCTAGTGCTTTGATCCTGGCTTCCTGTCAATGTTCCAGTATTGGACTTGTTTTCCTCCTGGATCGTTCCTGTGGCCTGCTGCTCTGCATAGCTAAGTTTTCCTTTGCTATTTTGTTTGCTTTTTTTCTGTCCAGCTTATCTATTTGTTTGCTGGAAGCTCTGGGACGCAGAGGGTGTACCTCCGTGCCGTTAGTTCGGTACGGAGGGTCTTTTTGCCCCCTTTGCGTGGTTTTTAGGGTTTTGTGTTGACCGCAAAGTTACCTTTCCTATCCTCGCTCTGTTCAGAAAGTCGGGCCTCACTTTGCTAAATCTATTTCATCTCTACGTTTGTCTTTTCATCTTACTCACAGTCATTATATGTGGGGGGCTGCCTTTTCCTTTGGGGTATTTCTCTGAGGCAAGGTAGGCTTATTTTCTATCTTGAGGCTAGCTAGTTTCTCAGGCTGTGCCGAGTTGCATAGGTAGCGTTAGGCGCAATCCACGGCTGCCTCTAGTGTTGTTGGATAGGATTAGGGATTGCGGTCAACAGAGTTCCCACGTCTCAGAGCTCGTTCTATGTTTTTGGATTATTGTCAGATCACTGTATGTGCTCTGACCTCTATGTTCACTATGGTACTGAGTTGCCTAATCATAACAGTACAGGAAGCCAAAGTACTAATGATTCTCAATAGAGGGGAAAAAAAAGAAGTTCTGAGACCATTTTTTTTTCTCTGCACTGTGTTTTGCCTTTCTTTTTCCCTAGACATTTGGGTGGTTCAGGACACAGGTGTAGCAATGGACATTAGAAGTCTGTCTTCATGTGTGGATCAGCTCTCGGCAAGAGTACAAAAGATTCAAGACACTATTGATCAGAAATCTATGTTAGAACCAAGAATTCCTATTCCTGATTTGTTTTTTGGTGATAGAACTAAGTTTCTGAGTTTCAAAAATAATTATAAACTATTTCTGGCCTTGAAACCTCGCTCCTCTGGTAATCCAGTTCAACAGGTTTTGATCATTATTTCTTTTTTGCGTGGCGACCCTCAGGACTGGGCATTTTATCTTGCGCCAGGAGATCCTGCATTAAGTAATATCGATGCGTTTTTCCTGGCGCTCGGATTGCTGTACGATGAGCCTAATTCTGTGGATCAGGCAGAAAAAAATTTGCTGGCTCTTTGTCAGGGTCAGGATGAGATAGAGTTATATTGTCAGAAATTTAGAAAGTGGTCCGTGCTCACTCAATGGAATGAATCTGCGCTGGCAGCTATGTTCAGAAAGGGTCTCTCTGAAGCCCTTAAGGATGTCATGGTGGGATTTCCTATGCCTGCTGGTTTGAATGAGTCTATGTCTTTGGCCATTCAGATTGGTCGACGCTTGCGTGAGCGTAAATCTGTGCACCATTTGGCGGTATTACCTGAGCTTAAACCTGAGCCTATGCAGTGCGATAGGACTTTGACCAGAGTTGAACGGCAAGAACACAGACGTCTGAATGGGCTGTGTTTCTACTGTGGTGATTCCACTCATGCTATCTCTGATTGTCCTAAGCACACTAAGCGGTTCGCTAGGTCTGCCACCATTGGTACAGTACAGTCAAAATTTCTTCTGTCCATTACCTTGATATGCTCTTTGTCATCGTATTCTGTCATGGCATTTGTGGATTCAGGCGCTGCCCTGAATTTGATGGTCTTGGAGTATGCTAAGCATTGTGGGTTTTTCTTGGAGCCCTTGCAGTGTCCTATTCCATTGAGAGGAATTGATGCTACGCCTTTGGCCAAGAATAAGCCTCAGTACTGGACCCAGCTGACCATGTGCATGGCTCCTGCACATCAGGAGGTTATTCGCTTTCTGGTGTTGCATAATCTGCATGATGTGGTCGTGTTGGGGTTGCCATGGCTACAAGTCCATAATCCAGTATTAGATTGGAAATCCATGTCGGTGTCCAGCTGGAGTTGTCAGGGGGTACATGGTGATGTTCCATTTCTGTCAATTTCGTCATCCACCCCTTCTGAGGTTCCAGAGTTCTTGTCTGATTACCGGGTTGTATTTGATGAGCCCAAGTCCGATGCCCTACCTCCGCATAGGGATTGTGATTGTGCTATCAATTTGATTCCTGGTAGTAAGTTCCCAAAAGGCCGATTGTTTAATTTATCTGTGCCTGAGCACGCCGCTATGCGCAGTTATGTGAAGGAGTCCCTGGAGAAGGGGCATATTCGCCCGTCATCGTCGCCATTAGGAGCAGGGTTCTTTTTTGTAGCCAAGAAGGATGGTTCGCTGAGACCTTGTATAGATTACCGCCTTCTAAATAAGATCACGGTTATATTTCAGTACCCCTTGCCGTTGTTATCTGATTTGTTTGCTCGGATTAAGGGGGCTAGTTGGTTCACCAAGATAGATCTTCGTGGTGCGTATAATCTTGTGCGAATTAAGCGAGGCGATGAATGGAAAACTGCATTTAATACGCCCGAGGGTCATTTTGAGTATCTAGTAATGCCATTCGGACTTGCCAATGCTCCATCAGTGTTTCAGTCCTTTATGCATGACATCTTCCAAGAGTACCTGGATAAATTCCTGATTTTGTACTTGGATGACATTTTGATCTTCTCGGATGATTGGGAGTCTCATGTGAAGCAGGTCAGAACGGTTTTTCAGGTCCTGCGTGCTAATTCTTTGTTTGTGAAGGGATCAAAGTGTCTCTTTGGTGTGCAGAAGGTTTCATTTTTGGGGTTCATCTTTTCCCCTTCTACTATCGAGATGGATCCTGTTAAGGTCCAAGCCATCCATGATTGGACTCAGCCGACATCTCTGAAAAGTCTGGAAAAGTTCCTGGGCTTTGCTAATTTTTATCGTCGCTTCATCTGCAATTTTTCTAGTATTGCTAAACCATTGACCGATTTGACCAAGAAGGGTGCTGATGTGGTCAATTGGTCTTGTGCTGCTGTGGAAGCTTTTCAAGAGTTGAAGCGTCGTTTTTCTTCTGCCCCTGTGTTGTGTCAACCAGATGTTTCGCTTCCGTTCCAGATCGAGGTTGATGCTTCTGAGATTGGAGCAGGGGCTGTTTTGTCGCAGAGAGGTTCTGATTGCTCAGTGATGAAACCGTGCGCCTTCTTTTCCAGGAAGTTTTCGCCTGCTGAGCGAAATTATGATGTGGGCAACCAAGAGTTGCTGGCCATGAAGTGGGCATTCGAGGAGTGGCGTCATTGGCTTGAAGGAGCTAAGCATCGCGTGGTGGTCTTGACTGATCATAAGAACTTGACTTATCTCGAGTCCGCCAAGCGGTTGATTCCTAGACAAGCTCGTTGGTCGTTGTTTTTTGCCCGTTTTGACTTTGTGATTTCATACCTTCCGGGCTCTAAAAATGTGAAGGCGGATGCTCTGTCTAGGAGTTTTGTGCCCGACTCTCCGGGTGTATCTGAGCTGGCGGGTATCCTCAAAGAGGGAGTAATTGTGTCTGCCATCTCCCCTGATTTGCGGCGAGTGCTGCAAAAATTTCAGGCTAATAAACCTGATCGTTGTCCAGCGGAGAAACTGTTTGTCCCTGATAGGTGGACGAATAAAGTTATCTCTGAGGTTCATTGTTCGGTCTTGGCTGGTCATCCTGGAATCTTTGGTACCAGAGAGTTAGTGGCTAGATCCTTTTGGTGGCCATCTCTGTCGCGGGATGTGCGTACTTTTGTGCAGTCCTGTGGGATTTGTGCTCGGGCTAAGCCCTGCTGTTCTCGTGCCAGTGGGTTGCTTTTGCCCTTGCCAGTCCCGAAGAGGCCTTGGACACATATCTCTATGGATTTTATTTCAGATCTTCCCGTTTCTCAAAAGATGTCAGTCATTTGGGTGGTCTGTGATCGCTTTTCTAAGATGGTCCATTTGGTACCCTTGTCTAAATTGCCTTCCTCCTCTGATTTGGTGCCATTGTTCTTCCAGCATGTGGTTCGTTTACATGGCATTCCAGAGAATATCGTTTCTGACAGAGGTTCCCAGTTTGTTTTGAGGTTTTGGCGAGCCTTTTGTGGTAGGATGGGCATTGACTTGTCTTTTTCCTCGGCTTTCCATCCTCAGACTAATGGCCAGACCGAACGAACCAATCAGACCTTGGAAACATATCTGAGATGTTTTGTTTCTGCTGATCAGGATGACTGGGTGTCCTTTTTGCCTTTGGCTGAGTTCGCCCTTAATAATCAGGCTAGCTCGGCTACCTTGGTTTCGCCATTTTTCTGCAACTCTGGGTTCCATCCTCGTTTCTCGTCAGGACAGGTTGAGTCTTCGGACTGTCCTGGTGTGGATACTGTGGTGGACAGGTTGCAGCAGATTTGGACTCAGGTAGTGGACAATTTGACCTTGTCCCAGGAGAAGGCTCAACGTTTTGCTAATCGCAGACGCTGTGTGGGTCCCCGACTTCGTGTTGGGGATCTGGTTTGGTTATCTTCTCGTCATATTCCTATGAAGGTTTCCTCTCCTAAGTTTAAACCTCGTTTCATTGGTCCGTATAGGATTTCTGAGGTTCTTAATCCTGTGTCTTTTCGTCTGACCCTTCCAGATTCTTTTTCCATACATAACGTATTCCATAGGTCATTGTTGCGGAGATACGTGGCACCTATGGTTCCTTCTGTTGACCCTCCTGCCCCGGTTTTGGTGGAGGGGGAGTTGGAGTATATTGTGGAGAAGATTTTGGATTCTCGTGTTTCAAGACGGAAACTCCAGTATCTGGTTAAGTGGAAGGGTTATGCTCAGGAAGATAATTCCTGGGTCTTTGCCTCTGATGTCCATGCTCCCGATCTTGTTCGTGCCTTTCATGTGGCTCATCCTGGTCGGCCTGGGGGCTCTGGTGAGGGTTCGGTGACCCCTCCTCAAGGGGGGGGTACTGTTGTGAATTCTGTGGCAGAGCTCCCTACTGTGGTCACAAGTGGTACTTCGGCTGATTCTCTCTGTAAGCTTCCGTTGGTGGAGGGAAGTGGTACTGCGGCTTCTGAGTTTCCTCCCTCAGGTGATGTGGTGAGGTCGTTAGGTGCTGTTCTACTTAACTCCACCTAGTGCTTTGATCCTGGCTTCCTGTCAATGTTCCAGTATTGGACTTGTTTTCCTCCTGGATCGTTCCTGTGGCCTGCTGCTCTGCATAGCTAAGTTTTCCTTTGCTATTTTGTTTGCTTTTCTTCTGTCCAGCTTATCTATTTGTTTGCTGGAAGCTCTGGGACGCAGAGGGTGTACCTCCGTGCCGTTAGTTCGGTACGGAGGGTCTTTTTGCCCCCTTTGCGTGGTTTTTAGGGTTTTGTGTTGACCGCAAAGTTACCTTTCCTATCCTCGCTCTGTTCAGAAAGTCGGGCCTCACTTTGCTAAATCTATTTCATCTCTACGTTTGTCTTTTCATCTTACTCACAGTCATTATATGTGGGGGGCTGCCTTTTCCTTTGGGGTATTTCTCTGAGGCAAGGTAGGCTTATTTTCTATCTTGAGGCTAGCTAGTTTCTCAGGCTGTGCCGAGTTGCATAGGTAGCGTTAGGCGCAATCCACGGCTGCCTCTAGTGTTGTTGGATAGGATTAAGGATTGCGGTCAACAGAGTTCCCACGTCTCAGAGCTCGTTCTATGTTTTTGGATTATTGTCAGATCACTGTATGTGCTCTGACCTCTATGTTCACTGTGGTACTGAGTTGCCTAATCATAACACCAGGGGCCCTCAGCTAGCAGCACATCATGGAGCTGACTCGGCAGGGGAGGCGGAGCGGCCGGGGGCTGTATAATTATACTCACCTGCTCCTGGCGGCTGGCGCGGTCCCTGCAGGTCCCCAGCTCCCCAGCTTCTTCCTGTACTGAGCGGTCATATGGTTCCACTCTTACAGTAATGAATATGCGGCTCCACATCCCATAAGGGTGGAGCTGCATATTCATTACTGTAATGAGCGGTAATGGTGACCGCTCAATACAGGAAGAAGCTGCCGGCGCCGGGAAGCAGGGATTGCACAGCGCCAGGAGCAGGTGAGTATAACGGGGAGGGGAGCTGTTATGACCTGGTGGTCAGGACAATAATGGACCTGGTGGTTAAGAGCACACGGAAAGACCTGATAGTTACTGATAATAAGGACGAGCTCTGGGACGTGGGAACTCTGCTGACCGCAATCCCTAAACCTATCAAACACACTAGAAATAGCCGTGGATTGCGCCTAACGCTCCCTATGCAACTCGGCACAGCCTAAGAAACTAGCTAGCCCTGAAGATAGAAAAATAAAGCCTACCTTGCCTCAGAGAAATTCCCCAAAGGAAAAGGCAGCCCCCCACATATAATGACTGTGAGTAAAGATGAAAATACAAACACAGAGATGAAATAGATTTAGCAAAGTGAGGCCCGACTTACTGAACAGACCGAGGATAGGAAAGGTTACTTTGCGGTCAGCACAAAAACCTACAAAAAGACCACGCAGAGGGCGCAAAAAGACCCTCCGCACCGACTCACGGTGCGGAGGCGCTCCCTCTGTGTCCCAGAGCTTCCAGCAAGCAAGACAACAAATTAAATAGCAAGCTGGACAGAAAAATAGCAAACCAAAGAAATACAAGCTGGAACTTAGCTTCTGATGAGAAGACAGGTCACAAGAACGATCCAGGAGTGAACTAGACCAATACTGGAACATTGACAGGTGGCATGGAGCAAAGATCTAAGTGGAGTTAAATAGAGCAGCAGCTAACGAATTAACCTCGTCACCTGTGAAACTCAGAAACACCCACCAGAGGAAGTCCATGGACAGAACCAGCCGAAGTACCATTCATGACCACAGGAGGGAGCCCGACAACAGAATTCACGACAGGGAGCGCAGCACTGCGCGATATTCACCTGCTCCTCGTTCCAGCCGCCGCTCCGTCTTCCACATCCTCTGCAGTGACGCTCAGGTCAGAGGGCGCAGTGACGTGGTTAGTGAGCGCCCTCTGCCTGAGCATCAGTGCAGAAGACGCTGAAGAAGATGGAGTGGCGCCCGGAACGAGGACAGGTGATAATTTAAAGTGTCGTGGGCCTGAGCGATGGAGATGTGAGTATTTAATTTTTTTTTTTTTTTCTATCGCAGCAACAGCAAATGGGGCAAGTGCCTGTATGGAGCATCTTATGGGGGCAATAACGTTTGTGCAGCACTATATGGGGCAAGTGTCTGTATGGAGCATCTATGGGGCCATAACGTTTGTGCAGCACTATATGGGGCAAGTGTCTGTATGGAGCATCTATGGGGCCATAACATTTGTGCAGCACTATATGGGGCAAGTGTCTCTATATACTACATGGCTGTTCTATATACTACGTGGGCCGTGTTATATACTACGTGGGCTGTTATATGCTACGTGGGCTGTGCTATATACTAGATGGTTGTTCTATAAACAACGTGGGCCATGTTACATGCTATGTGGCTGTGCTATATACTATATGGGCTGTGCTATATACTACGTGGCTTTGTTATATGCTACGTGGCTGTGCTATATACTACGTGGCTGTGTTATATACTACATGGCTGTGTTTATATGCGATCATGAATCGTGGTATGTGTTAAAGGGGGGTCCACTGAGACTCTTTCGCCCGGGGCCCTCAAAAACCTGGAGCCGGCCCTGCCCGTCATGCTGGAAAAAGCATTGTTCATTACCAAATTACTCCTTGTTCTTTGGAGCTATTGTTCTTTGAAAGGGCTCGCTCCGACTTGTGATTTATTTGGAAGAATGCAATCCAATTAAAAATTGGATTTCATTAGTACCAATTTAATCCTATGCTTCTGTTCTCAATTGCGTTCGCACCCATATAAGTCCCGGGTAATATCCGTGTGCAGTACGATTCCAACGCCGCAGTAGAGGAGATGGAGATGTTGAGACCTTAGCAATACTACTTACTTATTTTTTCTCAAAACTGGATGGCTATCTTCATTTTTATTATGTCTGTATGTTTAATATTTATTATTTTTGTTTTTGTGATTTTTTTTTTGTGTCAGAAAGGTTGTAAAAACATTGAAAACTCTGTAAAATAGCGAAGAAATAACAGATCCAAAGTTCCAAATGTAGATAAAACTTCAGTCTATCGTTCCATAATGAAAGCCTTAGTAGTGTGAAAAGACAGGACCTAGACAAGCATGTTCTAAAGCATTTTAAGCATGACAAACATAGTTGCTCTTAAAGTGAACCTGACAGCTGATACATGCTGCGACGCTTCAGAGAAAACATAAAAATTGCTGCCCTGGATTTCTAACAGGTCACTGCCCTTGATTGAGAGGTCTTTGCCTACAATATATGCACACGTAGGTAGAGAACTGTCAATTCAGGACAGCGGGCGGTGATCCACCTGTCCAACTTGTCTCCGACAGGTTGGTCTTACTTCAGCTTGGCAATTTATAAAATACTAGATGGTGGCCGGATTCTAACGCATCGGGTATTCTAGAATATGCATGTCCACGTAGTATATTGCCCAGCCACGTAGTATATTGCCCAGCCACGTAGTATATTGCCCAGTCACGTAGTATATTGCCCAGTTACGTAGTATATTGGCCAGTCACGTAGTATATTGTCCAGCTACGTAGTATATTGCACAGCGACAAAGTATATTGCCCAGTCACGTATTATATTGCCCAGCCACGTAGTATATTGCCCAGCCACATAGTATATTGCTCAGTCACGTAGTATATTGCACAGCGAGCACAGAACCACATAGTATATTGCCCAGACACGTAGTATATTGCCCAGCCACATAGTATATTGCCCAGTCACGTAGTATATTGCACAGCGAGCACAGAACCACATAGTATATTGCCCAGTCACGTAGTATATTGCCCAGTCACGTAGTATATTGCCCAGTCACGTAGTATATTGCCCAGCGACGTAGTATACAGCACAGAGCCATGTAGTATACAGCACAGACCCATGTAGTATATTGCCCAGTCACGTAGTATATTGTCCAGTCACGTAGTATATAACACTGCCCACGCAGTACATAACACAGCCCACATAGTATATAACACTGGCCAGGTAGTATACAGCACAGAGCCACACGGTATATAATACAGCCTACGTAGTATATAGCAGTGTGGGCACCATACCATATCCCTGTTAAAAAAAAAAAAAAATAGTTCTATACTCACCCGCCGGGATCCAGTCCAGCGAAGCTGTCCCGATGCGCGCGCGGCTGCCGCCATCTTCCGTTCCCAGAATGCATTGGGAAATTACCCAGATGCCTTAGTGGTCTCACGAGACCGCTAAGTCTTCGGGGTCATTTTGCAATGCATCGCTGGGAACGCAAGATGGCGGCAGCCGCGCGCGCATCGGGACAGCTTCGCTGGACTGGATCGGCGGACTACGGAGGGTGAGCATAGCAGCTTTTTTGTTTTTTTATTATTTTTAACAATACATTTTTTTACTATTGATGCCGCATAGGCAGCATCAGTAGTAAAAAGTTGGGGACACACAGGGTTAATAGCGGCGGTAACGGAGTGCGTTACCCGTGGCATAACGCGGTCCGTTACCACCGGCATTAACCCTGTGTTAGCGGTGGCTGGACGGGAGTATGCGGGCGCCGGGCAGTTACTGCGGGGAGTAAGGAGCGGCCATTTTCTTCCAGACTGTGCCCGTCGCTGATTGGTCGTGGCTTTTTTGATGCGACCAATCAGCGACTTGGATTTCCTTGACAGACAGACCAATGAATATCCGTGACAGAAAGAAGGACAGACAGAAAGATGGAAGTGACCCTTAGACAATTATATAGTAGATTTTTGCACTGAAAAACGGCACTAGGCTGAGCCAGTGCCTGATACATGCTGCCTGTGGATTGGGCAGCATGTATCTGCTGTTAAGTTCTTTTTAATCATAGGTAAATTGTGTAAAATAGGCCTAAGTGCTTGTGGAGCTCTTAGGAGGCTCTGTCAGGTTCTATATGCTTTGGAAATAACCTACTATAGAATCAATGTGTCTTGGGAGAGAATACCTCTGTACAAATAAAGATGGAACATGCCAAAATATGACAGACATAAACTATATACAGTATAACTTTATTGAATATGAAACATAACAAGGTACAAGGCCTTATGGATTTCATTGTAAGTGCTATTACAGCCCTATTGGCTTATGCACACGCTGAACACAAGCCACAAAGTCTTTATGGCTCCAGCATGGAGACGCTGTTGACTTCCAGTTCCAGTTAACTTTAATGATATATTGATATATGCATGATATAATATGCTTTGCCATAGTAAAAAATATTCTCATAGTTTAGGTTGCGATTAAAAATTTTTACATCTTCTGTCTGGTATCCTATATTTTCATAAGCTTGGTAAAAATTATTGCAAAAGTTCTGGTTTCCTTCATTATCTGCTAATGAAAAGAAAATAGAAAATAATTTATAGAGGGTAAGTATGGCTGATTAAATAAGGGACTATAAGCTTGGAAGAACATGTCTTTCTGTTTCTCTAAAACTATACTGGATACTTACTAAACACGGCATCGTGTTGTACCATTAAAATGATCATAGGGGTTTTCTTGACTAAGTATGGTCAAACAAGTCCAGCAAAAGTTCTTCTTACACCCAGTACAGGTCATTCTGTTGCAGCCATCAATTTTCTGTTAAAAAACAAAAAAGAACAATACATCTTCAATTGATCTTCTAAAGGGTAAAATATATGGTTTAACAGATAACATTATTATAGTTCAAAACTCAAATTGCAATAGATTTCCTGAATTAAGGGGTCCCAGCTAGGGTTGAGCGAAACGGGTCGAACATTTTCAAAAGTCGCCGACTTTTGGCTAAGTCGGGGTTTCATGAAACCCGATCCGACCCCTGTGCGGGGTCGGCCATGCGGTACGCGACTTTCGCGCCAAAGTCGCGTTTCAATGACGCGAAAAGCGCCATTTCTCAGCCAATGAAGGTAAACGCAGAGTGTGGGCAGCGTGATGACATAGGTCCTGGTCCCCACCATCTTAGAGAAGGGCATTGCAGTGATTGGCTTGCTGTCTGCGACGTCACAGGGGCTATAAAGAGGCGTTCCCGCCGACCGCCATCTTACTGCTGCTGATCTGAGCTTAGGGAGAGGTTGCTGCCGCTTTGTCAGAAGCAGGGATAGCGTTAGGCAGGGTCCATTAACCACAAAACCGCTTGTGCTGCAGCGATTTGCACTGTCCAACACCACCCTCGGTGTGCAGGGACAGTGGAAGTTTTTTTTTTTTTTTTTTTCCCCTCAGCGCTGTAGCTCATTGGGCTGCCCTAGAAGGCTCCCTGATAGCTGCATTGCTGTGTGTACGCCGCTGTGCAAACCAACTGCTTTTTTCAAAGCACAAATCCTCTTGTTCCTTCCTTTCTGCACAGCTATCTTTTTTGTTTGTCCACACTTTTTATTTCATTTGTGCATCAGTCCACTCCTTATTGCTGCCTGCCATACCTGGCTGAGATTACTGCAGGCAGGGAGATAGTAGCTGCCTGCCATACCTGGCTGAGATTACTGCAGGCAGGGAGATAGTAATTGTAGGACATTCCCTGTTTTTTTTTTTTTTTTTTTTTTTTGGTGGGAGATTAAGATTGGCAATTTGGCATTTCTGCTAGAGTGCCATCCCTGTGTGTGCCATCTCTCTCACATAGTGGGCCATAGAAAGCCTTTTCATTTTTCTGTATTTTTTTTTGTGGGGTGTATAAATTCTCCCTGATAAAAATACAGTGGGAGATTAATATTGGCCTTTGGGCTTGTGTGCCAGTCCTGAGTGTGCCATCTCTCTCACAAATAGTGGGCCATAGAAAGCCTATTTTATTTTTTTTTGGGTTTTATAAATTCTCCCTGAAAAAAAGGGAGATTAATATTGGCCTCTGGGCTTGTGTGCCAGTCCTGAGCGTGCCATCTGTGCCAGCCCTGAGCGTGCCATCTCTCTCACAAATAGTGGGCCATAGAAAGCCTATTTAATTTTTTTTTTGGTTTTATAAATTCTCCCTGAAAAAAAGGGAGATTAATATTGGCCTCTGGGCTTGTGTGCCAGTTGTGAGCGTGCCATCTGTGCCAGTCCTGAGCGTGCCATCTCTCTCACAAATAGTGGGCCATAGAAAGCCTATTTAATTTTTTTTTTTGTTTTATAAATTTTCCCTGAAAAAAGGGAGATTAATATTGGCCTCTGGGCTTGTGTGCCAGTTGTGAGCGTGCCATCTGTGCCAGTCCTGAGCGTGCCATCTCTCTCACAAATAGTGGGCCATAGAAAGCCTATTTAATTTTTTTTTTGGTTTTATAAATTTTCCCTGAAAAAAGGGAGATTAATATTGGCCTCTGGGCTTGTGTGCCAGTTGTGAGCGTGGCATCTGTGCCAGTCCTGAGCGTGCCATCTCTCTCACAAATAGTGGGCCATAGAAAGCCTATTTAAATATTTTTTTGGTTTTATAAATTCTCCCAGAAAAAAAGGGAGATTAATATTGGCCTCTGGGCTTCTGTGCCAGTCCTGAGCGTGCCATCTGTGCCAGTCCTGAGCGTCCCATCTCTCTCACAAATAGTGGGCCATAGAAAGCCAATTTTTTTTTTTTGGGGGGTTTTAGAAATTCTCCCTGGAAAAAAAAAGGGAGATTAATATTGCCCTTTGGGCTTGTGTGCCAGTACTAAGCGTTCCATCTCTCTCTCTCTCTCAGTCAGTGGGCCATAGAACGCCTATTTTTGGTTTTATTTGTTTTCTAAATTCTCCCTGAAAAAATCATTTTATTTTATTTGGTTTCTAAATTCTTCCTGATAAAATCATATTTTTTTTATTATTTTTTTTTCTAAAGTCTCCCTGAAAAAAAAAAAAAAAAAAAAAAAACAGTGGGAGATTAATATTGGCCTTTCTGCTTGTGTGCCAGTCTTGACTCCTGGGTGCGTCATCTCTCAGTCAGTGGGCCATAGAACGCCTATTTTTGGTTTTATTTGTTTTATAAATTCTCCCTGAAAAAATCATTTTATTTTATTTGGTTTCTAAATTCTTCCTGATAAAATCATATTTTTTTTATTATTTTTTTTTCTAAAGTCTCCCTGAAAAAAAAAAAAAAAAAAAAAAAAAACAGTGGGAGATTAATATTGGCCTTTCTGCTTGTGTGCCAGTCTTGACTCCTGGGTGCGTCATCTCTCAGTCAGTGGGCCATAGAACGCCTATTTTTGGTTTTATTTGTTTTATAAATTCTCCCTGAAAAAATCATTTTATTTTATTTGGTTTCTAAATTCTTCCTGATAAAATCATATTTTTTTTATTATTTTTTTTTCTAAAGTCTCCCTGAAAAAAAAAAAAAAAAAACAACCAAAAAAAACAGTGGGAGATTAATATTGGCCTTTCTGCTTGTGTGCCAGTCTTGACTCCTGGGTGTGCCATCTCTCTCTCTCTCTCTCTCTCTCTCTCTCTCTCCAATTGTGGTCCATAGAAAGCCTATATTTTTTTTCCTTGATTTGGGTTCCAAAATCTACCAGAGAAAATAACTCCATCAATCATTGGTAGAAAAATATTGGCCTCTGGGCTTGTGTGCCACTCCTGATTCCTGTGTGCGTCATCTCTCAGTCAGTGGGCCATAGAACGCCTATTTTTGTTTTTATTTGTTTTATAAATTCTCCCTGAAAAAATCATTTTATTTTATTTGGTTTCTAAATTCTTCCTGATAAAATCATATTTTTTTTATTATTTTTTTTTCTAAAGTCTCCCTGAAAAAAAAAAAAAAAAAAAAAAAACAGTGGGAGATTAATATTGGCCTTTCTGCTTGTGTGCCAGTCTTGACTCCTGGGTGTGCCATCTCTCTCTCTCTCTCTCTCAGTCAGTGGGCCATAGAACGCCTATTTTTGGTTTTATTTGTTTTCTAAATTCTCCCTGAAAAAATCATTTTATTTTATTTGGTTTCTAAATTCTTCCTGATAAAATCATATTTTTTTTATTATTTTTTTTTCTAAAGTCTCCCTGAAAAAAAAAAAAAAAAAAAAAAAAACAGTGGGAGATTAATATTGGCCTTTCTGCTTGTGTGCCAGTCTTGACTCCTGGGTGCGTCATCTCTCAGTCAGTGGGCCATAGAACGCCTATTTTTGGTTTTATTTGTTTTATAAATTCTCCCTGAAAAAATCATTTTATTTTATTTGGTTTCTAAATTCTTCCTGATAAAATCATATTTTTTTTATTATTTTTTTTTCTAAAGTCTCCCTGAAAAAAAAAAAAAAAAAAAAAAAAACAGTGGGAGATTAATATTGGCCTTTCTGCTTGTGTGCCAGTCTTGACTCCTGGGTGCGTCATCTCTCAGTCAGTGGGCCATAGAACGCCTATTTTTGGTTTTATTTGTTTTATAAATTCTCCCTGAAAAAATCATTTTATTTTATTTGGTTTCTAAATTCTTCCTGATAAAATCATATTTTTTTTATTATTTTTTTTTCTAAAGTCTCCCTGAAAAAAAAAAAAAAAAAAAAAAAAACAGTGGGAGATTAATATTGGCCTTTCTGCTTGTGTGCCAGTCTTGACTCCTGGGTGTGCCATCTCTCTCTCTCTCTCTCTCAGTCAGTGGGCCATAGAACGCCTATTTTTGGTTTTATTTGTTTTCTAAATTCTCCCTGAAAAAATCATTTTATTTTATTTGGTTTCTAAATTCTTCCTGATAAAATCATATTTTTTTTATTATTTTTTTTTCTAAAGTCTCCCTGAAAAAAAAAAAAAAAAAAAAAAAAACAGTGGGAGATTAATATTGGCCTTTCTGCTTGTGTGCCAGTCTTGACTCCTGGGTGCGTCATCTCTCAGTCAGTGGGCCATAGAACGCCTATTTTTGGTTTTATTTGTTTTATAAATTCTCCCTGAAAAAATCATTTTATTTTATTTGGTTTCTAAATTCTTCCTGATAAAATCATATTTTTTTTATTATTTTTTTTTCTAAAGTCTCCCTGAAAAAAAAAAAAAAAAAAAAAAAAACAGTGGGAGATTAATATTGGCCTTTCTGCTTGTGTGCCAGTCTTGACTCCTGGGTGCGTCATCTCTCAGTCAGTGGGCCATAGAACGCCTATTTTTGGTTTTATTTGTTTTATAAATTCTCCCTGAAAAAATCATTTTATTTTATTTGGTTTCTAAATTCTTCCTGATAAAATCATATTTTTTTTATTATTTTTTTTTCTAAAGTCTCCCTGAAAAAAAAAAAAAAAAAACAACCAAAAAAAACAGTGGGAGATTAATATTGGCCTTTCTGCTTGTGTGCCAGTCTTGACTCCTGGGTGTGCCATCTCTCTCTCTCTCTCTCTCTCTCTCTCTCTCCAATTGTGGTCCATAGAAAGCCTATATTTTTTTTCCTTGATTTGGGTTCCAAAATCTACCAGAGAAAATAACTCCATCAATCATTGGTAGAAAAATATTGGCCTCTGGGCTTGTGTGCCACTCCTGATTCCTGTGTGCGTCATCTCTCAGTCAGTGGGCCATAGAACGCCTATTTTTGTTTTTATTTGTTTTATAAATTCTCCCTGAAAAAATCATTTTATTTTATTTGGTTTCTAAATTCTTCCTGATAAAATCATATTTTTTTTATTATTTTTTTTTCTAAAGTCTCCCTGAAAAAAAAAAAAAAAAAAAAAAAAACAGTGGGAGATTAATATTGGCCTTTCTGCTTGTGTGCCAGTCTTGACTCCTGGGTGTGCCATCTCTCTCTCTCTCTCTCTCTCTCTCTCCAATTGTGGTCCATAGAAAGCCTATATTTTTTTTCCTTGATTTGGGTTCCAAAATCTACCAGAGAAAATAACTCCATCAATCATTGGTAGAAAAATATTGGCCTCTGGGCTTGTGTGCCACTCCTGATTCCTGTGTGCGTCATCTCTCAGTCAGTGGGCCATAGAACGCCTATTTTTGTTTTTATTTGATTTATAAATTCTCCCTGAAAAAATCATTTTATTTTATTTGGTTTCTAAATTCTTCCTGATAAAATCATATTTTTTTTATTATTTTTTTTTCTAAAGTCTCCCTGAAAAAAAAAAAAAAAAAACAACCAAAAAAAACAGTGGGAGATTAATATTGGCCTTTCTGCTTGTGTGCCAGTCTTGACTCCTGGGTGTGCCATCTCTCTCTCTCTCTCTCTCTCTCTCTCTCCAATTGTGGTCCATAGAAAGCCTATATTTTTTTCCCTTGATTTGGGTTCCAAAATCTACCAGAGAAAATAACTCCATCAATCATTGGTAGAAAAATATTGGCCTCTGGGCTTGTGTGCCACTCCTGATTCCTGTGTGCGTCATCTCTCACTCAGTGGCCCATAGAAAGCATATAGTTTGTTACATTTGTTTTCTAAATTCTCCCTGCAAAAATCAATTTTTTTTTTTTGGGGGGGTTTCTAAAGTGTTCCTGAAAAAAATAAAAATAAAAAAAAAATAATAGTGTGACATTAATATTAACATTTGTGCTTCAGTGACAGTCCTGCGTGTGGGGCATCTCTCTAATTTGCAGCCACCAAAAAAAGAGTGTGTAACATTGGGCCTGATTTTCGCTGTGGTCTCACCAACCTGTAAAGGGGTAGCTAAATCATACTGAAGTTATAGCTCACCGTGTAAGTTGTGTGACTGCAACAAATAACGTTAGTTTGGTTACGTTTTTAAAACAATGAGGAAGTCTAGTGGAAGAGGTCGTGGCCGGGGGCGTTCATTGTCAGCTGGTAATGAGGGTAGTGGTAGTGGTGGAGCATCAGGTGGTCGTGGGGAAAAAAATATTGCACCTAAGTCTGGAGCTGTGGAGCCAGGTTCGTCGTCCGGCTACACAAGGCCTCGAACGCTCCCTTTTCTGGGATTAGGAAAACCGCTTTTAAAGCCGGAGCAGCAAGAGCAAGTTTTGGCTTATCTTGCTGACTCAGCCTCTAGCTCTTTTGCCTCCTCTCGTGAAACTGGTAAAAGTAAAAGCAGCGCGTCGTTAGTGGATGTTCACGGTCAGGGACAAGTCACTTCCTTGTCCTCTTCAGCAAAAACAACAACAGAGAAGAATGCAGCAGGCGACACAACGGGTTACTCCATGGAGCTCTTTACACATACCGTCCCTGGCTTAGAAAGTGAAGCAGTTAACAGTCCATGCCCATTACAAATTGAATCTGACATGGAGTGCACTGACGCACAGCCACAGCCAGACTACTATGCTGGTCCTTTGACTCAGACCACAACATTGCCCTCGCAGGGTGCTGATCAAGAATCAGACCCTGATGAGACTATGTTGCCCCATCACGAACGCTATACCACCGAACGACACGGTGACACAGACGAAGTTGCGCAGGAGGTACAAGAAGAGTTATTAGATGACCCAGTTCTTGACCCCGATTGGCAGCCATTGGGGGAACAGGGTGCAGGCGGCAGCAGTTCTGAAGCAGAGGAGGAGGAGGGGCCGCAGCAGGCATCAACATCGCCACAGGTTCCATCTGCCGGGCCCGTATCTTGCCCAAAACGCGTGGCAAAGCCAAAACCTGGTGGAGGACAGCGTGGCCATCCGGTTAAAGCTCAGTCTGCAATGCCTGAAAAGGTATCCGATGCTAGAAAGAGTGCAGTCTGGCATTTTTTTAAACAACATCCAATTGATCAGCGCAAAGTCATCTGTCAAAAATGTTCTACTTCCTTAAGCAGAGGTCAGAATCTGAAAAGTCTCAATACTAGTTGCATGCATAGACATTTAACCACCATGCATTTGAAAGCTTGGACTAACTACCAAACGTCCCTTAAGGTTGTTGCACCCTCGGCCAATGAAGCTAGTCATCAACGCAACATCCCTTCCGGCAGTGTAGGACCACCATTTAGCGCACCACCTGCTGTATCTGTGCAGGTATCTTTGCCAGGCCAAAGCAGTCAGGGTCAGGGAATCACCAGTTTCGTAGTAGGAAACACTGCATCTAGGGCACCGGCGGCAACAATACCATCTCCCACCGTCTCTCAGTCTGCCATGTCCACCGGCACCCCCGCTAGTTCCACGATCTCCATCTCTCCAGTCCAGCTCACCCTACATGAGACTATGGTTAGAAAAAGGAAATACTTAGCCTCGCATCCGCGTACACAGGGTTTGAACGCCCACATAGCTAGACTAATCTCGTTAGAGATGATGCCCTACCGGTTAGTTGAAAGCGAAGCTTTCAAAGACCTGATGGACTACGCTGTGCCACGCTACGAGCTACCCAGTCGACACTTTTTTTCCAGAAAAGCCATCCCAGCCCTCCACCAGCATGTTAAAGAGCGCATCGTCCATGCACTCAGGCAATCTGTGAGCACAAAGGTGCACCTGACAACAGATGCATGGACCAGTAGGCATGGCCAGGGACGTTACGTGTCCATCACGGCACACTGGGTAAATGTGGTGGATTCAGGGTCCACAGGGGACAGCAAGTTTGGGACAGTTCTGCCTAGCCCACGGTCTAGTAAACAGTTGTCTGTAGCCGTTCGCACCCCCTCCTCCTCCTCCTCGTCCTCCTGCAGAAGCAAGAGCTCGTCCACAGACCGCAGTCGCACAAACACTCCATCCGCACCTGCCACTGTTGCACACCAGGTCTCCCATTATGGGGCAGCTACTGGCATACGTCAGCAGGCTGTATTGGCTATGAAGTGTTTGGGCGACAATAGACACACCGCGGAAGTTCTGTCCGAGTTCTTGCAGCAAGAAACGCAGTCGTGGCTGGGCACTGTAGATCTTGAGGCAGGCAAGGTAGTGAGTGATAACGGAAGGAATTTCATGGCTGCCATCTCCCTTTCCCAACTGAAACACATTCCTTGCCTGGCTCACACCTTAAACCTGGTGGTGCAGTGCTTCCTGAAAAGTTATCCGGGGTTATCCGACCTGCTCCTCAAAGTGCGTGGACTTTGCGCACATATCCGCCGTTCGCCTGTACACTCCAGCCGTATGCAGACCTATCAGCGTTCTTTGAACCTTCCCCAGCATCGCCTAATCATAGACGTTGCAACAAGGTGGAACTCAACACTGCACATGCTTCAGAGACTGTGCGAACAGAGGCGGGCTGTTATGTTTTTGTGGGAGGATACACATACACGGGCAGGCAGTAGGATGGCAGACATGGAGTTGTCAGGTGTGCAGTGGTCGAAGATTCAAGACATGTGTCAAGTCCTTCAGTGTTTTGAGGAATGCACACGGCTGGTTAGTGCAGACAACGCCATAATAAGCATGAGCATCCCCCTAATGCGTCTGCTGATGCAAAGTTTGACGCACATAAAGGATCAGGCGTCTGCACCAGAGGAAGAGGAAAGCCTTGATGACAGTCAGCGATTGTCTGGTCAGGGCAGTGTACATGACGAGGTACCGGGCGAAGAGGAGGTGGAGGATGAGGAGGATGATGGGGATGAGTATATTTTTAATGAGGAAGCTTTCCCGGGGGCACGGGAAATTGGTGGCGTGGCAAGGCCGGGTTCTGGTTTTTTGAGGGACACAAGTGACGTAGATTTGCCTGCAACTGCCCCTCAACCAAGCACAACCGCAGATTTGACAACGGGAACTTTGGCCCACATGGCGGATTATGCCTTGCGTATCCTCAAAAGGGACACACGCATTACAAAAATGATGAACGATGACGATTACTGGTTGGCCTGCCTCCTTGATCCTCGCTATAAAGGCAAATTGCAAAATATTATGCCACATGAGAACTTGGAACTAATATTAGCAACAAAACAATCAACTCTTGTTGACCGTTTGCTTCTGGCATTCCCTGCACACAGCGCCCGTGATCGTTCTCACACGAGCTCCAGGGGCCAGCAGACCAGAGGTGTTAGAGGGGCAGAAATCAGAAGTGGCGTTGGCCAGAGGGGTTTTCTGACCAGGTTGTGGAGTGATTTTTCTATGACCGCAGACAGGACAGGTACTGCAGCATCAATTCAAAGTGACAGGAGACAACATTTGTCCAGTATGGTTACAAACTATTTTTCATCCCTTATCGACGTTCTCCCTCAACCGTCATTCCCATTTGATTACTGGGCATCCAAATTAGACACCTGGCCAGAATTGGCAGAATATGCATTGCAGGAGCTTGCTTGCCCGGCAGCTAGTGTCCTATCAGAAAGAGTATTCAGTGCTGCAGGTTCAATACTAACAGAAAAAAGGACTCGTCTGGCTACCCAAAATGTAGATGATCTAACCTTCATTAAAATGAACCACAACTGGATTTCAAAATCTTTTGCCCCACCCTGCCCGGCTGACACCTAGCTTTCCTATGAAAAGGTCTTGCCTGTGGACTATTCTGAATGACTTTTCCAATCTCGTAATTTTCTTCACCTGATTGTCCAGCATACGACATGTTTCCACCTCACGAAATGGCCAAACTCCCCACACGGGGCCGTGCTATCGCCACTTTGCGCTTGGACCCTTGAGAGTGCTGTTTGTCTGAAGAGGTGGGTGTGGCCGCTTTTGGTCGACGGCACTGCCACTGGGTCCCTCATAGTACAATAAAGTGTCTCTGGCGGTGGTGGTGCGCACCCAACGTCAGACACACCGTTGTAATATGAGGGGCCCTGTGCCTGTACCGCCGGCCACAAGACAGTTCCCCCCCCCAGCTCAAACAGTGCTCTACCACTAGCAAAATTATCTCTCACAGCTTCACCAATGTGTAGTCTAGGCGCTGACATCCTTCAATGCCTGGCACTGACAATACCATTGTTTTGACATTTTTGTTATGTTAGGCCTTCGAAGCCTGTCTGCGGTCCCTTCTTTCTACAACTACTACACTGACCAGGCCACTGCTGGCCGTGTTACCCTGGAACCAATTTAAAAGTGCCTACAGTCAGCCCAATTTTGTTATGTTAGGCCTTCGAAGACTGTCTGCCGTCACTCCTTCCACTAGACTTCCACTGACCATACACTGCTGCCCATGTACCCCTGGAACCAATTTAAAGTGCCTACAGCCAGCCCAATTTTGTTATGTTAGGCCTTGGAAGCCTGTCTGCGGTCACTCCTTCCACTAGACTTCCACTGACCAGACCACTGCTGCCCGTGTACCCCTGGAACCAATTTAAAAGTGCCTACAGCCAGCCCAAGTTTGTTATGTTAGGCCTTCGAAGCCTGTCTGCGGTCACTCCTTCCACTAGACTTCCACTGACCAGACCACTGCTGCCCGTGTACCCCTGGAACCAATTTAAAAGTGCCTACAGCCAGCCCAAGTTTGTTATGTTAGGCCTTGGAAGCCTGTCTGCGGTCACTCCTTCCACTAGACTTCCACTGACCAGACCACTGCTGCCCGTGTACCCCTGGAACCAATTTAAAAGTGCCTACAGCCAGCCCAAGTTTGTTATGTTAGGCCTTGGAAGCCTGTCTGCGGTCACTCCTTCCACTAGACTTCCACTGACCAGACCACTGCTGCCCGTGTACCCCTGGAACCAATTTAAAAGTGCCTACAGCCAGCCCAAGTTTGTTATGTTAGGCCTTCGAAGCCTGTCTGCGGTCACTCCTTCCACTAGACTTCCACTGACCAGACCACTGCTGCCCGTGTACCCCTGGAACCAATTTAAAAGTGCCTACAGCCAGCCCAAGTTTGTTATGTTAGGCCTTGGAAGCCTGTCTGCGGTCACTCCTTCCACTAGACTTCCACTGACCAGACCACTGCTGCCCGTGTACCCCTGGAACCAATTTAAAAGTGCCTACAGCCAGCCCTATGTTATTATGTTAGGCCTTCGAAGCCTGTCTGCGGTCACTCCTTCCACTAGACTTCCACTGACCAGACCACTGCTGCCCGTGTACCCCTGGAACCAATTTAAAAGTGCCTACAGCCAGCCCAAGTTTGTTATGTTAGGCCTTGGAAGCCTGTCTGCGGTCACTCCTTCCACTAGACTTCCACTGACCATACACTGCTGCCCATGTACCCCTGGAACCAATTTAAAAGTGCCTACAGCCATGTGTTATTATTTTAGGCCTTCGATGCCTGTCTGCGGTCACTCCTTCCACTAGGCCTCCACTGACCACACCACTGCTGCCCGTGTACCCCTGGAACCAATTTAAAATTGCCTACAGCCATGTGTGATTATTTTAGGCCTTCGATGCCTGTCTGCGGTCACTCCTTCCACTAGGCCTCCACTGACCACACCACTGCTGCCCGTGTACCCCTGGAACCAATTTAAAATTGCCTACAGCCATGTTTTATTATTTTAGGCCTTCGATGCCTGTCTGCGGTCACTCCTTCCACTAGGCCTCCACTGACCACACCACTGCTGCCCGTGTACCCCTGGAACCAATTTAAAATTGCCTACAGCCAGCCCAATTTTTTTATTTTAGGCCTTCGATGCCTGTCTGCGGTCCATTCTTTCAACTACTACTACACTGACCAGGGCACTGCTGCCCGTGTACCCCTGGAACCAATTTAAAATTGCCTACAGCCATGTTTTATTATTTTAGGCCTTCGATGCCTGTCTGCGGTCACTCCTTCCACTAGGCCTCCACTGACCACACCACTGCTGCCCGTGTACCCCTGGAACCAATTTAAAATTGCCTACAGCCAGCCCAATTTTTTTATTTTAGGCCTTCGATGCCTGTCTGCGGTCCATTCTTTCAACTACTACTACACTGACCAGGGCACTGCTGCCCGTGTACCCCTGGAACCAATTTAAAATTGCCTACAGCCATGTGTTATTATTTTAGGCCTTCGATGCCTGTCTGCGGTCACTCCTTCCACTAGGCCTCCACTGACCACACCACTGCTGCCCGTGTACCCCTGGAACCAATTTAAAATTGCCTACAGCCATGTTTTATTATTTTAGGCCTTCGATGCCTGTCTGCGGTCACTCCTTCCACTAGGCCTCCACTGACCACACCACTGCTGCCCGTGTACCCCTGGAACCAATTTAAAATTGCCTACAGCCAGCCCAATTTTTTTATTTTAGGCCTTCGATGCCTGTCTGCGGTCCATTCTTTCAACTACTACTACACTGACCAGGGCACTGCTGCCCGTGTACCCCTGGAACCAATTTAAAATTGCCTACAGCCATGTTTTATTATTTTAGGCCTTCGATGCCTGTCTGCGGTCACTCCTTCCACTAGGCCTCCACTGACCACACCACTGCTGCCCGTGTACCCCTGGAACCAATTTAAAATTGCCTACAGCCAGCCCAATTTTTTTATTTTAGGCCTTCGATGCCTGTCTGCGGTCCATTCTTTCAACTACTACTACACTGACCAGGGCACTGCTGCCCGTGTACCCCTGGAACCAATTTAAAATTGCCTACAGCCATGTGTTATTATTTTAGGCCTTCGATGCCTGTCTGCGGTCACTCCTTCCACTAGGCCTCCACTGACCACACCACTGCTGCCCGTGTACCCCTGGAACCAATTTAAAATTGCCTACAGCCATGTGTTATTATTTTCGGCCTTCGATGCCTGTCTGCGGTCACTCCTTCCACTAGGCCTCCACTGACCACACCACTGCTGCCCGTGTACCCCTGGAACCAATTTAAAATTGCCTACAGCCAGCCCAATTTTTTTATTTTAGGCCTTCGATGCCTGTCTGCGGTCACTCCTTCCACTAGGCCTCCACTGACCACACCACTGCTGCCCGTGTACCCCTGGAACCAATTTAAAATTGCCTACAGCCATGTGTTATTATTTTCGGCCTTCGATGCCTGTCTGCGGTCACTCCTTCCACTAGGCCTCCACTGACCACACCACTGCTGCCCGTGTACCCCTGGAACCAATTTAAAATTGCCTACAGCCAGCCCAATTTTTTTATTTTAGGCCTTCGATGCCTGTCTGCGGTCCATTCTTTCAACTACTACTACACTGACCAGGGCACTGCTGCCCGTGTACCCCTGGAACCAATTTAAAATTGCCTACAGCCATGTGTTATTATTTTAGGCCTTCGATGCCTGTCTGTGGTCACTCCTTCCACTAGGCCTCCACTGACCTGTCTACTGCGGCCCGTGTACCCCTTGAACCAACCTAATAAAATATTTAAAAAATTAATTTGATTATAAAAAATAAGATCGTGTTGAGATCTCAAATGCAGACATTTTAACAATCAAAACAAACACACAACAAATATCTGGAACTGTACTACAAAGGTCCAACAGCTACAATTTCTTTCTCCTGCAAGAAGTTAACTGAAAGTTTTTTGGAGTTGTTAACACAGATATGGCATCCACCGAGTGTTGTCCTGTCGCGTCTCCTTTAAATTATTTCCAATAAGATGTTAAACTATTAATTTAATAAAATCAATAATTAAAAAAATAATTGAGTAAGTCAAAAGCACATTGCAAATAAACATTAATTACAAATCAAGAAGCATGGCGCGTCCGAGGGTGAGTAGATACCGAATAAGAATATAATCACCCTCGGACGCGCAATGCTTATTTACAACAGCCTTCCTTCCTAAGAATCAGCCCTTCCGTGGTGTAGAGAGAGGTTGTGTTACACTCCAAGGTGTTCCCCAGGTTGCCTTTCCTGAGCTTCGATCTTCCGGCTCTCGTTTAGTAGCTGTTGGAAACTACGCTGCATTAGGCCTACTAATTGTGTATGGGGTGTAGAGACAGGTTGTGTTACACTCCAAGGTTTTCACCAGGTTGCCTTTCCTGAGCTTCGATCTTCATGCTCTCGTTTAGTAGGTGTCGGAAAGTAGGCTGCATTAGGCCTACAAATTGGGTATGGGGTGGAGAGAGATGGTGTGTTACACTCCAAGGTGTTCCCCAGGTTTCCTTGCCATTGCTTCGGTCTTCCGACTCTCGTTTAGTAGTTGTAGAAAAGTACACAGCATTAGGCCTACAAAATGGGTATGGGGTGGAGAGAGATGGTGTGTTACACTCCAAGGTGTTCCCCAGGTTGCCTTTCCTGAGCTTCGATCTTCATGCTCTCGTTTAGTAGGTGTCGGAAAGTAGGCTGCATTAGGCCTAAAAAATGGGGAATGGGGTGGAGAGAGATGGTGTGTTACACTCCAAGGTGTTCCCCAGGTTTCCTTGCCATTGCTTCGGTCTTCCGACTCTCGTTTAGTAGTTGTAGAAAAGTACACTGCATTAGGCCTAAAAAATGGGTATGGGGTGGAGAGAGATGGTGTGTTACACTCCAAGGTGTTCCCCAGGTTGCCTTTCCTGAGCTTCGATCTTCATGCTCTCGTTTAGTAGGTGTCGGAAAGTAGGCTGCATTAGGCCTACAAATTGGGTATGGGGTGGAGAGAGATGGTGTGTTACACTCCAAGGTGTTCCCCAGGTTTCCTTGCCATTGCTTCGGTCTTCCGACTCTCGTTTAGTAGTTGTAGAAAAGTACACAGCATTAGGCCTACAAAATGGGTATGGGGTGGAGAGAGATGGTGTGTTACACTCCAAGGTGTTCCCCAGGTTGCCTTTCCTGAGCTTCTATCTTCAGGCTCTCATTAAATTGTGGTTAAATGGAACAACTGCATTTGGCGTACTAGTTGGTTTGGGGCCTACTATCGGTGTCTGCCACTCCTTGCTGTTCTCCTGGTTTCCTGTCCTGAAATACCATTTTCAGCCTCTCGTTAAGTAGTTGTTAATGTTAGACTGCATTTGGCCTACTAGTTGGGTTGGGGCCTACTATCGGTGTCTGCCACTCCTTGCTGTTCTCCTCCACTGAACAAAGCTGTGCCGCCTGTTTACTACGGTTGCCAATTTTGAACTGCATTTCGACTACTTACTGATTTGGCCCTACTCTCTGTGTCAGCCTCTCATTCCAGTTGTCCTCCACTGCAATGCCCCCTGGTTATTCCTGTGTTACCAATTTTGAACTGCATTTAGCCAACTTTATTCTTTGGGTCTATATCTGTGTTTCCTCCTCATCCTGCCCATTGCCCAGCCAGTGATAGATGAGTCTGCTGGTACATTGACCCATAACGCAACATTCCCCGTGCACGCTACACAACAACATTGTGACCCTGCTGAAAGTCAGGTTGCTCTTCCCGCATACCATACCACCTTACACGGGGACAAAGAGGAAGGTGCAGATGAAAGTGCAGGTTCCTTCATCAGGTGGGGGGAGGAATACTAGTTGGCGACGTCACTGGCACAGGGCCTCTCATAGTACGCAAAAGTGTTGCTGCCGGTGGGAGGCGCCCCCGCCGTGCAAACACACCGCTGTACTTTGAGGGGCCCTGTGCCAGTGCCAATGCCAACGAGTGGGCCCCCCCTGCTTGCTCAGGTTCACAGCACTTGCAAAGTTGAAATACTTACCTCTCCCTGCTCCACTGCCGTGACGTGGTCCAGATTTCCTGGGCCCACTAATTACTTGAACCAGCCCTACCCCCCACAACTTTAGCCAAATGACCCCCAATTTCAAATGCCTTCCAATTATTATAAGGTAAATTACGCTTGACAAGCTTCATTAAGAAGAATGGATGGTTTTGACATTAAAATGGGCACTCTAGGTGTTTTCCTGGCCCCCACTCACTGCCGACTATGCTGCCCCATTGACTTGCATTGGGTTTCGTGTTTCGGTCGATCCCGACTTTACGTCATAATCGGCCGATTTCACTCGACCCGACTTTGGACATAGTCGGGTTTCGCAAAACCCGGCTCGACTCTAAAAAGGTCAAGGTCGCTCAACTCTAGTCCCAGCAGACCTTATGGCCACTAAATTTATTATATTCAGCATCACACAGAGATTATAGTCCAGCAATTCGGGACAGCATAGTGGGTACTCATGGTCAGGGGTGAACCTAGCCACACTGCTGCCTGAGGCGAACTTCAAAATGGTGCCCCCCAAATACATATACAGCCCCTCTATAGGGCTCCCATCTTATATACAGTCCCCCCATACATTACATGAGTGATAACTATTGTACATTCTACAATAGGTCATAAATCAGACAGTATAGTCCTCCATACAGTATTCTGGGCACCACATAGTGCTCCATACAGAATAATGAGCCCCATATATTGCTCCATACAGTATAATGAGCCCCATAAATTGCTCCATACAGTATTATGGGCACCGCATAGTCCTCCATACAGTATTGTGGGCACCGCATAGTGCTCTATACAGAATAACATGCCCCATATATTGCTCCATACAGTATAATGAGCCCCATATATTGCTCCACACAGTATTTTGGGTACCATATAGTGCTACATACAGAATAATGAGCCCCATATATTGCTCCATACAGAATAATGAGCCCCATATATTGCTCCATACAGAATAATAAGCCACATATATTGCTCCATACAGTATTATGGGCACATAGCGCTCTATACAGAATAATATGCCCCATATATTGCTCCATACAGAATAATGATTCCCATATATTGCTCCATGCAGTATAATGTACCCCATATAATACTCCATACAGTATAATGAGCCCTATACCTGTCTATACATCATCACCAGCCCCAGCCCACTGAGCCCAGCACCAGCTATATATACATCAGCCCAGCCACAGCCAGCCCCTGTATATACATCAGCCCAAGCCCCCAGCACCTGTATATACATCAGACCAGCCAGCCCTCAGCCCCTGTATATACATCAGCCCAAGCCCCCAGCACCCGTATATACATCAGACCAGCCATCCCCAGCCCCTGTATATACATCAGACCTGCCAGCCCCTGTATATACATCAGCCCAGCTACAGCCAGCCCCCAGCACGTGACCTGTATATACATCAGCCCAGCCAGCCCCAACCCCTGTATATAAATCAGCCCAGCCACAGCCAGCCCCTGTATATACATCAGCCCAGCCACAGCCAGCCCCCAGCACATGACCTGTATATAAATCAGCCCAGCCAGCTCCCAGTCCCTGTATATACAGCAGCCCAGTCCCAGGCCCTAGCTCAGCACCTGTAGCGATTGCCTCAGGAGCGCACGGGTACTAGGAGCTCCTCCGGATGCCTGAGACCTGATCCTGTTACGTTCAGTGGAGCGCTGCAGCCAGGGGCGGGAGATGGGGAGAGCAGAGCACTCTCTCCGCCTATAAAGAACGTCCTGATGTTCAACATCAGGCATTACTAACCCCTCTGTGCAGGGCACATGGGCCACTGACAAACTTATGTGCGCACCTGTAAAGCCGCAGTGCCCGAAGATTTAAATGGCCGGCGGCAGGAAAAACAGGTGGCCAGGCCTCATCATGATAGGTGTGCGGCATGCCCCTGCTTCTAGGGGGGGGCAGCAGCCCTCCCCTCGCCCCACAGTGGGTACGTCTATGTTCCAAGCAGCTTTAGATGTGAATGGAGGAGAAAACCTCCTGAAATTCCCAAGTTCTGCCTCCACCCAGACTACTGCTCTCTGTGCAAAATGGCGCAATGTTGCACCAACGTCCAAACTGCGCCGTTCTTTCTTGATGACTGGTCCCGGTGGCTCTGCCACCCACCTTTTGCCCTTCACAGAAGACATTTTCTCTGCTGGTGTGACCTAGATGCTGTGTGTGAAGGGGGCTGGCGACTTCGGATAGTGGCCCTTTCTCCACCACTGCCTATTACAGAGAAGGGGGCTGGCTACCATTGAAGTGAGTGGGGATCTGACTCCTATCACCATCACGGCCCGTGCATGCACAGAGAAGGGGCCTGGCTTGGGTACTGAAATGCGCGGTCAGCCAGCCCCACATTGCTCTGGTCTCCTGATGGTAGAACGCTGCCTCCTGTGTCGGCACAAGCCTTTGGTTGAGCTGCCGGGTGGAGATTGGTGAAGAATATCAGTTGAATTGTATTTCTAACACAAAGAGCGCAAAGACCCCGCAGTCCTCGGTCCTGGATGTGAGCATACAGGCTGCAATTCGCAGTGACGTGTCTGTGTTCTGGATTGCAGCTCTCTGCTGACATCTGCTTTCTCCCATTACTGGACCCGCAGCAAAATCCGCAGCGTGTGCACATACCCTTATAGCGGACACTAACCTGCAGGGGCAGAGCTCAGATCAAAGAGAGCATGTTGTATTTGTCATATATCTGAGCGCTGCGCTATTACATCTTGTATCTCAGCGCTGCACTGTGTACGGTGTATACATCGTGTATCTCATCTCTGTACTATATAGTCCTGTATCTTAACTCTGCGCTGTATCCGTCGTGTAACTCAGCGCTGCGCTGTGTACGGTGTATACGTCGTGCATCTCCGCTCTGTACTGTATAGTCCTGTATCTCAGCTGTGTGCTGTATTCGTCGTGTATCTCAGCGCAGCGCTGTGTACAGTATATACAGTGCCTACAAGTAGTATTCAACCCCCTGCAGATTTAGCAGGTTTACACATTTGGAATTAACTTGGCATTGTGACATTTGGACTGTAGATCAGCCTGGAAGTGTGAAATGCACTGCAACAAAAAAGAATGTTATTTCTTTGTTTATTTTTTTTTTTTAAATTGTGAAAAGTCTTTTCAGAGGGTCATTTATTATTCAACCCCTCAACCCACCAGAATTCTGTTTGGTTCCCCTAAAGTATTAAGAAGTAGTTCAGGCACAAAGAACAATGAGCTTCACATGTTTGGATTAATTATCTCTTTTTCCAGTCTTTTCTGACTATTTAAGACCCTCCCCAAACTTGTGAACAGCACTCATACATGGTCAACATGGGAAAGACAAAGGAGAATTCCAAGGCCATCAGAGACAAGATCGTGGAGGGTCACAAGGCTGGCAAGGGGTACAAAACCCTTTCCAAGGAGTTGGGCCTACCTGTCTCCACTGTTGGAAGCATCATCCGGAAGTGGAAGGCTTATGGAACTACTGTTAGTCTTCCACGGCCTGGACAGCCTTTGAAAGTTTCCTCCCGTGCCGAGGCCAGGCTTGTCCGAAGAGTCAAGGCTAACCCAAGGACAACAAGGAAGGAGCTCCGGGAAGATCTCGTGGCAGTGGGGACATTGGTTTCAGTCAATACCATAAGTAACGTACTCCACCGCAATGGTCTCCGTTCCAGACGAGCCCGTAAGGTACCTTTACTTTCAAAGGGTCATGTCAAGGCTCGTCTACAGTTTGCTCATGATCACTTGGAGGACTCTGAGACTGACTGGTTCAAGGTTCTCTGGTCTGATGAGACTAAGATCGAGATCTTTGGTGCCAACCACACACGTGACGTTTGGAGACTGGATGGCACTGCATACGACCCCAAGAATACCATCCCTACAGTCAAGCATGGTGGTGGCAGCATCATGCTGTGGGGCTGTTTCTCAGCCAAGGGGCCTGGCCATCTGGTCCGCATCCATGGGAAGATGGATAGCACGGCCTACCTGGAGATTTTGGCCAAGAACCTCCGCTCCTCGATCAAGGATCTTAAGATGGGTCGTCATTTCATCTTCCAACAAGACAACGACCCAAAGCACACAGCCAAGAAAACCAAGGCCTGGTTCAAGAGGCAAAAAATCAAGGTGTTGCAGTGGCCTAGTCAGTCTCCTGACCTTAACCCAATTGAAAACTTGTGGTAGGAGCTCAAGATTAAAGTCCACATGAGACACCCAAAGAACCTAGATAACTTGGAGAAGATCTGCATGGAGGAGTGGGCCAAGATAACTCCAGAGACCTGTGCCGGCCTGATCAGGTCTTATAAAAGACGATTATTAGCTGTAATTGCAAACAAAGGTTATTCCACAAAGTATTAAACCTAGGGGTTGAATAATAATTGACCCACACTTTTATGTTTAAAATTTATAAAAATTTAACTGAGCAACAAAACTTTTTGGTTTGTAAGATTTACGCATCTGTTAATAAATCCTGCTCTTGTTTGAAGTTTGAAGGCTCTAACTTATTTGCATCTTATTAAGGCTACGTTCACATTAGCGTTTCCCGACGCAGCGTCGGGAAACGCTGCAGCGACGCATGCGTCATGCGCCCCTATATTTAACATGGGGGACGCATGGACATGCGTTGTGCTGCGTTGTGCGACGCATGCGTTTTTTTTGCCGCAAGCGTCGGGCGCAGAAAATGCAACAAGTTGCATTTTTCTTGCGTCCAAATTTCGGCAAAAAACGACGCATGCGTCGCAAAACGCAGCGTTTTTGCATGCGTTTTGGTGCGTTTTTATTTGCGTTGTGAACGTAGCCTAAACCTGCTAAATCTGCAGGGGGTTGAATACTACTTGTAGGCACTGTAAATCGTGTATCTCAGCTCTGCACCATATCCGTCATGTATCTCAGCACTGCGCTTTATCCATTGTGTATCTCTCAGCTCTGTTATATGTACGGTGTATATATTGGGTATCTCAAATCTGTGCTGTATCCATCGTGTCTCTCAGCTCTGCGCTGTGTCCGGTGTATACATTGTATATGTTGTGTATCTCAGCTCTGTACTATATAGTCCTGTATCTTAACTCTGCGCTGTATCCGTCGTGTATCTCAGAGACGCATTGTGTACGGTGTATACATCGTGTATATCAGCACAGCACTGTGTACAGTGTATACATCGTGTATCTCAGTTCTGCACCGTATCTGTCGTGTAACTCAGCCCTGCGCTGTGTACGGTGTATACGTTGTGTATCTCCGCTCTGTACTGTATAGTCCTGTATCTCAGCTGTGCGCTGTATCTGTCGTGTATCTCAGTGCAGTTCTGTGTTCAGTATATACATCGTGTATCTCAGCTCTGCGCCGTATCCATCATGTATCTCAGCACTGCGTTGTATCCATCATGTATCTCAGTTCTGCGCTGTATCCGTCGTGTATCTCAGCTCTGCGATGTGTATATATCTCGTGTGGTGGGACCTGCGGGGTCTCTTATCTCCATGTAAGGACTGCAGCGGAATGAGAAGAATATCACCTAAGACGAGTCCATGATGAGGGAGGCAGTTTGGTGGAGTGGGGGGGAGGGAAGTGGCCATATAGTGCTCAGATAACAGGACTTCAAAGGCAGAGTCTGCACACACACAGACACACAACACAGCCCTGCAGACCCCCCAGTGAGTGACAGAGCCCTGCAGCAGGCAGTGCCTGGGCGGGAGATCATGTTTACTCACTCTACTGCTCTGTGAGTGTCGGCCAGCACCGTTACAGTCACCTTCCGGTCCGGACAAACTCTGTTCGGGGATGACATTAGGTTGTGGGTTGTGAGGAGGGGCACGCGCACCGCACTAGTTACACTCTGTCAGCAAATGTCAGGGATTATGGAGAGTTGGCACCACGTGTTCTGACCATCGCTCATCCGCCCCCTGTCTTTCAGGGATGACTGGTGCCTGAGGCAAAGGGCTCAACTTGCCTCATGATAGCGGCACCCCTGTGTTATGACCTGGTGGTTAAGAGGCCACACTGATATGACCTGGTGGCTAAAACGCAACATGGAGTGAGCTCTGAGAAGGTGGTATCTCTACTCACCGCAGTCCCTAATCCTAACATAACACTAGAAATAGCCGTGGGATGTTCCTGACTCTCCCTAGACACCTCTTCACAGCCTAAGAAATAACTACCCCTAAAGAAGGAAATAGAAAGCTATCTTGCCTCAGAGAAAACCCCCAAAAGGAAAGATAGCCCCCCACAAATATTGACTGTGAATGGAGAGGGAAAAGACGTACACAGAAATGAAATCAGAATTCAGCAAAGGAGGCCAATACTAAACTAGATAGACAGAGAGAAAAGGATACTGTGCGGTCAGTATAAAAACTACAAAATCCACGCAGAGTTTACAAAAATGAACTCCACACCGACTCACGGTGTGGAGGGGCAAATCTGCTTTCCCAGAGCTTCCAGCTAGCCAGAAACACACATAGTGACAAGCTGGACAAAAAGAGACATATTTGCAAAGCAATAGAGTCCAAACAAATGGACAAACAAAAACTAGCAAAAACTTATCTTTTGCAGACAAGGACTGGCCATATGAGAATTCCAAGGAGAGAACCAAATCCAACCAAGAACATTGACAGCAGGCATGGACTAAAGCCTAGAGCAGGTTTAAATAACAAACCCAGGCAAGGCGATTAGTGAAGGCAGCTGCTACAGCTACCTAAAGGAGCAGCAGTTCCACTCGAAACCACCAGAGGGAGCCCAAGGGCAGAACTCACAAAAATACCATTAGCTACCACAGGAGGGAGCTCCAGAACGGAATTCACAACAGTACCCCCCCTTGAGGAGGGGTCACCGAACCCTCAACAGAGCTCCCAGGCCGATCAGGATGAGCCAAATGGAAAGCACGAACCAAATCGGCAGCATGAACATCGGAGGCAACAACCCAAGAATTATCCTCCTGGCCATAACCCTTCCACTTGACCAGATACTGAAGCTTCCGCCTCGAAAAACGAGAATCCAATATCTTCTCCACCACATATTTCAATTCCCCCTCAACCAACACTGGAGCAGGAGGATCAACGGAGGGAACCATAGGTACCACATATCTCCGCAACAAGGATCTATGGAACACATTATGAATGGAAAAGGAAGCTGGAAGGGCCAAACGAAAAGACACTGGATTGATAATTTCAGAAATCTTATAGGGCCCAATAAAGCGAGGCTTGGACTTAGGGGAAGAAACCTTCATAGGAACATGACGAGAAGACAACCAGACCAAATCACCAACACGAAGCCGAGGACCAACACACCGACGACGGTTAGCAAAACTTTGAGCCCTTTCTTGAGACAACGTCAAATTGTCCACCACATGAGTCCAAATTTGCTGCAACCTGTCCACCACGGAATCCACACCAGGACAGTCAGACGGCTCAAGCTGCCCTGAAGAAAAACGAGGATGAAAACCAAAGTTACAAAAGAAAGGCAAAACCAAGGTAGCAGAACTAGCCCGATTATTAAGGGCAAATTCGGCCAACGGCAAAAAGGTCACCCAATCATCCTGATCAGCAGACACGAAGCATCTCAAATAGGTTTCCAAGGTCTCATTGGTTCGCTCCGTTTGGCCATTTGTCTGAGGATGGAATGCTGAAGAAAAAGACAAATCAATGCCCATTCTAGCACAAAAGGACCGCCAAAACCTAGAAACGAACTGGGAACCTCTGTCAGACACAATTTTCTCCGGAATACCATGCAAACAAACCACATGCTGAAAAAATAATGGAACCAAATCAGAGGAGGAAGGCAACTTAGGCAACGGTACCAAATGGACCAGCTTAGAAAACCGGTCACAAACCACCCAGATGACAGACATCTTCTGAGAGACAGGAAGATCAGAAATAAAATCCATGGAAATATGCGTCCAGGGCCTCTCAGGAATAGGCAAAAGCAACCCGCTGGCACGGGAACAGCAAGGCTTAGCCTGAGCACAGATCCCACAGGACTGCACAAACGAACGCACATCCCGCGACAAGGAAGGCCACCAAAAGGACCTAGCCACCAAATCTCTGGTACCGAAAATCCCAGGGTGACCAGCCAACACCGAACAATGAACCTCAGAAATTACCCTACTAGTCCATCTATCAGGAACAAACAATTTCTCCACAGGACAGCGGTCAGGTTTATCAGCCTGAAACTCCTGAAGTACCCGCCGCAAATCAGGGGAGATGGCAGAAAGAATCACCCCCTCCTTGAGGATCCCAGGCGGCTCAAGAACTCCCGGAGAATCAGGCAAAAACTCCTAGAAAGGGCAAAATCAAAACGTGAGAAAAACAGAGACCACCGAGCCTGTCTAGGATTCAACCGCTTAGCAGACTCGAGGTAAATCAGATTCTTGTGATCAGTCAAGACCACCACGCGATGCTTGGCTCCCTCAAGCCAATGTTGCCACTCCTCAAATGCCCACTTCATAGCCAACAACTCCCGATTGCCGACATCATAATTACGCTCAGCAGGCGAAAACTTTCTGGAGAAGAAAGCACACGGTTTCATCAAAGAGCCATCAGAATTTCTCTGAGACAAAACGGCCCCTGCCCCAATCTCAGAAGCATCAACCTCAACCTGAAAAGGGAGAGAAACATCTGGCTGACGCAACACAGGGGCAGAAGTAAAACGACGTTTAAGCTCCTGAAAGGCCTCAACAGCTGCAGAGGACCAATTCACCACATCAGCGCCCTTCCTCGTCAAATCGGTCAGAGGCTTCACCACACTAGAAAAATTAGCAATAAAGCGGCGATAAAAATTGGCAAAGCCCAAAAATTTCTGAAGGCTCTTTACAGATGTAGGTTGAGTCCAATCATGAATGGCCTGGACTTTAACAGGGTCCACTTCAATAGCCGAGGGGGAAAAAATGAAACCCAAAAAAGAAACCTTCTGAACTCCAAAGAGGCACTTAGACCCCTTCACAAACAACGCATTACCACGAAGGACCTGAAATACCATCCTAACCTGCTTTACATGAGACCCAATCATCGGAGAAAACCAAAATATCATCCAAATACACAATCATGAATTTATCCAGATAATTCCGGAAGATATCATGCATAAAGGACTGAAATACCGATGGAGCATTAGAGAGCCCGAATGGCATCACAAGATATTCAAAATGGCCTTCGGGCGTATTAAATGCTGTTTTCCATTCATCACCTTGCTTAATACGCACGAGATTATACGCCCCTCGAAGGTCGATTTTAGTAAACCAACTGGCACCCTTAATCCGAGCAAACAAATCAGAAAGTAAAGGTAAAGGGTACTGGAATTTGACAGTGATCTTATTGAGAAGGCGATAATCTATACAGGGTCTCAAGGAGCCATCCTTCTTGGCAACAAAAAAAAATCCCGCTCCCAATGGTGACGAAGACGGGCGAATATGCCCCTTCTCCAAGGACTCCTTTACATAACTCCGCATAGCGGCATGCTCTGGCACAGACAGATTGAAAAGTCGGCCCTTAGGGAACTTACAGCCAGGAATCAAATTAATGGCACAATCGCAGTCCCTATGAGGAGGCAGGGAACTGGACTTGGGCTCATCAAATACATCCTGGAAATCCGACAAAAACTCAGGAACTTCAGAAGAAGGGGACGAGGAAATGGACATCAAAGGAATATCACTATGTATCCCCTGACAACCCCAACCAGTTACAGACATAGATCTCCAATCCAGCACTGGGTTATGTACCTGTAACCATGGAAAACCCAGCACAACAACATCATGCAAATTATGCAACACCAAAAAGCGAATATTTTCCTGATGTGCTGGAGCCATGTACATGGTTAACTGAGTCCAATACTGAGGTTTATTCTTGGCCAATGGCGTAGCATCAATCCCCCTTAAAGGAATAGGACTCTGCAAAGGCTCCAAGGAAAAACCACAGCGCTTGGCAAATTCTAAGTCCATTAAGTTCAGGGCAGCGCCAGAATCCACAAATGCCATAACAGAAAAGGACGACAATGAGCAAATCAGGGTAACAGACAAGAGAAATTTAGGCTGTACAGTACTAATGGTAACAGACCCAGGAACCCTCCTAGTACGCTTAGGGCAATCAGAAATAGAATGAGCAGAATCACCACAGTAAAAACACAGGCCATTCTGACGTCTGAATTTCTGTCTTTCTGCTCTAGTCAAAATCCTATCACATTGCATAGAGTCAGGACTTTGCTCAGAGGACACTGCCATATGGTGCACCACCTTGCGCTCACGCAAGCGCCGATCAATCTGAATGGCTAGAGACAAAGATTCACTCAAACCGGTAGGCGTAGGAAAGCCCACCATAACATCTTTAAGGGTTTCAGAAAGACCTTTTCTGAAAATAGCAGCCAGAGCCTCTTCATTCCACTTTTGTGAGCACAGACCATTTTCTAAATTTCTGGCAGTATAACTCTGCCGCTTCTTGACCCTGACACAGGGCCAACAGTGTTTTCTCAGCATGCTCTACTGAGTTAGGTTCGTCATACAACAATCTGAGGCGCTTGAAAAAATGCATCCACACTCAACAATGCCGGATCCCCTGTTTCAAGAGCAAAAGCCCAGTCTTGAGGATCACCACGCAGTAAGGATATGATGATTTTTACTTGCTGAATGGGATCACCAGAAGAACGGGGTTTCAAAGCAAAAAACAATTTGCAGCTATTTTTAAAGTTCAAAAACTTGAATCTGTCCCCAAAAAACAAATCAGGAGTAGGAATTCTAGGCTCTAGAGCCGGAGTCTGGACAATATAATCTTGGATACTCTGGACTCTTGCAGCAAGTTGATCCACACGAGAAAACAAACTCTGAACCTCCATACCAGACCATATATCCAACACCACCCAGATATCAAGAGGAAAAAAAAGACAGAACAGAGCACAGAAAAAAAATGGTTCAGAACGTTCTTTTCCTTCTTTTGAGATGCATTTAATTCATTTCGGGCCTGCTGTACTGTTATGACCTGGTGGTTAAGAGGCCACACTGATATGACCTTGTGGCTAAAACGCAACATGGAGCGAGCTCTGAGAAGGTGGTATCTCTACTGACCGCAGTCCCTAATCCTAACAACAACACTAGAAATAGCCGTGGGATGTTCCTGACTCTCCCTAGACACCTCTTCACAGCCTAAGAAATAACTACCCCTAAAGAAGGAAATAGAAAGCTATCTTGCCACAGAGAAAACCCCCAAAAGGAAAGATAGCCCCCCACAAATATTGACTGTGAATGGAGAGGGAAAAGACGTACACAGAAATGAAATCAGAATTCAGCAAAGGAGGACAATACTAAACTAGACAGACAGAGAGAAAAGGATACTGTGCGGTCAGTATAAAAACTACAAAATCCACGCAGAGTTTACAAAAATGAACTCCACACCGACTCACGGTGTGGAGGGGCAAATCTGCTTTCCCAGAGCTTCCAGCTAGCCAGAAACACACATAGTGACAAGCTGGACAAAAAGAGACATATTTGCATAGCAATAGAGTCCAAACAAATGGACAAACAAAATCTAGAAAAAACTTATCTTTTGCAGACAAGGACTGGCCATATGAGAATTCCAAGGAGAGAACCAAATCCAACCAAGAACATTGACAGCAGGCATGGACTAAAGCCCAGAGCAGGTATAAATAACAAACCCAGGCAAGGCGATTAGTGAAGGCAGCTGCTACAGCTACCTAAAGGAGCAGCAGTTCCACTCGAAACCACCAGAGGGAGCCCAAGGGCAGAACTCACAAAAATACCATTAGCAACCACAGGAGGGAGCCCCAGAACGGAATTCACAACACCCCTGCTCATGGTTATGAGCATCTGAATCTGGCCTTAGACTGGCAGTACTTATCAGTCACATATTATAATTCTTTTTTTTCTTGTCATTAAAGTAGATTTCCGGGAAGAGCTAATTGTCCAGAATTAACCCTCATTCAGATGTACATTTTTCACGTGTGTGTTCTATCTGTGATTATCATGGATATAACACATGCCTATTTTAGTCTATGGGAATTTTCACAGGTCCATGTTATTTTGCAATTGTGCATAAAAAAAATAATGCGGAAAGTCGCAAGGGTGCCCTAGAGACTGTTTCCGCCAAATACAGCGTTTGCCCCCTTACCGGTAAGACCAAGGTTGGACTGTGTGTGGACCCCAAACTGATCTAGAGGACATATCTCTTGTAATGTACTAACCAATATATCTCTATTCATAGAATTGCCTGTAAATGATACTGTGAATATTGTACTTGTGCGACTTATCTGTGATAATGATCTTTCCCGCATTTAACCCTGTTAAGTAAAGTAGAAGTAGATTGTTGATCCCGCTTGTTGTCTCCGCTGTTGCATTCTTATCACCTGCTTACACATACATTTTTAATACAAATTGCAGTGGTTTTCTGTTTTGCTTTTTTTTTGGCGAATGCAATCTTTGCAATGACCCCACAAATATCTTAAAATGGTTCTAGTCTCTACATTATGTAACAATTATTGGCATTTGTTAAAAAAGCCCTAGACCCTGTTCACACTTCATTTATGCATTGTATTTGGGGGTTCTGTCTGATTCAGACAATCCAAACCCGAAAGAGACAGAGAACTGTAACACAAATGGAGCTCAAATGGATTCAGTTTGTGATTTTTTTTCTTCCTGAAAGTATCCATCATTTCAGATTCTGTTGTTTCAAAAGGGCAAAGAACAGAAGTCTGCTACGTTTCTGTGCCTATCTGAAAAATGAGACACTTTCAGAAAAAAACACAAGCAAAGTTCATTTGAACTCTGTTCATGCCATAGCAGACTATGACTCTATTGCGGGTTCATTTGAATCCCGTTTTTAGAGATATTCAGACAGAAGCCCCAAGCGCATTACAAAATGGCAGTATGAGCAAATCCTTAGCAGGATCTCAAAACACTTTAAAATGGCATGTGCTGCAGATGTTACATACAAAGATTTTACTTAATGATTCACAGAATCATAACTGGAAGTTGCATTTCTGCAGCATGGTATTGGTTATCTATGGGGTGTGCCTTAATGATCTTTGTGCCTTACTGCACATTGTCATATTCCCCTCGCCCTGGTCACTAGGCAGTATCACACTAATACATCAGTTACTGCTGGACAACAGCAACACATGGCTGTTTAGCTTTTTATTGCTGGGACTAGTTGTCTCTTTTTATCCATCTGTATTTTGATGCACTCAGCTGGTAATGTACAGTAACTAGCTCTTTGCTGGGAGCCATGGACAGGTCTCCCTTCGATATAAACTCCATCAGACAGTCTCTGACTTCCAGTTATTTCATTCAGCCTGACAAAGTCATAACTCGAATCCATTACTCTTGTGCAATTTTGTTTACCCAGATTCTGAGTAAGGCTTAAATTCTTGTATTTTGACCACCTGCTGGCTTTCTATTTTTGTCCCATATGTGTTCTCTCGGTATCGACCACACATGGCAACCCTTCTTGCCGTTAACTTGCTACACTGGTGAGCAGATGACATTGTAGCCCCAGTGCAGGAGTCCCTGTGTAAGTCCAGTTCCAGTGCAGGGGTTAAAGTTTGAAAGCCACATCAAACCATTGGATGTAGTAAATAAAGTGGCTTGCACTAAGCCTATCCATAGGAGCCTTATTATTAGCTGCCAGGCTATATGAGGAGTGTACCCGTGACAAAGACAGCCAACATATTATTGTGAGGAGGAGAAAATTGGCTCATCCCCTGGGGCACCTATAGAAGATATCTTCGTATGAGACTTATTTTCAATTAAAAAAAAGTCACATCAACACTTTTATCCTCTTAATATATTGCAATCATATTATTTAGCACTGTGCACTTACAATTGCTCATTTTGCCTTTCTATCCCTTTAATGCTTCTCTTTCATCTGTTTTTAAAAGGAAGAAACGGGAAGTCTCTTTTCCCTGCATAAGTCATCCACATCTTCAACTCCTGACAGAGCAGCTTCACTACCCCCCACCCGCCAGGTTCTGCCCCTCCCCCACCAGGGACTTTACAATGATTACTCAACAAAAAAAAGAGACTCCCAGTTTCTACATAGAGCTCAAAAGGTCTCAGCTAGACAGTTTTTAATCACGTGATGTCATGGACCTAAAGGAAAACAAAAAGAATTAACTGGGTAGAATAGCAAAATTAGAAATTGTAAGTACTCAGCCCTATATAATATGATGTCTGCAATGTATTAAGAGGATAAAAATTTTGATAACAGTGCTTCTTGAAGAGGAATCATAGGAAAAGAGGTAGAGTTGAGCAAATAAATCCATAGGACCCTGGTCCAGTGGCCACCACATGGGAGACCTGCGAAACTCCTCCTAGCTGCTGCAATTCCAGGATCCCCTTTTGGCCAGCCAGCCTGATGCACACATATCATTGCTCCGAGTTGGAGGTGTCTGCAGAAAGGAGGCAGTTCGAGAGCAGAGTTCGCAGAGCTCCAATTTGCTGGTCACAAAACATTGATATGGCCGATGGCAAATGGCCATGCAAATTGTATAGCTCCATTCTAAAAAGAATAGCTCAAGCAATTATTTTACATTTTTTTATGTAAATTTTCCGTATTAAAATTTTCCTTCCCTGAATATTAGCGCTGCTAGAAGTGTCTGCTTATCTGCCTTTGTCTGTTGAAAAGTAGACTCAGCTGAACCAAGTCTGCATACTTATGGAAGGCATAGGGTGAATAGTTGTCAAAAAGTTATTTGTGTGAGCAGCATCAATCTTACTAGATGACACAAACAATTTATGAAAGTCATCTAAATAGCTTTTCTCTAAGATATGCCTGAGAAATTACAGAGACAAATGTCAGATCTCTCCTGCTGTTTCTCATACTTTACCTGAATGGGAGCTTTACAAGAAGGGCAAGGCTTGGAGTTTTCTCCTATCCACTCCACATTCTTTATATTTTCAACAACCTTTTTAAGTTGTTCAAATCTCATCTCTAGTAATCGCTTTCCTTTCTTATCAGCAGCCTGATGCTCTTTAAGTAATTCAGCAAGTTTTTCTAAGGGTAATCAAGAAAACAGAACATATCTTTATTATAGGGCATGTTTTTCTCTGAAATTGTTGGCATATTCAAAGGATCCATATGCCATAAATATCTGAATATCTGATAGATGCACCCAGTGTCGGACTGGGGTGCCAAGGGCCCGCCGGTAACATTGACTTTGAGGGGGGACCACGTTTCACCCGCATACAAATATTATATGACCCTCATTCACAAATTTACCTATATCTCTATATAATAATAAACTGGGTAGTTTGGTTAACGAATGAGATGCTGTTTTTTTCTGTACAGAGTGAATAAAGTGAATTATGCCAAATACTGCCCACACAGTGTGGTTGGGGGCCCAGATCTTCCCAGGGGCCCACTGGGAGATTCCCCTGTTCCCCAATGGGCCAGTCCAAGCCTGGATGCACCCTTTTCATGAATTAGGTCCTGTTTCTTGCCATTGAGAAAAGAGAGGTGGTTACGCATGTACGTCTTTATTTAATTCTATAGGAGTTCTGAAAATAGTCAAGCAAACTTTTCAAGCGGATCCATTCTCGAGATGGGTATGGATCCCAGATATCCGGTGAATATGGTATAAGTGTTCAAGATGGGAATACAACTTAGAGTAAAAAACAGGAAATCTAGCCCCAAAAGCATGGCAAAATAAAATCCACAGAAAGAAGCATCGGTATGGCTTTTGCAAATAAATTTGCAAAAATTTCTACATTTGTTTTTTTTTCAGTCAAGATGGGGTGCAGAGTGAAAATGACCTTTTTTTGAATTTACCAAATGGCTGCAATGAAACAAAGTGTGAAAAATGTAAAGGGGTCTGAATGTTAGTACAGATGCATGAGATACAGAACATACCTGAGTTCACTGTGCAATTGGTGATTCCATGAAAGGTCTTTTTGCAATAAACACAAAATGCATATTGGCAGACTGTACAAATACCCATTTCACCCTGTGGCTCCAGCATGACTGGTGTCTGACAGCTTGGACGTGGGCAGAACGAAATGTCCGCCATTAAATCCAATCCTGACTTCAGGAGAAGATAATCATAGCGGCAGAAAAGTTGCTCCCCTACCAGATCCTTTACCTGCAAGTACACATGCACATGAGTAATTTACTATCTGTACTCAAAAATGAAATTCAGACCAGCTGACATGATACAATATTATCACTAGCAATAAATGGATAACATTGGTATAATGTCCTGATAAAGAAATATATGAATATTAAGCTCTTTTTGCTTATAATCAGTAAGGGAAAATTTATCAAGCTAACTGCACAAGATGGTTGGGGTAATTTGACCCGTCAAAAATCTCTTTCGTAATGTGCAATATAATTATGATGTGTTTCAGACACTTTCAGCATCTTTGTACTACAAGCGGAAAGGCTTTTTGGAAAGGAGATGGCTTAAGATGAAACATTGTTCATCAAAATTTTGGCACCAAATAAACCAAATAACATGGTGTAAATTTAGCCTAGAAAGTCGAAATATGTGCCAGACTTATCAAATGGCATGAGTCACCGTGATAAATCTGGCACACTTTTAACACTGTGTAGTATAAATTTGCACTGTATAACAAATGCACAGCATTGATAAATGTGCCCCAGTGTGTGTAAATGGGCTTCTAAAAATCTTTGCTTTGCAATACAAATGTGTTCTTATGTATAATTGTGAATAAAATTAAATTAGCTACAATCAAAACCTTCACGGAGACCTCATTTACCTGAGCTGGTGTTGCAACAGATTTGCACTCTGGTTCAGGGCAGTTTAGTGCATGAACTTGTCCGTCCTTAATCTGGATTTCGAAGTAGTCTTTGAGACAGCAGTTACAGTACACATGCTGGCAGTCCTTAAAGTGGGTGCACTCACTGCCCAGCTTCTCCATAAAACAGATATTGCACAAGAACTGTTGACTGTCGAAAACCTTCTTCTCCTGAGCTTCAATTGAATCCAAGATGCACTTGACCAGGGCAGACACTGACTGCACGTCCTGTATGGCCCGTTTGTCAATTGATCCTCTTTCCAATAAGACTCCATCAGCAGAGGTCTTTTCAGGGGGTTGCATCCAGTTTTGCAAACCATTGCTAGACAGCTCAATTTCATATGGAGATTTTATATTCAAGAAATCAAGTGTCTTCTCCTTTAGAAACTGAATCCATGGAAACAAGACAACACATCCACTGTTCTCCTCCCATAGATCATCTAAATGCTGACATAACAGAGTGAGCTGAAATAATAAAAAGAAATAAGTAACATGAGCATACTGTTAGGGTAAGAATATATACAGTCATATGTCCAAATCCACCTGAATATTTACATGGGTATGTAAATGTAGTATTTAAAAATAACAGAGTTTTTACCCTGAGACTTATATATTTTTTTCTAACTAATAATATACTTTCAATATGCACATTTTTTTTTCTCTTTAAGGTCACACAAAATGTTTTTTACACTGAAACTATTTTTAAAAAATCGCTTGAAAAAAATGCTGAAACATAAGGGTAAGGCCAGATGGTACAATCGGTTAGCAGCTAAGATGTGGGGGAACAGTTGCTGTGTGGCCATAAATGCCATTCAAGTTTTTGCCGGAGAAAAGCTGTTACCCCATCAAATCAAATAATAGTTCAACAGGTTTTCAAAAACTACAAAAGCTACCAGATTATTCTGTCTGTTACCCCATCAAATCATAGTTCAACAGGGTTTCAAAAACTACAACAGCTACCAGATTACTCCGTCTGTCCTGTTACCCCAACAAATCAAATCATAGTTCAACAGGGTTTCAAATACTACAACAGCTACCAGATTACTCCTTTTGTCCTGTTACCCCATCAAATCAAATCATGGTTCAACAGGGTTTCAAAAACTGCAACAGCTACCAGATTACTCCGTCTGTCCTGTTACCCCAACAAATCAAATAATAGTTCAATAGGGTTTCAAAAACTACAACAGCTACCAGATTACTCCTTCTGTCCTGTTACCCCATCAAATCATAGTTCAACAGGGTTTCAAAAACTACAACAGCTACCAGATTACTCTGTCTGTCCTGTTACCCCAACAAATCAAATAGTTCAACAGGGTTTCAAAAACTACAACAGCTACCAGATTACTCCTTCTGTCCTGTTACCCCATCAAATCAAATAATAGCTCAACAGGGTTTCAAAAACTACAGCAGCTACCGACAATCCTATCCTAATTGTTTTGGCATTCTTTGGTTTTCTTTTGATGCTTTCTCAGAACATCCATGTCCACTGCTAACGACTGTGTCAGTGGACAAAAAAAGTGGATGCTCTGGGAAGGATTTAAACGAACATCTGGAGGCACCGTAACTAGTAGTTAACAGCAGTGCCTACACACAGGAACATTTTTTTTTTAAATAATCTAATTGAATAATTGAAATGGTTGTGTGAAGAACCAGAAAAATTTACTATTTAATCATGGGACATCGCTTTTAAAGGTTCATCATGACATGTTCCAACGGATGTTTTATACTATATATTCTACTTTAGAGATACTGCTTTTAGAAGGCTTAAGACACTATGAAGAAAACCACCCTCTTCCCCAAATATTAAGCAGCGTGTGTAAGGAATCCTGTTAGTATAATAAATGAAAAGTAACCTGCGTAGGAGAAAGCCACTTGCAGCTTAATGTGAAGTTCGGGGGTGCAGAGGATGGGTAATCTGGGGGAAGTTCAAAGTTCAGCACAATGGGTGGCAGAAAGGGCACAGAGTTCTCAAAGTCATCTGCAAAAGAGTTTGTTGCACTGTTGCCTTAGGGGGGAAAAGAGAACAAAACGACTTTTAGGATTTCAATTACTGAATAAATGACAGCAGCATCTTTACTTCATGTTACCAAAGAACGGTTTATGTTTTATGCAGCATAAGGATTTGACTTATACATGGCTTTATACCGTCTGTCTGTACATGTATTGTGCATTAGGGAATTGCCATAATCTTCTTTTCAGAATACATTCCAGTTTTAACGTGTCATTTGGATAGCACATGGAATGACATCAGTAGGTGTCTGGGATCTAGGACCCACACCAGATATACCACTCCTTTTAGGCACCAGCAGCTTGTGAATTTTGCTTTCAAATGGGTTTGTGTTCTTAGTATATGGTTACAATTGAAAACTAGCAGGGGAAAAAGCCATGACCATTGGACTGGTTGTTTCTAAGTAAATGACATCAGATATTGCATCTGACATGTGGAAGTCAAAGCCACACTTCAAATATCAAGACGCTTGTCTGCAGGAGGTAAGAACAGAATAGGTTTGTGCTAGAGGAGGCAAATTGTGGTCTGCATGTGACATTGTATCATGGGGGGCATTGTGGTAGTCATGGGGGAATTATGGCTATCACGGGGTTCACAATGTGGCAGCCATGGGGCACAATTTGTGGCTTTCATAGGAGTATAATGTGTAAAAGCAAGAAGCCTCAGATAGCAAACTTTGCAGAGCTGTTTCACAGCTGGAAGAAACCTTCATGGTTGCATGGGCTAAATGGAAAAAATAGAAAAGTGAATAACTTCGATGAGAAAACCTGCACATCCTTGGATTTAACTGTTCTCTTTTGTTTGACTATTTTGACCGCTCCTTTAGTAATCTAGTTTGATAATGATTATTCATGATACCAAAGTACCGTAATACATTTGGTATGTATTATATGAAATATATTACAGATTTGCTAGGAAAATGCTTGCAAGTATGTCCAAGTATCTGTTGTAAAATCCACAGTGGTCGATCTGCAGAAAATCTTTCTATGAACTAGCGGAGACTTTTCTTTAAAAAGAACAAGCTTCCTAATAGTTTTCATGGTGGTCTTGGTGCATCCTGGCCCACTGTGATGTACCGCGACCAGTCGGAAAGTCCTGCCATGCTAAGTCCTGGGATCCATTTGCACCAACAGTGGTCCATACCAGCGCTGTGTGTTTCACACAGATTTATTTTCACCCTGCTAAGAGATGAGAAATCTCCAGTGGAAGTATTCACTTGTGAATTTTGCAGATCTAAAAGAAACTCAACTCTTCTTTACTCTGGATGTAAAGCCCCATATATGTAAATAGGGGGATTCCTCAATAGAAAAAAGCAACTCAGGTGTTATTGGCACGAATATAAAAGCCTAGTTTGGTTGAAATTCTGACTGCCCTCTCTTCCCGTCTTCTCTCAGTGTTTATTGGTGGGATGGTTGGAGGAGGATTCACATCAGATGAGATTTTCTGGAATTTGTTAAAAGCAGAACTCTTACTCTTCCTTTTTGAATAGAGTCACTGCTGCATACTGATTTGCGAATCTGATTATTTCTAACTGCTGACAATGCCAGAATAGCTACGCTCCCACGTTTCAATATACATTTACATTGTTTTTAACTATTTGTACTTTTGTACTCACTTTTTATAGCTATTACAAATTCTGAAGGTAACTGTAGAAACAAGTGAATTTCCCCTCCTTTAGTAGCATCTTGCCTTTTAAATTCCTCCTTTGAAAAGATATTTGCAAGGGCTAAAAGTTCATCCTCTTGTGCCTCTTGATCTTCTCTTGACATTGGTTATCTGTGACAGTCAAAAAAACAGGATTTATAAAAAAAATATACCGTATATCTACTGTAAGATTCAATTTATCCATTTTTTCATCACAGCAATTGCCTTCATGACACAACAATAATTTTTCCATATTCATGTAATGTTTTGTTTTGTTTTTATTTGCAATATACTAGATATGTATGATGAACTTACCTGATACTGCCCTGTTGCAGTGCTGACAGCACAGGGACAGTGCTCCTTCCCATGCTGGCTACCAACCAGTGAACAGGGCTCTGGAAGGGAAGTACTCTTTCCTTCTCCATGGCGGTGTGTTCACCGCCCAGACCCAGCCAATACATTTTGTACGGTTACAGCTCATCCTGCTGGTTGGTGTGTCACTGTCACCAGCTAGTAGACCAGAGGCAGGATGGGGTTGGCGGTCAATAGGGTATCATGATGCTCTATTTATATACTCATATAACTGCCCTTCCACTGTCAGGTATGGTATTGCCATACTACCATGGTCCACTTAGTAACGAATTAACCTTTGAGTGTGATCCATCTTTGCACCTTATCTATTCTTGTAATGTCTGTCTAGATTTGATCCTTGGGCTGTATGACTACTCTCTCTATCTAACATCAGCGCCTGACCTCCTAGACTTGAACGTGGCTTCCCTGGCTATTCAGCTGAAAGGGAATCTGTCAGTAGGATCAACCCTTTTAAGCTGTCTATATGGACATGCAGGTCATAGGAAGCTGAATAAAATGATACCTGGATATCTGCGATCTGATGTCTCATTCTAGAGAAATCCATGTTTTTCTAATACGTAAATAACCTTCCAGGCTATGGGGAGGACGTTACCTGGAAGATAACTCTGTCTCCAGAGCTTGTTTTACATGAAGGGGGAGGTACTAGTGAGAGCCATGTAATTAACACAGAAAAGGAGAAATTAACTTTGTCTCCTTGCAAACACATTGTTTGCAGCTCTCTGAGCTCTGCTGTATTGCAACAATATTACAACTCTGTCTGCCTGTGAGATGGAAGCTGAAGCTGAGAGGAACCAGCAGATGTGTCAGTTATAATCACACACAGCTCTGCAGTGAGATCAGGAGAGCAGAGAGCGGCCATTACATATCACACTGGTAACTCCCCCTCCTTATAAATCAAGGTCTGGAGGCAGAGGTATCATCCAGGCACCATCCTCCCCATAGCCTGGAAGAGGTCATTTACATAAAGTTATGTAAGAGGATTTATCCACATCAAGGCATCTGATATGAGGCATACAGTAGTTGAGATAGGTGGTGACAGATTACCTTTAAATAATATGAATTTCAGGTGTGTTGATACTGATTATTAGGGTTTTTTGTGTTAGATTTTTAACCAACACCTTTTTCAATCAGGTATACGTTTTCCCTTTTTTAGTATTCTCAGTTTTGTTTTTGTCCCACTAGGGAACTTGACCATTTATAAACTTGATTTATATTTATAATGTAATATGCAGTATAATGACTGCAAGTTTACAGCTATCCTACATCCTATTTGGCTTTTCCGGTCTTGGGTGTATAGTTGTCATTGTGGTCTGTATGCCTTTATATTTTTCATTCTGCGTTAAAGGGAATCTGTCACCCCAAAATTTGCCTATAAGCTAAGGCCTCCGGCATCAGGGGCTTATCTACAGCATTCTGTACATTAATGCTGTAGATAAGCCCCTGATGTAACCTGAAAGATAAGAAAAACAAGTTGTATTATACTCACCCAGGGTTGGTCCCGGTGCGGTGAGGTCCGGTCCGATGGGCGTCGCAGGTCTGGTACAGCGCCTCCCATCTTCATGCGATGACGTCCTCTTCTTTGCTTCCTGCCGCAGCTCCTGCGCAGATGTTCTCTATCTGCCCTGTTGAGGGCAGCGTAAAGTACTGCAGTGTGCAGGCACCGGGCCTCTCTGACCTTTCCCGGCGCCTGCGCACTGCAGTACTTTGCTCTGCGCTCAACAGGGTAGATAAAGTACGCCTGCGCAGGAGCCGCAGCAGGAAGACGAGATGAGGACGTCATCGCATGAAGATAGGAGGCACCGGACCGCGACGCCCATCGGACCGGACCGCACCGGGACCGCCCCTAGGTGAGTATAATCTAACTTGTTTTTCTTATCTTTCAGGTTACATCGGGGGCTTATCTACAGCACTACAGAATGCTGTAGATAAGCCCCTGATGTCGGTGGCCTTAGCTTATAGGAGAATTTTGGGGTGACAGATTCCCTTTAAGAAAGCGTATTGTGCATGAACCAGCCGTAAGTAACCTCCCAATCATCTGTTGCTGTATGTCTCCTGACCATTTTCAGCAAGGATTAAATAAATGAATTTGAACATATACATCTACATGGTTCCAATTTTTTTTGCAAACTCACCTGGTTCTGTCTGGACATCTGTTGCAAGCCTAACCTTAAAAAGCCACTGATGTCTACCTGGGTTTTTAGGTAACTTCCCTTTTACCATTTTAAATTGCTACTTCCAGCATCATTGACTTATAAAAAGAAATTATGTTTGGCTTGAGGCCCTTGTTGATTCTGGTTCTACTGCTAATCTAGTTGATACTGAGTTGGAAAGAGATTTTGGTTTGCAATAATTGAAATTATCACAAACTATTAGGCTATATGCAGAAGGATTTTTTGGTTTCGCAAAGCAATTTTGAAGAGTTTTGTCAAATACAGCTGTATATGTGGTGAGTGGTAAAATTACAGTAATGCATAAAAAATATACAGAAAGTCCATAAGAAGGTATGGATGTCTCTACAGACTCCCTAGATCTGAAGATGAGTAGCAAGAACATGAGGAGAACAAAAGAAGAGGGTGAGGCATGATACATGACCCAACCCACCAATTCCCTTTCTTCACCTATGAATCTGCATGCCAATGGTATACCTCTGCATTTACAGATTTTGGATTGGAATATTAAACCAATTATTTATTATTATTATTATTATTATTATTATTATTATTAATAATAATAAACCATGTGGTAAAGAAAGGGGGCATACTACAGCATACCACTAGACAGAATACTTGGGCCTACAGGCAAGGATATGCTCATTACCATGAGTTAGAATAGTATCTGACATGCCAGGACAGATGATCGGGGAGTAAACTACTATGAGGACCCCCCATCCACCTGTTAATAGCCTACCCGCCTACCCAGTGATGACCTAGAACACCACTCACCCATATAGGATGGAACGAGTTCATGGAGGGATAAAAAAGTAGAGTTACTGATGGATAGAGAGACTTGATGAAAGGATGGGAAGAAAGTTCTAACTGTCGGCAAAGTAAGATTTTTGTGTCTTACAGGAATGTTCTTCTCATTGTTTATCCTGTCTTAAGTCAGGTTTGCACTTCTTCCTCTCCACAAATTTCACTCCAGTTGACATGTCTGTAAATTAGTGTGTGTTGTTCCCTGTTTGAGCTGACAAAGAGAGACGAATTCCCAAAAGATAGTCTGAGAACGTCACAAGAAGGAGATTAAATTGTATATAGATAGTAGATGAACACTTGTAGTACAGCCAAGAGTACGGTGCTGTAATGGGATTAGTGGAAAGGAGAAGAATATGATGATGTTCTGTGAGGAATATATGATATGCTGTATATCTATACAGTATATGCTCACTTGCTTGTAATTATTGAGTATTTTCAATTTCAAGGTCTGTCAAGTGAGATCAAGTTTCATGAAATGTTTGTATAGAATGATATACTGTTTCTCCTCTTGGGTTAATGTTTTTGCAATATCTATGTGTTGTAATGTTTGTGATAACCTGAACAGGAATTTTATAAAGTTCTAGTATCTGTTCCAAATTGTTAATAAAGCAAGTTGGAAGAACCATTCAGTATTTAAATGGTTACACCGTGAGTACAGAAAAGATCAGAAAAAGAAATTGGAAAAGTAATAGACTTATATGCCCCACCCTCTTGTAAAGCTCTTTAATCTAAACTTTCATGGAAATTTCATTAAGGTTTTATATACAGAAAAAAAAATTTTTTTTGTAGAGAATGCATGGAATGTGTGAAGAGAAAGCTGTTCTATTGCATTTTCCGAGTCTACATGAACTTACTAATTAGAATGATGGATGGACTGGCCAATAATTGTTTATGTTTGTATATTGTGTATATGATGATGTCAGTTCAAGTCTGTATGTGTTGCATATCCAAGTAGCTTGATATGCAACATATACACGAAAGTTTAAGAGGATTTGTGATATATAAGGAATACTGATGAGCGAATATACTCTTTACTCGTGATTTCCCGAGTGCTTTTAGTGCTCGGAGTTTTAGTTTTTAGCGCCGCAGCTGAATGATTTATGTCCGTTAGCCAGCATTAGTACATGTGGGGGTTGCCTGGTTTGCTAGGGAATCCCAATATGTACTTATGCTGGCTAACAGATGTCAATCATTCAGCTGCGGCGCTAAAAACTAAAACTCTGAGCACTAAAAAATACTTAGAGGACACCCGAGCATGCTCGGGAAATCTCGAGTAATGAGTATATTTGCTCATCACTAATAAGGAAGTAACATGTTAGACCAAAAGCGAGGCACAGCAAGGATGACACATATTACACAAAACAGCCCTTTATGCTTCTCATCTGAAATGAGCAATCACACATTACCCTCATTAAGAGAAGATGAAAAAGTTTTCTTGTTCATTTTTTTAAGTTACTTGAAGCGAATTAGATTTAGTTTTCAGATATAACTGGTTAAGGATCTAAAAAGTAAAGATTCTATTTGCTGCTGTTGTTTTCAGAAACAAAGTAGCAGATATAGTCCAAGATTAAAGGACTCTAGTACTAGCACAAACAGGATTAAAAAATAGAGGATGAAGAGATGTGATTTCTAACATTATATGGATAAACAAGGAGATCTAGTTTTGCATCATTGACTATAGCAAATCCTTCGACTGTGTTGATCACCAGAAATGTTTAAATACCATGAAGAATATAGGTATGACGAACCATCTGATCAGCCTCATTAGGAACCTTTACATCTACCAAGATTCAACATTCTAAAGAAAACACAGCAACACGGCATGGTACAAAGTAGAGAGATGCGTCAGACAATGCTGCATCCCGTCACCATTTTTCTTCAATTTATATGCAAAGGGGTCATTCCATGTCAAATGATCTAAATCATAATATTTTTTTTACCCGATAACTTTGGATTTATTTTTTTAAGTGCTACTTTAGTGAGTTACAAAAGTTTTGCATTTTTATCTTTACTAGTTCATTTTTTATAGATTTATAAAGTTCTGAAAGTCTGAATTTTGGGCTTGAATGATGTTACTTTTTTATCATATCTCGAGCTAGAAATAAAATAAGGAGATGGAGAGGAACCATTTTGTTTAGAACAGTGCAGGCTTTAATTTGGTATGTCACAAGATTATGTTTGCTGATATTTAGTTTTTGAGGAGTAAAATTCAACATTTTGATTCACAATTTTGAAAAAACAATATGTTATAAAATTTTCAAAAAAAGCATATGTGTTACTTGAGTTCTTGGTTACATTTGAACAAGGATTCAAGTTTGGCTCTCCTTTGGATGATATTTTTAAGTGTGATTTTCTAAATACAGTCTCATCCTAATCATATGTTTAACACTAAAGTAAAAGAAGCAATATCAAATATTTAAATATATACATGTATCAATTTTTTTTATTATTACGACACTAGACATGTCCTTTTTTCAAGCTTTTAAACAGAGTATAGGAGTTAAATCGTCAAGTTTTAAAATAAAACAAAATTAACTAGTCTGAACAATTAATAGAAAGTCTTTAAACTGAGCGTTTATCATCAATTTGTTCCTTCTACTGGGCGAGATTTAATCTTGTCCATAATCTCTTACTAACAATGGCCATTTACTTTTGGTCAAAGAGAATGTCTAGCAGTTATGGGATTTGACTGTATATATGATAATAAATATGGTTTACTTGAATACAGAAACGATTGAGATGGACCAGAGGGTTCAGAAAAGTCACTTCTAATTCTTCATTAGCATAATCTTTGAAGAGTACAATAGCCAGCTACCAGTGCCGATCATATTCACAGGTCACATAACTACTTATGTCATCCATTGTCAATCTTGTGCCACCTTCAATAACTTCATGGACTTCACTGTCATTGCTGTTGTGAATTCAGCTTTTGGGCTCCCTCCGGTGGTTGTAGAGGGTAATGCAGTTGTGCCTGGACTGCAGGATTGGACAGGTGTATCTACTAATTGCAAAACTGGGGTATATAGCTTTGCAGGACTCTTTAGTCCCTGTCAGTTGTCCATTGTTTTTGGAGGATTCACTTCCCTGCTGGTCTCTCCAGTTTGCTGTGCTTTTCTACAAAGATAAGTCCTGGCTTTGTTTTTGCTGTCCTCCTGCTGTGGACCTTATAGTTCTGTGCATATTCATGTTTTTGTCTTGTCCAGCTTTGTCTGTGAAGGATTTTTTGCAGCCAAGCTGTGTCTCTGGAGATGCAGATATACCCTCCATGTCTTTAATCAGATGTGGTGATTTGTATTTTCTGTGGTGGATATTTTCTAGTGTTTTAATACTGACCGCATAGTACTCTGTTCTATTCTTTCTTTTTAGCTAGTATGGCCTCCTATGCTAAAATCTGATTTCATATCTGCGTATGTTATTTCCCTCTCCTCTCACAGTCAATATTTGTGGGGGGCTATCTATCCTTTGGGGATTTTCTCTGAGGCAAGATAGGTTTCCTGTTTCTGTCTTTAGGGGAAGTTAGATCTTAGGCTTTGTCGAGGGGTCTAGGGAGTGTTAGGTACCCCCCACGGCTACTTCTAGTTGCGCTGCTAGGTTCAGGGTTTGCGGTCAGTACAGAGACCACCTTCTCCAGAGTCCGTCTCATGCTGCTCCTAGGCCACCAGATCATAACACATTGCTTAATGAAAAAATCCTTGTTTTTATTTGTGTTTTACTCAATGGAAGGAAAGTGTGGTATACCTGAGTCCCTTTAATGGATATGCTTTCTTTTTCCGATGTTTTAACAAATTTTCCTCTTGTTCGTGATCCTGGTTTGTATAGTACATGAACAGGATATTAGGAATATTTTTCTCACTCCAGTTGAAAAGTTGCATGGGTGTTAAGATTTGGTCTGAATATGGTCTTTGGAGCCTAGCCCGAGCTGCAAGACGTTTCACGGGGACTCCTAAACCATCACATACACCTTTGCCATGAGCTGTGGCAAAAACTGCCATTCAGCTTCCACTCCAAAATCTTTGTTGTGATGGTAGACATTTATAAAGTTTTTCCTGTTTTTACACTGTGCCATCCGAGAAGTAGTAGACCTTGCTCAAACTTGGTAGGATGTCAGTTTTTATGACGGAAATCATTTCAATTTATTTAACAAATGAACAGCTATTGAATAATGAAGTAAGCCCTCAGTTATCATAATGTCACTTTTGTACTTTATTTCTCCATTTTCGTTGTAATAGACGGCAAAAGGGTGGACAGTTGATTGTTCATTTTTCCAATGAAATGACTTTACCTGATCCTGAGCATACTGAGCAACAAATGAATAATTCTCTGAAAAGTTTAGGCTTATTACTGACTAACCCAAAAAAATGTAGTGACAAACAAAATCCTCCAGAGTAGATTCTCATAGAAAATAATTTTATTAAAGTACATAATTTGAATTAACCTTCGTCCGGCTGAGTAGGTACAATTGTAACTATTCCGTTTTAAAATTGCAATAACTTTTTTTTTCGAAAAGCCGTAGAGGGCGGAAATTTCTTGACATCTCTGCAGTTTTGGTCCAGAATATATTGGCCAAATTTCAATAAAATATATATTAACGTTGTAAAATTATGCAGCCTGACGAAGGTTAAAAACCATTAAAAATTGGAAATGCAACTCAACCACAAAAATGATGAGGAAAAGCGCAAACACTGTACATGATAATGATATGGTAGCCTTCAGATGAAAAACGGACAGATTTGATATGCAATTAGATACTGGATTGATTTATCCCTCTCTATATATTTCATAGAAAATTGTCTGCACTATTTACTTTACCTAATCTTCACACCATATTCTTGAACGGCCATATTATTTCTATGACTAGTAGAGTTGAGCGACCTTGACCTTTTTAGAGTCGAGCCGGGTTTTGCGAAACCCGACTATGTCCAAAGTCGGGTCGAGTGAAATCGGCCGATTATGACGTAAAGTCGGGATCGACCGAAACACGAAACCCAATGCAAGTCAATGGGGCAGCATAGTCGGCAGTGAGTGGGGGCCAGGAAAACACCTAGAGTGCCCATTTTAATGTCAAAACCATCCATTCTTCTTAATGAAGCTTGTCAAGCGTAATTTACCTTAAAATAATTGGAAGGCATTTGAAATTGGGGGTCATTTGGCTAAAGTTGTGGGGGGTAGGGCTGGTTCAAGTAATTAGTGGGCCCAGTAAATCTGGACCACGTCACGGCAGTGGAGCAGGGAGAGGTAAGTATTTCAACTTTGCAAGTGCTGTGATCCTGAGCAAGCAGGGGGGGCCCACTCGTTGGCATTGGCACTGGCACAGGGCCCCTCAAAGTACAGCGGTGTGTTTGCACGGCGGGGGCGCCTCCCACCGGCAGCAACACTTTTGCGTACTATGAGAGGCCCTGTGCCAGTGACGTCGCCAACTAGTATTCCTCCCCCCACCTGATGAAGGAACCTGCACTTTCATCTGCACCTTCCTCTTTGTCCCCGTGTAAGGTGGTATGGTATGCGGGAAGAGCAACCTGACTTTCAGCAGGGTCACAATGTTGTTGTGTAGCGTGCACGGGGAATGTTGCGTTATGGGTCAATGTACCAGCAGACTCATCTATCACTGGCTGGGCAATGGGCACGATGAAGTGGAAACACAGATATAGGCCCAAAGAAGAAAGTGGGCTAAATGCAGTTCAAAATTGGTAACACAGGAATAACCAGGGGGCATTGCAGTGGAGGACAACTGGAATGAGAGGCTGACACAGAGAGTAGGGCCAAATCAGTAAGTAGTCGAAATGCAGTTCAAAATTGGCAACCGTAGTAAACAGGCGGCACAGCTTTGTTCAGTGGAGGAGAACAGCAAGGAGTGGCAGACACCGATAGTAGGCCCCAACCCAACTAGTAGGCCAAATGCAGTCTAACATTAACAACTACTTAACGAGAGGCTGAAAATGGAATTTCAGGACAGGAAACCAGGAGAACAGCAAGGAGTGGCAGACACCGATAGTAGGCCCCAAACCAACTAGTACGCCAAATGCAGTTGTTCCATTTAACCACAATTTAATGAGAGCCTGAAGATAGAAGCTCAGGAAAGGCAACCTGGGGAACACCTTGGAGTGTAACACACCATCTCTCTCCACCCCATACCCATTTTGTAGGCCTAATGCTGTGTACTTTTCTACAACTACTAAACGAGAGTCGGAAGACCGAAGCAATGGCAAGGAAACCTGGGGAACACCTTGGAGTGTAACACACCATCTCTCTCCACCCGATACCCATTTTGTAGGCCTAATGCAGTGTAGTTTTCTACAACTACTAAACGAGAGTCGGAAGATCGAAGCAATGGCGAGGAAACCTGGAGAACACCTTGGAGTGTAACACACCATCTCTCTCCACCCCATTCCCCATTTTTTAGGCCTAATGCAGCCTACTTTCCGACACCTACTAAACGAGAGCATGAAGATCGAAGCTCAGGAAAGGCAACCTGGGGAACACCTTGGAGTGTAACAACAACCTCTCTCTACACCACGGAAGGGCTGATTCTTAGGAAGGAAGGCTGTTGTAAATAAGCATTGCGCGCCCGAGGGTGATTATATTCTTATTCGGTATCTACTCACCCTCGGACGCGCCATGCTTCTTGATTTGTAATTAATGTTTATTTGCAATGTGCTTTTGACTTACTCAATTATTTTTTTAATTATTGATTTTATTAAATTAATAGTTTAACATCTTATTGGAAATAATTTAAAGGAGACGCGACAGGACAACACTCGGTGGATGCCATATCTGTGTTAACAACTCCAAAAAAACCTTTCAGTTAACTTCTTGCAGGAGAAAGTAATTGTAGCTGGTGGACCTTTTAGTACAGTTCCAGATTTTTGTTGTGTGTTTGTTTTTAATGTTAAAATGTCTGCATTTGAGATCTCAACACGATCTTATTTTTTATAATCAAAATAATTATTTTTTTATTTTAAGATGTTGGTTCAAGGGGTACACGGGCAGCAGTAGACAGGTCAGTGGAGGCCTAGTGGAAGGAGGGACCGCAGATGCGCCACTGTTTCACCCATACACAATTTGTAGGCCTAATGCAGCGTAGTTTCCAACAGCTAGTAAACGAGAGCCGGAAGATCGAAGCTCAGGAAAGGCAACCTGGGGAACACCTTGGAGTGTAACAACAACCTCTCTCTACACCACGGAAGGGCTGATTCTTAGGAAGGAAGGCTGTTGTAAATAAGCATTGCGCGCCCGAGGGTGATTATATTCTTATTCGGTATCTACTCACCCTCGGACGCGCCATGCTTCTTGATTTGTAATTAATGTTTATTTGCAATGTGCTTTTGACTTACTCAATTATTTTTTTAATTATTGATTTTATTAAATTAATAGTTTAACATCTTATTGGAAATAATTTAAAGGAGACGCGACAGGACAACACTCGGTGGATGCCATATCTGTGTTAACAACTCCAAAAAAACCTTTCAGTTAACTTCTTGCAGGAGAAAGTAATTGTAGCTGGTGGACCTTTTAGTACAGTTCCAGATTTTTGTTGTGTGTTTGTTTTTAATGTTAAAATGTCTGCATTTGAGATCTCAACACGATCTTATTTTTTATAATCAAAATAATTATTTTTTTATTTTAAGATGTTGGTTCAAGGGGTACACGGGCAGCAGTAGACAGGTCAGTGGAGGCCTAGTGGAAGGAGGGACCGCAGATGCGCCACTGTTTCACCCATACACAATTTGTAGGCCTAATGCAGCGTAGTTTCCAACAGCTAGTAAACGAGAGCCGGAAGATCGAAGCTCAGGAAAGGCAACCTGGGGAACACCTTGGAGTGTAACAACAACCTCTCTCTACACCACGGAAGGGCTGATTCTTAGGAAGGAAGGCTGTTGTAAATAAGCATTGCGCGCCCGAGGGTGATTATATTCTTATTCGGTATCTACTCACCCTCGGACGCGCCATGCTTCTTGATTTGTAATTAATGTTTATTTGCAATGTGCTTTTGACTTACTCAATTATTTTTTTAATTATTGATTTTATTAAATTAATAGTTTAACATCTTATTGGAAATAATTTAAAGGAGACGCGACAGGACAACACTCGGTGGATGCCATATCTGTGTTAACAACTCCAAAAAAACCTTTCAGTTAACTTCTTGCAGGAGAAAGTAATTGTAGCTGGTGGACCTTTTTAGTACAGTTCCAGATTTTTGTTGTGTGTTTGTTTTTAATGTTAAAATGTCTGCATTTGAGATCTCAACACGATCTTATTTTTTATAATCAAATTAATTTTTTAAATATTTTATTAGGTTGGTTCAAGGGGTACACGGGCCGCAGTAGACAGGTCAGTGGAGGCCTAGTGGAAGGAGTGACCGCAGACAGGCATCGAAGGCCTAAAATAATAACACATGGCTGTAGGCAATTTTAAATTGGTTCCAGGGTTACACGGGCAGCAGTGGTGTGGTCAGTGGAGGCCTAGTGGAAGGAGTGACCGCAGACAGGCATCGAAGGCCTAAAATATTAACACATGGCTGTAGGCAATTTTAAATTGGTTCCAGGGGTACTTGGGCAGCAGTGCCCTGGTCAGTGTAGTAGTAGTTGAAAGAATGTACCGCAGACAGGCATCGAAGGCCTAAAATAAAAAAATTGGGCTGGCTGTAGGCAATTTTAAATTGTTTCCAGGGTTACACGGGCAGCAGTGGTGTGGTCAGTGGAGGCCTAGTGGAAGGAGTGACCGCAGACAGGCATCGAAGGCCTAAAATAATAACACATGGCTGTAGGCAATTTTAAATTGGTTCCAGGGTTACACGGGCAGCAGTGGTGTGGTCAGTGGAGGCCTAGTGGAAGGAGTGACCGCAGACAGGCATCGAAGGCCTAAAATAATAACACATGGCTGTAGGCAATTTTAAATTGGTTCCAGGGTTACACGGGCAGCAGTGGTGTGGTCAGTGGAGGCCTAGTGGAAGGAGTGACCGCAGACAGGCATCGACGGCCTAAAATAATCACACATGGCTGTAGGCAATTTTAAATTGGTTCCAGGGGTACACGGGCAGCAGTGGTGTGGTCAGTGGAGGCCTAGTGGAAGGAGTGACCGCAGACAGGCATCGAAGGCCTAAAATATTAACACATGGCTGTAGGCAATTTTAAATTGGTTCCAGGGTTACACGGGCAGCAGTGGTGTGGTCAGTGGAGGCCTAGTGGAAGGAGTGACCGCAGACAGGCATCGAAGGCCTAAAATAATAACACATGGCTGTAGGCAATTTTAAATTGGTTCCAGGGTTACACGGGCAGCAGTGGTGTGGTCAGTGGAGGCCTAGTGGAAGGAGTGACCGCAGACAGGCATCGACGGCCTAAAATAATCACACATGGCTGTAGGCAATTTTAAATTGGTTCCAGGGGTACACGGGCAGCAGTGGTGTGGTCAGTGGAGGCCTAGTGGAAGGAGTGACCGCAGACAGGCATCGAAGGCCTAAAATATTAACACATGGCTGTAGGCAATTTTAAATTGGTTCCAGGGGTACTTGGGCAGCAGTGCCCTGGTCAGTGTAGTAGTAGTTGAAAGAATGTACCGCAGACAGGCATCGAAGGCCTAAAATAAAAAAATTGGGCTGGCTGTAGGCAATTTTAAATTGGTTCCAGGGTTACACGGGCAGCAGTGGTGTGGTCAGTGGAGGCCTAGTGGAAGGAGTGACCGCAGACAGGCATCGAAGGCCTAAAATAATAACACATGGCTGTAGGCAATTTTAAATTGGTTCCAGGGTTACACGGGCAGCAGTGGTGTGGTCAGTGGAGGCCTAGTGGAAGGAGTGACCGCAGACAGGCATCGAAGGCCTAAAATATTAACACATGGCTGTAGGCAATTTTAAATTGGTTCCAGGGGTACTTGGGCAGCAGTGCCCTGGTCAGTGTAGTAGTAGTTGAAAGAATGTACCGCAGACAGGCATCGAAGGCCTAAAATAAAAAAATTGGGCTGGCTGTAGGCAATTTTAAATTGGTTCCAGGGTTACACGGGCAGCAGTGGTGTGGTCAGTGGAGGCCTAGTGGAAGGAGTGACCGCAGACAGGCATCGAAGGCCTAAAATAATAACACATGGCTGTAGGCAATTTTAAATTGGTTCCAGGGTTACACGGGCAGCAGTGGTGTGGTCAGTGGAGGCCTAGTGGAAGGAGTGACCGCAGACAGGCATCGACGGCCTAAAATAATCACACATGGCTGTAGGCAATTTTAAATTGGTTCCAGGGGTACACGGGCAGCAGTGGTGTGGTCAGTGGAGGCCTAGTGGAAGGAGTGACCGCAGACAGGCATCGAAGGCCTAAAATATTAACACATGGCTGTAGGCAATTTTAAATTGGTTCCAGGGGTACTTGGGCAGCAGTGCCCTGGTCAGTGTAGTAGTAGTTGAAAGAATGTACCGCAGACAGGCATCGAAGGCCTAAAATAAAAAAATTGGGCTGGCTGTAGGCAATTTTAAATTGGTTCCAGGGTTACACGGGCAGCAGTGGTGTGGTCAGTGGAGGCCTAGTGGAAGGAGTGACCGCAGACAGGCATCGAAGGCCTAAAATAATAACACATGGCTGTAGGCAATTTTAAATTGGTTCCAGGGTTACACGGGCAGCAGTGGTGTGGTCAGTGGAGGCCTAGTGGAAGGAGTGACCGCAGACAGGCATCGAAGGCCTAAAATATTAACACATGGCTGTAGGCAATTTTAAATTGGTTCCAGGGGTACTTGGGCAGCAGTGCCCTGGTCAGTGTAGTAGTAGTTGAAAGAATGTACCGCAGACAGGCATCGAAGGCCTAAAATAAAAAAATTGGGCTGGCTGTAGGCAATTTTAAATTGGTTCCAGGGTTACACGGGCAGCAGTGGTGTGGTCAGTGGAGGCCTAGTGGAAGGAGTGACCGCAGACAGGCATCGAAGGCCTAAAATAATAACACATGGCTGTAGGCAATTTTAAATTGGTTCCAGGGTTACACGGGCAGCAGTGGTGTGGTCAGTGGAGGCCTAGTGGAAGGAGTGACCGCAGACAGGCATCGAAGGCCTAAAATATTAACACATGGCTGTAGGCAATTTTAAATTGGTTCCAGGGGTACTTGGGCAGCAGTGCCCTGGTCAGTGTAGTAGTAGTTGAAAGAATGTACCGCAGACAGGCATCGAAGGCCTAAAATAAAAAAATTGGGCTGGCTGTAGGCAATTTTAAATTGGTTCCAGGGTTACACGGGCAGCAGTGGTGTGGTCAGTGGAGGCCTAGTGGAAGGAGTGACCGCAGACAGGCATCGACGGCCTAAAATAATCACACATGGCTGTAGGCAATTTTAAATTGGTTCCAGGGGTACACGGGCAGCAGTGGTCTGGTCAGTGGAAGTCTAGTGGAAGGAGTGACCGCAGACAGGCTTCGAAGGCCTAACATAACAAAAATGTCAAAACAATGGTATTGTCAGTGCCAGTCATTGAAGGATGTCAGCGCCTAGACTACACATTGGTGAAGCTGTGAGAGATAATTTTGCTAGTGGTAGAGCACTGTTTGAGCTGGGGGGGGGGGGAACTGGCTTGTGGCCGGCGGTACAGGCACAGGGCCCCTCATATTACAACGGTGAGTCTGACGTTGGGTGCGCACCACCACCGCCAGAGACACTTTATTGTACTATGAGGGACCCAGTGGCAGTGCCGTCGACCAAAAGCGGGCTCACCCACCTCTTCAGACAAACAGCACTCTCAAGGGTCCAAGCGCAAAGTGGCGATAGCACGACCCCGTGTGGGGAGTTTGGCCATTTCGTGAGGTGGAAACATGTCGTATGCTGGACAATCAGGTGAAGAAAATTACGAGATTGGAAAAGTCATTCAGAATAGTCCACAGGCAAGACCTTTTCATAGGAAAGCTAGGTGTCAGCCGGGCAGGGTGGGGCAAAAGATTTTGAAATCCAGTTGTGGTTCATTTTAATGAAGGTTAGATCATCTACATTTTGGGTAGACAGACGAGTCCTTTTTTCTGTTAGTATTGAACCTGCAGCACTGAATACTCTTTCTGATAGGACACTAGCTGCCGGGCAAGCAAGCTCCTGCAATGCATATTCTGCCAATTCTGGCCAGGTGTCTAATTTGGATGCCCAGTAATCAAATGGGAATGACGGTTGAGGGAGAACGTCGATAAGGGATGAAAAATAGTTTGTAACCATACTGGACAAATGTTGTCTCCTGTCACTTTGAATTGATGCTGCAGTACCTGTCCTGTCTGCGGTCCTAGAAAAATCACTCCACAACCTGGTCAGAAAACCCCTCTGGCCAACGCCACTTCTGATTTCTGCCCCTCTAACACCTCTGGTCTGCTGGCCCCTGGAGCTCGTGTGAGAACGATCACGGGCGCTGTGTGCAGGGAATGCCAGAAGCAAACGGTCAACAAGAGTTGATTGTTTTGTTGCTAATATTAGTTCCAAGTTCTCATGTGGCATAATATTTTGCAATTTGCCTTTATAGCGAGGATCAAGGAGGCAGGCCAACCAGTAATCGTCATCGTTCATCATTTTTGTAATGCGTGTGTCCCTTTTGAGGATACGCAAGGCATAATCCGCCATGTGGGCCAAAGTTCCCGTTGTCAAATCTGCGGTTGTGCTTGGTTGAGGGGCAGTTGCAGGCAAATCTACGTCACTTGTGTCCCTCAAAAAACCAGAACCCGGCCTTGCCACGCCACCAATTTCCCGTGCCCCCGGGAAAGCTTCCTCATTAAAAATATACTCATCCCCATCATCCTCCTCATCCTCCACCTCCTCTTCGCCCGGTACCTCGTCATGTACACTGCCCTGACCAGACAATCGCTGACTGTCATCAAGGCTTTCCTCTTCCTCTGGTGCAGACGCCTGATCCTTTATGTGCGTCAAACTTTGCATCAGCAGACGCATTAGGGGGATGCTCATGCTTATTATGGCGTTGTCTGCACTAACCAGCCGTGTGCATTCCTCAAAACACTGAAGGACTTGACACATGTCTTGAATCTTCGACCACTGCACACCTGACAACTCCATGTCTGCCATCCTACTGCCTGCCCGTGTATGTGTATCCTCCCACAAAAACATAACAGCCCGCCTCTGTTCGCACAGTCTCTGAAGCATGTGCAGTGTTGAGTTCCACCTTGTTGCAACGTCTATGATTAGGCGATGCTGGGGAAGGTTCAAAGAACGCTGATAGGTCTGCATACGGCTGGAGTGTACAGGCGAACGGCGGATATGTGCGCAAAGTCCACGCACTTTGAGGAGCAGGTCGGATAACCCCGGATAACTTTTCAGGAAGCACTGCACCACCAGGTTTAAGGTGTGAGCCAGGCAAGGAATGTGTTTCAGTTGGGAAAGGGAGATGGCAGCCATGAAATTCCTTCCGTTATCACTCACTACCTTGCCTGCCTCAAGATCTACAGTGCCCAGCCACGACTGCGTTTCTTGCTGCAAGAACTCGGACAGAACTTCCGCGGTGTGTCTATTGTCGCCCAAACACTTCATAGCCAATACAGCCTGCTGACGTATGCCAGTAGCTGCCCCATAATGGGAGACCTGGTGTGCAACAGTGGCAGGTGCGGATGGAGTGTTTGTGCGACTGCGGTCTGTGGACGAGCTCTTGCTTCTGCAGGAGGACGAGGAGGAGGAGGAGGAGGAGGGGGTGCGAACGGCTACAGACAACTGTTTACTAGACCGTGGGCTAGGCAGAACTGTCCCAAACTTGCTGTCCCCTGTGGACCCTGAATCCACCACATTTACCCAGTGTGCCGTGATGGACACGTAACGTCCCTGGCCATGCCTACTGGTCCATGCATCTGTTGTCAGGTGCACCTTTGTGCTCACAGATTGCCTGAGTGCATGGACGATGCGCTCTTTAACATGCTGGTGGAGGGCTGGGATGGCTTTTCTGGAAAAAAAGTGTCGACTGGGTAGCTCGTAGCGTGGTACAGCGTAGTCCATCAGGTCTTTGAAAGCTTCGCTTTCAACTAACCGGTAGGGCATCATCTCTAACGAGATTAGTCTAGCTATGTGGGCGTTCAAACCCTGTGTACGCGGATGCGAGGCTAAGTACTTCCTTTTTCTAACCATAGTCTCATGTAGGGTGAGCTGGACTGGAGAGATGGAGATCGTGGAACTAGCGGGGGTGCCGGTGGACATGGCAGACTGAGAGACGGTGGGAGATGGTATTGTTGCCGCCGGTGCCCTAGATGCAGTGTTTCCTACTACGAAACTGGTGATTCCCTGACCCTGACTGCTTTGGCCTGGCAAAGATACCTGCACAGATACAGCAGGTGGTGCGCTAAATGGTGGTCCTACACTGCCGGAAGGGATGTTGCGTTGATGACTAGCTTCATTGGCCGAGGGTGCAACAACCTTAAGGGACGTTTGGTAGTTAGTCCAAGCTTTCAAATGCATGGTGGTTAAATGTCTATGCATGCAACTAGTATTGAGACTTTTCAGATTCTGACCTCTGCTTAAGGAAGTAGAACATTTTTGACAGATGACTTTGCGCTGATCAATTGGATGTTGTTTAAAAAAATGCCAGACTGCACTCTTTCTAGCATCGGATACCTTTTCAGGCATTGCAGACTGAGCTTTAACCGGATGGCCACGCTGTCCTCCACCAGGTTTTGGCTTTGCCACGCGTTTTGGGCAAGATACGGGCCCGGCAGATGGAACCTGTGGCGATGTTGATGCCTGCTGCGGCCCCTCCTCCTCCTCTGCTTCAGAACTGCTGCCGCCTGCACCCTGTTCCCCCAATGGCTGCCAATCGGGGTCAAGAACTGGGTCATCTAATAACTCTTCTTGTACCTCCTGCGCAACTTCGTCTGTGTCACCGTGTCGTTCGGTGGTATAGCGTTCGTGATGGGGCAACATAGTCTCATCAGGGTCTGATTCTTGATCAGCACCCTGCGAGGGCAATGTTGTGGTCTGAGTCAAAGGACCAGCATAGTAGTCTGGCTGTGGCTGTGCGTCACTGCACTCCATGTCAGATTCAATTTGTAATGGGCATGGACTGTTAACTGCTTCACTTTCTAAGCCAGGGACGGTATGTGTAAAGAGCTCCATGGAGTAACCCGTTGTGTCGCCTGCTGCATTCTTCTCTGTTGTTGTTTTTGCTGAAGAGGACAAGGAAGTGACTTGTCCCTGACCGTGAACATCCACTAACGACGCGCTGCTTTTACTTTTACCAGTTTCACGAGAGGAGGCAAAAGAGCTAGAGGCTGAGTCAGCAAGATAAGCCAAAACTTGCTCTTGCTGCTCCGGCTTTAAAAGCGGTTTTCCTAATCCCAGAAAAGGGAGCGTTCGAGGCCTTGTGTAGCCGGACGACGAACCTGGCTCCACAGCTCCAGACTTAGGTGCAATATTTTTTTCCCCACGACCACCTGATGCTCCACCACTACCACTACCCTCATTACCAGCTGACAATGAACGCCCCCGGCCACGACCTCTTCCACTAGACTTCCTCATTGTTTTAAAAACGTAACCAAACTAACGTTATTTGTTGCAGTCACACAACTTACACGGTGAGCTATAACTTCAGTATGATTTAGCTACCCCTTTACAGGTTGGTGAGACCACCGCGAAAATCAGGCACAATGTTACACACTCTTTTTTTGGTGGCTGCAAATTAGAGAGATGCCCCACACGCAGGACTGTCACTGAAGCACAAATGTTAATATTAATGTCACACTATTATTTGTTTTTTATTTTTATTTTTTTCAGGAACACTTTAGAAACCCCCCCAAAAAAAAAAGAAATTTGATTTTTGCAGGGAGAATTTAGAAAACAAATGTAACAAACTATATGCTTTCTATGGGCCACTGAGTGAGAGATGACGCACACAGGAATCAGGAGTGGCACACAAGCCCAGAGGCCAATATTTTTCTACCAATGATTGATGGAGTTATTTTCTCTGGTAGATTTTGGAACCCAAATCAAGGAAAAAAAATATAGGCTTTCTATGGACCACAATTGGAGAGAGAGAGAGAGAGAGAGAGAGAGAGAGAGAGAGAGATGGCACACCCAGGAGTCAAGACTGGCACACAAGCAGAAAGGCCAATATTAATCTCCCACTGTTTTTTTTGGTTGTTTTTTTTTTTTTTTTTCAGGGAGACTTTAGAAAAAAAAATAATAAAAAAAATATGATTTTATCAGGAAGAATTTAGAAACCAAATAAAATAAAATGATTTTTTCAGGGAGAATTTAGAAAACAAATAAAACCAAAAATAGGCGTTCTATGGCCCACTGACTGAGAGATGACGCACCCAGGAGTCAAGACTGGCACACAAGCAGAAAGGCCAATATTAATCTCCCACTGTTTTTTTTTTTTTTTTTTTTTTTTTCAGGGAGACTTTAGAAAAAAAAATAATAAAAAAAATATGATTTTATCAGGAAGAATTTAGAAACCAAATAAAATAAAATGATTTTTTCAGGGAGAATTTAGAAAACAAATAAAACCAAAAATAGGCGTTCTATGGCCCACTGACTAAGAGAGAGAGAGAGAGATGGAACGCTTAGTACTGGCACACAAGCCCAAAGGGCAATATTAATCTCCCTTTTTTTTTCCAGGGAGAATTTCTAAAACCCCCCCCAAAAAAAAAATAGGCTTTCTATGGCCCACTATTTGTGAGAGAGATGGGACGCTCAGGACTGGCACAGATGGCACGCTCAGGACTGGCACAGAAGCCCAGAGGCCAATATTAATCTCCCTTTTTTTCTGGGAGAATTTATAAAACCAAAAAAAAAATTAAATAGGCTTTCTATGGCCCACTATTTGTGAGAGAGATGGCACGCTCAGGACTGGCACAGATGGCACGCTCACAACTGGCACACAAGCCCAGAGGCCAATATTAATCTCCCTTTTTTCAGGGAAAATTTATAAAACCAAAAAAAAAATTAAATAGGCTTTCTATGGCCCACTATTTGTGAGAGAGATGGGACGCTCAGGACTGGCACAGATGGCACGCTCAGGACTGGCACAGAAGCCCAGAGGCCAATATTAATCTCCCTTTTTTTCTGGGAGAATTTATAAAACCAAAAAAAAAATTAAATAGGCTTTCTATGGCCCACTATTTGTGAGAGAGATGGGACGCTCAGGACTGGCACAGATGGCACGCTCAGGACTGGCACAGAAGCCCAGAGGCCAATATTAATCTCCCTTTTTTTCTGGGAGAATTTATAAAACCAAAAAAATATTTAAATAGGCTTTCTATGGCCCACTATTTGTGAGAGAGATGGCACGCTCAGGACTGGCACAGATGGCACGCTCACAACTGGCACACAAGCCCAGAGGCCAATATTAATCTCCCTTTTTTCAGGGAGAATTTATAAAACCCCCAAAAAAATAAAATAGGCTTTCTATGGCCCACTATTTGTGAGAGAGATGGCACACTCAGGACTGGCACACAAGCCCAAAGGCCAATATTAATCTCCCACTGTATTTTTATCAGGGAGAATTTATACACCCCACAAAAAAAAATACAGAAAAATGAAAAGGCTTTCTATGGCCCACTATGTGAGAGAGATGGCACACACAGGGATGGCACTCTAGCAGAAATGCCAAATTGCCAATCTTAATCTCCCACCAAAAAAAAAAAAAAAAAAAAAAAGGGAATGTCCTACAATTACTATCTCCCTGCCTGCAGTAATCTCAGCCAGGTATGGCAGGCAGCTACTATCTCCCTGCCTGCAGTAATCTCAGCCAGGTATGGCAGGCAGCAATAAGGAGTGGACTGATGCACAAATGAAATAAAAAGTGTGGACAAACAAAAAAGATAGCTGTGCAGAAAGGAAGGAACAAGAGGATTTGTGCTTTGAAAAAAGCAGTTGGTTTGCACAGCGGCGTACACACAGCAATGCAGCTATCAGGGAGCCTTCTAGGGCAGCCCAATGAGCTACAGCGCTGAGGGGAAAAAAAAAAACTTCCACTGTCCCTGCACACCGAGGGTGGTGTTGGACAGTGCAAATCGCTGCAGCACAAGCGGTTTTGTGGTTAATGGACCCTGCCTAACGCTATCCCTGCTTCTGACAAAGCGGCAGCAACCTCTCCCTAAGCTCAGATCAGCAGCAGTAAGATGGCGGTCGGCGGGAACGCCTCTTTATAGCCCCTGTGACGTCGCAGACAGCAAGCCAATCACTGCAATGCCCTTCTCTAAGATGGTGGGGACCAGGACCTATGTCATCACGCTGCCCACACTCTGCGTTTACCTTCATTGGCTGAGAAATGGCGCTTTTCGCGTCATTGAAACGCGACTTTGGCGCGAAAGTCGCGTACCGCATGGCCGACCACGCACAGGGGTCGGATCGGGTTTCATGAAACCCCGACTTAGCCAAAAGTCGGCGACTTTTGAAAATGTTCGACCCGTTTCGCTCAACCCTAATGACTAGTATTGATGATATTATACTCACCTTTACTCCATTTATATTGTCAAATTTTTTTATCTCTCTTTAAACTGTCTGTCGGATTATTACTTGATGTTCGCTATTCTGCATAATTTGTATTGTTGCACTTTATGTACCATATCATTATCATGTACAGTGTTTACGCTTTTTCTCATCATTTTTGTGGTTGAGTTGCATTTCCAATTTTTAATGGTTTTTAATTCAAATTATGTACTTTAATAAAATTATTTTCTATGAGAATCGACTCTGGAGGATTTTGTTTGTCCCTACATTTTCTTTGGTTACCTTATGGTCCTCCTATTTTGGTATTTTTTGAGCAGGTCATTTTGTATCTTATTACTGACTAACTCAGTTTGAGGTTTTCTTTGAGGTGATTATAGTAGTCCGACTGTTGACAAGCTATAAATTAATGTTTCTTAAGGACTACTTAAACTGTATCCATTGGGAAATAGAGAGTCAATGAAGAGATTTGCAGAGTGGAGAGGCAGAGGAGCAGCGAAGGGGAGGTGCATTAATCTGTTATAGCAATATAGCAATAATTTATTCAGAATATAAACCGCTTGTCACCACTCACAAAAAAACGTGATGCAGGGTAGTCAAGAGTTCCGGAGTCAGATACCAGGGGGCTCATCATAAGCAAAGGGATAAAGCAAAGGCGTAGTCAGGTCACAGTCCAATGTCAGAATTCCAGGTAGGTAGAGAATCAAGACAAAGGGGCAAGACAAATGGATGGCCAAAGGCAAGGTCAAAGGAAAGATATTTTCAAATACGGGAAAGCAGAGTACAGAGCAAGCTCACACCACCTTGAGCTAAGCTACAACTTGCAGTAATTGGAGGGAGAGCCAGCTAAATAGCCTGGTAATTAGCCTGAACAGGAGAAACCTGGAGGAAACCCTGGCACGCCTTATCCCTGATTGGATGGCTGAACTGTCACTCAACACAATGACAGCTCTGCACGTCCCAGCCTGCGATTAGTTGGCTGAGCTGTAAATCATCATGCTGACAGCTAAGCACGCCCCTACCATAAATTGGACTGCTGAGCTTTCATTCACTGTGTCCAAACACACCAAGAGGTGGAATCATGACAAGAATTTAAAAGTTAGACAATTTTACAGCTCATTTAAAAAAAAAGAATAATAACACATTTATAAATTGATGTCAGCAACACAACTCAAAAGGTAACAAATAAACAATTGTAAATATGCTCATTTGCACACTAATTAAAAAGGAAACATACTCTTTATAGGTCACACAAACCTATGTATATAGACAGATACAGATATATTCACAATGTACTGAGATAAAAATCAATAATGCTGTTACAGAACCCCCCAGCACCAAGAATGTTATGCAGTATATGTATGTATAATAGTTTCTATGTGAAATGTATCAGTCCACAGGCTGCGCCCCTGGACAAGATATTCTCTTTCTGACCTCCCCCCACCTTTGTAATTCCCACAGTAAATATTGGCAGGCTCCGGCCCCCTGCGGCTATTGTAATGTAGGACTGGCCTGCTGTGTTCCTCTTGGCCTGCCCTGTGTATCCGTGTTATATATTCTGTGTGCTGTAAATAAAGGTTGTTCTTAGACTGGAAATACGTGGGGTAGCAGTCAGCTTTTATATACTCTCATGTAATCAAGAAATTCCTGCCAGCGTCCTTCATTCAGAATCTACATTAAAAGCAGAGTGGACTTCCTGAAACACGGGGTGGTACTGAAAGAGGTACCCCAGCTTGGTAGACCCCGTTACAAATGCGCCTACATAAATATATATGAAGTATTAAGGAAGTATGGATGAAGTATTAAGGAAGTATGGTGGCACTGAAGATTCCATGGATAAGAGATGTCCCACGATATTTGGATAGTTGCACCGCTGGGTAAATCCTCGCTAGGATAAGCATGTTACTGCATCGATAGCGCACTGGCCGGCGGTGCTTGTTCAGATGCTAATTGAAAAACTGCCGCTCAAGCATGTGATGTCACTTGCTACCAGCCCATCTCATCAAGTTAATCTTCACTGCCACCATACTTCCTTGATGACTTCTTATATCGTTCAGTAGGAAGAATGTTAATTTTCTCTCACTAGAGTCGGGATATATCTGTATCTATTTATACACATAGGTTTGTGTTTCTTTATATGAGTATGTTTCCTTTTTAATTCATGTACATATTAGCACTTTTACTATTGATAGGCTGATAGTGTGGTGTTTTATGCAGCTTCTTCCACAGAAGTGGAAGCACTAGTGTTAATCTTACAAAAAAAGCTAAAAAAAGTTGAGACAGAGCCATGTTTGCTGTTGTGTTGCATCCCCTCTCCTTTTTACAACAGTCTGTAGACAATTGCAAAGTGAGGAGACCAATTTCTGTAGTTTTAGGAAAGAAATATTGTCCCATTCTTATCTGACGTAGGATTGTAGCTGTACATCAGTAAAGAGTCTTGTGTGCCATAATTGTGGCAGGATGGTGTGAATTTTGCTGACATAATCTGATATTAATAACAGCCTCCTTCTCCAGCTTGCTCAGCCAATCAGTCTTGTCCTTTAATATGCTCCTCCTCCCCCAGGTTGCCACTGCAACCGACATCGGTGTACTATTACGCCCGATGTCAGAAAGGGGTTAACCCCTTCACGACATGTGCCACACTAGTACTGTGCATGTTGTGGCCCTCCCTTTGATGTAGGCTCCGGCTAGATCATTGCCTGTGTGTAGCAGAGCCTATCAAACAACTGCAGCTTCTGGTCTCCCATGGTACATTATTTTTTGTCACCACAAGATTACATTAAAATGCAATAACGGATGATAAAAAGATCGTATTCACACCAAAATGGTATCATTAAAAACGCTAGCTCAGCACGCAAAAAATTAGCCCAAGATCACGAAAAATTAAAACGCTAAATAAAAAGCAACCTAGACATGTTTGGTGTCTACGAGCTCAAATTGACCTGGAGAATCATAGTGGCAGATCAGCTTTAGGATTTGGTGAACATGTTAAAAAATAAAATAAAAAAAAACATTTGTGGAATTGCACTTTTTGGGAAATCTCACCACACTTGGAAATTTTTTGCCGTTTTCGAGTACACGTTCTGGTAAAACCATTGGTGTTGTTCGAAAGAACAACTTGTCCCGTAAAAAACAAGCCCTCACATGGCCATATTGAGGGAAATATAAAAAGATATGGCATTGGGAAAAAGTGGAGGGAAAAAACGAAAATGCAAAAACGAAAAAGGGCTGTGACGTGAAGGTGATAAAATCAACTTTTATTTGTGGAAAAACCCATATAATGGTCAACAGATTTAGAAACTGACAGAATTCCATGAATGGTCACTGATATTTTTATGGGAAAAAAATTTAAATTTTCAGTCGTTTCATAATTATTCTCACTTCAACATGAAAATGGACAATTGAGATGGGAAAATTTACTTTTTTTTATTTAGTTGCCTAATAATAATAATTCTGCATACTAATAGTTGCCCAATAATCATGTACACAAATATCCTCCTAAGAAAGACAAAGTCTCACTATTCGTTTTTTTTCTTTTTTAAATATTCAGGTTTAGTAACCTTTTGTATTAACGAACAACATTGTAGTTGTTATATAGGAAAAAAATGATCTTTAAAAATATAAATTGCCTAACAATTGTGCACAGTGCATATATTACTCTACTAGACATGTCTTATGCTCACCCATAGATTATTTCATTGTTAAAAGTCATGCAGTTGGCTTATGCTAAGGGCAGTCTCACATGTCCAGATAATTCCGGTACTGGAAAAATCGGTACCGGAATTATCCGTGTCCGTGTGCCCGCTAAAGTTTAGCTCTGTCCCCTGCATCGTGCTGAAGCCGCGATTCATATCTTCTGTGCAGCAGCGTTTGCTGTAGAGAAGAAATTAATATTCCTTTCTTTTTTTGTTTCTCGTGTTTAACATAAAGATCCCTGTCCCCACCCCCCTCCCACCCCCTGTGCGCCCGCCCGCTGTTCTTAAAATACTCACCCGGCTCCCTCGCTGGCAGCTGCTTCCTGTCCTGGCCGCACCTTCTACTGTATGAGCTGTCACGTGGGGCCGCCGATTACAGTCATGAATATGCGGCTCCACCTCCCATAGGGGTGGAGCCGCATATTCATTACTGTAAATGAGCGGCCCCACGTGACCGCATACAGTAGAAGGTGCGGCCAGGACAGGAAGCAGCACCAGCCAGCGAGGGAGCCGGGTGAGTATTTTAAGAACAGCGGGGGGGGGGGGGGGGGGCGCACAGGGGGGGACATGGACCTTTATTTTAAACACGAGAAACAACAAAAAAAAAGGATTATTCATATCTTCTTTACAGCAAACGCTGCTGCAGAGAAGATATGAATCGCGGCTTCAGCACCATGTGGGAAGGACAGCGCTTACTGTAGCGCTGTCTCCTGCACGGCACACGGACTGCACACGGACAACGTCCGTGTGCGGTACGTGTTTTACACGGACCCATTGCCTTTAATGGGTCCGTGTAATCCGTGCGCTCCCACGAACACGGACATGTCTCCGTGTTTGGCACACAGAGACTCGGTCCGCAAAAAATCAATGACATCTGCACAGATGCATTGATTTGAATGTGTCTACGTGTGTCAGTGGCTCTGGTACGTGAGGAAACTGTCACCTCACGTACCAGAGCCACTGACGTGTGAAAGCGGCCTAAGACAGAGGCAACATCCTGGTCTTATCACGTGCCTATCTATGTAACCATTGAAGAGCAATATACATATATCACTCCTTTTGTGGTGCCTAGACACGTATTTACTAAAGTCCAAAGATAATACAGATAAAAATGTATCATATCTGAAAGAGTTTTTCTCCTACAGTGACACAGGTGAGGTCTCAGTGGAAACACTCTGGTCTATAAATTAAATAATGTGTGTGATAGAGGACTCTTTCGCCAAATAGCATCCTTAGGTAAGAAAAAAAGAGAGGTGGAATGTAAGACCCTTATTTAGAGGATCAGAACCCTAGATGTAGTAAATAAAAAACTTCCCTCACAAGTAGTTTCCTCACAACTAACTCATTTTATTATGTTCTTTCATGTTGTTTTGTAAGTTTGAAAAGGACATGAAGAAATGTAAAGCAAATTACTATGTGATGGAGGAGCTGGTGCCCTATTCGCTCATTAAACAGTCTGTCTATACATCCGAAACAGATTGCTCGGACATAGGTCCCTTATGGCATACGTTGTCCTGCTGACTGAACCCCTGGACCAACCTAACACTCATTTTTTGTCCCAATGAGAGAATGACCTAGGTCTAAGCGTATTTTTACTTTAACGCACAAATCCTCTGCTCCCGCTTTCATGAAGCTGGATATAAATTACTATCTCGATAATATAGGGTCCCTGCTCACATGCATTCGATATTCCCAGAAGCAATGCTCAAGTGTTGGCAATGTGGGAAGGAGGAGGTTATGCACTCTGACAGCGGCATTTCCGTTTCTGTGCAGTCGCCGCACACGTCAAGTCGCCGCATACAACGCATGTCCCTGTGTACCCAATGTTAAAGATAGGTATGCAGGATGCATGCAGAGTTGGCGGAGCGTAGGCAGAGCTTCAGGGAGCAAGAAGTGTACCCCTGACGAAGGAACAGTGCGTCCGAAACGCGCGTCGGGGTGCCCCTGATTGTCCTGGCTACCCACAGTGGTTTATATACAAATTGATCAAAGTAAGTGTCTTCCTACTTCTACCTACCCTCCCTGCATTTGCACTTTGTATACAGCACTTTAGTTTCTCTTGCAAGATACTGCAATTATATTTGCTACATTATATGTACATTACGGCACTTTAGGGACATTGCACTTTTTTTCATTTTCTATTCAATTTAGTTTTTTTCACTTATATAATTATATATAGAGAATTTTTTTATATATATATATTTTTGGTATTTGCAGTAGGTAGTAGGTCTTAGTGGTGACTTCATGGAGATCTAGACTATAACAGCCAGTTGAATTGGGGCACGTAGCAATAATTGGTTACATATATATTGGTATTTATTTATTTTTTCTTGTAATTTTATGTGTGGAATTTAATAAAACTATATTTTATATGATTATATCCTTGTCTTGATTGATTTTTTGGATCTTTTTTACCATGGGAAGAGCTTGATTTTTTTAGAGCTTCAGGGAGGAAGAAGGGAGGAATTATGCAGCCATCCACAGCCCTCCTGAACGCAAGTGTGAACCTAGCCTAAATGCTAAAACTGACCAGCCATTATGATTCTGCAGGTCATTACGAGTTGACGTTTATAATGATACCATTTTGGTGCAGATAAGATCTTTCAATCGCCCGTTATTGCATTTTAATGCAATGTTGCGGCGACCAAAAAAATGTAATTCTGTCGTTTTTACTTTTTTTCTCGTTACGCCGTTTAGCGATCGGGTTAATTATTTTTTTATTATGATAGATCAGGCGATTTTGAACACAGCGGTGCCAAATATGTGTATGTTTAATTATTATTTTTTAGTGTTTTAATTGGAATAGGGGGTGATTTGAACTTATACTCTCATATTTGTTTTATTTTTTTATTATTTTTGAAAACATTTTTTTTAATTTTTGGCATGTTTCAATAGTGTCCATGGGAGACTAGAAGCTGCCCTAATTCGATCGGCTCTGCTACATACAGGCGATGATGAGATCGCCTGTATGTAGCAGAATTGCTCACTTGCTATGAGCACCGACCACAGCGTGGCGCTTATAGCAATCCGGCAGTGACAACCATAGAGGTCTGCTGGAGACCTCTGGTTTTCATGACAACCCATCGGTGACACCCCATCGGGCTGGATTTCCGACACACTTGCTGGAAGCGCAAGTTAAATGCTGCTGTCAGAGATTGACAGCGGCATTTAATAGGTTAATAGCCGCGTGTGGATCGTGATTTCTCCCGCGGCTGTTAGAGGCACATGTCAGCTGTTCAAAACAGCTGACATGTGCCGAGAAACAAGTGGGCTCAGTGCCAGAGCCCACATCAGAGGGAGGAAGTCTGATATCAGCATACTATTACGCCCGATTTCGGGAAGGGGTTAATACCCTATCCATCCCTATTCCTTCCCTCTAAATTTTTGGGATGGGTGCCCACAATATCAACATATTGCAGATTATCTGCAGTGAGTGCCGGCACTCATAGCAGGTCAGCAATGACAACCATGGGGGGTCGCCTGCAACGTGATCATGTGACAGGTTCGCTGGTGCGCAAAGCTAGTGACGCACTCCTGGCACGATCATGTTAAATGCCATTGTCAGAGGTTGACAGCAGCTTTTAACATTTTAACAGCTGCAGGTGTATCGCGATTCCTCCCGTGGCTGCTAGGGGCACATGTCAGCTGATGAAATAAGCTGTGATGTGCTGGAAAAGATGCGGGTTCAGTGCTGGAGTCCGCATTAAAGGGGAAGACACAACATATGATGTAATAATATGTCATATGTCGTGAAGGAGTTACAGCATTGGAATATAGCATCCCACATTGCTCTCTGGCAAACAACTCAAGTGCTAAAGTTACTAAATTAGATAATTCCTTAAAAAGCACAATTTGTGTTCAATTTCTCTACATGAGGCACATTTTGAAAAGTACTTAGAAACTTAAAACAAATGCTTATGGACGCTCATTATACGCTCTTCAACAATTAAATTTCAACACCAAAAAGTCAAATTAGTGGCATTATATAAATCACAGGATCGATAGACATGTTAATAATGAAAAATGGTAGTAAAATGTATCAAATATATTAATTTATTCTGTATCGAGTATGAGCACTAAATGCAGAAATACACGCACTTACTTACATTACACACCTAGGCATGCTATCAATGAGGTTATTAATTGTTGTCTAAAAATTGTTCTGCCAGGCTGAATACACTTTACATGTCTTGTGTAGACATTATTTCATTCTTTAAGCTTGGTATGTGATGTCCAATTTCACTTGAAGTTCAGACTAGATAAACCATGGAACCAGTGGTACCACCATTTTTTCAAAGTGTCCCAGGAGCCATGTTTCTACATAACAGTCGCTGTCGCTACTGTGAGTGGTCTGCATGACCTAAACGTGCAACCATGGCCTGCAGCATCTCTGGGCTTGTATTCCATCGAGCATATCTAGGAAACATTGTTTAGAAATTGCATAAAAAAGCTGTCAGCAGCAGATCGTGATGAATTGTGTGTCCAAGAGCATTCAGCATGGCAGAACATTGCTTAGGCAACCAATAACCTCATTGATAGCATGCAAAAACGTGTAAGCGTGTGTATTGCTACACGTGTCATACTCATTTCTGAACAAATCTAGATGTTTTGAAAATTTCATGTTCATTCTTTCATCATTTGCATATCATTAAGATGTCTATTGATGTTATGATTTTCACAATCCCATGACTTTTCCTCCTTGGTATTGCAATTTCAATGATGAGAAGTGTGTAATTTATAATGTGGAAACTAGCGTTTATCAGGGACATAGCACTTGCCTGTCGGGAACTACACAATAACTCAACATTCTTCTCATTTAATCAATAGCATATTAAGAAAATTAATCTAAGGTGGTATATGACTTCTAAAAGTATTGCCCATAACACCCTCAACATGTCTCTTGTTGGAGATTATTTGGACAAACACGCTCTTTACTGCATGTCTGGTGGTCATGCCACATAATTATCTCTTTTTGGGTTGTGGCATTTACACTCATATCAATGGTTTTTGAGTTCCATTTGTCTCCAGATTCTGCTCTAGCACTCCGTAACATAAATTTGTATTCTATACTACATCCTGAGAGGTGGGTAGCTGCACATATTTTTACTTCCACCAGACACTGTATATGTAAGAGGCTGGTGCTGTTATGGACAGTAAGGAACACGCTGTCACTTTAAGAGACTGCATCCCCTTGTCTGGTGTGATGGAATGTTCTGCTTCTCCCCTGCAATAGATTCTGTGAATGAGCTGGACTGTGCAGATGGCAAGGGTGGAGCCTAAACAACCTGTGTGAGAACTGAAGCTGCTGCAGAGAGAACTTTGTGCTGTTTTCTGCAAGAGAGGACCCACAGCCTGTAGCGGAGTGGACTTGTGAAATTTGACAAACTTTTCTGGGTGCAGCGAGAGTGGCTGTCTTGTGTGAGTTTGAGAAGCCACGAAGATACAGAGAAAGGGATTTACAGTTTCCAGGAGCACCTCCAGGACCCAGAAGCAAGGAGAAGACCACGTTTCATGGAGCTGACAGAAAGCCATGCGCACCACCATACTAGACTGTTGGTGGCACCCCGAGACTGGATCTGAGTCCCCAACATCACCGTGAGTTTGTTCCTGTTTTGTGCACATGTTAGGGCCTAGTGTAGGCTTCAGTAGTCAGTACACAGGAGCCGTGTGGCCTGCTTAGTAAAGGCCAGGGAGGTTATACGTAGAGTAGCATCATTATTTGTTTATTGTTTGCATTTACTTGTGTGACGTATGTTGATTCTGTAATAGTTGGGACACCGTGCTATTTTACGGACAAGCTAAAGAATATAACTCTTGTAAATTATCTTTTGCCATTGCATACTCCTGTTTGCATCTTCCTCATCCACTTCATTCCTTGACTTCCAATAAATCTACCCTTTGTTGTTTGCACCTCATCTTGTGTACGGTAGTCTTCCTGCACCGTGGTGGTCCCCCGGCCATCGCTTCATATAGCTCCAACAAGGAATTCTACTTCACCACTCTCACTTTCAGAACTATGTGTAAATATCAAAGCGGGACTCGCCATCTGTCAAATGCCAGATTGGAAAAGAGTTAAAGGAAACTATAACATCCCTTGTAGTGCCTACAGGCAAACAGTGAGGTTTAGAAATTCTAAAGGCTTTCACAACCATTTTATCTTTGGGTAGGTTTGGGATCTGTTGAGTAGCCGTTTTGGCATAAATGTTTAATTGCGAAGGTGTGATTGATTTAGGTATGCCTCTTATTTTTAAATTTTTTCTTCCTGAGTTGTCTTCGGAATTGGCTACCTGGACTTTAAAGGAAAAGATTTATTTTTGTAGGGAGTTAAAATAATTTTTCATCTCAACTTAATTTAGGTATGAATCTTCCATCATCGTTCCTGTTTCGACAAATTTTGTGGTTGTTTTTACAGGCTCAGTATTGATAGGGGAGGTGTTACATTCTAAGTTGTTGTTATGGATAGAGTTCTCTACTTCTTTCAATACATTTGTAATAAAAACCTTTGAAATCGTTGTTTTGTTAATGAGAACATCCTCAAGGTCACCCATATCTTTATTATAAGAGTTCCCTTCTGAGTCAGTAAAGTGCCTTTCAGGTTATTTGACTTGAGCTGAAATTGGTGTAAAGTCAAGTGATAGGTGAAAGACATTGCATAATTCCCTTATATACTCTTCTGAAGCAGGTGACTCAGAAGCATCAACATAGTCTAATAAGTTGTTACTTTTGTTATTCAGTTTATTAGAGTTTAATTTTTGGCATTGTGTAACAATATGAGAATTGTCCCGACAGTTAATACCATTAACCCGTTTTGTTTTATCATTTTCCCTTGAAGCACCAGAATTACCGTATATAAATGGTCTGGGAAGGTCCTTGCATTCTGTGACTCATGATTAAAATATCCATTGGGTTCATAGTTCAATTCGCTAAATTCCAACTCATCAGATTTCATATAGGTTAGTGAATCAGTCTCATCTTCTATATCGATAAACTCTTCTGAAGTCATTTCCTGGTAGCTATTATCAGATTCTGGAATAGAGTGGTCACTGTGATTGACCAGAGGATGTATCTCTACGCCAATTTTCATTTTTAACAGAGCTGTCAAGACTGTAACCACTCAATTGTCACCATCAGAAATAGACTTAATGTAAACAGTGTCTGTATTGTTCATTTTCTGTGGATTAGTTAGTTCCCCTGATTCAGTGCTTGTGTTGCCAAATTCATCATCTGTCCCATTATGTTGTAAAAGGGAATAATCTGTGAATGACAAGGTGAAGTCTCCCCTCTCCTGTTCTCATTTGTGCTCATATTGTCATTATTTTCCTCAACAATTTCCTGTTCGTGCATATCATTATAAGTGACAAGAGTCTCATCGGCCTCTAAGGGCTCCTTACTGTTGCACCCTTGTGTCCTGTCAATCATAGTCTCGAAATTTGTAGTGGCAGAAACTGTTAGCGGCAGGAAAGTATAGTAGTTTCAGTAGAGACTCTAACCCTGCGGTTTGTAACCTCATTATTAATGTGACCATCCCCTCTCCTCCTGCTCCATGTCCAGAGCTGGCAGTCCTATCAATTTCCCCATCTTCAGCAGGAAGAAAATCTCCCTATCACCCGTTCCTTCATGGTGCCACAGCCTGCACTGCGATCGTTCGTCTGCCTCTTGTTAATCAATGGCGCTGTATAAGCTGCTGCAGCCGTAGCTTTTTATCCCCAGCAGGGGTATATTATGGCTGATGTTGTCGTTTTGTGACAGAGCAAACAGCTGCCAGCTTGAAATAGACTGCAGACAGCATCTCCTTCTTCCCACCTGTGTCCAGTCTCCTCTGAGCCCACTTCTCCCCACTGGAGTTATCCTGTCCTGGGTACAATGTGCCATTAATCACCTAGGTCTCCCTGGTTCCCAGAGATCAGCGGTGAGGAGACAGGACAGTTCCCTTCATAGACTGGAGTCCCCTCTTCATCTCTGCTGACGTTACCACTGCTGCAGGGATGAAGGCTGGGCTCTCCGTTAGCGGTTTCTTAGATGTTTCCATGCATCATGCGTACATATCTTTAACATGGTGTACGCAGGGACATGCTTTTACATGCGTTCGCATGTGGATGCATATGCATGCGTCGCTTTGCGGTGTGAGGTGGTTTCCAGCAAATGCAAGATGTTGCATTTTTTTGAGGTGTCAAATATTGCACAATCGTCCGAATGCGGACGATTGTGTCAAAAAACGCATTACTGTCTAGGGGAATGCATTGGTAAGCAATGACATGCGTACAAATGCGTTCGATATGCATGCGTAATTTAGATTGCGCATGTCCACAAAATGATGTCACCGCCTCCATCATGTGCATAAAAATGCAAATACATGGCAAAATGCATTTAAACGCATGCACACACAGCGATTTTGTTTGTGTCATGTGCAAGATGATGCGCAGGCATAAGCATGCTTTTGCATGCGTTTGCGCATGCAGATGATATGCTTCGCTCAGAAACGCTAATGTGAACTTAGCCTTAGCAGTCGCTTTCTTGAAAGTTACTCAGGAGTTGTGGTGAAGAACAGTTGTGCTGGACCTTCAGCAAACCACGCCGTCCAAATCACGTTTTCTTAAATTATCATATGATTTTTTGCTTGACCTACATTTTCTTCTTGTTATTAATAAAATATTGGAAAGAAACCTTAGTGGGTAGTGAATACCTCTCTCGGGAAAACCCTCAGGTAACAGACTATCTACACATTGTCTACTGCAAGTGATACACGATAGGACATGGGAGTGGTCAGAATGCCACTGTAGCCCACCGTCCGATTCTCTCCTCTGTCATCCTTCATCTAACTCGCAACGTCCGTTCATAATCATTTAGAAACAACAATACTAATGTTTTAACTCAGGAAGAGTTCAGAAATCAATTTTGTGGAACAACCATGATTTTTAATCACAGCTTTCATGCGTCTTGGCATGCTTGCCACCAGTCTTTCACACTGCTTCTGGGTGACTTATGCCACTCCTGGTACAAACATTTAAGCAGTTCTTCTTTGTTTGATGGCTTGTGACTATCCATCTTCCTTTTCATTACATTCCAGAGGTTTTCAATGGGGTTCAGGTCTGGAGATTGGGCTGGCCATGACAGGGATTTGATGTGGTGGTCCTTCATCCACACCTTGATGTGTGGCATGGCGCATTGTCCTGCTGGAAAAACCAGTCCTCAGAGTTGGGGAACATTGCCTGAGCAGAAGGAATCAACTGTTTTTCCAGGATAACCTTGTATGCGGCTTGATTCAAACGTCCTTGGCAAAGAATAACCTGCCCAATTCCAGCCTTGCTGAAGCATCCCCAGATCATCACCGATCCTCCACCAAATTTCACAGTGGGTGCAGGACACTGTGGCTCTCCAGGTCTCCGTCTAACCATAAGACGCCAGGTGTTAGCCAAAGCTGAAAATTAGACTCATCAGAGAAGATTACCTTACTTCGGTCCTCTATGGTCCAATTCTTATGGTCTTTGGCAAACTTCAGCCTGGCTCTCCTTTGCTTCTCATTGATGAAAGGCTTTTTTCTAGCTTTACATGATTTGAGTCCCCTCTAGGAGCCTGTTATGAACTTCTTGCCTTGCACTTCACCCCAGCTGCCATTTGCCATTCCTTTTGTAGGTCACTTGATGTCATCCTGTGGTTGCTGAGTGACATACGAATAAGATGATGATCATCCCGGTCAGTGGAGAGTCGTTTTTGCCCTCTTCCGATCTGTAGCTTTGTTGTCCCCAAAGTCTGCTACTTGACATTGTTGTAATAGACCGCCATCTTAGAAATTTTAAGGATGGAGGCAACATGATGCTCACTGTGTCCCTCTGCTAGTTAAGCCAGAAATGAGCCCTTCTTTTCCTCACGCAAGACTTTTCTTTTCAATTCCTTTGTCATGGTTAAAAGTTATATTTTCATTCCTATTACTTTTGGGATATTACTAACACTTGTTTTGCCATCCAGCTTGTCCTATTGCAAGAGGATTGTGAACACCACAGATTTGGTTCAGGTGATCACCTAATCAGAAGCACATTAAGTAGAATGAGGTGTACTCTGGTTGGAATTCAACTGACACTAGAATGAAATGGCCGTCAGACATGTAGAGAAGCTGATTTTTATAAAACTGTGCAGTTGTGTCTTAATTTTTGCCAGAGCTGTATGTGTGTGTGTATGTATATATGTGTGTATATATATATATATATATATATATATATATATATATATACACTGTGTTCCAAATTATTATGCAAATTGGATTTAAGTTTCATAAAGATTTAATTTTTCTGTTTTTCAAATAAACTCGTGGATGTTATTGTGTGTCAGGGCTAAGTGGATCACTGAAATCAATCTTAAACACATGTGATAATTAGTTTTCCTGGTGATTCTAATTAAAGGAAAACCACTTAAATATGATGTTCCACATTATTAAGCAGGCCACAGTTTTTAAGTAACATGGGAAAGAAAAAGGATCTCTCTGCTGCTGAAAAGCATCAACTAGTGCAATGCCTTGGTCAAGGGATGAAAACATGAGATATTTCCCGAAAACTTAAGCGTGATCATCGTACTGTTAAGAGATTTGTGGCTGAATTTGAGCACAGACATGTTTGTGCTGATAAAGGCAGAATGAGGAAGGTTTCTGCCAGGCAAGTTCATCGGATTAAGAGACCAGTTGCTAAATAAACATTACAAACCAGCAAACAGATATTTGAAGCTGCTGGTGCTTCTGAAGTCCCTCGAATCTCAAGGTGTAGGATCCTTCAAAGGCTTGCTTTGGTTCATAAACCTACTATTCGGCCACCCCTGAACAGTGTTCACAAGCCGAAACGGTTGCAGTGGGCCCAGACATACATGACGACTAATTTTCAAACAGTCTTGTTTACTGATGAGTGTCGAGCAACCCTGGATGGTCCAGATGGATGGAGTAGTGGATGGTTGGTGGAGGCCAAAGTGTCCAAACAAGACTGCGACGTCAGCAAGGAGGTTTAGGAGTCATGATTTTGGGCCGGAATCATGGGGAAACAGCTGGTAGGGCTCTTTAAGGTTCCTGAAGGTGTGAAAATGACCTCTGCAAAGTATGTAGGGTTTCTGACTGACAACTTTCTTCCATGGTCTAAAAAGCAGAAACATGCCTTCAGGAGCAAAATCATCTTCATGCATGACAATGCACCATCTCATGCTGCAAAGAATACCTCTGAGTCATTGGCTGCTATGGGCATAAAAGGAGATAAACTCATGGTGTGACCACCATCTTCCCCTGACCTCAACCGTACAGAGAACCTTTGGAGTATCATCAAGCAAATGATCTATGAGGGTGGGAGGCAGTTCACATCAAAACAGCGGCTCTGGGAGGCTATTCTGACGTCATGCAAAGAAATACAAGCAGAAACTCTCCAAAAACTCACAAGTTCAATGGATGCAAGAATTGTGAAGGCGATATCAAAGAAGGGTTCCTATGTTAACATGTAACTTGGCCTGTTAGGATGTTTTGGAGTTAAATAGCTTTTTTGTTCAGTGAATGTGACCTCCTAATGCTGCAAATTCCACAAATGAGCATTTTCAATTCTTTAAAACATATCAAATGTATAGAAATTCTACTGTGCCTAATAATTTGGAACAGTGCATTTTGAGTGTTTATTCATTTTGGAGTTTATACTGTTATCATTGGGAGGTTTCTTCAATAAAATTCGATGTATAATGTAACGGGTGATGACTTTTATTAGACTGACTTTCTTTTGCACCAACCATTTAGGAAAATCCGAGAAAATCAATCATTTGCATAATAATTTGGAACACAGTGTATAAGCAAAAAAGGAAAACAGCACTCAAAAATAAGAAAAAAGTGGACTTTAATGCCTGAACGGCGTGGCAACGTTTCGGATGTGATATCCTTTTTTAAGCCTGAAAAAGGATATCACATCCGGAACGTTGCCACGCCGTTCAGGCATTAAAGTGCACTTTTTTTCTTATTTTTGAGTGCGGTCTTCCTTTTTTGCTCTTATGATTGAAAGCCATTGGACCAGTGGTTGCTAAAGCTCTGCACAACAATTGCGGTAAAATTAGATAATGTTCCAGTTTTGTCTCTCTCTCTCTCTCTCTCTCTACATATATAGTATTTTTTTTTTTTCTTGTGCATATAGTTTTTCTTGTGATACTTATTTTATTTGAGATTTCACAGGCATTTTCCTGCATTGATTTATACAGTTTATTCATTTGTTGAAGAGCCCCTTTCATGCCAAAGCAGCAGAATTTCCCACAAGTGACCCCATTCTGGAAATTACACCTCCCGAAAAATTGAGCTATGGGTGTAGTAAGCATTTTTTGATCCGTCAGGCAATTCGCAGAATTGTATAACATTGGGCTGAGTCATTGGAAAATTTCCATTTATCCACTAAAATGTTGCTTTGGCATCAAGTTTTAAATTTTCAAAAGGGATAGTCAGCGAAAATGGACCATACAATTTGGTACATAATTTCTTCTGAGTACGCCAATACCCAATATGTGGTTGAAAACTCCCCACAAATGAGCCCATTTTACAAACTACACCTCTCAATGAATTGATCTAGGGGTGCAGTGAGCATATTAACACGACATGTGCCTCACATAATTTTGTACTATTGGGCGGTGAAAAAATAATTACATTTTTACCACTAAAATGTTGTTTTAGCTCCAAGTTTTTAAAGGGACTCTGTCACCTGAATTTGGCGGGACTGGTTTTGGGTCATATGGGCGGAGTTTTCAGGTGTTTGATTCACCCTTTCCTTACCCGCTGGCTGCATGCTGGCTGCAATATTGGATTGAAGTTCATTCTCTGTCCTCCATAGTACACGCCTGCGCAAAGCAACCTTGCCTTGTGCAGTCGTGTACTATGGAGGACAGAGAATGAACTTCAATCCAATATTGCAGCCTGCATGCAGCCAGCAGGTAAGGAAAGGGTGAATCAAACACCTGAAAACTCCGCCCATATGACCCAAAACCAGTCCCGCCAAATTCAGGTGACAGGTTCCCTTTAATTTTATAAGGTCTAATAGGAAAAAATGGTCCTCACAGTTGGGTTGTGCAATTTATCCTGATTGTGCCTATAGCCTACATGTATTCAATAAATGATTTAGGTTGCAAAAAAATTATATGTGTTTATTACATGTGCAGAAAAAACACCACAGAGAGTTGGAATACTGTAGGTAAGGTTACGTTTCAACCCTTCCTGGGTCTTTGTCAAACCTCACTTAAAGAAAAAAAGACTTGTCTGGAGAGACATATAGCATGAAATCCCCGTTGGGGTTCTTACTCTGGAGTGGGAAAAGAATGGCGTGCCCTACGCCGTCTGTGGTGCTGTGGTAATGGCACCACAGATGGCGTAGGTCACGCCATCCTTCTCCCACTGTTTCCTCTTTGAGTCTGATCTTCTGGGTTCACCCAAGTTCAGCCTGCACCTCATGGCCACCAGAGTGCGCTTCATTTATTTTCTCTATAGCCTACATGTAATCTAAAACTACTTTTTAGACACAGTCTTCCCACAAAAATTTGCTTTTAGCCCCAGATTTTCCATTTTCACATGGAGAAATAAGTAAAATATGGCACCAAAATTTGTAACACAATTTCTGCTGAACATAGCAATTCCCGATGAGTGGTTGTACAGTACTGCTTAGCCACACGGCAAGACTCAGTAGGGAAGGAGCGCTATTTGACTGTTGGAGAACAAATTATCATAGACTAGTTTGAAAACTCCATACACAGAGCCCTTAAATGCCAGAAGAGCAGAGTTATTCCTCCAGTAACCCCATTTTGGAAATTGCACCCCTCTGGGAATTTATCTACAGGTGTAGTGATGATTTTGATTCTCTGTGTGTTTTTCAGAAACAAGCAGTGCTGGATGTTACAGAGTGAAAAATTGTAGTGCCCAGCCCGGGCTTTTGGAGATATAGACCTCGGTAAGTAGGTGGGCTCTCATCGCCACAGAAATGCCAAACATGTGGACCCTAAATGTGGTTTAGGCACACTGGGGCTCAGAAGGTAGAGGGGCATTTAGGAGCACAAAATTAGCTGAATATCTTTTGTGGGCTGAGGAACCATAGCGCCTTTCCAGAGCCTTTGGGCTACGAGTAATGTGGAAGCCCCCTATATCTCTGTTAACAGATGATGAACCTTAGTGGGCAGTTGATTTTTTCATGGTTTGAGATGAAGCTTTTAATGGGACATTAAATTTTGAATCACATTTATCCTGTGCTCTATGGTGAGCCATTACATGAGGGTTTCCATCTGAATCTTCAAATGACGTGATTCAGATGAAACCCCCAAGAGATCTATTCACAATAATGGGCAGCAGAGTTACTCTGGAATCCATCTGGCCTCTGTTTAGTGGTATCCTTCTTTTCACAGATGGACAAAACTTTTGCCAGCCGCACTTTTATGCATGCTTAAAAAAACAGATACTGCTGAGTCATAGGACAGACAGACTCCACAGTGTTTTCACCTCCTTATAAGGAATCATCTGCCGAGGGTTCTGTCTGAATCACGATTTCAGAGATTTACATGGAAACCCCAGTGTAAGCGCTCAGCGTAGAGTGCAAGATAAATGTGAGCCGAGCCTTACTGCGATCATTTGGGAGGCAGAATGATCAAATCAGCAGCAGGTGAGGAATAGGTTTCATTTATTTTTTACGCAGGTACTCGTGCAGCATAAGTGATTAGATTACTTTATTCTTCGGGTCGGTGCGATTATAGCAATACCAGATTTATATTGTTTTTTTATGTTTGGCTGCTGTCACACACTAAAAAATACTATTTTGAGAGCTAAAATTTTTCTTTATTTCTGCCAACAGACTCATGTGAGGGCTTGTTTTTTGTGGGACAAGTTGACATTTTTATTTGTACTATTTTTATTTATAATTTATTTATACATTTTTTGATTGCTTTCTATTCCAATTTTTGGGAGGCAGAATGAATGAAAATCCAGCAATTCCGGAGTTGTGGTTTGTTTTTGTTTTTTATGCTGCCCACCGTGTGGTAAAATTGATAAGGCAGGTTTATTCTTAGACTCAGTACGATTACAGCGATTCCACATTGATATATATATTTTTGCTTTGCTGCTTTTACAAAATGAAAACTATTTTATAGAAAAAAAGAATGTTTTTGCATCGCTATATGCTGAGTGCTATAACTTTTTACTTCTTCACTGTATGGCATTTTTTACCGGACAAGATGGCATTTTCAGCTATACCATTTTATTTCCATTCGACCTTTTGATCGCACTTTATTCCATTTTGAGTTCGGCAGCATGATGAAAAAGCATAGCATTTGGCCACGTTTTTTATTTATCTTTTTTAAGGTGTTCACTGAAGGGGTTAATTAGTGTGACAGTTTTATAGCTTGGGTCGATATGGACCTGGCTATAAAATATGTGTGCTTTTTTTTTTACATAAATTTGTGTATTTATTGGTAAATTTTGTATAATTCTTTTGTTCTTTTATTTTGTGATTTTTGAAAAAATATTTTTACAATTTGTTAAAAAACTTTATTTTTACTTTTTTACTTAGTTCCTCTATTGGACTTTAACTTTTATTACTCTGATCGCTGGTATAATGTATTTCAATGCACCAGCAGGCTGATCAGAAGGTTGTCATGATGACCTTGGGTTGCCATGTCAACTATCGGGCCCTCATCATGATATCTAAAGGGCGCCAAACAGAAGGGAGAGAGCGAATCCTCCATCTGCCAGCTTTCTAAATGCTGCAATCGATATCAATTGTGGCATTCAGGGGGTTAAATGGCCCTGGGCGATGAGGGCACCATTCCTGGCAGTGATAGCTGGCTCTCGGCTATAACTTAAGCAGAGGTCACGGTGGCGATCTTGGGGGCACAGCTCCTGTGCCCCACACGATTGCCATGACGTACCCATACGTAAAAGGTCTGAAACTCCTATGTGACCATGACACATGGGTACATCAAAGGTTGTGAAGGTGTTAAAGGAGTGCTCCGAAACTAAAATTTTAATCCTAAATTTCTATTTAATGTCATGATCTAATCTTTTTTTCTACTTTAATTAAAAATTCTCTATTGCTCCCTTACTAATCTATCTAGCTGCTTTATTTTTTTGACTACTTCCTGTGTTATGGTGTTTCATTTGAGTGTCCCAGTGCATGTTGGGATACTCAAACGAGTCGTCAGGCACAGCCTCTGCCCCACCTGTTGTGAATTCTGTGGCCAAGCTCCCTCCTGTGGTCGTGAGTGGTACTGCGGCTGGTTCTGTCTATAAGCTTCCTTTGGTGGATGAGAGTGGTACTGCGGCTTCTGAGTTTCCTTCCTCAGGTGATGAGGTTAAGTCGTTAGGTGCTGCTCTATTTAACTCCACCTGGTGCTTTGATCATGGCCTCCAGTCAATGTTCTAGTATTGGTCTTGCTTCCTCCTGGATCGTTCCTGTGGCCTGTCTATCCTGCATAAGCTAAGTTCTGCTTATGTTATTTTTTGCTATATTTTCTGTCCAGCTTGCTATATTGGTTTTTCTTGCTTGCTGGAAGCTCTGAGACGCAGAGGGAGCACCTCCGTACCGTTAGTCGGTGCGAAGGGTCTTTTTGCCCCTCTGCGTGGTTGTTTGTAGGTTTTTGTGTTGACCGCAAAGCTATCTTTCCTATCCTCGGTCTATTCAGTAAGTCGGGCCTCACTTTGCTAAATCTATTTCATCTCTGTGTTTGTATTTCATCTTTACTCACAGTCATTATATGTGGGGGGCTGCCTTTTCCTTTGGGGAATTTCTCTGAGGCAAGGTAGGCTTATTTTTCTATCTTCAGGGCTAGTTAGTTTCTCAGGCTGTGCCGAGTTGCATATGGAGCGTTAGGCGCAATCCACGGCTACCTCTAGTGTGGTGTGATAGGATTAGGGATTGCGGTCAGCAGAGTTTCCACGTCTCAGAGCTCGTCATATGTTTTTGGTAAATGTCAGGTCACTTTGTATGCTCTGAACTTCAAGGTCCATTGTGGTTCTGAATTACCTGTTCATAACAGCCACCCTGAAATGAAGCGTCATCAGTGACATCCATTTCAGGGACTAGTTTCAAGGCCTGGGCTAGTCTCTACTCTACTGAGCATGCATCAGTTGTCTATTCCGAAAAAATGATGCCACTAACAGGGGCGGTGCTGTGTTCTCTCCTCGCTCATGCTTTCCTTACAATTCACACCGACAAGAGCGCTCCGTTGCTGACTCATCAACACTTCTCATCAGAGCCGGCAAGAGAGTACATTTGTCTCTGAGAACAACAATACACAATGACAAAATCCTACTGAGCATCCACAACTGATGCATGCTCAGTAGAGTAGGGACTAGCCCAGCCTCTGAAACAGACATCACTGTTTTGTTTCAGTGACCGCAGCCTCTGCCCCCTGATGGTGACTCGTTTGAGTTTCCCAGCATTCACTGGGATTCTCAAACAAAGCATCATCACACAGGTAATAGTGAAAAAAAATATAATAAAGCAGTTAGAATAGTAAGGGAGCGATAGGGAATTTTTAATTAAAGTATATTAGAAAAAAGATTAGATTATGAAATTAAATATAGAGATTTATGATTAAAGTACATTTCTGCTTCAGGCCACCCGTTTAAGTTAGTGGGAGTAATAGGAAAAAATGTTGAGAAGTTCACGGCTATGAATACTTTTTCGAGGCACTGTATAAACAGGCAGACTTGTAACAAAAGGCACTCAGCCCGGTGAGGCAGCATTTCCGTCCACTGAGCCGACAGTGAATAGAAATGGACTTGGAATGTGTCACTGGGGATTTCCAGACTTGCGTAACTATAGATGAATCATTCTGTGATGGAAAATTCTGTAAAAGGTTCTCATCGATGTTTACGTCACTTTACAAAAAAAATCACCGCAATCTGTTCTGCCCCTTTCATAGCTTATTTATGTTATGTACGAAAAGATATGGTGAATTATATGAAGCCTAAGTCATGTTCTGAAGGCTAAACAGCAGCAGAAGTCTCTCATGTCCTGATAGTTTGTTATGAAGTATCTGTCTATTAATGTTTAAGATCCTCAATATGGCGAGGAACCTAAATACAATGTACATAAAAAGTCCATATCCTACTCATCAATGACATCCAGAGACCCCCACAAAGAGTAGCATTTCCAGGTACTTACGTTCTTTATTGATGCCCACGTAGGTATTGGATTTGCTTTAACCACTCGCACAATGTCTTAAAGAATACTTGTGTCTGAATAGAGAGGCAGACTCTGGGTCTGTGAAGTACTTGGAAGAAGAGGAGGCTTTAAGATGGAGAATGCTGCACTGTGCAGTCCCAGCCCAACTAAAGCATCTGACCAAAGGCTGTGTCAGGCTTAAAGTGACAGTGCTATGTAATATAATATAACACATGAGCTCATCTGCACACACGTCACTGGCTGCTTTACCTGTTTACTCAGGCGCACATAATGTGGACAGTTGGCAGGGAGGGGCAGTATCCCGTCACAGAGAAATTATACGCTCCTAGATACCGCCATATTAACTGCAGGAGAGTGTCCTGTTCACAAAGCGATATTTGATTTTCAGTGCCTGTCTTTCTGTATGCTCACTGATTTATAAGGAAGTATTCTTATAATACACATTTATACTTTAAGGCAAGGCTAAACATATTATTTTATTTTATTATTATTATACATTTTTATAGCGCCATTTATTCCATGGCGCTTTACATGTGAATACAGGGCAAATATAGACAAATACATTAAACATAGTGGCCATGTCACAAATAGCTGCTGTATTTTTTAGTTGTTTAAAAAGCAATCATTTGATTTTGCAGACAAACTGCTACTTCATGCGCAAAACTATGTGGTAATGACAATCGGCTTGAAAAATTGAGCAATTATTTTACAAGCAATTAAAAGACTACATAACTGCAACATGGCTACTTAGTTTGGCCTTACTGATAGTGTGATGACAGCCTTAGATAGGAGAAAAAAGGATCATCCCCGCGCTGCCGCAAGAAGAATTTCAAAAATTGTAGAGGTTTCAACGTGGTTTATTCTACGCGTTTCAGGGTTCAGGTGACCCCTTCATCAGGACATACCACAAATATAAAAATTCTTCTTGCGGAATATTTGTGGTAGGTCCTGATGAAGGGGTCACCTGAACCCTGAAACGCGTAGAATAAACCACGTTGAAACCTCTACAATTTTTGAAATTCTTCTTGCGGCAGCACGGGGATGATCCTTTTTTCTCCTATCTAAGTGTGTGCAATCAGGTCCTGCACTGACCTGTGGATCTGCAGCAGCTGCAATTAATATATGTCTGTCCTTCAATCTCACCAGGTGAGTAGTTCTCTTGGTGGGCAACTTTGTGTAACGTTTGATAAGACCCTATTTGCGCTTTTGTGTCTCCCTCTTTTCACTGATAGGTTTTATTAACACAACTATGTCACAGTCCTATAACATGGTGCAGGGCAGGAGTCATGGACGAGGGAAGCATCATCCACCCTCCACCACGCTACACGAAAATGGGGGTCCTGGCTAGGTGTGTGCTGATGCTACCTTGGCGATATACCTCTGCAGACGGCACACTGCCGTTGATCTTGGCAAGCCAGGACCAGGTGAGGAAAAACAGAAGGAGCAAAGTCTTTAAAGGGATTGGTGAATAATGAAAGTTCGTGACGCCACTTGTGGTATTCGGTCAGGCATGACCAACGCTGCTTAAAGGGGTCCGCTGGGGTGATGTTATGGCAGCTGGGATGGTATGGCTTCCCACAGGTGAAGCTGGGTCCCCAGGGCTCCCGATATAGTAAGGACAGGTGGTAGGTGGTGTAGAAAGAAACGTGATGGTGTCTCCGCGGCTTTTCTATGCATTTGCATATTTCCCATAAGGGATGGGGGCAGTGTTCTGGATCACTGCTGTTGAGAAACACGTGATGGTGTCTCCGTGGTGTTGGATGTTTTGTTCTCCCCGAGCTCATTCATCCTTATGTTTATAGCTGCATTGAGGGGACATCTTGACTAAGAAGTGTGCACAACATTCGGAAAGACAATTGTGCTGTGTTTTGGCACCTCTGAGAATCAAGCAGCAAGAGTGTACCTGAGGAGAGCTTCTGTAAGCTTGCCAGCATGAAGTCAGAATAGCCTGGTAAGAGCTGTAGTTTTGGACAGTGACGTACATGGAAATTATGGGCCCCTCCCCCCTAAAAAATATATTCGGCGGGGTCAAAGAATCTCACAAATTTGTAGCCTTTACAAAGTAATATTCCTCCTACTGAAGCCCTTGATTCCCCTTTCATTGCACCGCATAGAGTATGATAACAACAAAAGTGCCCCACAAACACTGTATTATACCCACACAGTAAATTCCTCCACAGTACCCTCATCACGAACAGTATGGTGATCCTACTGTACCCCACCTCAATTTCCCCAGCAAAGTCCTCCATACAGTTTACCCCTATATTTCCAATGATCCGATACAGACGATGGACCTGAGTGAGGGCTTGCTTTTTTTGTGGATTGAGACGAATCTTTTATTGGGAACATTTTACATAACATTTATGATCACATTTATGCGGCGCACTACGCTGAGCACTTACATCGGGGTTTCCATCTAAACCTCCGACTCACATGACAGATGAAACCCCCGATAGATCCATTCACTATAATGAGGCAGCAGAGTTACTGTGGCCTCCATCTGGCCTCTGTTCATCATTGTCCTTTTCAACCAGTCTTCTGTCCTTTTCAGAAATGCAGAAAACTGTGGTCGACGTCACTTTTATGGAATCCTAAAAAGAGAGACACCGCTGGATCAGGGGTCCTATGGCATCCACAGTGCCTCCATCTGCTTCATTATAGGGAATTTTCCGCTGATGATTCTGTGTGAATCACGTATTTCAGAGATTTACACGGAAACCCTGGTGTAAGCGCCCAGCATAGTTCGCAGGATAAATGTGTGCCGAGCCTTACTGCGATCTTTGGGAGGCAGAATGAAAAAATCAACAGCATGTGAAGAATTGGTTTTATTTATTTTTCTCTAGTCACCTTCCACGACGGCATATGGAGGTTGTCTCTTTGCCCTAATGGGGAACAGGAAACACAGCGAGGTTTAAAAGGACCTCCCACCTCCCACCTGCCAGTGTCTTTCCTGTTCCCCATGGGACAGGGAGAGGTCTCCAGGTGCTGTAGTGGCCGGCGACTGCGGTACCTTTATGCAGGCTTTGCCTGTCGGAGCCGGGCAGCTGATGGTCGCGCTCCGCCTCCTCCTTTGCTGCTCCCGTCGTCCTGCTTGCAGGTGCCTTGGGACCCTCTCCCGGCCTTCCCGCGCCCCCACGAGGGCAAAGCAGGCCTGGGATCCCTCGCCGGGTTCCTCCATGAGCTTCCCGGCGTTCTCCCCCTCCATCGACGACTCAGCGTTCCGGAAGTGACGTCGGCGGTCTTGCGCGTCACTTCCGGTCCTTCGTACCTCTGGAAGCCGGTTCTTCTGGGTTCGCCGGCCGGCGTGTCGGACTAATGGCGTCCCCTCACATGGATCCTGGACGGGGGAGGGGGAACTTTCTGATTGCTGGAGGCAGGTGTGGACAGCGTTCTTAAACCCTGCTGAACCACCACTGAGGTAAGGCTATTTCCCCAGTATGGATGGTTCCTTGTGCCCTGCGTCTGCGGAGCCCAGCGCTACCCCTGCTACAGTGAGTGTTTTGCAGGGATATGATCCGTGAGGTAGTACCTATAGAGGGTTTAGTGTCCTCACTCCTCTCTCCCTTTCCGTTTCAGGGAGAAAAGTCTGCCCCTAAAGCCGCTATTAAAAAGAAGTGCCCAGTCTGTTCTACTAAATTCCCTCTTAACTGGGACAAAAAGCTCTGCCAGCCATGTACTGACAGGATTGTAAAAGCTGAGCAACCATCTCTGCTGGATGAAATTCGCTCCTTAGTAAAACAGGAAGTGCAATCTTCGTTAGCAGCTTTTACTCCTCCACCTCCACCTCCGCCACCACACTCCCCAGCTAAAAAGAGAAAAATTCAGGTGGTTGAATCGGACTCTGATTCAGACCTCTCACATACTTCATCTGTGGGCTGGGAAGATCCTGTATCACCTAAAGCTGAGGTCAGGAAATACCTCTTTTCCTCAGATTACATTGAGGATCTAGCATCTGCTGTCCGTAATACTATGGGCCTAGAAGAGGAATATGAACCACAGTCCGTACAGGATCAGATGTTTGGTGGGCTCAGATCGGAGAAGAGAGTGGGGTTCCCGGTGCACGCTAACATTGTTAGTATGATTGATCAGGAATGGGAACAGCCTGAGAAACGCCTCAGTACTCCTTCAGAAATGAAGCATAGATTTCCTCTATAGGGTGAAACGATCAAATTGGACATTCCTAAGGTTGATGTGCAGGTGGCTAGAGGATTCTTCACAATTAAAGGATCCTATGGACAGAAAGATTGAAAGCCTCCTAAAAAAAATCTTGGGAAACTTCTACGTCTATCCTTAAAGCCAATGTCGCTTCCACTTGTGTTGCCAGGGCCCTCTCCTGCTGGTTAGAAAAATTAGAGTCTCACATATCTCAGGGTACCCCAAGAGGTGAATTATTAGATTCACTTCCCATCCTGCATAGAGCCTCTGGGTTTCTGGCTGACGCTTCTCTAGAATCCGTTAGAGTGGCCGCCAGATCTCTCGTACGCTCCAACTCTGCTAGAAGAGCCCTCTGGCTTAAAATATGGAGCGGTGATATCACCTCAAAGGCCAAGTTGTGTGCTATACCCTTTAAGGGAGATTATGTTTTTGGTCCGGCCTTAGACGATATTCTTGACAAAGCTACTGACAAGAAAAAGGCACTCCAGGAGCAAAAACAACCGAGGAAACGGTTTTTTCGTGCCCCACAGTGTCAGCCCCCTCAAGCAAGAGGGAAGGGCAAAACCGGCAGGTGGAGTTACGCAAAGGGTAGAGGGAAAAATATTTTTGTCCCCCAGCAGCAGCAGCAACAGTCCCAACAGGATAAGCAATGACTCCGACCCGGTAGGGGGGAGACTCTCAAAATATGTGGGTCAGTGGGAAAATATCACCAGTTCCCACTGGGTCCTCAATGTCATCAAGGAGGGCCTATTGATAGAGTTAATTTCTTCCCCCCCTCAGGGTCTAAAAGTTACTACCCTTCCGACTTCAAGAGATCACAGTTTGTTGACATTGGGTCTCAGGGATCTTATGGAATCAAATGTGATCTCCCCAGTTCCACATCTGGAACAGGGAAAAGGACATTATTCCCGGCTGTTCTTAGTACCCAAACCCTCAGGGGATGTACGAATTATTATAAACCTAAAAGGTCTAAACCAACATGTGAAATATCGCAAATTCAAGATGGAGTCTGTAAGATCTGCAATTCCTCTGATAGGACATCACTCCTTTATGGCAACCATCGACCTAAAGGATGCATATTTTCACATTCCTATCCACCCGAGACACAGAAAATACCTCAGGTTTGCGATACAGGGGAGTCATCGAGTGGAGCACTATCAGTTTGGAGTCCTTCCCTTCGGCATTTCCTCAGCACCAAGAGTATTCTCCAAAATCATGGCAGAGGCAGTGTCATTTTTCTGGAGTCAAGGTGTCTGTATAGTGCCCTACCTGGACGATCTCCTGATAGTAGCCCCCACCGAGATGACCCTGATGTCCCATGTGTCAACCACTTTGGAGATATTGAAGTCTCTGGGTTGGATTCCAAACATGAAGAAATCTCAGCTTCAACCCTCAAAAACCAGAAAGTTCTTGGGTGTGGTTCTGGACTCAACAAAACAGATGTCCTTTCTCCCAGACGATCACAGGCTACCATTAGTAGCAAAAGTCAGAAGATTCAAGGAGATGAGATTTCCTACTCTTCGAGAAGGAATGTCTCTCTTAGGCTCCATGACAGCCTGCATACAATCGGTGGCTTGGGCTCAAGCTCACTCGAGAATTCTCCAAACCCACATTCTAAACAAGTGGGATGGTCGACCTGGCACTCTAACAAAAAGGATTCACACACCCGGTCGAGTGAAAGCATCCTTAACATGGTGGATGAATTCCAGAAACCTCCTGAAAGGTGTGAGCTGGATTCAGCTTCCGCTAACCACGATCAAGACAGATACCAGCAGGAGGGGCTGGGGAGCCATAATAAATCATGTTCCTTACCAAGGTCTTTGGAACCAGTCAATCAGCGAGAAATCGTCAAATTTCAGAGAGCTCAAAGCTGTGGAAGAGGCCCTGTTAGCAGCAAGTCGTCAGATTTCTGGTCAACATGTCCAGATCTATTCAGACAATATGACCACGGTGGCTCATATCAAGCACCAGGGCAGTACAAAATTCCTCAGTTTGAAAAGGATCTCCGCTCGAATTTTTTATTGGGCCGAAAAACACTTACTGTCCCTGATGGCAATTCACCTAAAAGGGACTGCAAATATTCAAGCAGACTACCTGAGTCATCAGGACATTCATCCTGGCGAATGGAGCCTGGATCTTCAAACGTTCAACATGCTAGTACAAAAGTGGGGTCTTCCAGAGGTCGACCTCTTTGCCTCTCACCAGAATGCAAAAGTCAAAACCTTTTTTTCCTTGAACCCAAGAGGCAATCCCAGAGGAGTGGATGCCCTAGTCCAAGATTGGCACTTCCAGCTTGCCTATGCATTTCCGCCAATCCCAATCCTTGCAAAGGTTCTAAGGAAGATACGAATAGAAGGGACTCCGACTATCCTGATAGCTCCTTTTTGGCCCAAAAGAAGTTGGTTCAACTTGATCATCCAACTACAAGTGGATGGACCGGTAATGTTACCTCTAAAAAACAATCTCCTCTCTCAGGGTCCTATTCTCCACGCAGACCCTCAGAAATGGAACTTAGCGGCGTGGTTACTGAAGCCCAAGTTTTGAAAGCAAAAGGACTATCGGACCCTGTCATAGCTACTCTCCAAAAATCGAGAAAGCCAGTAACCAACGCCATCTACAACAAAATATGGAAAAAGTTTTCGTCGTTTTGTTTGCCTAACCTTCCAGACCCTCTCAAGCCCAATATACCTAACATTTTAGATTTTTTACAAAAAGACTTAGAAATGGGTCTTAGACCCAGTACTCTCAAGGTCCAGGTCTCGGCACTTAGCTCCTTTTTTGATCAAGATCTAGCAGGTCATCGCTGGATCAAAAGGTTCTGAACATCAGCAACCATGATGAATCCTAGAAAACAGATCATAGTTCCCCCATGGGATCTTAATGTGGTGCTCCAAGGTCTTACAGGCCCGCCTTTTGAACCTTTGTCCTCCTGCTCTCTCTTCAAAATCTTGCCTATAAAACTGTGTTTTTGGTAGCCATAACTTCGGCTAGAAGAGTGGGTGAACTACAAGCCTTATCTATAAGAGAGCCGTATCTTCTAGTGAGAGATGACTCAATAGTACTTCGTCTAGATCCTTCTTTTCTTCCGAAGGTAGTCTCTGATTTTCATCGTTCCCAAGAGATTGTTCTACCGACCTTTTGCCATAATCCTGCAAACTCGGAAGAAAGAAGATTCAACACTCTGGATGTCCGACGTATTCTGCTGCAATACTTAGATCAGACCCGTGCTTTCAGAATCGATCATAACCTCTTTGTCCATCTCTCTGGGCAAAATAAGGGGAAAAAAGTAGCTAAAAGTACCATTGCTACATGGATCAAAAAAGCCATAACGGAAGCCTACCTTGCTCAAAACAAAATACCTCCAGTAGGGATCAAGGCCCATTCAACAAGATCTACGTCAGTCTCCTGGGCAGAAGGAGCAGGTGCATCCCCGAAGCAGATCTGCAGGGCAGCAACGTGGTCTTCACTCCATACCTTCTCTAAACATTATAGATTAGATGTATTGTCCAATAAGGACTTAGTCTTCGGCCGTAAAGTTCTCCAGGCCGTTGTCCCTCCCTAGTGCCAAATTAGTTGGTATTCCTCCATATGCCGTCGTGGAAGGTGACTAGAGAAAATAGAATTATTCTTACCGTTAATTCGGTTTCTAGGAACCTTCCACGACGGCACTAATTTCCCACCCTATACATATTCCTGGACTAGTTCTGGGATTCAGAAGGTAAACCGGTGCTATGGTTTCAGTTGAAAGTCACTGGCAGGTGGGAGGTGGGAGGTCCTTTTAAACCTCTCTGTATTTCCTGTTCCCCATTAGGGCAAAGAGACAACCTCCATATGCCATCGTGAAAGGTTCCTAGAAACCGAATTAACGGTAAGAATAATTCTATTTTTACACCGTTCCTCATGCAGTATAAGTGATTAGGTGACTTTATTCTTCGGGTCAGTGCGATTACAGCACTACCAGATTTATATCGGGTTTTTTAGTTTGGCTGCTGACACATACTATAAAACGCTTTTTATTGCGCAAACTAGTTTTTGCATCACAATATTTAGAAAGCTATAATTTTTCCATATTTCAGCTGACAGTCATGTGATGGCTTATTTTTTGCAGGATTAGTTGACGTTTTTATTGGTACCATTTTCGGGCACATGAAATTTTTTGATAGCTTTCTATTCCAATTTTTCGGGGTATTTACCCCTCATCAGTGTGGAGTAGGAAACTGGCTATTAGGGGCAGTGCCTGGTAAAAGGACTATAAACATAAGGATGAATGACCTTGGGGATATCAAAACATCCAACACCGCGGAGACACCATCACATGTTTCTCAACGCAGTGATCCAGAACACTGCCCCCATCCCTTATGGGAAATATGCAAATGCATATAGAAAAGCCGCGGAGACACCATCGCGTGTTTCTCAACGCAAGCAATAAATAGCCAGGTCTTTCACCGGGAAGGAACAACCACGGGAAGGGCAGCATCCAAAAGGAAAACCACCTATGCCAAAACATGGTATCCATCCACAGACAGCTGTTTCGGGGTATTTGCCCCTCATCAGTGTGGAGTGAGAAACTGGCTATTAGGAGCAGTGCCTGGTAAAAGGACTATAAACATAAGGATGAATGACCTTGGGGAGATCAAAACATCCAACACCGCGGAGACACCATCACGTGTTTCTCAATGCAGTGATCCAGAACACTGCCCCCATCCCTTATGGGAAATCGGGCCGCGCTTAGTAACCCGATATTTACCCTGGTTACCATTGTAAAAGTTAAAAAAAAAACAGTACATACCCACATTCTGATGTCTGTCATGTCCTCTGGCGTCAGCTTCCCTGCACTGACTGTCAGCGCCGGCCGTAAAGCAGAGCACAGCAGTGACGTCACCGCTGTGCTCTGCTTTATGGCCGACACTGACACAGTCAGTGCGGGAAGCTGACGGCGGGGGACGTGACAGACATCGGAATGTGAGTACGTAGTGTTTTTTTTTTTTTTACTTTTACAATGGTAACCAGGGTAAATATCGGGTTGCTAAGCGCGGCCCTGCACTTAGTAACCCGATGTTTACCCTGGTTACCCGGGGACTTCGGCATCGTTGAAGACCATTTCAACGATGCCGAAGTCGTTCCCCGGATTGTTGGTCGCTGGAGAGAGCTGTCTGTGTGACAGCTCCCCAGCGACCACACAATGACTTACCAACGATCACGGCCAGGTCGTATCGCTGGTCGCGATCGTTGGTAAGTCGTTTAGTGTAACGGTACCTTAAAGGTAAGGAGGTTTACACTAAGCCATCCCCGTCACCTTCCCCAGGAGGCCTGGGACAGAAATGTTAGTGTATAAACACATAAGACAAACAGGGATAACAAAAAGCAACTTGCATACAAAACACTCACCAAAGGTAGAGAGAAATATAGGGAAGGATAGGAATGTACAAACCAAATGGGAGTAGGACAAAAACAAAAAAGGACAAAAACAACATGCAACAATCTCCAGCAGCACCAACAATCTCCCATTTCAGGACAGCAACTCCAGCAAACCAGTAATTAAACTTTCACTGGCGGGGAAGCGAAGGTCTGGCCAGATTTTATAGAGAGGAAATGAGCAGGTCAGGAGCAGCTGTGAGATCGAGATCCATGTCTTTAACCAGCATACAAAGGATCGTTAAACTCTTCAGCACCAAAGAAAATCAAATCAATTTAATATGAGGAACAAAACACAGATCTGCGATTCATAATACGTAATGATTTATTAACCCAAGATCTCCCAGAAGGACGTGACACCCTCGTGAAAATGAGTTTGTTTTGGTACTGTGCAATCTGTGGAAAGCAATAAAAACTGCACGTGTTTGGACCAAAACTGCATTGCCTGTGTGAATGCTACCTAAGGCCTAATGCCTACCAGAGAGTGAATCCCTACAATATGTATACATCATTCTCTCACACCCAGGGGCTGGCTGGCACTTTTCAGCCTGGGGGGGCAATCACAAGGCAGTGGCCCTCGAGTGACAGTCGCCCACCTTTGCCCTACTTATCTCTGGCTGCTGCATTAAAGCAACAGAGATAACAGGCTTTAAAAACAGGCTCGTACATAGATATATAAATAGAACGGAGCTTGCTGCATAGATATACGAACTAAACCAAGCTTACTGCCTACATAGATACTATAACATAAGCAAGCTGATTACATAGACATAAGAAGGATGGGTTGCTATGTAGACAAGGGAGCAGAACCGACCTTACTAGAGAGATATAGGAGCAGAACTGAGCTTACTACAGAGATATGGGAGCAGAACCGAGCTTACTACAGAGATATGGAAGCAGAACTGAGTTTACTACAGAGACATGGGAGCAGAACAGAGCATACTACAGTGATATTGGAAAGGAACTCAGCTTACTACTTCAGAAATAAGGGAGCAGCAGAACTGAGCTTACTACAGAGATATGGGAGCAGAACTGGCCTTACTACAGAGATAAGGGAGTAGAACCAAGCTTACTTCAGAGATAATGGAGCAGAACGGAGTTTACTACAGAGATAAGGGTGCAGAACTGAGCTTACTACAGAAATTAGGGAGCAGATCTGAGCTTATTATAGAGATGTGGGAGCAGAACCGAGCTTACTACAGAGACATGGGAGCAGAACTGAGCTTACTACAGAGATATGGGAGCAGAACTGAGCTTACTACAGAGATAAGGGAGCAGAACGGAGTTTACTACAGAGATAAAGGAGCAGAATAGAGTTTACTACAGAGATAAGGGAGCAGATCTTAGCTTACTATAGAGATATGGGAGCAGAAACAAGCTTACTACAGAGACATGGGAGCAGAACAAAGCTTACTACAGAGATAAGGGAGCAGAACCAAGTTACTACAGAGATAATGGAGCAGAACAGAGTTTACTACAGAGATTAGGGAGCAGAACTGAGCTTACTACAGAGATACGGGAGCAAAACCAAGCTTACTACAGAGATGATGGAGCAGGACGGAGTTTACTACAGCGATAAAGGAGCAGAACAGAGCTTACTACAGATGTAAGGGTGCAGAACTGAGTTTACTACAGAGATATGGGAGCAGAACTGAGCTTACTACAGAGACAAGGGAGCAGAACAAGGGAGCAGAACAGAGTTTACTACAGAGATAAGGGAGCAGAACAGGGCTTACTACAGATGTAAGGGAGCAGAACAGAGCTTACTACAGAGATATTGAATTTGAATTTGAATTTGATATGGGAGAAGCACCAAGCTTACTACAGAGATAAGGGAGCAGAACAGAGCTTACTACAGAGCTGTTGGAGCTTGTAGCACACGTTGGATCGTGTTTATTGTGATGGTGTCAAACAGCAATGGGTCATTCTGAAGGTCTGGCAATTCGGCACTGATGATATTGTCAATTTCGGTAGGCTGTATTTTTTGCTTCAGCCAGATCAAGATGTGGGCGTGAGGAAGGCCTCTTTTTTGCCATGCAACTGAATACATCCAGCACTGCGTCTCACCATAAATATGTGATTTTGTGATGAGATTAGTCATTTTTGAAAGTTTCTGTTTGAAAACCCGAGCAATAAGGTTATGGCGATTCACCTTTTTTTGACTTGTCAACATCCTCCCAGGCAGGATTGCAAGTAAAGGTGATGAAAAGATCTGGACGGTCATACTTTCTCACATAAGTCATTGCATCCTGTGTGTATTCATGCATGTGTCGTGGGCTTCCAGTGACAGTTGATGGAAGAATAACCATTTTCCCCAACTCTTTTGGATCATCATCATTTGCAACAGCATCTCTAAGGTGAATATATTCCTCTGCCCTGAGCTTCTTTTGATTTAGTCGGATATATAAAAGACGTTCACTCTCAATCTTTGCATACATGTCAACAATAAATTGGTGGAAGAGGTGTTTGCATTTAAAGATGTGATTTTCCTCTGCAAATCTTGCAAATCTTGTCATGATCCTATATGCATAAAAGTCCATGGCAGACACTTTTTTCCTGAAGGGTTGCCTGTTGTAGGATCTGTCTGAGGTATTCCAAAGTGATAGCCATCCTGTCCCTGCCAAAAGATGATTGGATATTGCAGACCATCATAGGACCAGTGAGTTTCTGCTACTCGTTGCAAACTATTGGTCCTTTTCTGAAGCACAATGTCACGGCTTTGAAAATCATTACCTACAATCAAGATGTAGGAGCATCATCAAATGTGGGAGCATTGAAACATCGCTGATGTTCACCTTGTGGTGTTTTGTCAGCTTGAATGACAACCTTGTAATCGTCATTTGGCATGCATTCAAGTGCAGTCTTGAAAAGTTGAACATATGGATTGTTGGAGTGAAGGAACTGCTGCAAAATGGTGACAATATCAAGGCGAGTGTTAGGAATTAAAGAGCATCTCCGCTGAGCCTCTGCTTCTGCATTTCCCATGAAAAAGAGTTGAGCAAATTGAGGTTCTTCACTTTGTAATGGAAGCAGTGAGCCAATTGAGTGGTAAACCTGTCCTTGAACTTTAAATGTCTGCATAAAACCTGTTGTAAACATTTCTTTTGTTGCACCAAATGATGTCATTTGGAAGCTGGAGTTGTACTTCCTGATGTTGTCCAAGAAATGCTTTGATATTGTACTGGTACCTGTCATCAGAGACTTTAGGGGATCTGGTGGTGACAGGAGAGGTGGAAGTTTTATCTTGCCATTTGCACAGCATAAACCTGGCGGTTCATCTTTCAATTTCAGGGCACTGCAGTACATGCAGACCACATCCATTTTTCCTATCTGAAATCTAGGATTATCCTGATAGTTTATGTCTGACTGCTAACAAAAGGCAGCATGTTTCTCCAACCATTTCCTGTGCCCTTGTGGAAGAAATAGCAATTCTCTTAGTGGCAAGTCAGCCTTCTCTCTGCTGAGATGAGATGGCCCTTGAGGAAGCAGCTCTTCTTCTCTTATCTGCAAGCCTTGCTTCCCTCTCCTCAGAAAGTTAATTGGCTCTTGAGGAAGCAGCTCTTGTTTTCATGTCTGCAAGCCTCACTTCCCTCTCCTCAGAAAGTTAATTGGCTCTTGAGGAAGCAGCTCTTGTTTTCATGTCTGCAAGCCTTGCTTCCCTCTCCTCAGAAAGTTCATTGGCCCTTGAGGAAGCAGCTCTTGTTCTCTTCTCTGCAAGCCTCGCCTCCCTCTGCTCAGGAAGTTCATTGGCTCTTAAAGAAGCAGCTGCTGTTCTCATGTGTGTCAGCCTTTTTTTCGGTCTTCACATTTTTCATTGGCCCGTAATGCAGCTTTTCTTTTCGCATCAGCTGACATTCATGCCATAGAATTCCTTTTCTTATGAGGCATTATTGTGGTAAGAATAGTCTGTAACTGGCAGTTTCTATATCCTCTCACATAGAATGTAATGTGACAGACATCAGCCTTTGCTCCAACACACCTTAACTGACATGCTATTACCTCACACAAGCTTTGTTATACTGAGAATGTCCTTTGTTGCCTATATTAACCAAACAGAGCTCAGATTAATTAACTGTAGCAAAATGGAAGCTGAGCTGTGATTGGTGGCTATAGGCAGCCTGATAAATCCCCAGCCAACAGGAAGCCCTCCCCCCTGGCAGTATATATTAGCTCACACATACACATAATAGACAGGTCATATGACTGACAGCTGCAGTATTTCCTATATCGTACATTTGTTGCTCTTGTAGTTTGTCTGCTTATTAACCCCTTTACCCCCAAGGGTGGTTTGCACGTCAATGACCAGGCCAATTTTTACAATTCTGACCACTGTCCTTTTATGAGGTTATAACTCTGGAACACTTCAACGGATCCCAGTGATTCTGACATTCTTTTCTCGAGACATATTGTACTTCATGATAGTGGTAAAATTTCTTTGATATTATCTGTGTTTATTTGTAAAAAAAACAAACAGAAATTTGGTGAAAATTTTGAAAATTTCGCAATTTTCCAACTTTGAATTTTTATGCAATTAAATCACAGAGATATGTCACACAAAATGCTTAATAAGTAACATTTCCCACATGTCTACTTTACATCAGCACAATTTTGGAACCAAGATTTTTTTTTGTTAGGGAATTATGAGGGTTAAAAGTTGACCAGCAATTTCCCATTTTTACAACACCATTTTTTTTTAGGGACCACATCTCATTTGAAGTCATTTTGAGGGGTCTATATGATAGAAAATACCCAAGAGTGGCACCATTCTAAAAACTGCACCCCTCAAGGTGCTCAAAACCACATTCAAGAAGTTTATTAACCCTTCAGGTGTTTCGCAGGAATGTTTGGAATGTTTAAATAAAAATGAACATTTAACTTCTTTTCATGAAAAATTTACTTCAGCTCCAATTTGTTTTATTTTACCAAGGATAACAGGAGAAAATGGACCCCAAACGTTGTTGTACAATTTGTCCTGAGTATGCTGATACCCCATATGTGGGGATAAACCACTGTTTGGGCGCATGACAGAGCTCGGAAGCGAAGGAGGGCAATTTGACTTTTCAATGCAAAATTGACAGGAATTGAGATGGGACCCCATGTTGCGTTTGGAGAGCTACTGATGTGCCTAAACATTGAAACCCCCCACAAGTGACACCATTTTGGAAAGTAGACCCCCTAAGGAACTTATCTGGATGTGTGGTGAGCACTTTGACCCACCAAGGGCTTCACAGAAGTTTATAATGCAGAGCCGTAAAAATAAAACAAAAAATTTTTCCCACAAAAATTATTTTTTAGCCCCCAGTTTTGTATTTTCCCGAGGGTAACAGGAGAAATTGGACCATAAAAGTTGTTTTCCAATTTGTCCTGAGTACGCTGATACCCCATATGTGGGGGGAACCACCGTTTGGGCATATGGGAGGGCTCGGAAGGGAAGGAGTGCCATTTGGAATGCAGACTTATATGGAATGTTCTGAAGGCGTCACATTGCATTTACAGAGCCCCTAATGTACCTAAACAGTAGAAACTCCCCACAAGTGACACCATTTTGGAAAGTAGACCCCCTAAGGAACTCATCTAGATATGTTGTGAGAGCTTTGAACCACCAAGTGTTTCACTACAGTTTATAACGCAGAGCCGTGCAAATGAAAAAAACATTTTTTTCCACAAAAATTATTTTTTCGCCCCCAGTTTTTTATTTTTCCAAGGGTAACAGGAGAAATTGGACCATAAATGTTGTTGTTGTCCAATTTGTCCTGAGTACGCTGATACCTGACATGTGGGGGGGGGAACCACCGTTTGAGCACATGGCAGAGCTCGGAAGGGAAGGAGCATCATTTGGAATGCAGACTTAGATTGATTGGTCTGCAGGCGTCACATTGCATTTGCAGAGCCCCTAATGTACCTAAACAGTAAAAACCCCCCACAAGTAACCCCATATTAGAAACTAGACCCCCCAAGGAACTTATCTAGATGTGTTGTGAGAACTTTGAACCCCCAAGTGTTTCACTACAGTTTATAACGCAGAGCCGTGAAAATAGAAAATCTTTTTTTTCCCACAAAAATTATTTTTTAGCCCCCAGTTTTGTATTTTCCCAAGGGTAACAGGAGAAATTGGACCCCAAAAGTTGTTGTCCAATTTTTCCTGAGTACGCTGATACCCCATATGTTGGGGTAAACCCCTGTTTGGGCACACGGGAGAGCTTGGAAGGGAAGGAGCACTGTTTTACTTTTTCAATGCAGAATTGGCATTGAGATCGGACGCCATGTCGCGTTTGGAGAGCCCCTGATGTGCCTAAACAGTGGAAACCCCCCAATTATAACTGAAACCCTAATCCAAACACACCCCTAACCCTAATCCCAACGGTAACCCTAACCACACCTCTAACCCAGACACACCCCTAACCCTAATCCCAACCCTATTCCCAACCGTAAATGTAATCCTAACCCTAACTTTAGCCCCAACCCTAACCCTTAGGTTAGCCCCAACCCTAACTGTAGCCTTAACCCTAGCCCTAACCCTAGCCCTAACCGGAAAATGGAAATAAATACATTTTTTAAATTTTTTAATTTTTCCCTAACTAAGGGGGTGATGAAGGGGGGTTTGATTTACTTTTATAGCGGGGGGTTTTTAGCGGATTTTTATGATTGGCAGCCGTCACACACTGAAATTTATTGCAAAAAATATTTTTTGCATTACCACATTTTGAGAGCTATAATTTTTCCACATTTGAGTCCACAGAGTCATGTGAGGTCTTGTTTTTTGCGGGACGAGTTGACGTTTTTATTGGTAACATTTTTGGGCACGTGACATTTTTTGATTGCTTTTTATTCCGATTTTTGTGAGGCAGAATGACCAAAAACCAGCTATTCATGAATTTCTTTTGGGGGAGGCGTTTATACCGTTCCGCGTTTGGTAAAATTGATAAAGCAGTTTTATTCTTCTGGTCAGTACGATTACAGCAACACCTCATTTATATCATTTTTTTATGTTTTGGCGCTTTTATACGATAAAAACAATTTTATAGAAAAAATAATTATTTTGCATCGCTTTATTCTGAGGACTATAACTTTTTTATTTTTTTGCTGATGATGCTGTTTGGTGGCTCTTTTTTTGCGGGACAAGATTACATTTTCAGCGGTACCATGGATATTTATATCTGTCTTTTTGATCGCGTGTTATTCCACTTTTTGTTCGGCGGTATGATAACAAAGCATTGTTTTTTGCCTCGTTTTTTTTTTTTCTTACGGTGTTTACTGAAGGGGTTAACTAGTGGGACAGTTTTATAGGTTGGGTCGTTACGGACGCGGCGATACTAAATATGTGTACTTTTATTGTTTTTTTTTATTTTTATTTAGGTAAAGAAATGTATTTATGGGAATAATATTTTTTTTTCTTTATTTAGGAATTTATTTATTTTTTTTTTTTACACATGTGGAATATTTTTTTTTTTACTTTTTTACTTTGTCCCAGGGGGGGACATCACAGATTGCTGATCTGACAATTTGCACAGCACTCTGTCAGATCAGCGATCTGACTTACAGCACTGCAGGCTTACCAAGCGCCTGCTCTGAGCAGGCACTTGGTAAGCCACCTTCCTCCCTGCAGGACCCGGATGCCGCGGCCATTTTGGATCCGGGCCTGCTGCAGGGAGGAGAGGTAAGAGACCCTCAAGGAAGCCTGGGGGGTCTCAGGGAAGCCCGCAGGGAGCCCCCTCCCTGCGCGATGCTTCCCTATACCGCCGGCACACCGCGATCATGTTTGATCGCGGTGTGCCGGGGGTTATTGTGCCGGGGGCGGTCCGTGATGTGATGTCTGCGATAGGCAGCTGACACCCGGCCGCGATCGGCCATGCTCCCCCCGTGAGCGTGGCCGATCGCTATGACGTACTAATCCCTCGAGGGTCAGATAGGCCCAGGTCACCTCGACGGGATAGTACGTCAAAGGTCAGAAAGGGGTTAATCAGATTTTTATTTTTGAAGGATAATACCAGACTTGTGTGTGTTTTGTGTGCTCAAATGCAGACTTAAGACGGAAAGACCCACAAACAAGCAAGACCTGAAGGCTGCGGCTGTAAAGGCCTGGCAAAGCTTTAAGAAGGAGGAAACCCAGCGTTTGGTGATGTCCATGGGTTCCAGACTTAAGGCAGTGATTGCCTCCAAAGGATTTGCAACAAAATATTGAAAATAAAAATATTTTGTTTGCGTTATGTTTATTTGTCCAATTACTTTTGACCTCCTAAAATGTGGAGTGTTTTTAAAGAAATGTGTACAATTCCTACATTTTCTATCAGATATTTTTGTTCAACCCTTCAAATTAAACGTTACAATCTGCACTTGAATTCTGTTGTAGAGGTTTCATTTCAAATCCAATGTGGTGGCATGCAGAGCCCAACTCGCGAAAATTGTGTCACTGTCCAAATATTTCTGGCCCTAACTGTAGTATGATGGCCCTAGTTCTCCCCATATATATATATATATATATATATATATATATATATATATATAGTAGGATGGCCCCAGTTCCCCATATATAGTAGGATTCTCCTAGTTCTCCCCATTTATATATAGCATGATGGCCCCAGTTCCCCATATATATAGTATGATGGCCCGTGCCCCCTATACATATAATATGATGGCTCCAGTTCCCCCATGTATAGTGTGATGGCCCCAGTTCCCCCATATATATAGTATGATGGCCCCAGTTCCTCAATATATATAGTATGATGGCTCCAGTTCCCTCATGTATAGCATGATGGACCCAGTTCCTCCATATATATAGTATGATGGCCCAGTTCCTCCATATATATAGCATGATGGCTCCAGGTCTCCCCATATATGATGGCCCCAGTTCCTCCATATATAAAATATGATGGCCCCAGTTCCTCCATATATATAGTATGAAGACCCCAGTTCCTCCATATATATAGTATGAAGACCCCAGTTCTCCCCATATATGACGACCCCAGTTCCTCCATATATAAAATATGATGGCCCCAGTTCATCTATATATATAGTATGAAGACCCCAGTTCCTCCATATATATAGTAAGAAGACCCCAGTTCTCCCCATATATGACGGCCCCAGTTCCTCCATATATAAAATATGATGGCCCCAGTTCCTCCATATATATAGTATGAAGACCCAAGTTCCTCCATATATATATATATATATAGTATGAAGACCCCAGTTCTCCCCATATATGACGGCCCCAGTTCCTCCATATATAAAATATGATGGCCCCAGTTCATCTATATACAGTTAGGGCCAGACATATTTGGACAGTGACACAATTTTCGCGAGTTGGGCTCTGCATGCCACCACATTGGATTTGAAATGAAACCTCTACAACAGAATTCAAGTGCAGATTGTAACGTTTAATTTGAAGGGTTGAACAAAAATATCTGATAGAAAATGTAGGAATTGTACACATTTCTTTACAAACACTCCACATGTTAGGAGGTCAAAAGTAATTGGACAAATAAACATAACCCAAACAAAATATTTTTATTTTCAATATTTTGTTGCAAATCCTCTGGAGGCAATCACTGCCTTAAGTTTGGAACCCATGGACATCACCAAACGCTGGGTTTCCTCCTTCTTAATGCTTTGCCAGGCCTTTACAGCCGCAGCCGTCAGGTCTTGCTTGTTTGTGGGTCTTTCCGTCTTAAGTCTGGATTTGAGCAAGTGAAATGCATGCTCAATTGGGTTTAGATCTGGAGATTGACTTGGCCATTGCAGAATGTTCCACTTTTTGGCACTCATGAACTCCTGGGTAGCTTTGGCTGTATGCTTGGGGTCATTGTCCATCTGTACTATGAAGTGCCGTCCAATCAACTTTGCAGCATTTGGCTGAATCTGGGCTGAAAGTATATCCCGGTACACTTCAGAATTCATCCGGCTACTCTTGTCTGCTCTTATGTCATCAATAAACACAAGTGACCCAGTGCCATTGAAAGCCATGCATGCCCATGCAATCACGTTGCCTCCACCATGTTTTACAGAGGATGTGGTGTGCCTTGGATCATGTGCCGTTCCGTTTCTTCTCCAAACTTTTTTCTTCCCATCATTCTGGTACAGGTTGATCTTTGTCTCATCTGTCCATAGAATTCTTTTCCAGCACTGAGCTGGCTTCTTGAGGTGTTTTTCTGCAAATTTAACTCTGGCCTGTCTATTTTTGGTATTGATGAATGGTTTGCATCTAGATGTGAACCCTTTGTATTTACTGTCATGGAGTCTTCTCTTTACTGTTGACTTAGAGACAGATACACCTACTTCACTGAGAGTGTTCTGGACTTCAGTTGATGTTGTGAACGGGTTCTTCTTCACCAAATTAAGTATGCGGCGATCATCCACCACTGTTGTCATCCGTGGACGCCCAGGCCTTTTTGAGTTCCCAAGCTCACCAGTCAATTCCTTTTTTCTCAGAATGTACCCAACTGTTGATTTTGCTACTCCAAGCATGTCTGCTATCTCTCTGATGGATTTTTTCTTTTTTTTCAGCCTCAGGATGTTCTGCTTCACCTCAATTGAGAGTTCCTTTGACCGCATGTTGTCTGCTCACAGCAACAGCTTCCAAATGCAAAACCACACACCTGGAATCCACCCCTGACCTTTTAACTACTTCATTGATTACAGGTTAACGAGGGAGACGCCTTCAGAGTTAATTGCAGCCCTTAGAGTCCATTGTCCAATTACTTTTGGTCCCTTGAAAAAGAGGACGCTATGCATTACAGAGCTATGATTCCTAAACCCTTTCTCCGATTTGGATGTGGAAACTATCATATTGCAGCTGGGAGTGTGCACTTTCAGCCCATATTATATATATAAAATTGTATTTCTGAACATGTTTTTGTAAACAGCTAAAATAACAAAACTTGTGTCACTGTCCAAATATTTCTGGCCCTAACTGTATAAAGTATGATGGCCCTAGTTCCTCCATATATAAAGTATGATGGCCCCAGCCCCCATATATAAAGTATGATGGACTCAGCCCCCATATACAGTATGATGGCCCAGTTCCTCCATATATAAAGTATGATGGCCCCAGCCCCCATATATAAAGTATGATGGCCCCAGCCCCCATATATACAGTATGATGGCCCCAGTTCCTCCATATGTATAGTATTATGGCCCCAGCCCCCATATATACAGTATGATGGTCCCAGTTCCTCCATATATAAAGTATCATTGCCCCAGCCCCTATATGCACAGTATTATGGCCCTAGTTCCCCCAATATATATAGTAGGATGGCCCTACAGCCCGTTCATATAACAAACAATGAAGTTTATACTCATCTCATCCTGATTCCCGGCAGCGCAGCCTCCGTCTTCTCTTCTGGCCTGTAGAGCAACGTGAGACAATGATGCCTCCGTGCCCCCTGCATGAGCGCGCTGAGGTCTCACAAGTCGCGGTCTGCAACTTAGGAGACAGACTGATGTGAGTGGCTGTGTCTGCTGCCGGCCGCATCACAGCACAGCACACACGGCCGCGCGCAGTTTTCTGTGCGCGGCCATCAGGTGGCCGGCCCTGCACAGCTGCTGGGGTAGCGGCCCGGGGGGCATTTGCCTCCCAGCCACCCACCCCATCCTGCCCCTGCTCACACCTCAGTTGCTGCACATTAGCACATAACTGGCATATTGTCATGAAGTTACCGCGACAGAGCAGTACCAGAAGACCGCAGCGTTTGATGGCTCATGCTTCACCACTGAGAAGAAGCACTTCTCCAGTATATTAAATTGTATTTGTTTTCTTTCAGCAGGACAGAGGTTAATCAGCCATGTGGTAATCCCTGCATTCAGCTGTGCTGGGTTAGCCACTCCTCTCTCCTATAAAAGCTGGGCCTTCAGGCTAGATCCTTGTCTGAGATAGCTCCTGCTAGATGGACCTGAGGAGTCAAGAGCTGGTGTCTGGAGAGCTGGAGGAGTTTATTGTATGACTGTTGCTTGGTTTGTATGCTTGAAAATTCCTCATCCTTACCTGCTTTACTTTCTTCTCCCATCCTTCACACCCTGGTGAATACCTCTGTTATTTGTGAGAGTATATTTGTGTGAGCGGAATTTTCTTTTACCCTTGTCTTTTGTTCCCCTGTCTGTTGGGTTGGTGTACTGCAGTACATGGTAGCGCCTCTCTTCCCTGGGTGGCGGAAGGGGACAGAGGCAGGGCTGCAGTTAGGAGACAGGGCAAGGCGGAAGCCACGGCATCCTCGTCATCTGAGGTATCCCGGGGAACAGGGTGAGTTAGGGCGCCCCCTAGTGCTAGGGCCAGGAAAGGTGCCCCTGGTCCCAGTTTACTTGCCAGTCCTATAGTGACACATATACTAACATTATGCATACACACATATTTACAGACGTGTGTGTGTGTGTGTATGTATATGAGGAACTGTCTGACAAGCAATGTGATATGCACATTGTCTAGATAGCGTTGTGTGCTTAAAGTGTCAGCAGGACTTTTCTAAGTAAACTACAGGTATTGTTATGTTGCCGCTTTCATAAACACCCACACATGAACACACACACACATATAGATAATATTTACAGACACACTTTATGAAATATACAGTTGTGCTCAAAAGTTTACTTACTCCGGCAGAATTTTTGCTTTCTTGGCCTTTTTTCAGAGAATATGAATGATAACACCAAAACTTTTTCTCCACTCATGGTTAGTGGTTGGTTGAAGCCATTTATTGTCAAACTGCTGTGTTTTCTCTTTTTAAATCATAATGACAACCCAAAACATCCAAATGACCCTGATCAAAAGTTCACATACCCTGGTGATTTTGGCCTGATAACATGCACAGAAATCCACCCGCAGCTGTGGTGGGCACATGTCAGCTGTATATATTAGCTGACATGTGCCTGGAAAGGTGCAGGCTCAGTGCCGGAACCTGCACTAAACAGTGGGAGTCCGTTATCGACATACTATTGCGCCCCATGTTGGAAATGGGTTAAGGAGGTAAAGGCCTCATGGACCTTAATGGAAATCCTATTACAGCGATAAAGACTTATTCACACAGCAGTGCTCCAGGCGCAAAAACTGTTTAGCTCCTACAATTCTGACACAACTAAACAATAGTGTGCCTCCACATGAAATCAGAGGCATACTTAGGTACAACAAGGAGCTCAAGCACCTCTATGACAGCCCTATTATAGCTCAGTACTACACATCCATAGTATGCCTGTGTAGGGCATCCCACACACTCTAAATTATACATTTTATTCATCTTAATAGCTTACAAAATTATGTTGGCAACTTTTATGTTAATACATATTTTCTTTTATCAGCAAAATAATTCACAAATTGTGAAAACTGAGTATTTTTTTCCTTTTAAATCTTATCAATAACTGATACTTTCAGTTCCAGAATACTTTAATCATATATTGATATATAATATAGATATTAGTGGTAAAATACATTTTATTGGTAAGGAAAAGAGAGGTATTCTAAATCTCCTGGCCATCACTCGTGTGGGCATCGGCATGGTATAAATGTTATTGTAAGGACCCCAGTCACAAAGGCACAAATCAGGTTTCTTCTTTTTCGTGCAATCTGCAAATTAATAAACAAAGAAAATCATGACATTTTCTACATAAAGGCACATGAAGCAGCATTTGTTGAACCAGCATGGCTTGGAGAATATATAATATATTATACATTATATGACAAAATACAAAGAAGATCAGTGGAATTGTAAACAGGAATTAGTATTAAAGGGAACCTGTCACCCCCAAAATCGAAGTTGAGCTAAGCCCACCAGCATCAGGGGCTTATCTACAGTATTCTGAAATGCTGTAGATAAGCCCCCGATGTATCCTGAAAGATGAGAAAAAGAGGTTAGATTATACTCACCCAGGGGCGGTCCCGGTTCTGTTCTGGTCTGATGGGCATTGCAGTCCGGTCCGGGGCCTCCCATCTTCTTACGATGACGTCCTCGTCTTGTCTTCAGGCTCCGGCGCAGGCGCACTTTGTCTGCCCTGTTGAGAGCAGAGCAAAGTACTGCAGTGCGCAGGTGCTGGGCCTCTCTGACCTTTCCCAGCGCCAGAGCACTGCAGTACTTTGCTCTGCCCTCAACAGGGCAGACAAAGTACGCCTGCGCCGGAGCTGCAGCGTGAAGACAAGAAGAGGACGTCATCGTAAGAAGTTAGGAGGCCCCGGACCGCGACGCCCATCGGACCAGAACAGAACCGGGACCGCCCCTGGATGAGTATGATAACCTCTTTTTCTCATCTTTCAGGATACATCGAGGGCTTATCTACAGCATTACAGAATGTTGTAGCTAAGCCCCTGATGCCGGTGGGCTTAGCTCACCTTCGATTTTGGGGGCGACAGGTTCCCTTTAATATTAAAACCTAAACGTTATTTCTACACGTTTAAAGCACTTTCCATTGTGGGGCTGGACTGACACTGTTTATGATTGCACTCTCTGGCAGCTGCATTGTCTTTGGCTCTACTGTATATGAGGGCTCTCATTGAGAGCTGGATTGTATATAGCGATACACTGGGATTACACTGTTCACAAGGGTACACTGAAATATCCATGGTCTGGAGGTTGCAGTGTGTCTGAACTCAGTTTCTCTGTATTCTGAAATTATGTAAGGCGCTGTGTATGGACAAAATCTATGGCTGTGTTGTATATGAGGAACTGTCTGACAAGTAGAATGATATGCAGATTGTCTAGATAACATTGTGTGCTTAAAGAGAACCCGTCATAAGGATTTTGCTAAGTAAACTACAGGCATTGTCATGTTGGTGCTGTTACACTGAGTAAAGTCATAGCTGGGGTGAAGAAATCCATCTTGTGGATCTTGTGTAATTAGTTTTAGAAGTTTTCAGCTAATGAGATGCCCGTTTTCCGGGGCAGGACTGTAGGCAGAGTCTTCCTGCTCTAAGCCAGAGAAACCAAGAAAAGACCTGCCCACAGGCCGCCTCGAAGCACAAACAGTCTATTTCTATGATGAGCTGTGCTTCGGGGTGGGCCTGCGGGCAGGTCTTTCCTTGGTTTCTCTGGCTTTAAACAGGAATATAAGACTTTACCTACAGTCCCGCCCCAGAACACGGGCATCTCATTAACTGAAAACTTTTAACACAGATTACACAAGAACCACACCAACCTGCCTCTCTAATCTGTAACATGCTCCAGTTGGAGATGAAACACAACTCAGGAAGGTCCTGCAAAGTTGCAGCCCAAGATTATTTTATTAGTTTCAGCAACTGCAGATTGATTTCATACAGTTGCCCTGAGGCCTAGCCCTGTGTGAAAACAACCACAAAAGCAACAGCTAAGCAGCTGATGCAGAAGTGGTATGTCAATATAAGGTTCCAGAGTTAAAAGAAAGTAATGGGAACACATTTCACTGGAGAGGTAGTAGGGAAACTTTTAGGACTCAAAAATGCATCAGGCCAGCCAGCCTTATGGGTCTGTGAAGAAAAAGACCTGTTATATGACATGCCAGCAAATATGTTGGTAAATGAGATGCAGTGATAGCCAAGACCAGAACCTCAAACCAGAACATCGAACTAATTCCTAAAATGTCACTTCTTACTAACCCATGTTGTTAAATGCCTATGCCTTCACTTTCTGAAGTAGTGTTTGGTTAACCAACTTCATTATTTGACAAACATAAAGCAAAAGAGGGGAATATGTTAAAGCAGGGGTGGGGAACCCCTTTACGGCCCATTTACGGCCCTCGATGACCTTTTATCAGACCCCGAGCCGATTCTCAGGGACCGCATTCTTGGGCAAGGGAGGTATATTTTGATTACAACCAGCTTTATTAATTTCTTCTTGCTCTGTTAGCAAACACATGCAGTGTTCACTACTGAACATTTAGGCTGTGTGCCCACATTGCGTTTTTTATGCGTTTCTGCCACGTTTTTTGCTGCAGCGGAAACGCTTAAAAATGCTTTAAAAACTCATGAGGCAATCCTATGGGATTCTGCAGTTGCTGTGCCCATGCTGCGGATTTTCCCTCTGCGGAATCGCATAGCAGTAAAATCCGCAGCATGTTCATTATTTCTGTGGAATCACGGCGATTCTGCCACCATAGGATTGCATTGAAACACTCACTTTACACATGTGGCTATGCCCACCATGCGTATAGTAAGTGCTTCATGTGCAGATGGTACCCAAGTTCTGGAGGAGAGGGGACTCTCCTCCAGGCCCTGGGATCCATATTCATGTAAGAAAAAAGAATTAAAATAAAAAATAGGGATATACTTACCTTCTGATAGCCCCCGGAGTCCTCCCGCCTCTCAGCGGTGCACGCAGCGGCTTCCGTTCCCAGGGATGCAATGCACGAATCACCTGAGATGATGTCGTGGTCACGCGTCCGTGACGTCACAAAGGTTCTTTGCGCAGAGCATCCCTGGGAACGGAACGTATCGGGAGCACCGCTGAGGAGATCGGGGGCTGTCGGAAGGTGAAAATAACCATATTTTTTATTTTTTTAACATTCTATCTTTTACTATTGATGCTGCATAGGCAGCATCAATAGTAAAATGTTGGTCACACTTGTCAAGCACTATGCTTGACAAATGTTACCAACCTGTCAATCACTTTTACAAGCGATGCTTCAAATCGCTTGGAAAACACTAGCATTCTACAAGCTAAAAACGCTTGCAAAACGCTTGTGTTTTGTGGGAAAATGCATGCGAATTCCGCATGCGTTTTACCTGCGGCAGGGAGTTTCGGAAATGCTGCGGACATTTTCACAGCATTTCTGCAATGTGGGCACATAGCCTGAAGGGCATGCAATGAAAGATTACGTCCTGACACCAGTGCCAGAGTCAGGATGTACTTTGTGGGCGGAGTTTGTACGGCCTCCGAAGGATGGTATTAATATCCAAATGGCCCTTGGCAGAAAAAAAATTCCCCACCCCTGTGTTAGAGGAAGGACAGGGTTGAATCTCAGTGTGTGGTAATTTTCAATAGGAGAACACACTGAAACAAAGATTTTTTTTAGGTATTTGACTAAGCTGGATGTATGCAGGGAGTGTCTTTAGTTATTATGCAGCTATTAGCGATGAGCGAATATACTCGTTGCTCGGGTTTCACCGAGCACACTCGGATGATCTCCGAGTATTTATGAATGCTCGGAGATTTAGTTTTCCTTGCCTCAGCTGGATGATTTACGGTTTTTGTACATGAGTACATGAGCCTGAGTACATGGGGGGTTGCCTGGTTGCTAGGGAATCCCCACATGTAATCAAGCTGGCTAGTAGCCGCAAATCATCTAGCTGCAGCAAGGAAAACTAAATCTCAGAGCAGTCATAAATACTTGGAAACCACCCAAGCGTGCTCGGAAAAACCCGAGCAAGGAGTATATTTGCTCATCACTAGTAGCTATGTGTTCTGCTATTTGCGGTCATGTAAGAAACCGCTAGATTTATACATGGAGTGCCTATATTCATGAAGATTATAAACGAAATGAGCACTCTATTCATTTTGTAGATGGTACAAAATCATATGCTTGTGTATATCTTCTATTATCACTGGCCATAAATTGAATCTTAGAAATGATCAATGTATATAGTTGATAAAAGTAACTGTGACACCAGATTGAAGCTGTGTAAGAGATAACATATTATGAAGGCAGAAAACTCATTATCATTGACAGATCTGAAGAACCGGTTGAGCAAGCTCTTATTTCTGGATACATACCTATTAAAACATTCTGAAGGACTGTCAAAATGTTTATATGGATTATCTTGAGGCAATATCTTCAAACAGAGCCAGCAAAAATTCTGCCGACACCTAGTGCAGGTCATTCTGTTGCAGCCATCAATTTTCTGTAAAAGGAAAAGTATCTCTAAGTGAATAATCTGTTAATGATGGATCGCCTGACATGTCATAGATTCACAGTTCAAAAACTCACATTTTGAGATAATAAATATATATATTCTTTGGCTCGCTAGATGGGAACCGCCTGTTATCTGATTAGGCTTGTTCAATGTCATCCTTGTGGCGTGATACACATGTGACAACATGTGACAAAGAATGACTAATCAAAAGAAAGCCTGCAGATGCCGTCAAATAAGAGCCAGCTCTCCCACTCCCATCCAACAGCTGCAGACCACTGCCGTGGCCAATGGACGTGACTTGCAAATCGATTTGCATCAACCATATTCTTGATGTATGTGCTATGAGAATTAAACTTGCTCACTGGGTTAAATGTTTTTTTCTGTGATTCTTTTTTTTATTCTGTGAGTTTGGGAAGGTTAAAAAAACAAAATTTTGCTATATTCACCCATAACTGCTCCAAGTATGTCTCTTCGGCACTGCATATTGTCTTTGTTAATAAGCTGCAGCGATGATGTAATTCATTCATCTCATGTAACCGCTGCAACCAATCACAAGGGCTCAGCAGTCTCAAGCTGTCTACATCAACATAACTTCTGAGCCAAGTAATTGACAGTCAGTACTGATGAGAGAACGTGCTCATATAAGGTGTTATCCGGGCATGCTCGGGTGCTAAACGAGTGACTTCGATGTGCTCGAAAAATGTGTTTGAGTCCCAAGTGCCTGCATGTCTCGCGGCTGTTAGACAGCCACAACACATGCTGGGATAGCCTATTTGTTAGGCAATCCCTGCATGTGTTGCGGCTGTCGAACAGCCACGAGACATGCAGGCACGGGAACTTGAACATATTTTTCAAGCACTCCGAAGACACTCGGTTAGTACCCAAGCATGCCCTGATAACAACTTATATGAGCACGTTCTCTCATCACTAATGGTCACGTGTGGCGTAGTCATGATATTTCAGTTGTGGACTGTCAAGAAAGGATGCCCAGAAAGGTAGAGTCATCCCTGAAAAGTACTTTTATTAAGCAAAATAAAAAATATAACCACATGAAACCAAGGCACTTATGTTTGAATAAATATGTTAAAAGTGTATTTTAAATTTAATTAATTTATTTATCTTCTTAAATGTTTTAACTGGAACCTACTATGTGTACAAAAGATTGTTTTATGTAGAAGGTTCTTTACTGCTGCCTTTAATATCTTACCTCAGTTGGAGCTTTACAACCAGGGCAGGGCTTGGAGTACTTCCCTAGCCATTCTATATTTCTCAACCCTTCAACCGCCTTTAGAACATCTCCATATCTTTTGTCCATTTCTTTTCTTTTTTCCTCATTAGCAGCCAAATACTCTTCACTCAATTCAAGAAATTTATCTAGGAGATATCAAGAAAACAAAACATAGGTATATATTCTGAAAATATGAAGGCTACCAGATAAATTGTCACATTGCTAGCGGCTTGGAGCACAGAACCCAGCCATTGGTCGGTGTTTCCATCATAAGAACGCAAGTTGAGTTTGAAATGCACCGGCATCGTTCCAACGGTATCGGCACTGGCTCTACCGGGTCTACATGACATTGTTATGTCACATGATGCCTCCAGCCACTTCATTCTCCCCTCCTTCAGACAAATTAGACATCCGTAACAATGTCACAGCCCTGGGAGAGACAGTGCCGACACCGCTGGAGGGTGGTGGGAAAGGGAAATAGTCACTGGAACATTAGCTAATTACCGAGAGAGGTCAAGTAAACACTTGTACATCATACTTAAAGAAAAAACACATATACAAGGAGAAAGCTGCATCCTTCAACAATGTAGCCTAGATCATGTGAAGTAAATGTGGCACCCCTAGGGGTATTTGCCACAAAAATAGTTACTGACAGTAAGTACAAATACTAAAATAGCAAGACTGCACTATCACCTCCGGCCAGAAGGGGGAGCTCCAGAGACTCCCCTTGATCCATTCTGGTCTGAGAGAAGAAATGGCAGTTGGGCTAAGGAGCTGAAAGTGAGAGGTCATACAGTTGAATCTCTAACAGCCCTGTGACTGTTACCAGGCCTAAATCACCGGCCTGAGGAGAAGAGGGATAGAGAAAAAGGACATTGTGAGAACCGGGTAGTATTAATCACTACCCAGAACAGGCGCAAAGACGGATACCGGATCCGTGGCTGTATTCATTACATATAATACAGCAACCGGAAAAACGTGAGGTGATATCAGCTTCACTAGGGTCGGACGCAGCAACAGACACAGAGTTCAGCGGTACTCCTGGAGGGGGTAAGCCGATAAAAGGACTCGGGTTGCCCGTCGAACCAGGACCCGGAGGGGACAGATTGGGCCGGCAGCCAGTTCACATACAGCAGCAGGGCCACACAGATATTGCGTACAATAAGAGGCGAAGACCCCGGAAGGGTCAAAGTAACTCAGAGTTCCCATACAGACTCCGGTGACAGGACTGGTTGTAAATCCTTTTTTGTTAAAGTAAACTGGTTAAACGTTTCAGTGCCTCAGTCTTTCATTTGGACAATAGCCATCTATCCAGGATTGGGATCATCACCGCTGGGAGAACCTGCTGCTGATCAAGTAAGTGCCTGTTCCCTCACGATACCCTTTACACTGTGCATTGCCTGAGGCCACAGCACCGGGTCAAGCCACCCGTGACACCCCCCTCAAGAGACAGACCCCATTGGTCCGGTGCTGGGTACCCCGGTCTCTTGGGCGTCACAATTGGCGTCACGAACAGGATCTAGCCAGCCCGTATACCGGGTATTGTGTGCCATGATTGGAGCCCAAAACTGTGAAAACTTGGATGAAAAATCTTGAAAATTGACTTTATTAAAGAAAAATCCATTCTCCATTGAAAACTATTGAAAGTGACTTTTCCCCATTGGTTATAATGGAGTAAAGATGGCCGCCATCCCCTGAGGTAATCACTTCATAACCGTTAGGCACGAGACTGTTAATTGAGCTACGCCATCACCTGAGCCCCAGTCTAACTGAAAAACTTCAGAATCCGCCATTACAGAGCGCGGTGGGTGGGAGCAGCAGGGGGCGTGTCATTGTGGGCGGCACCAAGCTGAGCGCTCTGACATCAGAGCAAGGGGAAAATCGATCCTGCTGCACAGCGGAACGAATCTACACTATCCCGACGGAAGCGGAGGACCGGAAGGGTCCGGATTAACTAAGGGGGCACAGTATGTCGCAGCACGGAGACGCCGCAGCACCCGGCGACGCTAATGCAGCTGAAAGACAGAGTGTCGATAGAGAGTCCGGTAGCGCAGCGGTGCAAGGAGTGGCGCCCATCATGCCGGTGCTGATGCCATATACCCCGGGTGGCCCATGGCTTCCAATGTATGAAGGTGAGCCTAATACCCTTGACGATTTCAGAGAAAAGATGCTGGCCCATTTTGACATGTTCCCTGTGGGTGAAGTTCAGCGTGTTAGTCTCCTGATGATGCAGTTAAGTGGCCATGCTAAGCGAGAAGTCACAGCATGGGCAGCTGATCTAAAAGGCACTGTTGAACGCATATTTGCTGGATTAAAAGCTACATTTGAAACCACTGCCAGCAGCAAAGCTAAAGTACGATTCTTTAATTGCAAACAAAAAGTTAATGAGAGCGTGAGAGACTTTGCCTTAAACCTGCAGGAAGCCCTTAAATCACTTACACTGGCTGAACCCATTTTTAACACCGGAGCGGATAAACTGCTAAGAGATCAATTTATTGAGGGACTCTACACCCCTTCTCACCGGGGGCATGTGAGCATGCTTGTTTTTAAGAACCCTGAATTGACATTTGCGCAATTAAAGGAGAGCGTTATACGTCTCCAGCTGGCAGAGGCACCTCGGGATCAGGATCCTGCGCAACTCATGGCAGAGGCTCCTCAACAACATGGAGTACCAGTGACATCAGCTATGTCCGGGGCCATTGCTAAGCCCCTGGGGCCCAGTACTAATGAGGCTCTTCAACAAAAGCTTGACTCTTTAACTGATGTTGTTGCTTCAATGGCTAAAACCATGCAGGAGATGAGAGGACCCAAGATGGAGTTGTCAAACCGTAGAGAAGGTGTTCCATGGATGAGACCCCGGAGATACCCGACATGGAGAGGACGACCCCGCGACCGCTACCAACCGGATGGACAGCCCATTTGCCGCCGTTGCCAGCAGCCAGGCCACTTTGCACGAGATTGTGATTTAAACGGGAATCCCCTGGGAATGCGGGCCGCTTCGCAGGAATGAACTTTCAAGGCCCAACACCCTGGCACGACAGGTACATCGGAGGACGATCCATTATCCCTATCGTGCTGGACGGAATGCCCCTCAACGCTTTGCTGGACACAGGTTCCCAGATTTCATCTATACCGTATATCCTTTATAAGAGGTACTGGGCTGATGCAGATATTGATAAAGGGCCCTCTGATGTTGAACTAGATATATGGGCCAGTAATGGTAAGTTGGTACCGAAACTAGGATTCAGGGAGATGACCATAAAGATTGGTAAAGTAGAATTGAAGAAACAGGGTATAATTGTTGTTGATGTTGACCGGCGGAACTGTGAACCAACTGTATTGATAGGAATGAATGTGTTAGAGAACTGCTTTTCCGAAGTCATTTCTGTCTTACAGCAAATTGCTGAAACTGCCCAATCCTGCCAGCAGAGAGTTCTCCGGAGGGAAATAAAAGTATTGATGTTAAGGCAACAGGTAGAAGTTGCAGGTGGAGAAATCGGCAGTGTGAGGGTAAGTGATCCAACATCTATTGTAATCCCACCAAAAACAGAAATGCTGGTATGGTGTAGAGCAGCCATTGGTACTAAGGGACGAGATTATCAAGCCTTAATAGAACCAGTGTACACCGACAGCAGACCCACTATACTCACAGCACGAAGGATAGTCGAGGTACACCGGGGACGAGTGCCGGTACGACTTTTGAACTGTGGAGAGGAAGAGGTCACTTTGCCAAGGTATGCTACAATGGCAAAGCTATATACTGTTGACAACAATGCCATCACAACCATTGAGCCCTTAGAACCAACCTGTCAGGTGGAAGGCAATGGCTCAGATGGAGAAATGGAGGATTGGTGCCAACAGCTACACGTGGGCATAAATTCAACACCTACCCATCAAAAACAAGGGGTGTATAGGCTAGTGACGGAATATGAACAAGTCTTCAGTAAACACCCATTGGACTTCGGACGGATAGAAGGGGTAGAACACACAATCCCCACCAGTGACCATCCCCCAATAAAAGAAAGATATAGACCCATACCGCCCGCTCACTATCAATGTGCAAAAGATATGCTGAGGGAGATGAAACAGGCCGGGGTAATAAGAGACAGCTGTAGCCCCTGGGCGGCCCCTCTAGTGATTGTCAAAAAAAAGGACGGAACCATGAGAATGTGCGTAGACTACCGGAAGATTAATAACATCACCCATAAAAACGCCTACCCCTTGCCTAGGATAGAAGAGTCCTTAACTGCTTTGAAATCTGCTAATTATTTTTCCACCTTAGACTTAACAAGCGGGTATTGGCAAGTCCCTGTGGCTGAGCGAGATAAGGAAAAGACGGCATTCACCACACCAATGGGTCTATGTGAATTTAATCGCATGCCGTTCGGACTCTGCAACGCATCCGGTACCTTCCAGCGGCTGATGGAATGCTGCCTCGGACACAAGAACTTCGAGACCGTCCTCCTGTACCTAGATGATGTGATCGTCTACTCAAAGACTTACGAACAACACTTAATAGACCTGGCAGAAGTGTTCGAAGCCTTATCCAGGTATGGCATGAAAGTCAAGCCATCCAAATGTCACCTTCTCAAGCCAAAGGTACAGTACCTGGGACACATCGTGAGTTCGGAGGGAGTAGCACCAGATCCCGAGAAAATAAGCGCCATAAGGGATTGGCCAAGACCTACCAGCGCAAAAGAAGTGAGACAATTCCTGGGATTGGTGGGTTACTATCGCAGATTTATAAAAGGATTTACCAAGTTGGCAGCACCCTTGCAAGACACCTTGGTAGGGCAGACGAAGAAACCTTCAAACCGAAACCCTCCTTTTCAGTGGAACGACGAAAGGGAAGACTCCTTTGAACAACTAAAGAAGGCACTAACCGGAGAAGAGGTTCTGGCATACCCAGATTACCATCAACCTTTCATCCTCTACACCGATGCCAGTAATGTGGGACTAGGAGCGGTGCTGTCACAAAAGCAAGAAGGTCGGGAGAAAGTCATCGCCTTTGCAAGTAGAAAGCTCCGGCCTACTGAAAGAAATTCAGAAAATTACAGCTCCTTCAAATTGGAACTACTGGCAGTAGTTTGGGCTGTGACTGAACGTTTCAAACACTATCTGGCCGCTGCAGAATTTATTGTCTATACTGACAACAATCCGTTGACCCACCTGGACACAGCCAAATTAGGTGCGTTAGAACAGCGATGGATAGCCCGGTTATCTAATTACAACTTCAAGATCAAGTATCGAGCAGGTCGCAAGAATGGAAATGCCGATGCCCTATCCCGGATGCCACACTTGAGAGATGTAGAAGAAGAAATGGGGGAGCTTGAAGAAATTGAACTACCAGCCTTCCATCATCCCAAGGCAAAACATCATCAGTCAAGTACCTATCAGAAACAACAAGAGGTGAATTTAAATCCGTTAGCACACCATAGATGGGCTGACACCCAAGACAGCAATCCGGCTGTGAAGTTGGTGAAGGAACTGTTAACTGAGCAAAGTGCATATCCCGATGAGGATGCCCCAGAAGAGACGCATCAACTCTGGAAAGAGAGAGGCAAAATGTTCCTGTATCAAGGGAAGCTCTGTAGAAGGTACACCAATCCGAAAACACATGAATTGGTTTGGCAGATTATCGTGCCTAAACAAGATGTCAAGATGGTCCTCGAAGCTTACCATAATGGTGCTGGTCACTTCGGTTGGAAAAAGTTAGAAGTACTTCTAAGAGAAAGATTTTATTGGGTCGGGATGAGAAAATCAATCGAACAGTGGTGCAGAAATTGTGGCCCGTGCAACCTCAGAAGAAACGATCAAAAGAACCAAAGAGCACCACTGCAGCCCATAATCACCAAACAACCACTTGAACTTGTAGCCATGGACCACGTGAAGTTGACACCAAGCCGGTCTGGCTATGTCTATGCCTTGACCATCGTGGACCATTATTCACGCTTCTTGGTAGTAGTACCCGTAAAAGATCTGACAGCAAAAACAGCAGCCAAAGCGTTCCAAACGTACTTTTGTAGACCCCATGGATATCCGGAACAGGTTCTCACTGACCAAGGTACAGCCTTTGAATCAGAGATCTTCAGAGAATTCTGTAATATGTATGGTTGCAAAAAGATCCGGACGACGGCCTATCATCCACAAACAAACGGCTTATGCGAGAAGATGAACCATATTGTAATAGAACTACTAAAGACTTTACCTGAGGCAGAAAGGAATCAATGGCCAGAGAAATTGCCTGACTTGGTGGATCTGTATAATCATGTCCCGGTGAGTTCCACCAATTGCACCCCAGCTTACCTTATGCGTGCAAGACCCGGCCAATTACCAATCGATCTAGAAATGGGAATTCTGAAACCAGACGCAGAAGTCCAAGACTCCAATTGGGATATCATACGGCAAAAGCAGTATCGCCAAGTGCAAGAGAGTGTGGAAAGAAGCCTTCAGCAAACTAGAGAAAGACAAGAGCGAACTTTCAACCAGAATGCTCTAGCGACCCCATTAAGACCAGGTGACCAAGTGCTCAACAGAAATCGTCGAACCAATAAACTGGACAATCAGTGGGAAGCCGTACCCTACACAGTTTTACCAACAAGAGTGGATAATCCTAAAATGTGTCTCATTAGCAAAAACGGAGGCTTAACATCTGTACTAGTGTCAAGAGACAATCTTAAATTATGTCCGGAAGCATTGAAAGAGCCAGACGTTGTCCAGCCAGAACCAGAAGTTATTCAACCCATACAGGTTCAACCAGTAAAGGAAAAAGAAGAGGAAGTGTATCACACCTGTATAGGAGACTTTCCCAAAACCCTACTAACATACCATGGTGCAGTAGTGGTTCCCATGGTGGCCTTTTACCCAACACCGAACCCAATACCAGAAGTCCCAAGACAGGAAGAGGCTGACCCCGTACTACAGGAGGTTCCAGGCCGGGAAGAACAGATTCCTGGTCAGAGTAATCCCATTCACGGTGGACTTGCCAACTCCATAGTCGTGGAATTATCTTTAGCAGAGCGGGTAGATACTACATCCGCAGTAGACAGTAGTACACCACATGAAGAGATACCGCTATTACGTAGATCACAGCGTAGTACCCAGGGTCAATTACCGGCCAGGTATGCAGATTACCAACTATAAAACTATAGTCATTGTTATCATTCTGCAACGTTTAAGCCCAGTGCCTACAGAGACTTGTCTGTATGAACTTATTGCATATTCTTGAACTTTTTATCAGCCCGGAGGCACTAAATCAAAGCTCCGGAAAGACTGCTTTTTGAACTTTGCTTTTTGCTCTTTTTGAACTTTCTTTAGACTTTATATTGATAACTCCGTTGGAAAAATGGAACTAAATTCCTGGACACTAAGTACAGTGCCTTTCCTAATACCTTCAAGGATAGAACTGTATTAATGGACGCTATTTGAAGTGACTTTTTACAGAACTCTATTTTTGTTTCCTTGAGTGGTTTTTGTAACTTTTCATTTTTAAGACTCTGTACATATTAATTGTTATTTCAAAATGTTATTGTCCCACAGTCCCGGAGTACTGTTCTTAACTAAGGGGGAATGTGGCACCCCTAGGGGTATTTGCCACAAAAATAGTTACTGACAGTAAGTACAAATACTAAAATAGCAAGACTGCACTATCACCTCCGGCCAGAAGGGGGAGCTCCAGAGACTCCCCTTGATCCATTCTGGTCTGAGAGAAGAAATGGCAGTTGGGCTAAGGAGCTGAAAGTGAGAGGTCATACAGTTGAATCTCTAACAGCCCTGTGACTGTTACCAGGCCTAAATCACCGGCCTGAGGAGAAGAGGGATAGAGAAAAAGGACATTGTGAGAACCGGGTAGCATTAATCACTACCCAGAACAGGCGCAAAGACGGATACCGGATCCGTGGCTGTATTCATTACATATAATACAGCAACCGGAAAAACGTGAGGTGATATCAGCTTCACTAGGGTCGGACGCAGCAACAGACACAGAGTTCAGCGGTACTCCTGGAGGGGGTAAGCCGATAAAAGGACTCGGGTTGCCCGTCGAACCAGGACCCGGAGGGGACAGATTGGGCCGGCAGCCAGTTCACATACAGCAGCAGGGCCACACAGATATTGCGTACAATAAGAGGCGAAGACCCCGGAAGGGTCAAAGTAACTCAGAGTTCCCATACAGACTCCGGTGACAGGACTGGTTGTAAATCCTTTTTTGTTAAAGTAAACTGGTTAAACGTTTCAGTGCCTCAGTCTTTCGTTTGGACAATAGCCATCTATCCAGGATTGGGATCATCACCGCTGGGAGAACCTGCTGCATTGCCTGAGGCCACAGCACCGGGTCAAGACACCCGTGACACCCCCCTCAAGAGACAGACCCCATTGGTCCGGTGCTGGGTACCCCGGTCTCTTGGGCGTCACATAATTATCTCCCTCAACTCCTCCTTGGTCCGGCCTCATCTGGAATACTGTGTCCATTTCTGGGCACCACATTTTAAAAAAGACATTGAAAAACTGGAGCAAGTTCAGAGAAGAGCTAGCAGAAAGGTGAGCGGACTGCAAAGTATGTCGCCCGTGGAACGGTTAAAGTATCTGTAAATGTTTTGCTTGGAAAAAGAAGGCTAGGAGGAGACTTAATAGCTATCTACAAATATCTGAAGGGATGTCACAGTGTAGAGGGATCATCCTTATTCTCATTTGCACATGGAAACCCAAGAAGCAATGGAATGAAACTGAATGGGAGAAGATACAGATTAGATAGTGGAAAAAACTTCTTGACAATGAGGGTGATCAATGAGTGCAACAGGCTGCCACGAGAGGTGGTGAGTTCAATGGAAGTCTTCAAACAGAGGCTGGACAGACATCTGTCTGAGATGGTTTAGTGAATCCTGCATTGAGCAGGGGGTTGGACACAATGACCCTTGAGGTCCCGTCCAGCTCTAACATTTTATGATTCTATGCAAGAGTGTCAAGGACAACATATCATTTACAAAAAGTACTGTTCAATTATCATAAAGAACCCATGTGCTTGTTAGCACAGAAACAAGAACTACTGAACATACCGTCAGGTATTTTGCAAGGGGAGATTCCATGGAAGGTCATATTACACAGGATGCAAAAAGCAAATTGGCAAACTGAGCAGATGCCCATTGTACCCTCCGGCTCCTGCATAACTGGGGTCTGACAGCTCAGACGAGGGCAGTAAACAACATCGGCCATTAAATCCAAGCTTGATTGCAAGAGGAGACGATCATAGCGGCCAAAGAGCTGTTCCCCTACAAGATACTTTACCTAGAAGTAAAAAGGACATGAACAATTTACGATCTGTACTCAAACATGGAATCCAGAGCAGCAGATAGCACTCAATAAAATTACCTTTTACTTTTCTGCAGTTGGATATAGTAGCATCCATACAATGGCAAAAATAATTGTTGAAAAACACAGATTTCTACATCGCTGTATGACATGTTGTACATGGTTTTCAGATTTGCTTTTGACATGTTTTCGAAGTATAAATTTGCAAAAACAAATCAGTTGCAGTATTTTGTGTGGCTCACCAGGTAATCTACAGACATATTTACAAGTTCAGAATTAAAACATAAAAACTCTATTAAAAACACATTGGCGCCCCTGAATTAAAGAAAATAAGCAAAAGCTTTGCCCTGTATTCACATGTAAAGCGCCATGGAATAAATGGCGCTATAAAAATGTATAATAATAATAATAATAATAAAAAGCTGCTGGTGTCTAGACAGCTTCTGTGCCTGGTCTGTCACGATAACATTCAACTAAAAAAATGAAAGAAGACACCGCGCTACATCTAAATGTGTATGGCATAAATGTTCATACATTCCCACAGTGGTCTGGTAACACGTGTGGCTGGAGGTGTAAGTCAGAAAGGGTTAATTGTGGAGTCCAATGCTGGCTGCTTAAATGCATTCCAACAGTTGATGGTAGTATGCAAAAGAAATATGGATAAAGTAGAGCCGACCTTAGCTATAATAGTAAACACCAATGTTGATGATAAAGTAATAACACGATAGGTTAATTGTGTATGCCAGTGCTCACTCCTGCAGTGTCTTCTTCCATTTTTTTTAGCAGAATTTAAAAATAACTTTACATTGGCACTCCGATTGAAAACGTTAGTTGGTCCTTCGCTGGCATCTGTAGACCCATTGGTCAAATGTTATGATAAGCTGGTGTAATAACAGAGACTTTTTACCTATTTTGTTACATTAAAACGTGAGTTTAAATATTTTTGTAATTCTTTGTGTGTGATGCATAAGCACTAAATAGTCTAAGTTAGTGAAGTGAAAAAATATATGAAATCAAATAACAAAATATTGGCATTTGCATATGTATTCACCCCCCTAAAGTCAGAACCGAGTAGAGCCTCCTTTTGTGGCAATTACAGCTGCAAATCACTTTCGATAATTCTCTATGAGCTTTCCACATCTCGCCACTGGGATTTTTACCCATTCCTCAAGGCGAAACTTCTCCTTCAAGTCTGACTACAGATTCTCAAATGGATTAAGGTCTGAGCTTTGACTAGGCCACTCCAAAACATTTACGTTTTCCCTTAAACCACTCGAGTGTTGCTTTAGCAGTATGTTTAGGGTCATTGTCTTATTGGAAGTTAAACCTCCATCCTAGCCTCAAATCACCGACAGACTGAAGCAGGTTTTGCTCAAGAATATCCCTATATTTCGCACCATCCATCTTCCCCTCGACTGTGACCATTCTCCCTATCCCTGCTGCTAAAAAAAATCCCCATAGCATGATGCTGCCACCACCATGCTTCACTGTGGGGGTTGTGTTCTTGGGGTGATGAGCTATGTTGGTTTGCGCCAGATGTAGTGTTTACCTTGGTGGCAAAAGTTAAAATTTGGTCAAATTTGACCACAGCACTTTTCTCTATCAATTTGGGGAGTCTCCCACATGTTTTTTAGCAAACTCAAATCAAGCCTTACAATTTTTGTGTATAAGTAAAGGCTTTTTTATGCCCACTCTGTTATGATGCGGTGGTTTAGGAGCAACATGGAACGAGCTCTGAATGAAGTGGTAACTGTACTGACCGCAGTCCCTAAGCTCAACACAACACTAGAAGTAGCCGTGGGGTGCTCCTAACTCTCCCTAGGCACCTCGTCACCGCCTAAGAGCTAACTACCCCTAAAGATAGAAGCAGGAAAGCTATCTTGCCTCAGAGAAAATCCCCAAAGGATAGATTAGCCCCCCACAAATAATGACTGTGAGTGGAGAGGGAAAAGACATACACAGAATGAAACCAGGATGAGCACAGGAGGCCAGTCTAACTTGATGGATAGGACAGGATGGAATACTGTGCGGTCAGTATAAAACACTACAAAAATCCACGCAAAGTTTACTAAAAATCTCCACACCTGACTAAAGGTGTGGAGGGTAAATCTGTTTCCCAGAGCTTCAAGCAAGACAGAATTAATTCATACTGATAACGCTGGACAAACATAGAAGCACAGAACGGATAAGTCCACAAACTGTGAACAGAAAAGAACAAGCAAAAACTTAGCTTTGCTGAACTGGTCAGGATAACAGGGAACTCCAAAGAGATGTGAATCCAACCAGGAACCATTTACAAGTGGCACTGGCTGAAGGACAGAGCCAGGCATAAATAGCCGAGCAGAAAAGACGATCACTGGAAGCAGCTGAAGACAGCTAACTCCAAGGAGCAGCCATACCACTAGAAACCACAAGAGGGAGCCCAAGAGCAGAACTCACAAAAGTGCCACTTACAACCACCGGAGGGAGCCCAAGAGCGGAATTCACAACAGTACCCCCCCCTTGAGGAGGGGTCACCGAACCCTCACCAGAGCCCCCAGGCCGATCAGGATGAGCCAAGTGAAAAGCACAAACCAAATTGGTGGCATGGACATCGGAGGCAACAACCCAAGAATTATCCTCCTGACCATAACCCTTCCACTTGACAAGATACTGAAGCCTCCGCCTCGAAAAACGAGAATCCAAAATCTTCTCAAAATCATATTCCAACTCTCCCTCAACCAACACCGGGGCAGGAGGGTCAACCGAGGGAACAACGGGGACCACATATCTCCGCAACAAAGATCTATGGAAAACATTATGAATGGCAAAAGAGGCTGGAAGAGCCAAACGAAAAGACACCGGATTAATAATTTCAGAAATTTTATAAGGACCAATAAACCAAGGCTTAAACTTAGGGGACGAAACCTTCATAGGAACATGATGAGAAGACAACCAAACCAAATCCCCCACACGAAGCCGGGGACCAACACACCAACAGCGGTTAGCAAAACGTTGAGCCATTTCCTGAGACAACATCAAATTGTCCACCACATGAGTCCAAATCTGCTGCAGCCTGTCCACCACAGAGTCAATACCAGGACAATCAGAAGGCTCAACCTGCCCAGAAGAAAAGCGAGGATGAAAACCAAAATTACAAAAGAAGGGTGAAACCAAAGTAACCGAACTAGCCCGATTATTAAGGGCAAACTCAGCCAACGGCAAGAAAGACACCCAATCATCCTGATCCTGATCAGCAGACACAAAGCATCTCAAATAGGTCTCCAAGGTCTGATTAGTTCGCTCAGTTTGGCCATTAGTCTGAGGATGAAACGCCGAAGAAAAAGACAAATCAATGCCCATCCTAGAACAAAAGGCCCGCCAAAATCTAGAGACAAACTGAGAACCTCTGTCAGACACAATATTCTCCGGAATGCCATGCAAACGAACCACATGCTGAACAAACAATGGAACCAGATCTGAGGAGGAAGGCAACTTAGGCAAAGGTACCAGATGGACCATTTTAGAGAACCGGTCACAAACAACCCAGATAACAGACATCTTCTGGGAAACAGGAAGATCCGAAATAAAATCCATGGAAATATGCGTCCAGGGACCGGCAAAGGCAAAAGCAACCCACTAGCGCGGGAACAGCAAGGCTTGGCCCGGGCGCAAGTCCCACAGGACTGCACAAAAGCACGCACATCGCGCGACAAGGAAGGCCACCAAAAGGACCTAGCAACCAAATCTCTGGTACCAAAAATCCCAGGATGACCAGCCAACACTGAACATTGAACCTCAGAAATCACCTTACTCGTCCATCTATCAGGAACAAACAGCTTCCCCACAGGACAGCGGTCAGGCCTATCAGCCTGAAATTCCTGAAGCACCCGCCGCAAATCAGGGGAGATGGCAGAAAGAATCACCCCTTCCTTAAGAATGCCAACTGGCTCAAGGACTCCAGGAGAATCAGGCGAAAAACTCCTAGAGAGGGCAACAGCCTTAACATTCTTAGATCCCGGAAGATATGAGACCACAAAATCAAAACGGGAGAAAAACAGAGACCATCGAGCCTGTCTAGGATTCAGCCGCTTGGCCAACTCGAGGTAAACCAGATTCTTACGATCAGTCAAGACCACAACGCGGTGCTTAGCTCCCTCAAGCCAATGTCGCCACTCCTCCAACGCCCACTTCATAGCCAACAACTCCCGATTGCCGACATCATAATTGCGTTCCGCAGGCGAAAACTTTCTGGAAAAAAAGGCACACGGTTTCATCAAAGAACCATCAGACTCCCTCTGAGACAAAACGGCCCCTGCCCCAATCTCAGAAGCGTCGACCTCAACCTGAAAAGAAAGAGAAACATCCAGCTGACGCAACACAGGGGCAGAAGTATATCAGCGTTTAAGCTCCTGAAAGGCCTCAACAGCCGCAGAGGACCAATTCGTCACATCAGCGCCTTTCTTTGTCAAATCCGTAAGGGGCTTAACCACACTGGAAAAGTTGGCAATGAAACGGCGATAGAAATTAGCAAAGCCCAAAAATTTTTGAAGGCCCTTCACAGATGTGGGTTGAATCCAGTCATGAATAGCTTGAACCTTAACAGGATCCATTTCTATAGACGAGGGAGAAAAAATAAAACCCAAAAAAGAGACCTTCTGAACTCCGAATAGGCACTTAGACCCCTTCACAAATAAAGCATTATCACGAAGGATCTGGAACACCATCCTGACCTGCTTCACATGAGACTCCCAATCATCGGAAAAAATCAAAATATCATCCAAATATACGACCATGAATTTATCAAGATAATTGCGGAAAATATCATGCATGAAAGACTGGAACACAGATGGAGCATTAGAGAGCCCAAATGGCATCACAAGGTATTCAAAATGGCCTTCGGGCGTATTAAATCCAGTTTTCCATTCGTCACCCTGTTTAATACAAACAAGATTATATGCCCCTCGGAGGTCAATCTTAGTAAACCAACTAGCCCCCTTAATCTGAGCAAACAAATCAGTAAGCAGAGGCAAGGGGTATTGGAATTTAACCGTGATCTTATTAAGAAGACGATAATCAATACAGGGATTCAAGGAGCCATCCTTCTTAGCAACAAAAAAGAAATCCGCTCCCAATGGTGACGAAGAGGGCCGAATATGCCCCTTCTCCAAAGACTCCTTAACATAACTCCGCATGGCGGCATGCTCTGGCACAGACAGATTGAAAAGTCGGTCCTTAGGGAACTTGCAACCAGGAATCAAGTTAATAGCACAATCACAGTCCCTGTGTGGTGGAAGGGAACTGGACTTGGGCTCATCAAATACATCCTGGAAATCCGACAAAAACTCAGGGACCTCAGAAGAGGGGGAAGAGGAAATTGACATCAAAGGAACGTCACTATGTACCCCTTGACAACCCCAACTAGTCACAGTCATAGTTTTCCAATCCAGCACCGGATTATGTTCCTGTAACCATGGAAAACCCAGTACAACAACATCATGCAGGTTATGCAACACCAGAAAACGGCAATCTTCCTGATGTGCTGGGGCCGTGTACATAGTCATCTGCGTCCAGTACTGAGGTTTATCCTTGGCCAAGGGTGTAGCATCAATACCCCTCAAAGGAATAGGGCTCTGCAAAGGCTGCAAAGAAAAACCACAGCGCCTGGTGAATTCTAAGTCCATTAAGTTCAGGGCAGCGCCTGAATCCACAAATGCCATGACAGAAAAGGACGACAATGAGCAAATCAGGGTCACAGATAAGAGAAATTTAGGCTGTATAGTACTAATGGTAACAGACCTAGCGACTCTCTTAGTATGCTTAGGGCAATCAGAGATAATATGAGTAGAATCACCACAGTAAAAACACAGCCTATTCTGACGTCTGAATTCCTGCCGTTCTGTTCTAGTCAAAATCCTATCACATTGCATAGGTTCAGGACTCTGCTCCGAGGACACTGCCATATGGTGCACAGCTTTGCGCTCGCGCAGACGCCGATCAATCTGAATAGCTAGAGACATAGATTCACTCAAACCGGCAGGCGTAGGAAAGGCCACCATAACATGTTTAAGGGCTTCAGAAAGACCTTTTCTGAAAATAGCAGCCAGAGCCTCCTCATTCCATTTAGTGAGCACAGACCATTTTCAAAATTTCTGGCAGTATAATTCTGCCGCTTCCTGACCTTGACACAAGGCCAACAGGGTTTTTTCTGCATGATCCACAGAATTAGGTTCGTCATACAATAATCCGAGCACTTGAAAAAATGCGTCTACATTCAATAATGCCGGATCCCCTGTTTCAAGAGAAAAGGCCCAGTCTTGAGGGTCACCATGCAGCAAGGATATGATGATTTTTACTTGCTGAATGGGATCACCTGAAGAACGGGGTTTCAAAGCAAAAAAACAATTTGCAGTTATTTTTAAAGTTCAAAAACTTGGATCTGTCCCCAAAAAACAAATCAGGAGTAGGAATTCTAGGCTCTAAAGCCGGAGTCTGGACAACGTAGTCCTGGATACTCTGTACTCTTGCAGCAAGTTGATCCACACGAGAAAACAAACCCTGAACATCCATGCCAGAGCATATATCCTGAACCACCCAGATATAAAGAGGAAAAAAAGACAAACCAGAGCCCAGAAAAAAAAATGGTTCAGAACTTTCTTTTCCTTCTTTTGAGGTGCATTTAATTCATTTTTGGCCACTTGTACTGTTATGAGCGGTGGTTTAGGAGCAACATGGAACGAGCTCTGAATGAAGTGGTAACTGTACTGACCGCAGTCCCTAAGCTCAACACAACACTAGAAGTAGTCGTGGGGTGCTCCTAACTCTCCCTAGGCACCTCGTCACCGCCTAAAAGCTAACTACCCCTAAAGATAGAAGCAGGAAAGCTATCTTGCCTCAGAGAAAATCCCCAAAGGATAGATTAGCCCCCCACAAATAATGACTGTGAGTGGAGAGGGAAAAGACATACACAGAATGAAACCAGGATGAGCACAGGAGGCCAGTCTAACTTCATAGATAGGACAGGATGGAATACTGTGCGGTCAGTATAAAACACTACAAAAATCCACGCAGAGTTTACTAAAAATCTCCACACCTGACTAAAGGTGTGGAGGGTAAATCTGCTTCCCAAAGCTTCCAGCAAGACAGAATTAATTCATACTGATAACGCTGGACAAACATAGAAGCACAGAACGGATAAGTCCACAAACTGTGAACAGAAAAGAGCAAGCAAAAACTTAGCTTTGCTGAACTGGTCAGGATAACAGGGAACTTCAAAGAGATGTGAATCCAACCAGGAACCATTTACAAGTGGCACTGGCTGAAGGACAGAGCCAGGCATAAATAGCCGAGCAGAAAAGACGATCAGTGGAAGCAGCTGAAGACAGCTAACTCCAAGGAGCAGCCATACCACTAGAAACCACAAGAGGGAGCCCAAGAGCAGAACTCACAAAAGTGCCACTTACAACCACCGGAGGAAGCCCAAGAGCGGAATTCACAACACACTCTTCCATAAAGGCCACCCACCTCTACGATGTGTAAGACTTATTGTGGTCATATGGATAGATACTCCAGTCTCTGCTTGGGAACTCTGCAGATCCTCCAGGGTTACCTTTGATTTCTGTTCTGCTACTCCGATTAATGCCCTCCTTGCCTGGGCTGAGAGTTTTGGTGGGCAGCCCTCTCTTGGCAGGCTTGTTGTGGTACCATGTTCTTTCCATTTGATGATAATAGATTTGATTGTGCTCAGGGAGAGATTGGAATTTTTTTTAAAAACTCAACCCAGACTTGTACTTCTCAACAACTTAGACCCTGACTTGTTTGTACATCTCCTTGGTCTTCATGGTGTTTCGTTAGTGGTGCCTCTTGGGTAATGGTGTTGCAGCCCCTGTGGCCTTTCAGAAAAGGCGTGTATACACTGACAGACCCTGTGCCACTTAGACTGCACACAAGTGGTCATCCTTTCATACGACTTATGAAGGTAATTGCTTGCTTCAGAAATTTTTAGCGACTTCATCTCAAAAGGGGTGAATACATATGCACATGCCAATTTTACTTGATCGCTTAAACTTAATTTATGTCTATATTTTTCGCACTTTACTTCACCAACTAAGTCTAAGATGCATCTCACACAAATCAGATTACAAAAATATTTAAACACAGGTCGTAGTGCAACAAAACAGGTAAAAAGCCAAGGGGGTGAATACTTTCACAAACCACTGTATAAACGCACTGATGAATATACGTATAGTGTTTTTTATTTTCAGCAATCTGTTGCACAAATCTGCAAATTTGCTTCTGTGGATTTCCATGCAGATTCCTCCAGAATTCTTGGACAGCAAATACGTTACATGTGAATCTTCTCTAGGACTCGTTCACACTTGAGATGAAATTCGACAAGTGGAATCCGATAAAATCTCAGATTGCACTTGGCCCAGTGCTAAACTATGGGCCAGTTCACATCTTCGATTATTTTTTCATGCCGATTTGGCATGTGAAAATAATCGCAGCATGCTGCAGTTGCATCTGAGAATGGGATCGTTTTCACCCATACAAGTCTATGTGTGCATGTGAAACATCGCACTTTACTCGGATATCACCTGAGTGCAGTGCGATCCCCGGAGATCCCAGCATTGAAGTAGATAGAGAAATTAATTTCTCCATCTCCTCCGCACCTGTGCTGGGATTCTCTGATGCGAGAGGATCGGAGCACCGAGCACTGACACTCAGCTCATGGTTGCAGCAGAGCTGGAGCCGAGTGTCATTAGCATTTCACATCTGATGCTCTCGCATCGGATGCCATATGCTTGTGTGACTCTGACCTAACACTGATGACATTCACAACATAATTGTTCATGATGAAGAAACATCTAATCATTCAGCTGTTTTAGTATGAATTGTATGTTTTAATTGGCCCATAGATGTAGTGATCTACGGTAAATAATATTTCCCTATATATAACTAGATTGTGGCCCGATTCTAACGCATCGGGTATTCTAGAATATGCATGTTCCCGTAGTATATGGACAATGATGATTCCAGAATTCGCGGCAGACTGTGCCCGTCGCTGATTGGTCGAGGCAACCTTTAGGACATCATCGTCGCCATGGCCACCATTATGACATCTACGTCGATACTGTGCCCGTTGCTGATTGGTCGAGGCCTGGCGGCCTCGACCAATCAGACGTGGGGTATCTACGTCCTTTATGACATCATCGTCGCTGTGCCCGTCGCTGATTGGTCGAGGCCTGGCGGCCTGATTGTGGCCCGATTCTAACGCATCGGGTATTCTAGAATATGCATGTCCCCGTAGTATATGGACAATGATGATTCCAGAATTCGCGGCAGACTGTGCCCGTCGCTGATTGGTCGAGGCAACCTTTATGACATCATCGTCGCCATGGCAACCATTATGACATCTACGTCGATACTGTGCCCGTTGCTGAATCAGAAACGTGAGATGTCTACGTCCTTTATGACATCATCGTCGCTGTGCCCGTTGCTGATTGGTCGAGGCCTGGCGGCCTCGACCAATCAGAGACATGGGATTTCTACGTCGATGCTGTGCCGGTCTCTGATTGGTCGAGGCCTGGCGGCCTCGACCAATCAGAGAGCCGGGATTTCCAGGACAGACAGACAGAAAGACAGACAGACAGACAGAAAGACAGACGGAAAAACCCTTAGGCAATTATATATATAGATTGTGAATAGAAATTGTTTAGGTATACCAAAATTAAAGAACAAATCATTTGCTCAAAAGGTCCACCAAGCTTTCACTTACCTGAGCAGGCGTTGCGACTGACTTGCACTTTGGTTCAGGGCAGTTTAGAGCATGAACTTGTCCGTCGTTAATCTGGACTTCAAAGTAGTCTTTGAGACAGCAGTTACAGTACACATGCTGGCAGTCCTTAAAGTGGGTGCACTCACTGCCCAGCTTCTCCATAAAACAGATATTGCACAAGAACTGTTTACTATCAAAAACCTTCTTCTCCTGAGCTTCACTGAAGACCAAGATGTATTTGACCAGGGCAGACACTGACTGCACGTCCTGTATGGCCCGTTTGTCAAATGATCCTCTTTCCAATAAGACCCCATTGGTAGGGGTCTTTTCAGGGGGTTCCATACGGTTCTGTAAGCCATTGCTAGACAGCTCAATTTCATATGGAGATTTTATATTCAAGTAATCAAGTGTCTTATCCTTTAGAAACTGAATCCATGGGAACAAGATAACACATCCACTGTTCTCCTGCCAAAGGTCATCTAGATGCTGACATAACAGAGTGAGCTGTAAAAAATAAAAGTTACATTAAGAACGTTTTGGGTATATTCACTTATGTAGGCTCAGCCCATATTGTTATTTAAAGTGTACAGTGAGGCATAGGATTTACATTGAGCCCCATACTCGTAAACGCTTTCACCACCAATACTTCTGGGCTCATAGTGAATACAGGAGGCTATGTTCGGGCTCATACTGTATACAGGAAGCTATGTGGGGGCTCATACTGTATATAGGAGGCTATGTGGGGGTTCATACTGTATACAGGAGGCTATGTGGGGGCTCATACTGTATATAGGGCGATATGTGGGGCTTATAATGTTTGTTGGGGGCTGTGTGTGGATTCATACTGTATGTACAAGGCTTTGTGGGTGCTGATATTGTATGTATGTATGGATGTTGGTTTCATATGCATGAATATGATGGTTCTGATGATGAATACGGCACCAGAACCATCATCACTACATGAATACTTTACCAGACCCATCAGTAGTACATGAATACAGCACCAGAACAACGATCGCTACCTGAATGTCACCAGAACCACCATCAGTACAGGAATACGACCCCAGACACCAGTTTTCACTTTTGCTGGTATTTTTGGTGAAAAGGGTAACAATTTTAGTGTAGGTGGTTGTTAGAGCTTGTTACCTGCCCTATCAAAGGGGGAGTGTTATGATCTGGTGGTTTAGGAGCAACATGGGATGAGCTCTGAAGGAAGTGGTACCTGTACTGACCGCAGTCCCTAAGCTCAACACCACACTAGAAGTAGCCGTGGGATGCTCCTGACACTCCCTAGGCACCTCGTCACAGCCTGAGAACTAACTACCCCTAAAGATAGAAACAGGAAAACTATCTTGCCTCAGAGAAAATCCCCAAAGGATAGATTGCCCCCCACAAGTAATGACTGTGAGTGGAGAGGGAAAAGACAAACACAAAATGAAACCAGGATGTAGCACAGGAGGCCAGTCTAGCTAGATAGGTAGGACAGGATGGAATACTGTGCGGTCAGTGTAAAACACTACAAAAAATCCACACAGAGTTTACAAAAATCTCCACACCTGACTAAAGGTGTGGAGGGTAAATCTGCTTCCCAGAGCTTCCAGCTACACTGAATTAATTCATACTGACAAGCTGGACAAAACATAGAAAGCACAGAATGGACAAGTCCACAACCTGTGGACAGAAAAGAGCAAGCAAGGACTTAACTTTGCTGAACTGGTCAGGATAACAGGGAAATCCAAAAGAGATGTGAATCCAACCAGGAACCATTGACAAGTGGCACAAGCTGAAGGAAAGAGCCAGGCTAAATAGCCGAGCAGAAAAGACAATCAGTGGAAGCAGCTGCTAACTGCTAAATCCAAGGAGCAGCCATTCCACTTAAAACCACCGGAGGGAGCCCAAGAGCAGAACTCACAAAAGTGCCACTTAGAACCACCGGAGGGAGCCCAAGAGCGGAATTCACAACAGGGGAGGGGGTGCTTTAGGGGTCTTGTTACCTTAGTCTTTGATCGATTAGGGGAGAGTAAATCAAGGTTAACAACCAGATGCCTGACTGCTGTATCAGCTCTCATGTTCCAATGTGCTGTCCACAAATCCAGCTTAAGCTATAACAAAAATCATGTGTGTCAGCTCTACTGTTCCAAAGAACTGTCCGCACATTTCCCTCTGCTTTAACAATGTGTCTGTCTGTTGTCTCAACTCTAGGGTTCTAACATGAAGTTCACAGATTTGTCCTTTTTCCACCATGATGCCTGACTACTTATATTGCCCTGGCTCTTTAATGTGCTGTCCACACACTCAGCTCTGCTATACCAAGGTGCCTGACTGTGTACATTACCATGGTGCTCCAAACTGAAGTCTACACTCAATTCACCTTTACCAAAGTGCCTGACTATATGCTTTGCCCTGTCGCTCTACGGTGCTGTCTGCACACTTGGCTCTGCCAACCCAACATGTTTGTCCAGTATACCCAGTCCTGTTGATTTGTTTGCCAAAGAGCATATCCTGCTCCACTGAACTATGAGCACTGAGCAACATAGAATACTTCAATTTCTTGCTCATCAATAGTGAGGTACTGCAGGCCTATCTCTGGATGGAAAGCAAAACATCCCTGAACAAAGTACATGCTACAAGCCAAGATATCAGGTGGTATGCAGGCAAAGTAAGCAACAGCAGAATAGCCAGTTCAATGCAATGAAAATATTGGCTCATGGATGGTTGTCAATTTAATCATGAGAATCTAGCCTGTCACCAACAGGAAAGCTGCTGCTCTGACAATGGTACTGGCAGGCAATTCATGAGGGTGTGCTGTACTATGTAAGGCTACGTTCACATTAGCGTCTTTGGGCGCAGCATCGTCGACGGATACCGACGCATGCGTCATGCGTCCCTATCTTTAACATGGACATGCGCCGGTATGCGTTGTCAAGCGTTGTACGACGCATGCGTCATTTGTTTACATGTTGCATTTTTCCTACGTCAAATTTCCGGTAAACAACGCATGCAACGTACTTGTGTCGTAAATGCGCCAAAAAAACACATTAGTGTCTATGTAAAACGCATAGGGCACAGGTGCCTGCATTGACCCGCATTGTTCGACGCATGCACCTTTTGAGTAAAAAACAAGTGATGAAGTGTCTAGACAGTGACAAGAGCATAAGCATAAGCCAAGGCAAAATCCAACTCCATATTCATGTAGATAATCTGCATGGGACCCTCCATCTTGATGCTGGAAACACAAGCAAAATGGGAGGAATTCATCTCTGCAAGGGTATATACGAGGGGCGATCCAAAAGTAATGATAATCAATACTAAACACAATGAATATAGTAAAAAAAATATTTATTTTTCTACATAGTCTCCTAACAAGTCTATACATTTTGTCCATCTCTTTTCTAAACTTAGAATTCCCTTCGAAAAAAATTCTTGATCTTGACCCTCCAAAAAATCCCCAACAGCGGTTATCACGTCGCTATTGTCGTCAAATTTCTTGCCCCGGAGGTGTTCCTTGAGCCGACGAAAGAGAAAGAAGTCACTGGGGGCTCGATCTGGCAAACAGGGGGGGTGTTCCACCAGTTCAAAGCCCGCTTCTTGAATGGTAGCCATGGCAACTGCAGCTTTGTGAGCCGGCGCGTTATCTTGGTGAAACAGCACTCCAGCCCGCAGTTTGCCGCGCCTTTTCTCCTTGATAGCCTCCCGCAATTTTCTTATTTGTTCTGCGTAGTAAGAGCCCGTAATAGTGGCTCCCTTCTCCAAATAGTTCACCATAATAATTCCTTCAGCGTCCCAAAAAACGGACGCCATAACCTTCCCTGCTGAGCTTGACACTTTGAATTTCTTCGGCGTCGGTTCGTCGGCTCGTTTCCATGTCATCGATTGTTGTTTAGTTTCGGGATCAAAGTGGTGGATCCAGGTCTCGTCCATGGTCAAAAAACTTGACAAAAAATTTTCCTTGTCTGCTTGGAACTTTTCGAGATTTGCTATTGAAATGTCAACTCGTTTCTTCTTTTGCTCGTCGGTTAACATTTTTGGCACCCAACGCGCGGAGACCTTTCTCATATGCAATTCTTTTGCAAGGATTCTTTGAATACTGCCATATGAGATCCCTGTGACCTCCGCTACATGCCTGTTATTCACTTTTCGATCTGCCAATACAACTTCTTCAACTTTTTTCACGTTTTCTTCATTGAGGGACGTGGATGGGCGTCCTTCATGATGTTCATCCTCCGTCGATGTTCTTCCCAGCTTAAATTCCTTGGCCCAGCATGCAACTGTGGAATATGGAGGAGAAGAGTCCCCCAATGTTTCCATCAAGTCACTGTGTATGTCTTTGGTAGTCATTTTTTTCAAGCAGAAGTATTTGATGACAGCTCTGAGCTCGTTTTTTTCCATTTTGATGTTCACTCCTCGGCAGTTCATATTCAAATGAATGTAGCTCCCGGGAATCGTGGTCTATTTAAGTGATTTTTTTTTCCTGGACTAGTGGGTACCTAAGAGATAAGAAAACATTTTATTTTAAAGGGAACCTGTCACCCCGTTTTTTCAGATTGAGATAAAAATACTGTTAAATAGGGCCTGCGCTGTGCGTTACAATAGTGTATGTAGTGTACCCTGATTCCCCACCTATGCTGCGAAATACATTACCAAAGTCGCCGTTTTCGCCTGTCAATCAGGCTGGTCAGGTCGGGTGGGCGTGGTCAAATCAGGCTGGTCAGGTCGGGTGGGCGTGGTCACAGCGCTGTTTCTTCCCCAGCTTTACGTTGGTGGCGTAGTGGTGTGCGCATGTCCCAGTGTCCCAGTGCCGAATCCACTTGCGCGCTCGTGAATTAACAGCGCGCGATCTGCGCTATTACTGTCTTCAGTGGGGGCAGCCATCTTCCTGGGGCCGCGCGTGCGCAGATGGAGTGCTCTGCTGCACGGGGCTTCAGGAAAATGGCCGCGGGATGCCGCGCGTGCGCAGAAGAGATCGCAGCTGCCATTTTCCTGAAGCCGAGTATGCAAACTCTCTTCATCAGGCAAAGACTAAAACAAATTCTGAAGAATCACATATTTATGCACAACATAGTATAGAAAAAAAAAAACCCATGGATAAGCCAGGTGACATGACGCAGAATTACCATGGGTGATAAACAGTTACGTTCATAAATATTGGGCCAATTCTTAGATAAGGATTGTTTTATTGTCCTGTGATTAGGGACTCTGTTGTGATGACCCTTCATGGTCTGAGGGGCAAGTTACTTAGTTGATGTAAAAAGACATAAATCCGTGTGACACATTCATTCCTGCATTTAGAGTGTCAAAGGTTGTCATCAGTTTATATTCCCAGACTCTCCTTTCTCTCTGGGATTTGAAGTTACCTTTTAGTACAAGTAATTTCATGTCCATAATGTTATGATTTGGGAGACAGAAATGTATTGCCACAGGTATATCCATTCTTTTTTCTCTTATTGTATGGCGGTGAGAGTTCATCCTTGTTCTCAGTTTCTGCCCTGTCTCCCCCACATACAGACCCCCAGTTGGACATTTAGTACAAATAATTAGGTACACCACAATTACTTTGAGTTTGACAAGAAGATCTATCTACAGGAGACTGGCACAGCAATGGGAAGTAAAATGGCCCCACAGTATGCAAATCTTTTCATGGCCAAGCTTGAAAGCGACTTTTTATCCTCATGTCCCATCAGGCCTCTGGCATACTACCGCTACATTGATGACATTTTAATCATCTGGACGGAGTCTGAGCCGCAGCTAAAGACGTTCCTTGAACAGTCTAATCAATTTCATCCTACCATCAACTTGACACTCAACTACTCCTGCACTGAAATTAACTTTTTGGACACCATCATTAAGCTGCAGAACAATAAAATAGAGACATCCCTGTATCAGAAGCCAATTGACCGTCCAACATACCTTAAATGGGACAGTTTCCATCCAAAACACATAAAAAACTCTATTGTCTACAGCCAAGCCATCAGATACAATCGCATATGTTCCAACCCAATGGATAGGGATAAACACCTTGGTCGCCTCAGAAAGACCTTTTTGAATCAGGGCTACCATCCAAGAACAATTGAAAATCAGATCACAAGAGCCACCAGAATATCAAGGAATCACCTGCTACATTACAAAGCTAAAGAAGAAAACAACCGGGTACCTCTAGTGGTTACCTACAATCCAAATCTGGAGGTGCTAAGGGGAGCTGCACGGAAATTACAACCTTTACTGCAAAAAGATGCCCGCTTGCAATCCATTTTTCCAGACCCCCCACTACTGTGTTTTAGGCAGCTCCCTGTCCTCTCCAACAGCTGCAGGAACCTTTCCTTGCAACCAGAAAAAAATTAAAACCTGTCCATTCATAATGACCATGGACAAGATAAAGATCCCCAATTCACATCAGGACTACAAGATACCAGGTACTTTCAGCTGCGTCACTTCCAATGTGGTTTACCTAATTATTTGTACTAAATGTCCAACTGGGGGTCTGTATGTGGGGGAGACAGGGCAGAAACTGAGAACAAGAATGAACTCTCACCGCCATACAATAAGAGAAAAAAGAATGGATATATCTGTGGCAATACATTTCTGTCTCCCAAGTCATAACATTATGGACATGAAATTACTTAAAGGGGAACTTCAAATCCCAGAGAGACAGGAGAATCTGGGAATATAAACTGATGACGACCTTTGACACTCTAAATGCAGGAATGAATGTGTCACACGGATTTATGTCTTTTTACATCAACTAAGGAACTTGCCCCTCAGACCATGAAGAGTCATCACAACAGAGTCCCTAATCACAGGACAATAAAACAATCCTTATCTAAGAATTGGCCCAATATTTATGGACACAACTGTTTATCACCCATGGTAATTCTGCTTCATGTCACCTGGCTTATCCATGGTTTTTTTTTTCTATAGTATGTTGTGCATAAATATGTGATTCTTCAGAATTTGTTTTAGTCTTTGCCTGATGAAGAGACGTATGTAGTCTCGAAAGCTTGCAATTAATTACCATCTTTTCAGTTAGCCATTAAAAGGTATCAACCACTGAGGACTCTCAATTCTAAATATTTTTCTATCTACTGGCTAACATGGTACCAAGATATATTTCTTTCCTGTAATTTCATCACCAATTTTGCAGAAGGGACCAGACAATGAAGGCTATAGTTGAAGTTCTTTGGAGGAACTTCATTATATTAAAGGGTGGATGGGTTGTTGGGTTCAGATCGAGAAGGTTGTCCTGAAGGTAAAGTTATGAAAAAATTGTACCATCTATACCAGATACCACAAAAAGGTTTTCAGAGAACAGAATGTGGCTGGTACTCAACAAGAACTAAAAAGCAGAGAAGTAGCAAGAGGTCACAGAGACGAGAAGTGGAGAAAAGTCTCCAAATTGGTCAAAATCATAAGTGGTCTCTTACTCAGATAGTGCAGAGTAAAAGTAACTAGCATTGGAGACTGCAAGGGATCAACAACACTTGTCAACAACAGGATGAATATAAAGTATGTTTAACTAAAAGATGGAACAAGACTGTGCTGTTCAAATAATGACTCAAAAAGAACTCCAGTATATACCTGTTTAGAGACTGTGGATATGTTAGGCCTCTTTCACACTTCCGTCTTTGTGGTCCAGTCGAGATACGTCGCTTTTTGAGAAAACATGATCCTGCCCAAAAATTTGAGAGAGATCCTGCACTTTCTCATAGACTTGTATTAGCGACGTATCGCGACGTATGGCCACACGTTTCGTCCGTCGTGCACTGGATCCTGCGGAATTTGAGGGCCCGTCTTTTCCAAAAAAAGTTCCATGAAATGTTTTTTTTGTCTGCAGTGGAAAAATGTTCCCCGACGCCTCCTGCAGCATATGTCGTTCTACAGAATGGGAGCCTATGGACACTGGATTCTGCGCACACTGTGAAACGCAGGAATCCAATGACGGATGCAGTTTTTACATCTGAGCATGCCTGGAAGCATGCCTGGGGAAAAGTCTCTCTCTCATAAAAAAAAACAGAATTTAACAATGACTGTGCCTTAACAGGTCATCCTGAAATATACATATTACACCTTTGTATCCCCTCTCAGAATGACTACCTCAAGGGGGGGCAGGAATAGGCGCTCCTCAATGGAAGCCCACCATGACTGTGCTTGGACATGGGGCATTTTTTAAATCTATAGGGTAGAGGGACAGGATTGGTGGAAAGGAGGGGGGGGTTAGGGGAGGGACATTGAGAGCAGGGCAAAAGTGCGGGAAAACTGCCAGTCTAATGCAGGAAGCCAGAGCAAGGAGACCCCCCAGCAATTCAACTTACTGGCTTGAGTCCATGGAATCCTTGATGGAGTGCCTGCAGGACGTCGATCAGTCCAGGAGAAGAGGATGGCTGGAGGATCAGCTTTCGTCTCTGCTGGGGGACATCGGGACACGGGAGAGCGCCAGGAGGACAAGGCCCCGGAGAGACTATCACCAGAGGTAGCGACGCGCAGCAGACGCAGGTTCCGGATCCCCACCATAAACCCTGTGGAGGCCAGGTGAGGCGTCGTGGAGTCCCCTGCTGTGCCCCCTTATGGCAGGAATTCCCCCAGCCGGCCAGCGGGCGCAGGTCAGCAACGCACCTCAGGAGTGAGGGCCGCACCGGAAGTGCGGCCTGCAAGGGAGAAACAGTCGGCATTAAAGGCCTGCGGCTTAGCCAGGAGGGTAGAGGACTCCTGGAGTGGAATTGTAGCAGCACCGGTGGGCAGGCGGAGGCCGGGGCGACGGACACGGCCCCTGGTGTCATCCTCACGGCTGGTACCCCTGGTGGGGACCCTATCAGGGGGCCGGCTAGACAGAACGCGCGGCAGAGGATACCAGTGGGCAGGCTGCAGCAGGAGAACACTCTGCAGCCAGGCCCAGACAGCCATCCATGGCAAAGGAGAGCGGAGGGCAGCGATGTCGCGCTGCCTGGCAGCTCCCGGGGACGGACGTCTGACTGGGCTGGTGGGTCCAGTGAGCTGGCACAATCCAGATCGTGTCTGAAGTCGGTGGTGTGACGCACTGCAGGCGCTCCGGTCCCCCCTGGTGATGAGGAGGCCAGGGGCACGGGCCTGGAGCAGCGAAGCGGAGCAGAAGATTCTGAGTTCAACAGTGATCAGAATGGGGATGGAGATCGTCAGGATTCGGGACGTCCGGCTGGTGGGGACACAGCACCTGTGCAGCTCGGTGATTATGTCTCTATGTCTGGTCTGTTGCCTACAGGGGCTACGTCAGGTGGGATTGGAGGGAATCAGGCGTTAGGGTTGGTAACAAGGAGGCAGGGGGCTTCTAGTGGGACAGTAGTGCCGGGTCTCCGAGATGTTTTAGTCAGTGTGTCACAAATTCTGAGTAGATTAGAGGGTGGGGCAGCTAACGGGATCGGGGCGTCACCGGTAGGGGCATGGCTCCCGGGGTTGGGGTTCGGGTAGCAGTTGATGGGCAAGCTACTTAGGCCTGTAGAGGGAGAGCAGTTACCGTTATCTGGCATATCCGTGTTGGTCCAAACAGAAAAGGAGAAAGGGGATTCAATAAAACTGGATGATAGAGCAAAAGGAGAGGTGTACATATGGTTTGAGGGGCCCTTGGGGGCACATTTAAAGAAAGAGGTAAAGGAAGAGATTTGGCGGGACGAGTATTTGGAGATTTTGCCATCCTTCCCTTGGAGAAGTTTAATTTAGATAAGGGAAAGAGGGAAGACCGCAAAAAGGAGGAGGAAGAAAAGAGGTGGTGGCGGCTGATTCCGCAGACATTCGTCAATTGGTTGCAAGCGTTTGCAATTTTGGCGAGCGTAATAGGTGAAAAGTCTCCTGAGAACTGTTCTGGTTTATTTTGTTATCTTGATTCGATTGGTGAGGCACACCGTACCTATGGAGGGCAGGCCTCTATGATGAGCAATTTAGGCAGAGGAAGGCGGTCAGGCCTGAGATTATGTGGGACCAGAAAGATATTGGGCTCTGGTTGAAAGTGATGGCTCCAGTCCGATATGGGCAGTCCTTTCATGGGAGCGGAGGTAGCGGCAACCATCAGGCAGGCCACAGAATCAGTAGTCAGGGACGCAAGGAGCAAAAGATAAGTCTGAAACCTGCTGGCAATTTAATGAAGGACAGTGCAAATATGGCAATACCTGCAAGTTTAAACACATATGTTCCCAATGCAATGGAAGTTCACATGGGGCTTCCAAATGTTTCAAATAAGCAAGGGGTAAGCCAGCGGTGGGTGCCGGTCAAAGGGGAGACATCGGTGAGGCTTCAAAAGATGGCCCCCTTTCTAAGTAGTTACCCGGATCAGGAGAAAGCTGGGGCCATTTGGAATGGTTTTGCTGAAGGTTTCAGAATCCCCACACGGTCCCTTTTTCGGTTAAGAACTTGAGGTCGGCTGATTTGCATGCAGAGGTAGTCAGTGTAAAATTAAAAAAAGTAGAATTGGGTAGAATGGCGGGTCCGTTTTCGTGGTTACCAGTTGAAAGAATGATTGTTTCCCCATTGCGGTGGTTCCTAAGAAGGAACCAAATAAATTTAGGTTAATACAGCATTTATCGTACCCGAAGGGTCTGTCGGCAACTGTCTATCGTCATCTCTCAGGAGTTGTGTTCCATAGTATATACATCATTTGAGACGGCGGTGCAATGGGTTCGCAGTTTCGGCGCGGGAGCCTTGTTGGCAAAAACTGATATTGAATCGGCCTTCAGATTACTCCCAGTGCATTCGGATAGTATTCCCTTCCTGGGATGTTTCTGGAATGGTGGCTACTATCTGGATAGGTGTTTGCCGATGGGTTGTGCAATTTCATGTTCATTGTTTGAGACGTTCAGTACCTTTTTAGAATGGATTGTTATGGATGTTGCCAGCGTTCCGTCGGTCATTCATTATTTGGACAATTTTTGGTTTATACGTAGGTCCACCAGATTCTAGTTTATGTAGGAATACATTGGCCGCGATGGAATGGGTGGCGGAGCTTTTTGGAGTGCCGTTGGCAAAGGAAAAGACTGAAGGCCCTAGCACTGTTTTAAGCTTCCTGTGAACGCTAATTGATTCAGAAAGAATGGAGTGTCAGTTGCCGGAGGATAAATTGTTGTTACTAAGGCAGTAAGTGCATCGAATCAGGAGGCTAAAAAAGGTGACTTTGAAGGAGTTGCAGTCATTGCTCAGCCGGTTGAATTTTGCATGCAGGATCATGCCCATGGGCCGCATTTTTTGCTGCAGGTTGTCCGTGTTGTCCGGTGCAACCGCAGGGGTGCGGTTGGCTCACCACTTTGTTCGGTTGAATAAGGAGCATAAGGAAGATTTGGCTGTGTGGCAGCGTTTTTTGGTAAAGTACAATGGTCGATCTTTGATACAACAGCAGATAGTGAATAACGTTTATTGCGAGATTTACATGGACGCAGCGGGCAACGTCGGTTACCGGGCCTATTGTGGAGGGCAGTGGAGCGTTGGGACGTGGCCTGATTGGTGGTATCAGAAGGGTTTCACAAGAAACCTAGCTTTGTTGGAATTGTTTCCCATAATTGTGGCTGTTTTGATTTGGGGTGAAATGTTTGTGAACCGCAGAGTTCGGTTTCATTGCAATAATATGAGTGTGGTGTCAGTGATTAACACTCTGTTCGCTTCTTTTCCCCCTGTGATTATGTTTGTGAGAGAACTCATTTTGCGGTGTCTGGAATTAAATGCTTGGATTTCCACGGTGCATGTGCCAGGTGTGCAAAATTCCATAGCGGATGCTTTATCTCTTTTACAGTGGGAGCGTTTCCGGGAGCTGGCACAGACGCGGAGGCCTCAGGAGCGGTATGCCCTTCACACTTGTGGCAGATTCTTACGGAAGAGCAGGAATGTTGATTCAAGCATCAGTTACAAGCCAGACCTGGGCATCATACTAAGCATTGTGAAAAATATGGCAAAGTTGGGTGTTACAATGGGGAACATTAGGGTCTGAGGAAAATAAGACGTTAGCAGTGTTATATTTGGCTGGCAAGGTGGCGGACATCGGATGGTCTATTTCTAAAGTTAATAAATTTATGGCTGGTCTTGCTTTCGGTTTTAAGTTAGAGGGCTTGGTTGATGCGACAAAGAATTTCTTGGTAAAGCAGGCGTTAAAGGGTTTCCAAAAAGGCAACAGGAGTTTTGACAGGCGCAGGCCTATATCGTTTAGTGTGCTCGAACGCTTAGGGGGAGTATTGGACAGGATTTGTTGCTCTAAATCCCTCTAAATCAATGCTTTGAAGCAGCATTGTTTAAGTTAGCTTTTTCTTTGGCGTTTTTTAGGGCACTGCGAGTAGGCAAATTTGTGTCCCCCAGCAGGAACAGGGCAGGTCGTCTTTGGCACAGGATGTCGAATTTTGGGCGGGGGGCATTGCTTTTTGGATTCGGCATTCAAAAACAGATCAGGCGGGTACCGGCAAGCGTGTGGTTCTGGATAGAGTTGATGGGTCTTTGATGTGCCCAAAAAGGTGCTTGGAAGTGTATTGGAGTTTGTGGTCGGGTTGGGAAGGCCCATTGTTTTGCCATAGTGGTGGGGCATTTTGATATCATTTTCAATTTATTGCACTTCTCAACAAGGGGTTGGAGGAGTTGGGCCTTCCACTGGATAGGTATGGGTCACAATCTTTCAGGATCAGGGCTGCTTCTGAGGCTGATAGTCTTGGCTTGGGAGTGGATGCGATTAAGCGAATTGGCCGGTGGACTTCGGGCCGCTATTTAACATATGTGCGTCACTAATTGCATTAGGGCACTCTATAGGGGTTGGGATTGACGGTTTCTGTTGTTATGTATTTCAGGTCAGGATCCACATTTGGCTTGGCTTTTTGGACACTCGTTTGTGTATTGGCAGGCGCTTTGGGCTGACGTGAGGCCGGACGGTAGGCCATTAGGTTTTAGCTGGGATCAAGTTGTCGTTCGGTGGTTAGGGTTTCGAGGGATGGTTTGGAACAGGGTTTTGTCATATTTTTCCCGAGCCTCCCGTTTGGATAGTGCACCTGACATTTTGGTGGTGCACTTGGGAGGGAATCATTTGGGCGCCAAACCGGTAAGGGAGTTGATCAGAGACATTCGTTTCGACTACCTCCGGTTGTGGACATAGTTTCCAGGGGTGTTGACTGTATGGTCGGATATTGTTCCCCGAAAAGAATGGAGGTTAGCCCGATCTGTAAAAGGGATTAATAGGGCTAGGGTGAAGTTGAATAGGACCGTGGCGAATTTTGTTTCCAGGAATGGGGGTATAAGTGTAAGGCACTTTGAATTGGAATTGGGTGTTGGTAACTTTTGGAGAGAAGATGGGGTTCATTTAAATGAGATTGGAATCGATTTGTGAGCACTGGCAATACAAGAAGGAATTGAGAGAGTATTGGCAGTGTTGGGGCACTCACTAGCCTGAGGTGGTCAGGGCTGTTCGTGTTCGGCGGGGGGTGGGGTTCTTGGAGTTGACGCTGATTCAGCGGGGAAGGAATTGTAAGTAAAATTCCGGACAGTTAAAATTGTGTCGGTTGATCTGGCATTTGGTTACGGGCTCTGGACGGGGTTTTTACCCTGGGAGCTGGTTGGTGGTTAGTCTTGAATTATGGTGCCCACGAGCTGGTGGTGCATGGCTGAGGGTAAAGCGGTGGTCAAAGTTCTTTTTGTTTTTTTGCCAAATATTTAAGCCAGATCTTTCGGGAGCTCCAAGAACCCTACCCTCATTTTTTGCATAAAATTGCATATTTAATATTTAATGTTTAAAGAAATGATTTGCCATTGTTTGTTAATAAACTGGCCGCTGTGGCCAAAATTATCCAAAAGAATTTAATGTGTAGTGTTTTTATTTTAAAGGAGTGGTGTTTTCTCTACACGCGTTAGTGCGTAGTGGAGGTGGCAGGTAGGAGGAAGCCATATTGGCCATACACGGTCATGTGCTGATGTACACATCTACCCAGAGACTCAGTCCCACCATCCAGATCTTCTCATACACTAGCTACAGTTTGACTTCACCTATTGTGCGGCAATAAAATCAGCACTAAAGGGGACTTATCAATAACACTGGTCTGGACACTTTAAACATACATCCCAATCATTGTAGATGTAGCGTCATAGTCCTGAATTTGAGATGTCTCATTGTTCCAGATGGTTGGGCGTGGGTCTCAACCTCTCAGGTCATAGAAACAGTTGAAGATAATGATGGAGCAGGGAGCCCTCAGATCTATGCTCCACCATTCCACTTGGGTAGAGACCGAAGGATATACAGGCAAGTGGACTGCTTATATGGTGGGCCCTGGGAAGGGGGTCATCATACTGTGTGTGGAGGAATTATACTTTGTGGGAGGAATCATACTGTATGGTGTTGTGCTATGTTGGGAAAATGTACTGTGCATCACCATACTGTGTTTGAAGAATAAACTGTGAATTCATCATACTGGGGAGGTGGGAGGGGGTACTATGGTGGCTTCATACTATGTATGGAGAAAGTGGGAGCAACCTACTGTGTGGAGATGTTGTGAAAGGGGCAGTAAAATTTGTGGAAGTTTGTGTGGGCATTGTATAATATGGTGGCCATCACACTGTGAGCTTCAATGTGTGTGTTGGGAGCATTGTGGGGGCTATGAGAGGAGTGAGACGTGGCATGGGGCAGTAGCCATAGGCATGGTACTCGTCTCAACACGTTACATGAATATGGGGGTCCTGGCTTGGTGTCTAGACTTGTATTATGAGGGGTGCTACGCCCTTGCAGACCGCATGATGCCGGTGACTTCAGCTGGCCAGGACAGGATGTTGAACAGTTCAGTGAGGAAGACCACCACTCAAAAATAAATATTCTTTTACTAAACAGCATCTTGATGGGAACTGTGTACAGTAGGTAGAGGTTGCAATACTTCACAAATGCTTCCTTTAACACATACAGTATCTTCAACATCTTCACATACATTCTCCCTGTCTTTCTCAGAAAGACTCAGTTCTATTTCACTCTGTCCTATATCTTCACCACTACCCAGCACAGTACTAGTATCCAGTAAGTGAGAGTCCTATTCTCAACCTGCGGTTCCTTGTCCTCTCTTCCTCTTAAATTAACTAAATCTCCAGTATTTTGCTTTTCTGCTTCTGATGCCTTGGAACGCTCACCCGGAGCACTCTATTCGTCTCACGGTCTCTGTTCTGTCGTGGACGGCTATCTCTTTGAGTTATAAACTCAGGGTCGTACTGCTAGGCGTCCTGTTCCAGGACACATATCCCATTGATCACTCTGTCCTTCAGTCACTTCTCTCTCTTTTCAGGATCACGCTATCCACTGCTTCAGTCTCCACTCAAGTCAAGGACACCCACAGCACTCAGCTCTGCTGATTAGTCAGACCTTAAGTTTGCTTCTGTGGCACGCTGGGCCCTCTCTGACTTCCTGACAGGAAACTATCTCTGACCCTTCAATTTTACCCCTCACACTCTGGGTTAGTGCCAAACATTAACCAGCACTCTCCTTACTGCCTGGTACAATACAATACCAACACTAATAACGCATTTCACAGTCCACATTATGCACCATAACAATACTTGTGTCTTCGAGGTTAATGTGGGCAGTATGTTCATCTCCTTACAGAGGTATCAAACTGTGTGGGAACACTAAAAGGCTACGCTATTTGCAACATTCAATGTAGCAGATATAAAGGATGGGCTAGGTTAGCACAGTGGCTTATTGTAAAATCATAGTTGCCGCAGCTAAGTGTTCACACTGTGGTGGTGTCACTCCTACCTATCATTAAAATTTGGGGGCATGCATTAGGTGGACTTTGAGAGGGCATCAAAAGAACACCATCTGGAGCAGAAAATGTAACAGCAATGTCTAAACACAGGAGCAGGGTTTTTAATTATTCTATTTTACAAAATCTAATGATATGTATGAAATTAATTATTTCATTATGAAGGGCCCTGTCAAGCTTGGACACGGGTAACTCCAGCTTACGACACAGCAAGTTAATACGACTGGATGGAAAAGAGGGAGGAAGGCCCTAAAGGTAGGATGGGACACCTCCTGACACCAACCTATGCCTGTCCCTAAGCTCCCCTAACGCCCAATTCAAGTTCTTCCCGCCGCCGCCAAGTGCCTAGTCCTTGACTGTCTCCTCTCTTGACCTTGGCTAGTGCACTGGCCAGCAAGGATGCTAGCCTCACCACAGCAGATGGTATCACAGACAAAACAAGAAAAAATACTTAGGTCCGGCTCTGCTGCTAAATTCCACAGCAGCAGAAAATATAGCACAAGGAATCAGAACTCTCACAGCAGCAACACCCCCGTAACAAGAGAGCTCCACACCCATAGCTGGTCTGCATAGAACAACTCTAAAACTGATAATCAGCTGATGGGTCATGTGACAATTTAAAGGAAGATGGGAGTGGTTACTAACCAACACCAGCTGATCAGCCTAAAAGAACTGCAAGAGGCTGACATTAACTTTTGCTAGACCAATAGGAAAAAAACAACATTTACATTTCAGCAGACCCAGAGGTGCCACAAATACCTTAATGATTCTTGACAGTCTGCTTTTAAAGGCTTGTTCCCATAACTGCATTATGGTTTGCTGTTGTAAGGATCCATAATATTGTGCCCTTGGACTGTTATGGGTCCATAGTGTGCCATGTCATTGGAGGGAATCTTCAGTTTATACAGATTCCATAAAAGTATTTATGTCAGGTTTCAACGCATATGGTCTGTGTTTTCCCATACAGTACTTTTAACAGCCTTTGAGGCAATTAAGAAATCCACCCAATTATATAAACAGATGTATGTAATCCTGTTATAATAAAAGAAAAGTAACCTGTGTTGGTGAAAGCCACTTGCAGCTTAGTGTGAAATCCGGGGGTGCAGCGGACGGGTAATCTGGGGGAAGTTCAAAGTTCAGCACAATGGGTGGCAGGAAGGACACAGTGTTCTCAAAGTTCTCCGCAAATGAATTTGTTGCACTGTTACCTTGATTAAAAAAAAATAGAACAAACAGCATTAGCGTTTAAATGACTGAATATATGGCCGCATCATATTTACCGTACTCCATGTTCATAATGTAAGGTGTAAGGTTTATACAGTGAAAGGATGTATATTGTATATGGTTAGGGGAAATATGGCAGTCAAGGAGTCCATGTGATTTGCATTGGAACAATATGTCTATCATGAGAGGCTTTAAGCAGAGACTTAAAGGGAAACCAGTCACATGAAAAAATTGCTACTAACCTTCAGATATGGGGTTAATCTGCAGGTTAATAGCATTGTGAACCTGCCCAGCGCTAGCATTTAGAGCCCCGCTGCCGGGAGGAAATTAACTTTATTCTCCCCTAGCAGTGTTCTGGCTTCAGTCACGAGGGAGTCCCGGTATTGGTTCAGTAACCGCACTAAGTAAAGAGAGCAGCGTCTGTAAACATGCCCCGGCACTGAGCAGCTCAGCATTAGGGACAACTATCAGTCAGTGCAGGGGGAACATATGTACATGTATACAGAGTGGTGACTGAAAAAGTGCTAGTGCTGCCGCCGTGACTGGAACCTGAACACTGCCGGGGGGGAAAGATAAAGGTAATTTACTCCTGGAAACATGGGTCTAAATGCCTGCAGCGGGCAAGTTCACAACGCTATTAACCTGGAGATTAACCCCATATCTGCAGGTTAATAGCATTTTTTCTGGCTGCCTGAAGTCAGCCTAAGATCTCTCCTACAGAAGCATAACCTGATACTATGCATGGCACATGACAGAGGACATGTTGTTACAGATTGTTCTTTGTAGCCCTAGAGCTTGGAGTTAGGCGTGTCACACTACTGCTATCATGAGATTATTATTGCTGTCATCAGGGACATTGTGACTGGCAAAAATGACATTGTGGCACTTATAGTTTATTTGGAGGTATGCTATACATACTTAGGATGGGTAATTTATTTGGGGGTAGTCCTAAACTGTCATACTTATTTATGGGCAAAGATTTTACAAGCCATACTAAACTTAAATGGGTTACCCGGGACTATTTTATTTTTCTAATGGGTATAAGAACTTATAGACAGGTAGTTGTAAACTTCCTGCCTGATGTGTCGATGTCCGTCTCTGCAGCCTCAGCGGAGTCATAGACTGCTCCTGCAGTTTACAGTGATGTCACATCAACAGAACAGCTGCTTCTCTTCCACCCTGCTCTACTGATGAAGCATGACTGCCCAGGTCATAATGATTGACAGCCGGCACCCCGCTGCTTAACTGCGGGGCGTCGACTGTCAATCAGTATGACCTTGGCAGCACTGGTTAAGTGTGAAACTAAGGCAGCATAATATACATACAATCAGGGCAGGCTCCAGGTTTTTGAGGGCCCCGGGCGAAAGAGTCTCAGTGGGCCCCCCCTTTAACACATACCACGATTCATGATCGCATATAAACACAGCCATGTAGTATATAACACAGCCCACGTAGTATATAACAGCCCATATACTATATAGCACAGCCACATAGTATATAACACGGCCCACGTAGTTTATAGAACAGCCATCTAGTATATAGCACTGCCCACGTAGCATATAACAGCCCATGTAGTATATAGAACAGCCATGTAGTATATAGAGACAGTTGCCCCATATAGTGCTGCACAAACGTTATGGCCCCGTTATGGGGCCCTTATGGGAGGTGGAGCCGCATATTCATTACTGTAATGAGCGGTATCATGTGACCGCTCAGCACAGGAAGAAGCTGCCGGGGAAGCAGGGACCTGCAGGGACCGCGCCAGCCGCCAGGAGTAGGTACGTGAGTATAATTAGACAGCCCCCGGCCGCTCCCCCTCCCGGTGGTCCTAGGCACTGGCAGCTGCCTGCCACTAACGTCGGCCTTGAATGGGCCCCCCTCTCGCCAGGGCCCCGGCACTTGCCCGGGTACGCCGAGTGCTGACGCCAGCCCTGCATACAATACACTATATGATAATAGTGTTTATTCAATTTATAATGAGTACATACAGAAATATCCATGACACTCTCATATGCAAATTTCTGTGCATGTGTCAGTTTAGATTTGGACAATATACAGTATTTACTCAGTATCTTCTCAAAATGGTCGAAAACAAAATTCAGTGCTGCCAAACAGATTAGCTAATGCATTTGTGAATCTGCTTATTTCTAAATGCTGCCAACATCCATATACTCACTTTTTATGGATATTACAAAATCTGAAGGTAACTCTAGACACAAGTGAATTTCCCCTCCTGGAGCAGCATCTTTCCTCTTAAATTCTTCTTCAGAGTAGATACTGGTAAGGGCTAAAAGTTCGTCCTCTTGTGCCTCCTGGTCTTCTCTTGACATTGGTTAGCTGTGAGTGTAAAAATAAAAATATGAAAAAGTGTATATACTGTAAAATACTACGGGGGTACATACACAGCACCAAAAATGAAGTTAGAATCCATAAACTTTGACACAAACTTGGAAAATACCATTGGTACTATTGATAAGGTGAACGCATCTCAAGCAATCATGCTCTTAGTCAGCAATGACATCTTATTTTTTCCAAAGTATTTGGATATGTGACATAAGGGCCGAGCCATTTTGTAGGTTAATGACCAGGCCGCATTTTTTAAATGTATGCGTTATGTCACGTAAAATAGTTTATACATAGCATTTCCCACATGTCTACTTTGCATCAGTACAATTTTTTAAACATTTTTTTTGTTAGGAAGTTAGAAGGGTTAAAAGTTGATCAGCAATTTCTAATTTTTCCAACAAAATTTATAAAACCATTTTTTTTAGGGACCACATCACATCTGAAGTGACTTTGAAGTGCCGATATGACAGAAAATACCCCAAAATGACAGCATTCTAAAAACTGAACCACTCAAGCTTCTCAAAACCACATTCAAGAGGTTTATTAAAGGGAACCTGTCAACCCCAAAATCGAAGATGAGCTAAGCCCACCAGCATCAGGGGCTTATCTACAGCATTCCGTAATGTTGTAGATAAGCCCCCAATGTAACCTGAAAGATGAGAAAAATGCTCCTCTGGGAAATATGCAAATTGTCTCTTCAGAGAGGAAGAGGACTTGAACTCTAGTGCCACCTATTGGAAGTAGCAATCCTAACAGTCAATGTCGACCCTTTACCGAGCCTTGTCACATGACTTAGGATAAAAGCCAAACCAGAATCTCAATTTGCAGGCACTTTGTTTTGGGTACTGCTAGTCCTCTTCCTCTCTATCACAGCGATGAAGAACAGACGTGTTTTTAGGATGCAAAGGAGACAAACACAAACACAAAGGAGACAAACACATGAATAAGGCATAACATGGTGTATTAGCACATAGAGAAACAGCACATTGTTCTGGTTGTATACTGTTAATGGTAAAGTTATAGTCTGGTCTCCCGCAGCCACTCTTGTAATGTACCGGACCCAAGGGCACGCAGCCAAGTGACTCAGCATTTTAGCAATGAACTTGGAATGTGTCTTTGGGATTTTCCGGACTTACGTCACTAAATCTAATTATTCTAGGATGGAAATAGCTGTAAAGTGCTATCCTACATTTGCCAATAGCGTTCTAATAATGTTTGCAAATAATTCTATTTGGTGCATTTGTCTGCCACCTTAAGGTTTTCATACATGTTTGCCAGTATTTTACACATAACAAAGGAACAACCATTATAATTACTGTGAAATATGGCAAACCAGGCGCAAATTACTTTACCACCATCTTAAAATATAATTTTCTAGATCATCATATTAAAACCATAATAAAGCCAGATCTATACACAGATGAAATATGTGGGTGATTATCCCTTATATTTTCTGTATATGATTGTATATATTATGTGTTTTTATTATGCCGATCTGTAAAATTATATTTTAGGATTTATAATTCGACCTGTGCATAATGTTGGCTTTCTTCAATTCATTGTGCTTTGGAGACAGAAAAATTATACGCAGTGATTTAAGGATTATTTTATTGTTCTTACCAAAATGATTGCGGAATTCTGGCAAGATAGAACCAATAAGGAGATAAGAAGATCTATTTTATTTTTTAAATATTTTTCTCCATCTTCCACAACAGTTTTGTCTAGAAAAGAGTTGTGAACGTGTCAGATTTGTTACCAATGTGAACGACATTTTGAAACAAAGTATTGGAATAAATAGTGAAGCCGTCATGAGATGGAGTAAGAAATAGTGTCTCACATGCCGGATAAATTCTACAAAATTTATCGAGACATTTTTATAAAATCATCTTACAAAAATATTAAAAAAGAATCCCATATTAGGCTCTGTGCACACAACTGATTTTATCAAACAAGTGCTATCTGTGGTTTTCGCGGATAGCATTCATTAGTACCCATGATATTCTATGGGTGCTGTGCACATGTCCAATTTTTTTCTTTGGGCTGAGCGGTTCAGGGAAAAATATTGGACACATCCGATTTTGATTCACGTGTTGGATAAAAATTGGCAATGTAAGTCTATAGGTTTGTGAAAATAATCAGACTGCACTCCGGTGACATCCGAGTGCAGTCATATTTTCATGGTCTGACAGAATAGAGAAGGTGAAGAACTTTTTTTTTTCTCCACATCTGAGAATAACTGATGCCACTCTGATCAGAGTCTGCTCGTTATAGTCGGACCATTATTCTAGGATGGAGAGAAAATGGTTGTGTGACCAACACAGGCCAAATACTTTTCGCATTGCAGTTTGTTACATTGTTATTGTGCAGTACAAAGGACAGGATCTGTTCCTGAGCCTACAGAAGTGATGCTAGCCCTTCATTGAAAGAAAGCGGAGCTGAAATATAGCGATGAACCAAATACAATGCGCATACGTTCTATACAGATAAAATAGAGAGCTGCCATCTGTAAATACCGTTTATGACAACTATCTTCCTATTTGTCATTTTTTTAGTTTGCCGTAATCTCCAGTAACGGCTGCAGTAACAGGGCTGGTTTCCGATTCTTGCTGCCCATTTCCCTTTAAATGAATGTTTCTTACCGTTCTTTATCGCTGCCCCCGTAGATGTCAGATTTTCCTTTAACCTGTCACACAATGTCTTGAAGTGTTCGTGTGTCTCAATAGGGAGGCAGACTGTGAACTGTACAGAAGAGGCTTTACGTTAGAGAGCTCGGAACAGCGATCCACAGGGCGAGACTGCAGAGCTGTGCACCCCACACGTCACTAAGGGCTGTGCCAGGCTTAAAGTGATAGTACTATGTAATACTATACAAGAAATGATCTCACCTGCACACACGTCACTGGCTGCTGTACCCGTTTACTCAGATTTCAGGAAGACACAGCACATAATGCGGACCATTGGCAGGGAGGGGCAGTATCATTATTATTATTATTTATTGTTATAGCGCCATTTGTTCCATGGCGCTTTACATGTGAGGAGGGGTATACATAATAAACAAGTACAATAATCTTAAACAATACAAGTCATAACTGGTACAGGAGGAGAGAGGACCCTGCCCGCGAGGGCTCACAATCTACAAGTATCAGCTGTCACAGAGAAATGGTGTGCTTCCAGCAGGGGCGGACACAGACAGGAGAGACCCCTGTGCAAGAACAGTGTATTGGCCTTCTACAGTCCACCTATGACACAAGCTGCGTACTGCCTTAGAAATGTTCATGGGTCACATTATCTCTTGGGCACCTGTGCTGCACAGGTTGCACCAGTGTCGTGTCCGCCACTGCTCCTAGAAGGGGTTCGCAGACAGGAGAGACCCCTGTGCAAGAACAGTTTTGGAAACTTCACAGATCATTATAATGCACCCATTTATGTGTATGTGATCGAAGCTGGTTACTGCTTTGGAGGTGGAAGTGTGCTTCATTAACCCTTTAGCTCCTGTGCATTTGCGGTGCAATGATGGTATGTCCGCCCCTGGATCACATATGGAGTCACTTTAACTGTGGGAGAATATTCTGTTCAAATTCATATTTGATTTTCATCATTTGTCATTATTATTACTTGTTTGGAGCTGGCCTTGTTCTAAAGACTATTGGACCAATGGACGTAGCGTGGAGTCCACAGCTCTAAGGGGTGAAGACTTTTTCCAGCATGGCGCGCCAATTACATCGATCTTCTTCTTTTTATTAGAGATTTGCTTGCTCATCAGTTCAGCCTCAGGAATCATTTCAATGACCATAAGCATAGCAAGACGAGCAGGTTGGATATTATGCATATGTAAGGGGTGCACTGGGACCGTATAATACTCCACTTCCTTCTCTTTTATACGTTTGTAATTAATGTAAAGTATGTGTATATTGCTTTTCTCCATTGTGAATATTTAATAATGCTACTAGATGTAAAATGTAATGTATATATTTGCTATAGAGTGTACTTGCTAATAGGGAAAGTGTAGTACTCGTTTCTGGCCACCACTAGATGGGGGCACAATAGTGTACATAGTTTATTGTAGGAGGGGTCAGCTGCAGTTAAGATAGGGAAGACTTCCTGATTTGAGTCAGAAGGACCAGAGTGCCCAGACAGTCCTCACGGGCTTAAGTGCCCGGGGCAATAGCAGCGACCATGCAACGTTTGCTAAGAGGGAAGCCCAGTCATCAACAGCATCGGGCCTGAGCAGCAGTGGCCAGTACAGCAGCGGAAAAGGAGAATCAAGATAGAAACAGTGACAGGATGGGGACACAGGTAGCTCAATGATGTGGCAGCTCATAGCTTGGGCAGATGCCCATCAGTACTGTTGCAAAACGGCTAAGGGAACTCTCAGAAGCAGTGAGCTTGGAACAGGAGTACGCTGGGTCACCACAAAGTACAGTACAGAAGGGCAGGTTGCTCTTCAAGTGGCAACTGTCTTCGGAGACAGAAATTCTCTGGTCTGGTGCGAAACAGACTAAGGAAAGTTTAATCATGGCAGAGCTGAATTGGGAGAACGCTGAGGAACCGTGAGGCATGGTCCCTTCCCACAGATTGCTAGAAAATGGGTGGAGCGGCCAGAAGCGCCCCCCCCCCCCCCGTGGAATAGGTGGGGCCCAGAAGAAAACCACGAGAGCAGCTGCATGGCCCCATCACAAGCTATGAGACCAGCAATGATGGAGCACTCATGCACACAGAGCTACGGCGGTGTAGACTGCATCAAGTGGAGATGGAGGCAGGAGGAGGAAAAGACTTGACACAGGCAATAGAGAGGGGTTGCTGATGAATTCTGTACTCACCATTTCCCCAGTCCAGCAGAGGAGCGGTAGCAGCGGCTGCCGGAGCCAGAGCTTCATCGTCCGGGTCCAGAACATCTAAGTCAGGAGGTAGAGGGCGGAGGACCAGACGTTGCGGCCGCCTTGGAGGAGCTTGCACTGAAAGTGAAGGAGACAGAGTGCGCAGCTGCTGCAGTGGTGAAAATTAATAGCCACAGGATGGACACAGTCCGGTCACGAGAGGCAGTGAGTGATCCTCGGCCCCAGGCCATAGAGGACAGGTCCGCGCTCGGCAACATCTTAATCCGGGGGGTCATCCCGTGCTCATCGTCCATCAGAAGGTCCCTTCCCATCCCCCATGCAGGCCGCCTGAATAGAGGAGGTCATCCTCTGCAAAAAAACAACAGGAGAAGGAGGTGTGGGTGGAATTGCGACAACTGGGGGGTGCTATGGCCAAACGGCGCAACAGCGGGCAGTTGATCTACACTGACGTGGAACACGGGTATGGATTTATCCGGGAGAATTAACCAATGTGAAAGTGTATGTGAACGCTGCCTCGGTAAAATTTAGCAGACCCTTGAAAGTAGGTGACTGGGTCACCTTTTATCGGGAGGATGGTTCTCGCGGATTTTATGGGGTTGCCACAACCTATCAGGAGGAAAGAGAACTGGAGCAGTGCTCGGCCGTTGAGATGGCCCACAGAGAACCTGACCCTCAGGCCAATGAGTGGCCTATTGATGCCCCTGCCATACCGTGGCAGCCAGTGACAACTGCAGCTGCTGTGTTAGCATCAGCTCGAGCACAAGCATCTAACTGTAGAGGAGACCATGCGACACAGGACGGGTGCAGCTGAAAGAATGGACTCCAGTGAATCGGTGAAAAATATGTATAATTAGTGCCTGTTGCACCTGATATGCAGGACTGTTTCACGTCCCGGTGGGCAAAGGAGCCATGTAGCACCAGAATAGTGGTTCAGTAAGGCCGGTATGGCCTAAAGTTGAATGGTTTTTGTGTGTGGGCTTCCACCTTGAGCTTGTTTTTTTGTTGCACCTGATGCAACCTTTCTGCTGGATGGCGGAACGGGACTTTGAACTACCTGACCTAGGTGCGACTGCAACAGCGGACTCATTCCAGGACAGGCAGTGTGGATCGCCCCCAGACACAGGGTCACAGGTTACTCGGTACCGGTCCTTTCTGTTTCAGTTCTGGGGTTGTCACGGTGGCTGGACCGGGTCCGTGACCCTGCTAATGGGCGTCCAATAAAAGGTGATAGGAGTCTGTCAAGGTTTCGTGATGCCACCTGTGGTGTTCGGTCAGGATGACCGACGCTGCTTGGGGCCTGCTGGGGTGATGGAATGGCAGTTAGATGGTATACCTTCCCACAGGTGAAGTATGTCCCCAGGGCTTCCCAGTGATGTAGATGGCGATGGTGTGAGGTGCAGACAATAACGAGGACACAAGGTTGCAGTCTCTTTACCTCTTTACTGAAGACTTCAGGATCCACAATCCAGAGCACAGTTAACAGGGCTGTCTGAGACCAGCCGGTCCGATGGCACATCCAGAGTTCCCTTTGCAGGTGGAAATCGTTGCCTACCAATAGCGCCTGTGTGTTGTAGTGCTACCCTGCTGAGCATTCAGTATAGTCCTCACAAATGCTGTTCTAGTTCGTTCATTCGTTCGTTCTTTCTAGTTCTTTCTCTTTCTTTCTATTTCGTTCCAGATGTTACTAGTTTCTCGTCCCCCAGGTATGTTATGGCTAGGACGCACCCGTATGACGGGAAGGCTCGGAGCTCTTCCGGGACCCTAGAGATGCCCCTCTCCACGCGTTGCCCCCTATGTCTTCGTAGGAAATTTAAGGTAGACAGCCAACCTATAATTAACTGTCCTGCGGAGTTTGAAGTAAGGCATAGAGTCAGTTACTTCCTCGGTGTTCCGGCCACCGGCTGCGCGCCTCAGTAGGATGTTTCCGTTCTCGGGGCACGACTCCTACTGGCTCTCCTTTGTGCTTGATCTCGTTTCTCACTGTTCCACAATATCCTTCGCTTCGTGTCTCTTTCTTAGGATACCGCCGCAAGGTAGTGCAGGCGCGGTTCCGTAACGTTCCTTTCTGTTTGCTAGGTACCTGCCAGGCTCCCACGCCTGACAGGCACCCCCCTGAATCTTCTCCCTGCAACACCCCCTGCCACGAGATGTTGCCTGAATCCAACCCAGTCAGCTTCTGACTAACTTCCTATCCAACCCCTAGTTTTACCAGTGTGAGGAGTGGCCCAATAAATAAAGCCTTTTTCTCCCCCTAGTGGCCGGAGTGTGAAGTGTAATGTGTGCTGGTGATACCTGGTCAGTAGAATTCCTTCAGTGCCATCAGACGTACCATCACTCCCCTTAGCGGCAGAGTGTCATACTGCAACGACCAGATCTCTGGGGCGCTGCAAGTGCACCCGGCATACAAGAGCAATACTCAGTTTAAAGGGAGGGGACACCTTCCCTCTTAAGGACTGTTGACCTAATGAACAGGTCCCGTGATTCTACATATGTCAGTTCTAAATACGCGGGACCATGCTTCCCACAAAGAAAAGGGGGAAGTCATCTCCGAAGGACTGTAGGCCCCATGGAGGGGTCCACTTGTTATTCATGTTCAGGACCCTATGGACTGTAGGTATACCTGGAGGACTATGTGCCAGGTACCAAAGTTTTATTAAAGAACACAAAAATGTTTTATTTTTTGGCTCCAACTTGAGCCGTAAGACTTTCTGCGGCGGGTGGTGTTCAGTATACCCACTGAATCAAAAGACTACCTCATTCGTCTCCCTGTGTGGAGTATTAGTTGTACAAAATAAAGATTTGCTTATGTTATGGTCAGGCATTACCATAATTAAAGGAAAGGGGAGTGTAAGGGGTATACTGTCACCGTATAATACTCCACTTCCTTCTCTTTTGTTGATACGGTTGTAATTAATGTAAAATATGTGTGTACAGAGTCCTCGTCTCAGGGCTTCCCCATCTCCCCGTTGAGCAGGATCGGAAAGATCATATAAGAAAAGCTGAAGATGTACTCCAGAGTGGAATGGGGACTGTAGAGTTTACACGCAATGACGACATGAAATATGCTTCGAAAAACTGGATGATACAAAGTTTGGTTCTCATGAAGGTGAAACTTTTTACATTTGTGTCCATGCTGAAAAAGTGGGGGAGGAGTGAGAGGAGCTGGCCTTGTTCTAAAGACTATTGGACCAATAGACATAGAGCCGAGTCTGAGGCTCTAAGGGATGCAGACTTTTTGCAGCACATAGCACCAGTTACATCGATCTTAATGCTGTGTTTTATTAGAGATTTGCTTCCTGAGTTTTATTTGAGATTCCCTACTAGTCAGTTCAGCCTCAGGAATCAATGTTTCCATTCAATGACAGAAAGCAGAGGAAGACGTGCAGGCTGTATTTTGTTATAAGCATACTACCCATGCCCATTAATCCTGTAAAAGGATAGGCAACACTTCATAACAAGTATTAAACATATACCGTAGATCCTATAGTAAATTGACCATATTCGGATCAAGAAGTGTCTCTCATCAACAATATATAAAATATGGGTACACATAATTAGTCCTAATAGAAGTCACGAGAACACATTCGTTTAACAATAGACACAATGACCTCTCCAAAAAATACAAGGCCACAATGAATGTATAGTTCAATTGGTATAATTTATTCAAAAAGTCACTAAAAAAGCCTGAAGCTTTTATACACAATACATACAAAAAATGAATGAAAACAATACAAAATGCAAACTTTAATAGTGGATTGCCCCACCATAGGCTAAATATCGACTATATCCACATTGGTGGTAAAAGGGTAAACATGTAAAGATACCTTGACAGGGGAAAAAACCACCCCTCTTAGCATGGTGCTCAGATATGAATATAGAATATAAGGGAGAAGGTGGCTGCCGGTATTAGCGCCTGGAACTAAAACCCATAGGCGTACTAACTCCTGACAAAAAACCTCCCAATAAATACTCCCATGACAATAGATATAAACGAAATCCAAGTGCACATAAATCAATACATATTTACCCAGAGAGAGCACGAGACCGGAGCCAACCCCAACGCGCGTTTCGATGATTCTTCTTCCGGGGGCGTGTGGGGCAATCCGCTATTAAAGTTTGCACGTGATCTGGATATTATGATCGGAGGCATTTTGTATTGTTTTCATTCATTTTTTGCTTCAGGCTTTGCCAACAATAGAAATACACATAGCCTTCTACCATTACAGTGTCCCTTCATGCACCCAGACACACTAGGTCATATGTAAAGGAATGGGGATAGTGCTGTCTGTGTGCGTCTGGGTGCATGAAGGGACACTGTAATGGTAGAAGGCTATGTGTAGTTCTATTGTTGGCAAAACCATGCCTTTAGTTCACGTGGGATTCGTTGCTTGGGGGTCTCACTTTCAGTCCCAGGTGATAAGTTCAGCATGAGGAAAATACCTCCACCAATACAGAATTAGCTTTGAGGGAGAGAGTGTGAACACTTCTGCCCATTCAGGGAGCTGATCCCAGGGAGGTAGCACAAGAAGCCCCATGTTTAGGGGGGAGTTGGTGAAGTGATCTTGAGAGGAGAGATCTTTGGCTGAGGTCCTGGTGCCCACGTATGGATGGCCTATGGAGTTTGGAGATCGGTTTGCAGCTGGGCTGGATCCACGTTCTACCATTGGGGGATCTGTCTTCTGGATTTGAGAAACCTGAGTGCTGTTTCTGGATACATGGGCTTCAGTCATGTTATCTCTTGTCTGGAGTAGCATGGATTATGACTACAGACTATACTGGCAGGAGATATGAAATCTGCGGGCCAACCAAATGTTGGGAGACACTGAGTATTACCTGGTACAGGGGCAGTGGGACTACCGGTTCCGGGAAGGAGATCTTGTGGACTGGGGACACTGTATTTTGGCTATCTAACCGGAATTGTTGTAAAACCATGGACGTAAGGAATAAAATAAATTGTATCGTTAACATGCCTACGTGATTATTACAACCCACAACCTCACATCTCTACATTGCTATCTTCTGATTCTTAAACGAAACATGACATCACCAAAGATGTTATTTATCTGCAGGTAAATATCATTAAATCACTGTGTAGCCGGCTGACTAGAAGTGCTGCTACACTGAGAATATTAAGTTTCAATCATGGTGTAATCTCTAAGACACCGGGACAGTAAAGGAAAGTGATTACTATAATAATAATCTTTATTTTTATATAGCGCTAACATATTCCGCAGTGCTTTACAGTTTTGCACACATTATCATCACTGTCCCCAATGGGGCTCACAATCTACATTCCTTATCAGTATGTCTTTGGAGTGTGGGAGAAAACCGGAGAACCTGGAGGAAACCCACGCAAACACGGAGGGAACATACAAACTCCTTGCAGATGTTGTCCTTGGTGGGATTAGAACCTAGGACCCCAGTGTCACGATTCATACCGCGACTGTCACCCCTACGTCACAGATCGGGGTGAATTTAGCCAACAGACGGCTATCACATGTGCAGGGGGGCTTATCTTAGTTATGCCTCCACTGCTACAATGTGATGAAAACACACACAAGGTTATTGGGCTATCAGTTTACAGCAGGGGCTTATTTTAGTTATCCCACTGCTCTGCAATATAACACGAACTGCAGGGATTTATGTATATCCCGCTTTACAGTTCCACTTGAAAACTTGCAGCTCTCTGAGGCCCCCCTTACACTCAGGTCAGATTAGGTACTGCACCTAGGGTAAATAGTCGCCAGAAAGGCTGCCTGCTATGTACTGGCTATTGGGCACGCTGCAGCAAGGCGATATAACTACTCCCACTCAGGCAGGAACAATAATTATCAACGCCACCGTCACTACAACGACTCCGAAAGGCACAGAACAAGGTATGCTGCCACCAGCTTCGATTAACGAGTCCAAAGCTAACCCAAAACAGTAGCGTAATTCCCTTCAGAAGGCTTAGGGTACGTTTTAGAGCAGGAAGAACGAAACTAGTAATTTAAATATTTTACTCCGAAAGATTAGGCAGTGTTTATCAAAATATTACAAGGATGTTACAAAAGAGACAATTGAAAATATGTACAAAGCAATTATAAAATAACAGGATTAAATGAGAAAAGGTAAAACTCACATGTTCTCAGATCATTTCAGGCAAAACCATGCTGGCAGGCAGAGCCCAGATGTAGTACATCTCCTCAGGCAAAACTGAAGGCTGGGTTAAGTGTAGAGACTTATAAACTGCAGCCTCGTGACATCACTAAAGGGCTGGTTAATGATATGTTCTGAGGTCAGAGATATTTATGTTCTTAGACTCTCGAGACAAAAGAAATTCCCGACTGAGAAGGGAGGGACAACAGGTGGCTTTGCAGGATTGGTCACCTGCAGTTTAAAGCCACACCCTGCTCACACACTAGCTTCAAGTTACCCAGTGTCTGCCATAGGGCTGGTTTGTTATATTCAGGGAGGGGAGAGAGAGAGGGGGGTCACAGCTGCCATGTGCTTTCAGGACCATGGTCAGATGTGCAAAAAAATCCCTCAGTTATGGTTTTTGCATTATCGTGACACCCAGCGCTGCAAACCAAGAGCGCTAACAACTGAGCCACTGTGCTGCAGCTACTATATGGCTGTAATCACGCCTCAACAATTTGAGTGATAGTCTGCCTGCATTGTGTATGGATATGCTATAATTGCCTGGGAATCTCAGGAGAACCCAGAGGCATTCTTAACACCAGAGCAGTTTTTGTTGATTTCCAGCTGCTGATTTTTCTATTCAACTGCCCTCCTCATTGAAGTTTAATGAACTCACTTAAAGAGGTTGTCCAATACTTCAGCACTGATGACCTATCCTTAGAATAGGTTATCAATGTTTGATCGGTGGGAGTGCGACACCCATGCCATTATACTGTGTGGAGAGCCATTACACTGTGTTTGTGTTTTGCAAAGAGTACATTATATGGGTTTATACTGTGTGTCTGGTATATACTATGGCGCTAACCTACTGTTCCTCCTCTCAGTGTGGTGGATGGCATCTCAGCTGTCCAATCTGAGACTTGGCTGTGTTGAGCTGTCAATGTGGTGAGTTACAGTTCAGTCGCCCAATCAAGGTCCGGGTGTGCTGGGTTTCTCTGGTTTTTGTGCACTTTACTCGGTTATCATCCTTCCTCTTATTACGTATTGATTGTTATTATTCCTTTTTAGCATGTATGTATTTTCAATAAAAGTTGTTATCTTTTTATACTATTTTCTGAGTGGTGTGTTCTGATACTTTGTATCTCTTTGGTTAATGTGGTGAGTTACAGTTCAGTCGCCCAATCAGGGTCCGGGTGTGCTGGGTTTCCTACAGGTGTCTCCAGTTCAGAATGATTCCCATGCTATTTATCTAGCTTTCTGCCTCTTATCTCTACCAGTTGTGGCACTTCTCAGTTTGGTGTGTGTTAGCTCTGTGCTTTGAGTTCTACTATTCTGATTTTTGTTGACCGTCTTTGGATTGCCTTAGACCATCTGTTTGCATAGCCCCTTTGTCTTGATCCGCTACTTTCTTGGACTTCTGACCCTTGTCTGTGACCTGACTACATCCTTGCCTCATCCCTCTGTTTATGACATACCCTCCTGGCTTTTGACCTCGGACTTCCTGACTTCCTCACCTCACACGTGTCTGTAAGTAGTGACAGGAGTAAATGTGTGTAGGGAAATATGGACCCATCATAATGTGTGGGGATCTTTGGGAGCAATGAATTTCATGAGGGTGGACTGTGGGGGTTATCAAACTGTAGGAGGGCTTTTGGTGCCATCCTATTGTGTGCGGGGTGCTTTGGGAGACCAATATACTGTGTGTATGTCATTAAACTGTGTGGGATCTGTGTGAGTACCATTATACCATATGGGAGGGCTGTGTGGAGGATTCTGTTGGGGCCCGTACACTGTGTGTAGGTCTTTGAGGGGGCCAATATACAGTATGGAGGGCAGTGTTAGTGCCAATATACTGTGAGGAAAGCTGTAATGGGGCCATTATGATATGATAATCTTGGTCCTGATCATAGACGTGCTTTGAAACAACTTAAAGCATTAGATGATGTGGTCATTAAATCGGCGGACAAGGGGGGAAATGGCCAACAGACAAATACGAAAAGGAGGCGTTCAGACAACTTAAAGATAAAAATTACTACTCGCTACTCCCTCAGAATCCCTTGACCGCATTTTCGCACCTGCTCGATACCATTCTGATCCAGGCATGGGAAAAAGGACTTATTCCCAAAAAAATTGTGGAAGGTTTAATGACAAAATTCCCTAAGGTCCCTACCTTTTACCTCCTCCCCAAAATTCACAAGAATCCCGTCGACCCGCCGGGGCGTCTGTTGTGAATTCTGTTGTCAAGCTCCCTCCTGTGGTCATGAATGGTACTTCGGCTGGTTCTGTCCATGGGGCTGCGGCTTCTGAGTTTCCTTCCACAGGTGATGAGGTTAATTCGTTAGCTGGCTGCTCTATTTAACTCCACTTAGATCATTGCTCCATGCCACCTGTCAATGTTCCAGTATTGGTCTAGTTCTCTCCTGGATCGTTCTTGTGACCTGTCTTCCCAGCAGAAGCTAAGTTCCTGCTTGTTTTTCTTTAGTTTGCTATTTTTCTGTCCAGCTTGCTATTTTGATTTTTGTCTTGCTTGCTGGAAGCTCTGGGACGCAGAGGGAGCGCCTCCGCACCGTGAGTCGGTGCGCGTGGTCTTTTTGTAGTTTTTTGTGCTGACCGCAAAGTTACCTTTCCTATCCTCAGTCTGTTCAGTAAGTCGGGCCTCACTTTGCTAAATCTATTTCATCTCTGTGTTTGTATTTTAATCTTTACTCACAGTCATTATATGTGGGGGGCTGCCTTTTCCTTTGGGGAATTTCTCTGAGGCAAGGTAGGCTTATTTTTCTATCTTCAGGGCTAGCTAGTTCCTTAGGCTGTGTCGAGTTGCATAGGGAGCATTAGAAGCAATCCACGGCTATTTCTAGTGTGTGTGATAGGATTAGGGATTGCGGTCAGCAGAGTTCCCACGTCTCAGAGCTCGTCCTATATTATTTGTAACTATCAGGTCATTCCGTGTGCTCTTAACCACCAGGTCCATTATTGTCCTTACCACCAGGTCATAACAGGCGTCCCATAGTCTCTGGCATGGGAGGGCTGTGTGACCCGGTGTGTAAATTTATTGATTATTACCTGAAACCCTTGGTCGAAACGCTGCCCTCCTATGTCAGGGATTCTGTGGACGTCCTGGTCAGGGTTGATGGTCTTTGCCTGGATTCTGATATGCTTCTTGTCACCACGGACATCGAGTCCCTGTACACGTGTATTGACCACCAACATGGTCTAGAGGCCGTACGGTACTTCCTGGAGATGAGCAATTTGGATGGACCCTTTGACGATCTTCTGTTGGAATTATTGCAGTTTGTACTGTATCACAACTTCTTCACTTTCAGGGACCGGTTTTACCTGCAGAAACGCGGCACTGCCATGGGGGTGGCGTGTGCGCCTGCCTACGCTAACCTCTTCCTTAGTTTCTGGGAGAGGGAGATTTTTCGTGGGGAGGGGGCATGCGCCGCCGACCATGTGCAGTGCTGGTTTCGTTATATTGACGATCTTCTCATCATCTGGCAGGGAACGGTCCCTGAGTTGGAGAAGTTTATGTTATCTTTGAACGACAATGCCTATAACATTAGACTTACATACAAATGGCATGAACGCAAGATCGATTTTTTAGACATTGCACTGTCTGTTGATGATTCGGGGTCCGTGCACACTGACATCTTCAGGAAGGACACCTCTGTCAATTCTTTTCTCCATGCCTCCTCGGGACATGCTTACTCGACTATTAAAGCAATCCCCATCGGTCAGTTCCTTAGAGCAAAATGCACTTGCTCCACGGAGGACAGGTTTGAAGAGCAGGCCAAGGATTTAAAAAATTGTTTCATGGAAAGAGGGTATAGTCAAAGAAATATCAAACATGGCTACCATCGTGCCAAATATACCCCACGTCAGAAATTGCTTTGCAACTCTGGCGCTCAGACTGACAAAAGTGATACCCAAATTAGATTTATATCAACATTTAACTGCCAGTGGGGTGCCATGCGTCAGATTCGGACCAAGCATTGGCCTGTTCTTCAAAGCAACCCCATGTTAAATAAAGAAATTTCTATAAGACCTCTTATTACTGCAAGAAGGAGCAAAAACTTGAAGGACCAATTAGTGAGGAGTCACTATGTGGCCCCACACAAAAGCTTTTTTGGTAATTCTAAACAAAGATGGGGCTGTTTCCCATGCGGGAACTGTATGGCGTGTAATCTATCTAACATTGTGAGGGCCAAGACTTTTAAAAACGCTGCCGGGACACATGAATATAATATTGTCCATTATATTTCCTGTACTACCTCATATGTCGTATATTTTGCACAGTGCCCCTGCTCCAAAATCTATATTGGTTTGACAACTAGGGAGCTGCGTATTAGAGTCAGAGAGCACGTGAGGGATATTCAAGCCGCAAAGGAGGTGGAGGATGTGTCTATATTAAAAACGTTGCCTAAACATTTTTTATTACATCATAACTCTGATCCCCGAGGCCTTAAAGTTATAGGCATTGATAGGATCCATGGGGGGATAAGAGGGGGCAATTTAAAACAGCTACTGGCACAAACTGAAACAAGGTGGACCGTAGAACTTGGCACTATGTCTCCTGTGGGGCTTAACAAGAAACTGAGTTTTGATCCATTTTTACAGTTTTCTGCTTTTTAATTTTATATGTTTATGTCTTTGCTTATGTTTGTTTTTGTTTTTCCCTTTATACATTTCTTGTTTTAGTAATAATTACGGAAAATTGCTCCATAATAAATGCCCTGGTTTAAAGCACCTGCCATCCTACAGCACTATGGCATCTGATGCCTTATATTGGAACATGTCAAGGACATTACTACATCTTTCAGTGAGGAGAAACTTGCATTAATTATGATAAAGAAATTTTGAAAGAGGACTTCCTTTGTGAATTTATATGTACCGTTTTATAACGATATGAGGGCATTGTTCTCTCTATGCTTTAATAATAATAATAATAATTTTTATTTATATAGCGCCAACATATTCCACAGCGCTTTACAAATTATAGAGGGGACTTGTACAGACAATAGACATTACAGCATAACAGAAATACAGTTCAAAACAGATACCAGGAGGAATGAGGGCCCTGCTCGCAAGCTTACAAACTATGAGGAAAAGGGGAGACATGAGAGGTGGATGGTAACAATTGCTTTAGTTATTCGGACCAGCCATAGTGTAAGGCTCGGGTGTTCATGTAAAGCTGCATGAACCAGTTAACTGCCTAAGTATGTAGCAGTACAGACACAGAGGGCTATTAACTGCATAAAGTGAATGAGAACATAATGCGAGGAACCTGATTTTTTTTTTTTTTTTTAAATAGGCCACACAGGGATCGTTAGGTTAATGCATTGAGGCGGTTGGCCAGTCTGAACAAATGAGTTTTTAGGGTACTCTTAAAACTGTGGGGATTGGGAATTAATCGTATTAATGCTTTCTCCCATTGTCTGTGATGTGTCCTTTTTGATATAAAATGCATATTTGTTAATATATTTATATTTTGTTTTCTTCTGCGGTGGTGGTATACAACGCCCCTTCTTATGTACAATATGCTTCTTATCGCTTGGATTTGGGGTTATGTATGTTAGTGCGATCGGCGTTTTTTTTTTTTTCAGCTGTTTTCCTACATTGTTGAAATCTGGCCCCAACAAGATGGCGACGCGCACGCGCATTGCGCCCGCGAACTACCATTCTGTTGAAGGCCTCTTCACCTTCGGCTGGATAGATATGGTATAGTGCATTTTTCTTTATGTACAATGCGCTCCTTACCGCCTGGACCCTGGGCGATGTATGCCAGCGTGAGCGGCTGTTTCGTTCAGCTGTTCCCTTGTACCGTTTAAATTTGGCCCTAACAAGATGGCGACGCGCATGCACACCGCTCCCGGGAACCACCATCTTGTTGAAGGCCTCTTTACCATCGGCTGTGCGGATATGACGTCATGGAGGATTTCCTCCCCGCACGCCGATTGTGAGTGCCGGAAACAGATGCGCCTGGGACTCAGGGGCGGCGGTGCCACGTGCGATACTGTATTGGCGGGTGCGTTAATGAGTGGGCTTTATAAATTGGGGCGCAACAGAGACATGACACGCACAACTTTCCTTCCCCTTGACAAAGCAAGACTGCGAAACGCACGTCGGGGCTTTTTGTGAGACTGAGGACAGGCGGACTCGATGGGTATGTGTTAATAACCTTACTAAGTTTCTATGCACTTGCACTTTTGATCTCGGTTAATATGGCTAACATTTTTCAGGCATGTTATCATGAAGCTGGTATATTATGGATATCTATCCCTTCCCCATGCCCGTGTTACTTCTACCTCATTCTCTGGTTTTTGTGCACTTTACTCGGTTATCATCCTTCCTCTTATTACGTATTGATTGTTATTATTCCTTTTTAGCATGTATGTATTTTCAATAAAAGTTGTTATCTTTTTATACTATTTTCTGAGTGGTGTGTTCTGATACTTTGTATCTCTTTGGTTAATGTGGTGAGTTACAGTTCAGTCGCCCAATCAGGGTCCGGGTGTGCTGGGTTTCCTACAGGTGTCTCCAGTTCAGAATGATTCCCATGCTATTTATCTAGCTTTCTGCCTCTTATCTCTACCAGTTGTGGCACTTCTCAGTTTGGTGTGTGTTAGCTCTGTGCTTTGAGTTCTACTATTCTGATTTTTGTTGACCGTCTTTGGATTGCCTTAGACCATCTGTTTGCATAGCCCCTTTGTCTTGATCCGCTACTTTCTTGGACTTCTGACAATTGTCTGTGACCTGACTACATCCTTGCCTCATCCCTCTGTTTATGACATACCCTCCTGGCTTTTGACCTCAGACTTCCTGACTTCCTCACCTCACACGTATCTGTAAGTAGTGACAGGAGTAAATGTGTGTAGGGAAATATGGACCCATCATAATGTGTGTGGATTTGGGAGACATGAATTTCATGAGGGTGGACTGTGGGGGTGTTCAAACTGTAGGAGGGCTTTTGGTGCCATCCTATTGTGTGCGGGGTGATTTGGGAGACCAATATACTGTGTGTATGTCATTAAACTGTGTGGGATCTGTGTGAGTACCATTATACCATATGGGAGGGCTGTGTGGAGGATTCTGTTGGGGCCAGTACACTATGTGTAGGTCTTTGAGGGGACCAATATACAGTATGGAGGGCAGTGTTAGTGCCAATATACTGTGAGAAAAGCTGTAATGGGCCCATTATGCTGTGTGGAGGACTTTGTGGGGGCCATTGTAATGTGTGGAGGGCTGTGCAAGGCTATTATACTGTGTGAAGGGTTGTGTGGGAGGGATATGTAAGGACAATTATACCATGGTCCCTGCACTAACCCTTATGCTGACCAAACTGTCAGTCAATAGCGGGGGTGGTGTTACAGACAACGCTTCTATACACAGAGCGGTGACTGAAACCAGACTGGCACCACCCTCGTGGATGAAACCGTAATGCTGCTGGGAGGAATGAAGTTAATTTCCTCCCAGCAGCTGGGCTCTAAGTGCAGGCACCGGGTAGGTTCAGAACACTATTAATCTGAAGATTAACCCTATGTCTGAAGGTTAATAGTTTTTCTTCACATGACAGGAAACCTATAAGCTTGATGATGATGACAAAAGTGCTAGGCAAGTGACAGCTGCAAGTAAAGCTGCACACACCTACTAACCAGAATTGCCAAGTGATGCTGCTCTATGCTTATCAACTTTCCTCTGACAGTGAATTGATGGCTTTTCAGGATTCCATCTGTGCCTTGCACAAAATACCCTGGTTAACTACAGATAATGGCACACTATACTGTATATAAGATTGAGATGCTGTGGCATGACTTTAACCCCTTAAGCCCCGAGGGTGGTTTGCACGTTAATGACCGGGCCAATTTTTACAATTCTGACCACTGTCCCTTTATGAGGTTATAACTCTGGAACGCTTCAACGGATCCCAGTGATTCTGACAATGTTTTCTCGTGACGTATTGTACTTCATGTTAGTGGTAAAATTTATTCGATATAACTTGCGTTTATTTGTGAAAAAAAACGGAAATTTGGTGAAAATTTTGAAAATTTCGCAATTTTCCAACTTTGAATTTTTATACCCTTAAATCACAGAGATATGTCATGCAAAATACTTAATAAGTAACATTTCCCACATGTCTACTTTACATCAGCACAATTTTGGAACCATAATTTTGTTTTGTTAGGGAGTTATAAGGGTTAAAAGTTGACCAGCAATTTCTCATTTTTGCAACACCATTTTTTTTTTAGGGACCACATCTCATTTGAAGTCATTTTGAGGGGTCTATATGATAGAAAATACCCAAGTGTGACACCACTCTAAAAACTGCACCCCTCAAGGTGCTCAAAACCACATTCAAGAAGTTTATTAACCCTTCAGGTGTTTTACAGGAATTTTTGGAATGTTTAAATAAAAATAAACATTTAACTTTTTTTCACACAAAATTTATTTCAGCTCCAATTTGTTTTATTTTACCAAAGGTAACATGAGAAAATGGATCCCAAAAGTTGTTGTACAATTTGTCCTGAGTACGTTGACACCCCATATGTGGGGATAAACCACTGTTTGGGCGCATGGCAGAGCTCGGAAGGAAAGGAGCGCCATTTGACTTTTCAATGCAAAATTGACTGGAATTGAGATGGGACGCCATGTTGCCTTTGGAGAGCCCCTGATGTGCCTAAACATTGAAACCCCCCACAAATGACACCATTTTGGAAAGTAGACCCCTTAAGGAACTTATCTAGATGTGTGGTGAGCACTTTGACCCACCAAGTGCTTCATAGAAGTTTATAATGCAGAGCCGTAAAAATAAAAAATCATATTTTTTCACAAAAATGATCTTTTTGCCCCCAATTTTTTTTTCCCAAGTGTAAGAGAAGAAGTTAGACCACAAAAGTTGTTGTGCAATTTGTCCTGAGTACGCTGATTCCCCATATGTGGGTGTAAACCATTGTTTGGGCGCATGGCAGAGCTCGGAAGGGAAGGAGCGCCATTTGACTTTTCAATGCAAAATTGACTGGAATTGAGATGGGACGCCATGTTGCGTTTGGAGAGCCCCTGATGTGCCTAAACATTGAAACCCCCCACAAGTGACACCATTTTGGAAAGTAGACCCCTTAAGGAACTTATCTAGATGTGTGGTGAGCACTTTGACCCACCAAGTGCTTCATAGAAGTTTATAATGCAGAGCCGTAAAAATAAAAAATCATATTTTTTCACAAAAATGATTTTTTAGTCCCCAGTTTTGTATTTTCACAAGGGTAACAGGATAAATTGGACCCCAAAAGTTGTTGTCCAATTTGTCTTGAGTACACTGATACCCCATATGTGGGTGTAAACCATTGTTTGGGCGCATGGCAGAGCTCGGAAGGGAAGGAGTGCCATTTGACTTTTCAATGCAAAATTGACTGGAATTGAGATGGGACGCCATGTTGCGTTTGGAGAGCCCCTGATGTGCCTAAACATTGAAACCACCCAAAAGTGACACCATTTTGGAAAGTAGACCCCCTAAGGAACTTATCTAGATGTGTTTTGAGAGCTTTGAGCCCCCAAGTGTTTCACTACAGTTTATAACGCAAAGCCGTGAAAATAAAAATTCTTTTTTTTTTCACAAAAATGATTTTTTAGTCCCCAGTTTTGTATTTTCACAAGGGTAACAGGATAAATTGGACCCCAAAAGTTGTTGTCCAATTTGTCCTGAGTACACTGATACCCCATATGTGGGGGGGAAGCACTGTTTGGGCGCATGGCAGAGCTCGGAAGGGAAGGAGCGCCATTTGGAATACAGACTTAGATGGATTGGTCTGCAGGCGTCACGTTGCATTTGCAGAGCCCCTGATGTACCCAAACAGTAGAAACCCCCCACAAGTGACCCCATATTGGAAACTAGACCCCCCAAGGAACTTATCTAGATGTGTTGTGAGAACTTTGAACCCCCAAGTTTTTCACTAGTTTATAACGCAGAGCCGTGAAAATAAAAATTATTTTTTTTTTTTCACAAAAATGATTTTTTAGTCCCCAGTTTTGTATTTTCACAAGGGTAACAGGATAAATTGGACCCCAAAAGTTGTTGTCCAATTTGTCCTGAGTACGCTGATACCCCATATGTGGGGGGGAAGCACTGTTTGGGCGCATGGCAGAACTCGGAAGGGAAGGAGCGCCATTTGGAATACAGACTTAGATGGATTGGTCTGCAGGCATCACGTTGCATTTGCAGAGCCCCTGATGTACCCAAACAGTAGAAACCCCCCACAAGTGACCCCATATTGGAAACTAGACCCCCCAAGGAACTTATCTAGATGTGTTGTGAGAACTTTGAACCCCCAAGTTTTTCACTACAGTTTATAACGCAGAGCCGCAAAAATAAAAAAAATCTTATTTTTCCCACAAAAATGATTTTTAGCCCCCCACATTTTTATTTTCCCAAGGATAACAAGAGAACTTGGACCCCAAAAGTTGTTGTCCAATTTGTCCTGAGTACGCTGATACCCCATATGTTGGGGTAAACCCCTGTTTGGGCGCACCGGAGAGCTCGAAAGGGAAGGAGCACTGTTTTACTTTTTCAACGCAGAATTGGCTGGAATTGAGATCGGACGCCATGTCGCATTTGGAGAGCCCCTGATGTGCCTGAACAGTGGAAACTCCCCAATTCTACCTGAAACCCTAACCCTAACACACCCCTAACCCTAATCCCAACGGTAACCCTAATCACACCCCTAACCCTGACACACCCCTAATTCTAATCCCAACCCTAATCCCAACCGTAAATATAATCCAAACCCTAACCCTAACTTTAGCCCCAACCCTAACCCTAACTTTAGCCCCAACCCTAACCCTAACTTTAGCTGTTATGAACTGGTGGTCAGGACAATAATGGACCTGGTGGTTAAGAGCACACGGAATGACCTGATAGTTACTGATAATAAGGACGAGCTCTGGGACGTGAGAACTCTGCTGACCGCAATCCCTAATCCTATCACGCACACTAGAAATAGCCGTGGATTGCTCCTAACGCTCCCTATGCAACTCGGCACAGCCTAAGGAACTAGCTAGCCCTGAAGATAGAAAAATAAGCCTACCTTGCCTCAGAGGAATTCCCCAAAGGAAAAGGCAGCCCCCCACATATAATGACTGTGAGTAAAAATGAAAATACAAACACAGAGATTAAATAGATTTAGCAAAGTGAGTTCGACTAACTGAACAGACTGAGGATAGGAAAGGTTGCTTTGCGGTCAGCTGTTGTGAATTCTGTGGTCGAGCTCCCTCCTGTGGTCACAAGTGGTACCTCGGCTGATTCTGTCTATGGGCTTCCGTTGGTGGATGTGAGTGGTTCTGCGGCTTCTGAGTTTCCTTTCTCAGGTGATGAGGTTAAGTCGTTAGGTGCTGCTCTATTTAACTCCACCTAGTGCTTTGATCCTGGCCTCCAGTCAATGTTCTATTATTGGTCTTGCTTCCTCCTGGATCGTTCCTGTGGCCTGTCTATCCTGCATAAGCTAAGTTTTGCTTGTGTTGTTTTTGTTTGCTGTTTTTTCTGTCCAGCTTGCTATATTGATTTTTCTTGCTTGCTGGAAGCTCTGGGACGCAGAGGGAGCACCTCCGTACCGTTAGTCGGTGCGGAGGGTCTTTTTGCCCCCTCTGCATGGTTGTTTGTATGGTTTTGTGTTGACCGCAAAGCAATCTTTCCTATCCTCGGCCTGTTCAGTAAGTGGGGCCTCACTTTGCTAAATCTATTTCATCTCTGCGTTTGTATTTTCATCTTAACTCACAGTCATTATATGTGGGGGGCTGCCTTTTCCTTTGGGGTATTTCTCTGAGGCAAGGTAGGCTTATTTTTCTATCTTAGGGCTAGCTAGTTTCTCAGGCTGTGCTCGAGGCGCATAGGTCTGGTCAGGAGCGCTCCACGGCTGCCTCTAGTGAGGTTGGATAGGATTAGGGATTGCGGTCAGCAGAGTTCCCACGTCTCAGAGCTCGTCCTATGTATTTTGGTTATTGTCAGGTCACTTTGTGTGTTCTGAACTTCAAGGTCCATTGTGGTTCTGAATTACCTATTCATAACAGTACTGGAGGCCCAAAGTACTAATGCTTCTCAATAGAGGGAAAAAAGAAGTTCTGAGACCATTTTTTTTTCTTTGCACTGTGTTTTGCCTTTTTTTTCCCCTAGACATTTGGGTGGTTCAGGACACAGGTGTAGTGATGGACATTATAGGTTTGTCTTCATGTGTGGATCATCTCACTGCAAGATTACAAAATATTCAAGACTTTGTGGCTCAGAATTCTATGTTAGAACCAAGAATTCCTATTCCTGATTTGTTTTCTGGAGATAGAGCTAAATTTCTGAGTTTCAAAAATAATTGCAAACTGTTCCTGGCTTTGAAACCTCGCTCCTCTGGTGACCCAGTTCAACAAGTTAAGATCATTATTTCTTTATTACGTGGCGACCCTCAAGACTGGGCATTTTCCCTTGCGCCAGGAGATCCTGCATTATGTAATATTGATGCGTTTTTTTCTGGCGCTCGGATTACTGTACGATGAACCTAATTCAGTGGATCAGGCAGAGAAAAATTTGCTGGCTCTGTGTCAGGGTCAGGATGAGATAGAGATTTATTGTCAGAAGTTTAGAAAGTGGTCTGTGCTCACTCAATGGAATGAATGTGCGCTGGCAGCTATTTTCAGAAAGGGTCTCTCTGAAGCCCTTAAAGATGTCATGGTGGGATTTCCTATGCCTGCTGGTCTGAATGAGTCTATGTCTTTGGCCATTCAGATCGGTCGACGCTTGCGTGAGCGTAAATCTGTGCACCATTTGGCGGTATTATCTGAGCATAAACCTGAGCCTATGCAGTGCGATAGGACTTTGACCAGAGCTGAAAAGCAAGAACACAGACGTCAGAATGGGCTGTGTTTCTACTGTGGTGATTCCACTCATGCTATCTCCGATTGTCCTAAGCGCACTGTTGTGAATTCTGTGGCAGAGCTCCCTCCTGTGGTCACAAGTGGTACTTCGGCTGGTTCTCTCTGTGAGCTTCCGTTGGTGGAGGAAAGTGGTACTGCGGCTTCTGAGTTTCCTTCCTCAGGTGATGTGGTGAAGTCATTTTTTTTTCTTTGCACTGTGTTTTGCCTTTTTTTTCCCCTAGACATTTGGGTGATTCAGGACACAGGTGTAGCAATGGACATTAAAGGTCTGTCTTCATGTGTGGATCAGCTCACGGCAAGAGTACAAAGTATTCAAGACTTTGTGGTTCAGAATTCTATGTTAGAACCGAGAATTCCTATTCCTGATTTGTTTTTTGGAGATAGAACTAAATTTCTGAGTTTCAAAAATAATTGTAAACTATTTCTGGCTTTGAAACCTCGCTCCTCTGGTGACCCAGTTCAACAAGTTAGGATCCTTATTTCTTTTTTGCGTGGCGACCCTCAGGACTGGGCATTTTCTCTTGCGTCAGGAGATCTGTTATGAAAGGCAATTCAGTACCACAATGGACATAGCGGTCAGAGCACATACAGTGATCTGACAATAACCCAAAATCATAGAACGAGCTCTGAGACGTGGGAACTCTGCAGACCGCAATCCCTAATCCTCTCCAAACAACACTAGAGGCAGCCGTGGATTGCGCCTAACTCGCCTATGCAACTCGGCACAGCCTGAGAAACTAACTAGCCTGAAGATAGAAAATAAGCCTACCTTGCCTCAGAGAAATACCCCAAAGGAAAAGGCAGCCCCCCACATATAATGACTGTGAGTTAAGATGAAAAGACAAACGTAGAGATGAAATAGATTCAGCAAAGTGAGGCCCGACTTTCTTAACAGAGCGAGGACAGAAAAGGCAACTTTGCGGTCTACACAAAACCCTAAAGAAAACCACGCAAAGGGGGCAAAAAGACCCTCCGTACCGAACTAACGGCACGGAGGTACACCCTTTGCGTCCCAGAGCTTCCAGCAACAAATAGACAAGCTGGACAGAAATAAATAGCAAACAAATAGCAAAGAAGAACTTAGCTATGCAGAGCAGCAGGCCACAGGAATGATCCAGGGAAAAGCAAGTCCAACACTGGAACATTGACAGGAAGCCAGGATCAAAGCATTAGGTGGAGTTAAGTAGAGAAGCACCTAACGACCTCACCAGATCACCTGAGGGAGGAAACTCAGAAGCCGCAGTACCACTTCCCTCCACCAACAGAAGCTCACAGAGAGAATCAGCCGAAGTACCACTTGTGACCACAGGAGGGAGCTCTGCCACAGAATTCACAACAGAGATCCTGCATTAAGTAATATCGATGCATTTTTCCTGGCGCTCGGATTGCTGTACGATGAGCCTAATTCTGTGGATCAGGCAGAGAAGAATTTGCTGGCTCTGTGTCAGGGTCAGGATGAAATAGAGGTATATTGTCAGAAATTTAGAAAGTGGTCCGTACTCACTCAGTGGAATGAAGGTGCGCTCGCAGCTATTTTCAGAAAAGGTCTCTCTGAAGCCCTTAAGGATGTCATGGTGGGATTTCCTATGCCTGCTGGTCTGAATGAGTCTATGTCTTTGGCCATTCAGATCGGTCGACGCTTGCGCGAGCGTAAATCTGTGCACCATTTGGCGGTATTACCTTAGCTTAAACCTGAGCCTATGCAGTGCGATAGGACTTTGACCAGAGTTGAACGGCAAGAACACAGACGTCTGAATGGGCTGTGTTTCTACTGTGGTGATTCCACTCATGCTATCTCTGATTGTCCTAAGCGTACTAAGCGGTTCGCTAGGTCTGCCACCATTGGTACGGTACAGTCAAAATTTCTTCTGTCTGTTACCTTGATCTGCTCTTTGTCATCGTATTCTGTCATGGCATTTGTGGACTCAGGCGCTGCTCTGAATTTGATGGACTTGGAGTATGCTAGGCGTTGTGGGTTTTTCTTGGAGCCCTTGCAGTGTCCTCTCCATTGAGAGGAATTGATGCTATGCCTTTGGCCAAGAATAAGCCTCAGTACTGGACCCAGCTGACCATGTGCATGGCTCCTGCACATCAGGAGGTTATTCGTTTTCTGGTGTTGCATAATCTGCATGATGTGGTCGTGTTGGGGTTGCCATGGCTACAAGTCCATAATCCAGTATTAGATTGGAAATCCATGTCTGTGTCCAGCTGGGGTTGTCAGGGGGTACATGGTGATGTCCCATTTCTGTCTATTTCGTCATCCACCCCTTCTGAGGTTCCTGAGTTCTTGTCTGATTACCGGGATTTATTTGATGAGCCCAAGTCTGATACCCTACCTCCGCATAGGGATTGTGATTGTGCTATCGATTTGATTCCTGGTAGTAAATTCCCAAAAGGTCGACTGTTTAATTTATCTGTGCCTGAGCACGCCGCTATGCGGAGTTATGTGAAGGAGTCTTTGGAGAAGGTGGCATATTCGCCCATCATCGTCGCCATTAGGAGCAGGGTTCTTTTTTGTAGCCAAGAAGGATGGTTCACTGAGACCTTGTATAGATTACCGCCTTCTAAATAAGATCACGGTTAAATTTCAGTACCCCTTGCCATTGTTATCTGATTTGTTTGCTCGGATTAAGGGGGCTAGTTGGTTCACCAAGATAGATCTTCGTGGTGCGTATAATCTTGTGCGTATTAAGCGAGGCGATGAGTGGAAAACTGCATTTAATACGCCCGAGGGCCATTTTGAGTATCTAGTAATGCCATTCGGACTTGCCAATGCTCCATCAGTGTTTCAGTCCTTTATGCATGACATCTTCCGAGAGTACCTGGATAAATTCCTGATTGTGTACTTAGATGACATTTTGATCTTCTCGAATGATTGGGAGTCTCATGTGAAGCAGGTCAGAACGGTGTTTCAGGTCCTGCGTGCTAATTCTTTGTTTGTGAAGGGATCAAAGTGTCTCTTTGGTGTTCAGAAGGTTTCATTTTTGGGGTTCATCTTTTCCCCTTCTACTATCGAGATGGACCCTGTTAAGGTCCAAGCCATCCATAATTGGACTCAGCCGACATCTCTGAAAAGTCTGCAAAAGTTCCTGGGCTTTGCTAATTTTTATCGTCGCTTCATCTGCAATTTTTCTAGTATTGCTAAACCATTGACCGATTTGACCAAGAAAGGTGCTGATTTGGTCAATTGGTCTTCTGCTGCGGTGGAAGCTTTTCAAGAGTTGAAGCGTCGTTTTTCTTCTGCCCCTGTGTTGTGTCAACCAGATGTTTCGCTTCCGTTCCAGGTCGAGGTTGATGCTTCTGAGATTGGAGCAGGGGCTGTTTTGTCGCAGAGAAGTTCTGATTGCTCGGTGATGAAACCATGCGCCTTCTTTTCCAGGAAGTTTTCGCCTGCTGAGCAAAATTATGATGTGGGCAATCGAGAGTTGCTGGCCATGAAGTGGGCATTCGAGGAGTGGCGTCATTGGCTTGAAGGAGCTAAGCATCGCGTGGTGGTCTTGACTGATCATAAGAACTTGACTTATCTCGAGTCCGCCAAGCGGTTGAATCCTAGACAAGCTCATTGGTCGTTGTTTTTTGCCCGTTTTGACTTTGTGATTTCATACCTTCCGGGCTCTAAAAATGTGAAGGCGGATGCTCTGTCTAGGAGTTTTGTGCCCGACTCTCCGGGTGTATCTGAGCCGGCGGGTATCCTCAAAGAGGGAGTAATTGTGTCTGCCATCTCCCCTGATTTGCGGCGGGTGCTGCAAAAATTTCAGGCTAATAAACCTGATCGTTGCCCAGCGGAGAAACTGTTTGTCCCTGATAGGTGGACGAATAAAGTTATCTCTGAGGTTCATTGTTCGGTGTTGGCTGGTCATCCTGGAATCTTTGGCACCAGAGAGTTAGTGGCTAGATCCTTTTGGTGGCCATCTCTGTCGCGGGATGTGCGTACTTTTGTGCAGTCCTGTGGGATTTGTGCTCGGGCTAAGCCCTGCTGTTCTCGTGCCAGTGGGTTGCTTTTGCCCTTGCCGGTCCCGAAGAGGCCTTGGACACATATCTCTATGGATTTTATTTCAGATATTCCCGTCTCTCAAAAGATGTCAGTCATTTGGGTGGTCTGTGATTGCTTCTCTAAGATGGTCCATTTGGTACCCTTGTCTAAATTGCCTTCCTCCTCTGATTTGGTGCCATTGTTTTTCCAGCATGTGGTTCGTTTACATGGCATTCCAGAGAATATCGTTTCTGACAGAGGTTCCCAGTTTGTTTCGAGGTTTTGGCGAGCCTTTTGTGGTAGGATGGGCATTGACTTGTCTTTTTCCTCGGCTTTCCATCCTCAGACTGATGGCCAGACCGAACGAACCAATCAGACCTTGGAAACATATCTGAGATGCTTTGTTTCTGCTGATCAGGATGACTGGGTGTCCTTTTTGCCTTTGGCTGAGTTCGCCCTTAATAATCGGGCCAGCTCGGCTACCTTGGTTTCACCGTTTTTCTGCAACTCTGGGTTCCATCCTCGTTTCTCTTCAGGGCAGGTTGAGTCTTCAGACTGTCCTGGTGTGGATACTGTGGTGGACAGGTTGCAGCAGATTTGGACTCATGTAGTGGACAATTTGACTTTGTCCCAGGAGAAGGCTCAACGTTTCGCTAATCGCAGACGCTGTGTGGGTCCCCGACTTCGGGTTGGGGACTTGGTTTTGTTATCTTCTCGTCATATTCCTATGAAGGTTTCCTCTCCTAAGTTTAATCCTCGTTTTATTGGTCCGTATAGGATTTCTGAGGTTCTTAATCCTGTGTCTTTTCGTCTGACCCTTCCAGATTCTTTTTCCATACATAACGTATTCCATAGGTCATTGTTGCGGAGATACGTGGCACCTATGGTTCCATCTGTTGATCCTCCTGCCCCGGTTTTGGTGGAGGGGGAGTTGGAGTATATAGTGGAGAAGATTTTGGATTCTCGTGTTTCGAGACGGAAACTCCAGTATCTGGTTAAATGGAAGGGTTATGGTCAGGAAGATAATTCCTGGGTCTTTGCCTCTGATGTCCATGCTGCCGATCTTGTTCGTGCCTTTCATATGGCTCATCCTGGTCGGCCTGGGGGCTCTGGTGAGGGTTCGGTGACCCCTCCTCAAGGGGGGGTACTGTTGTGAATTCTGTGGTCGAGTTCCCTCCTGTGGTCACAAGTGGTACTTCGGCTGATTCTGTCTATGGGCTTCCGTTGGTGGATGTGAGTGGTTCTGCGGCTTCTGAGTTTCCTTTCTCAGGTGATGAGGTTAAGTCGTTAGGTGCTGCTCTATTTAACTCCACCTAGTGCTTTGATCCTGGCCTCCAGTCAATGTTCTAGTATTGGTCTTGCTTCCTCCTGGATCGTTCCTGTGGCCTGTCTATCCTGCATAAGCTAAGTTTTGCTTGTGTTGTTTTTGTTTGCTGTTTTTTCTGTCCAGCTTGCTATATTGGTTTTTCTTGCTTGCTGGAAGCTCTGGGGCGCAGAGGGAGCACCTCCGTACCGTTAGTCGGTGCGGAGGGTCTTTTTGCCCCCTCTGCGTGGTTGTTTGTTGGGTTTTGTGTTGACCGCAAAGCAATCTTTCCTATCCTTGGTCTGTTCAGTAAGTGGGGCCTCACTTTGCTAAATCTATTTCATCTCTGCGTTTGTATTTTCATCTCAACTCACAGTCATTATATGTGGGGGGCTGCCTTTTCCTTTGGGGTATTTCTCTGAGGCAAGGTAGGCTTATTTTTCTATCTTAGGGCTAGCTAGTTTCTCAGGCTGTGCTCGAGGCGCATAGGTCTGGTCAGTAGCGCTCCACGGCTGCCTCTAGTGTGGTTGGATAGGATTAGGGATTGCGGTCAGCAGAGTTCCCACGTCTCAGAGCTCGTCCTATGTACTTTGGTTATTGTCAGGTCACTTTGTGTGTTCTGAACTTCAAGGTCCATTGTGGTTCTGAATTACCTATTCATAACAGTCAGCACAAAAACCTACAAAAAGACCACGCAGAGGGCGCAAAAAGACCCTCCGCACCGACTCACGGTGCGGAGGCGCTCCCTCTGCGTCCCAGAGCTTCCAGCAAGCAAGACAACAATAAAAATAGCAAGCTGGACAGAAAAATAGCAAACCCAAGAAAAACAAGCAGGAACTTAACTTCTGCTGGTAAGACAGGTCACAAGAACGATCCAGGAGTGAACTTGACCAATACTGGAACATTGACAGGTGGCATGGAGCAAAGATCCAAGTGGAGCTAAATAGAGCAGCCAGCTAACGAATTAACCTCGTCACCTGTGGAAGGAAATTCAGAAACACCCACCAGAGGAAGTCCATGGACAGAACCAGCCGAAGTACCATTCATGACCACAGGAGGGAGCCCGACAACAGAATTCACAACATTTAGCCCCAACCCTAACCCTAACTTTAGCTCCAACCCTAACCCCAACCCTAGCCCCAACCCTAACAATAACCCTAGCCCTAACCCTAGCAATAACCCTAGCCCCAACCCTAACCCCAACCCTAGCCCCAACCCTAGCCCTAACCCTAGCCCTAACCCTAGCCCTAACCCTAGCCCCAACCCTAACCCTAGCCCCAACCCTAGCCCCAACCCTTACCCTTGCCCTAACCCTAGCCCTTACCCTAGCCCTAACCCTAGCCCTGATGGGAAAATGGAAATAAATACATTTTTTTTAATTTTATTATTTTTCCCCAACTAAGGGGGTGATGAAAGGGGGTTTGATTTACTTTTATCGCGTTTTTTATATCGGATTTTTATGATTGGCAGTCGTCACACACTAAAATACGCTTTTTTTTATAGCAAAAAAGTTTTTGCGTCTCCACATTTTGAGACCTATAATTTTTCCATATTTTGGTCCACAGAGTCATGTGAGGTCTTGTTTTTTGTGGGACGAGTTGTCGTTTTTATTGGTAACATTTCTGGACACGTGACAGTTTTTGATCACTTTTTATTCCGATTTTTGTGAGGCACAATGACCAAAAACCAGCTATTCATGAATTTCTTTTGGGGGAGGCGTTTATACCGTTCCGCGTTTGGTGAAGTGGATGAAGCAGTTTTATTCGTCGGGTCAGTACGATTACAGCGATACCTCATTTATATCATTTTTTAATGTTTTGGCGCTTTTATACGATAAAAGCTATTTTATAGAAAAAATAATTATTTTGGCATCGCTTTATTCTCAGGACTATAACTTTTTTATTTTTTTGCTGATGATGCTGTATTGTGGCTCGTTTTTTGCGGGACAAGATGACGTTTTCAGCAGTATCATGTTTATTTATATCCGTCTTTTTGATCGCGTGTTATTCCACTTTTTGTTCGGCGGTATGATAATAAAGCGTTGTTTTTTGACTCGTTTTTTTTTCTTACGGTGTTCACTGAAGGGGTTAACTAGTGGGACAGTTTTATAGGTCGGGTCGATACGGACGCGGCGATACTAAATATGTGTACATTTATTGTTTTTTTTTTTAATAAAGAAATGTATTTATGGGAATAATATTTTTTTTATTTATTTATTTATTTAGTAATTATTTTTTTTTCACATGTGGAAAATTTTTTTTTACTTTTTTACTTTGTCCCAGGGGGGGACATCACAGATCGCCGATCTTACAGTTTGCACAGCACTCTGTAAGATCGGCGATCTCATTCATCGCTGCAGCGTTACCAAGTGCCTGCAGGCAACCCGGAAGTACTCCCTGCAAGACCCGGATGCAGCCCCGCAGCCATTTTGGATCCGGGGACTGCAGGGAGAAGACGCTCGGTACACAGTGAGTACATCACCGTGTACCGATCGTCTCAGGGAAGCCCGCAGGGAGCCCCCTCCCTGCGCGATGCTTCCCTGTACCGCCGGCACATCGCAATCATGTTTGATCGCGGTGTGCCGGGGGTTAATGTGCCGGGAGCGGTCCGTGACCGCTCCTGGCACATAGTGCCGGATGTCAGCTGCGATAGTCAGCTGACACCCGGCCACGATCGGCCGCGCTCCCCCCGTGAGCGCGGCCTATCGCATATGACTTACTATCCCGTCACTGGGAATTAAGTCCCAGGGCACCTCGACGGGATAGTACGTCATATGGGATTAAGGGGTTAAGAAGGCGGTACATACTTGGAAACCCGCTAATTGGGCTAAATTACAGCAATTCTGTAAGGATGAGTGGACCAAAATTCCTCCAGACCATTGTAAAACACCCATTAGTTATTGCATATGCCTGATTGCAGTTGTTGCTGCTAAGGGTGGCCCAACCAGTTATTAGGTTTAGGGGACAATCACTTTTTCACACAGGGTCCTATAAGTTTGGATTTCTTTTTCTCTTAATAATAACGACCTACATTTAACACCTGCATTTTGTTTTTACTTGTGCTATCTTTGTCTAATATATTAATTTACCAAGGAAGGTGACGGTCACAAGGGGGCATTCTCTGTGTCTGGAGGTGAGAAGGTTTTTCCACCAACATAGAAGAGGATTCTTTACTGTTAGAGTAGTGAGAATCTGGAATTCCTTGCCTGAGGAGGTGGTGATGGTGAACTCAGTCGAGGGGTTCAAGAGAGGCCTGGATGTCTTCCTGGAGCATAACAATAATGTATCTTACAGTTATTAGGTTCTTTAGAAGGACGTAGTTTTGGGGATTTATTCTGATGGAATATAAGCTGAACTGGATGGACAAATGTCTTTTTTCGGCCTTGCTAACTATGTAATTTGTTTGGTGATCTGAAATATTTACGTGTAACAAACATGCAAAAGAATAGGAAATCAGGACAGGCAAAACACTTTTTCACACAACTGTATAATATATATATATATATATATATATATATATATATATATATATATATATATATACAGTGCAGACCAAAAGTTTGGACACACCTCATTTAAAGATTTTTCTGTATTTTCATGACTATGAATATTGTAAATTCATACTGAAGGCATCAAAACTATGAATTAACACATGTGGAATTATATACTGAACAAAAAAATGTGAAACAGCTGAAAATATGTCTTATATTCTAGGTTCTTCAAAGTAGCCGCCTTTTGCTTTGATGACTGCTTTGCACACTCTTGGCATTCTCTTGATGAGCTTCAAGAGGTAGTCACCGGAAATTGTTTTCACTTCACAGGTGTGCCTTGTCAGGTTTAATAGGTGGGATTTCATGCCTTATAAATGGGGTTGGGACCATCAGTTGAATTGAGCAGAATTCTGGAGGATACACAGCTGATAGTCCTACTGAATAGACTGTTAGAATTTGTATTATGACAAGAAAAAAGCAGCTAAGTAAAGAAAAACGAGTGGCCATCATTACTTTAAGAAATGAAGGTCAGTCAGTCTGAAAAATTGGGAAAACGTTGAAAGTGGGCCCAAGTGCAGTTGCAAAAACCATCAAGCGCTACAAAAAAACTGGCTCACATGAGGACCACCCCAGGAAAGGAAGACCAAGAGTCACCTCTGCTTCTGAGGATAAGTTTATCCGAGTCACCAGCCTCAAAAATTGCAGGTTAACAGCAGCTCAGATTAGAGACCAGGTCAATGCCACACAGAGTTCTAGCAGCATACATATCTCTACAACAACTGTTAAGAGGAGATTTTGTGCAGCAGGCCTTCATGGTAAAATAGCTGCTAGGAAACCACTGCTAAGGACAGGCAACAAGCAGAAGAGACTTGTTTGGGCTAAAGAACACAAGGAATGGACATTAGACCAGTGGAAATCTGTGCTTTGGTCTGATGAGTCCAAATTTGAGATATTTGGTTCCAACCAGACGTGCCTTTGTGCGACGCAGAAAAGGTGAACTGGACTCTACATGCCTGGTTCCCACCGTGAAGCATGGAGGAGGAGGTGTGATGGTGTGGGGGTGCTTTGCTGGTGACACTGTTGGGGATTTATTCAAAATTGAAGGCATACTGAACCAGCATGGCTACCACAGCATCTTGCAGCGGCATGCTATTCCACTCGGTTTGTGTTTAGTTGGACCATCAATTATTTTTCAACAGGACATTGACCCTAAACACACTCCCAGGCTGTGTAAGGGCTACATAACCAAGAAGGAGAGTGATGGGGTGCTACGCAAGATGTCCTGGCCTCCACAGTCACGAAACCTGAACCCAATCGAGATGGTTTGGGGTGAGCTGGACCGCAGAGTGAAGGCAAAAGGGCCAACAAGTGCTAAGCATCTCTGGGAACTCCTTCAAGATTGTTGGAAGACCATTTCCAGTGACTACCTCTTGAAGCTCATCAAGAGAATGCCAAGAGTGTGCAAAGCAGTCATCAAAGCAAAAGGCGGCTACTTTGAAGAACCTAGAATATAAGACATATTTTCAGTTGTTTCACACATTTTTGTTAAGTATACAATTCCACATGTGTTAATTCATGGTTTTGATGCCTTCAATGTGAATTTACAATTTTCATAGTCATGAAAATACAGAAAAATATTTAAATAAGAAGGTGTATCCAAACTTTTGATCTGTACTGTACAATGAAAATTACAGATATTGGTAAAACTTGCAAACTCGGCAGAGTATCAAATTTGCTTATTTTCCCTACTGTATGTGATCTATATCCACCAATTTTGTCTTATATAATATCTACATATTGATTTTTATATGTATATAGTATATATTCATATATATAGTACTCTCTGCGAATTGAGATACTGATTTGGCTTTTATCCTAAGTCATATTGCATGACTCGTTAAAGGGTTGATTGTGACTTGTAGGATCGCTACTTCCAACAGATGGCGCTATAGAGTCTAAGTCCTCTTTTTCTCTGAAGAGGCAATTTGCATATTATATAGTATATGCACATTCATATACAGTCTTGGCTGAAATTGTTGGCACTCTTGAAATTATTCCAGAAAATCAAGTATTTCTCACAGAAAATTATTACAATTACAGATATTTTGTTATGCACGTTTATTTAATTTTTATGTTTTTAAATAAAACTGAAAAAAAAAAACAGAGGAAAAAAAGGAACATCGTTTCACACAAAACTCCCTAAATTAGCCAGACAAAATTGTTGGCAATCTCATTCCTGTAACCATCAATAAGCTTCTTAGACCTCTCTACTGGAATCTTTGACCACTCTTCTTTTGCAAATTGCTCCAGGTTTCTCATATTTGAAAGGTGCCTTCTCTCAAGAGCAATTAAAAGATCTCATTAAAGGTGCTCAATGGGATTTAGATCGGGAATCATTGTTGGCCACTTCAGAACTCTCCACGTTTTGTTTCCATCTATTTCTGAGTGCTTCTTAAAGTATGTTTGAGGTCATTGTCCTGCTGGAAGATGCATGACCTAGGACGCAAACCCAGAAATCTGACATTGGGCTCTACATGGTGCCCCAAAATTCTTTGGTAATCTTCAGATTTCATGATGCCTTGCACACAGTCAAAGCACCCAGTGCCATTGTAAGCAAAATAACCCCATAACATCTTTGAACCTAAATCATGTTTGACTGGAGGTACTGTGTTCTTTTCTTTGTAAGTCTCATTTCATTTTCGGGAAACAGTAGAATGATGTGTTTTACCAAAAAGCTCTATCTTGGTCTCATCTGTCCACAAGATGCTTTCCTAGATGAGTTTTGGCTTATACAGGTACATTTTGTCAAACTGCAGTCTAGCTTTTTTATGTCTCTATGTCAGCAGTGGGGTCCTCCTTAGTCTCTGCCATAGTGTTTCATTTCATTTAATTGTTAGTTTGTGCAGACACTGCTGCACCCTGAGCCTGTAGGATAGCTTGCATTTCTTTGGAACTTGATTGAGGCTGCTTATCCACCATCCAGACTATCCTACGTTGCAAGCTTTCATCAATTTTTCTCTGCCGTCCACATCCAGGGAGATTAGCTATAGTACCATGGGTTGTAAACTTGTTGATTATGTTGCGCACAGTGGACAAAGAATCATCAAGATCTCTGGAGATGGACTTGAAACCTTGAGATTGTTGATATTTTTCAACAATTTTGGTTCTCAAGTCCTCAGACAGTTTTTTCCTCATCTTTCTGTTCGCCATGTTTAGTGTGGCACACACAGACACACAATGCAAAGATTAAGTCAACTTCTCCCTTTTTTATCTAGTTTCAGGTGTGCTTTTCATATTGCCGTCACCTGTTACTTGCCACATGTGAGTTTGAACAAGTATCACATGCTTTAAATGAAGTTGTTTACCCACAATTTTGGAAAGGTGCCAACAATTTTGTCTAGTCCATTTTGGGGGTTTTGTGGGAAATTATGTCCAATTTGCCTTTTTTTCTCTTTTTTTGTGTTGTTCTAATGCACAAAAACGAAATAAACATTTGTATAACAAAATATGTGTAATTGCAATACTTTTCTGCGAGAAATACTTAATTCTCTGGAACAATTTCAAGGGAGCCAACACTTTCAGCCATAACTGTACATGGGTGCTTCAAAACATTCTCTTGTATATCAGCTTTTTTATATGTATAAAGGAAGTCTGTCAGCACAAAATGAAAGCACGGCCACTCAGCGTACTCTTGATGAAGCCAACCTTCTTGCTTTCCATCTATCTCCACCCTACTCTGGCTCCTGTGAAGCCAGGGTTACCAAGAAAGAGTTGGTAGCAGTATATGGAAAATAAGGAGGTGGGAAGGTGCGCTGTACTACTTGGCTATGCCAAAGATGTATCAAGAATGTGTACTTATATATTTGAACAGTTTTTTGAACTGACATATATTAGGAATAATACATGCGGTCATTTGTATATGGTAAGTTCTACCTATCTTTCAATCAAGTTTTTCTTATGTTTCTTACTAAGATCAGGGTTGTAAAATCATGCCTCCCCATTAGTGATGAGCGAATATACTCGTTACTCGAGATTTCTCGAGCACGCTCGGGGGTCCTCCGAGTATTTTTTTGTGCTCGGAGTTTTAGTTTTTCTTGCCGCAGCTGAATGATTTACATCTGTTAGCCAGCACAAGTACATGTGGGGGTTGCCTGGTTGCTAGGGAATCCCCACATGTACTTATGCTGGCTAACAGATGTAAATCATTCAGCTGCGGCAAGAAAAACTAAAACTCCGAGCACTAAAAAATACTCGGAGGACCCCCGAGCGTGCTTGAGAAATCTCAAGTAACGAGTATATTCGCTCATCACTACTCCCCATTCCTTATTACTATCGTACTCATGGGTCTTTTGGATCAGCTACAGAATTTGTTTTAAAAAAAGATCAAATGGCATCTAACATGTATGAACATAAGTCAGGATATCAAAAGAGAAAAGAAAGGAATGATTGCACAGTGAAAAAAGAGGTAAACATAGACTTTATTTCAACTGGGTATCCGAATGGATAATGAAAGTGTAAATGATGGCATAAATTCTGCTTCCCAGACGTCTACCTGTGAATTTGACATTGTGATGGACACTGATTAGTTGACAAATATTCTTTGCACAAAGACGAAGCCGTATTGGGATGAAAAATTGCAATGCTATAAGGGAACCAAAATACTTGAAAGCCTAGAGTCGCAGCCATAGGTTAATATGGCCCTGCCTGCTTCTGGTTCCAGTTGATTTTACAACATTAATTCATCATAATATAATTTGATTGTTGTAGTAAAAATGAATTTCACAAGAGTGCAATGCGGATGTTGCTCTGCATATTCTGCTGGTTATAATGCATGTGGTCATCAGCAAGGCAAGAATCCAAGTCACCAAGCCACAAATCAATCTTCTACTTCAGCTTCTTGCAATCTGCGAATGGACAGACACAGAAAATCAATGCATAATGTAGTGTAGTTACAAATAGATGAGCTCTTTGATAGAGGTCAGCATGGCTTGCAGAATACATCCATTAGCTATAACTTTGAAACAATCTGTATATTCTGTAGGTTCCAATTTGAGAAGAAAAACAAGCTCTAACCCATTGAGGCATGCGCTCCAAAAGACCTCTGAAGCTGTCCTGTGGTATCTGGCACCAACATTTTGGCAGCAGATTCTTAAGCCTTCAGCTACAATACTTGGCCTCCATGAATCAAATAATTTTTTCCCAGCATATCTCAGGAATACTCGACTGAATTGAGATCTGGGCATTTGGAGATTGTCAACATTTTGAATCCTTTTCCAGTAATCTGTGCTGTACTGTGTATTCTCCAACCTATCTATTATAGCCAGCAATAACTTTCTTAACAATTTGTACCTCAAAATATTCTCTATGAAATCAGACCAGATGGATTAATTTTTACTCCTCAAAGAACATCATAGATTTTTTTATCACTTTTGACTTGGTGGTAAGTCACCGAATCATTGGTTAGCTTTTCTGTGGCACTTTTGGACCATTGTTAAAGCAGAGAAATCTAGGTTTGTCTTATGTTCATTCACTTTGTATGTTGATAATTGCTGAAACTAAGGTTAACGGTATAACATTCATTATAAAAACTTCAGTTTAACTAAAATTAGTTGATGCCAAAATGAATACACCCAAATCAAAAACAACTACATCTGATATTTTGTATGATCTTTATGATTTTTAAAGACAGCACCAAGTCATCTAGGCATGGAATGAATAAGTTGGCCACATATTGCAACATCTGTCAACTGTGCTAAAACCTGTTTAATGAATAATTAGACTTATCCATGGTTGAATTTTTGTTAATTTGAATTTTATAGTCTGATCTTCAGTTATGCTTCTAAGACTTCATTGGGGTGTACTCATTTATGCAACATGGTCTTGAAGGGATTTATTAGGAAAATTATTTTTGAGTTTAAAATAATAAATCTAGTTTGCAATCAATGGCCCACATTTGTGGGAATATTTTCTAGTATGGTATCCCATAAAGAATACACCATAGCTGTAGTAAAAACATGGACTGCACATCCAAAAATGTACAAAACTGAACTTGAGGTTCCTAGTTTAACAATCTTATCAGACTGTATGAGGCCCACTGCCATGACACGGTGAACCTCTCAGTGGGTCTCTAGCCTAAAAGGTGCGGCATTATACGCCGACCATGGCAGAAGTGACAGTGCACAAGCAGGAGGAGCGAAGGACCTGGTGACTGACGGCACCCATGCTGTAAGTAAAAGCCCTCATGGTTCCAGGTCACACGACACCACAGGCACAATGCCACAGCAGCAATGGCCACCAGACAGCAGCAGCATAAAGTGAATAGATCTGAAAATCCTCAGATTGTGGGCTGAGAGCAAAAAATAGGCTAAAACTCTCTTGTAGTCTACTAATAATTAAAAAAAAAATGTAGGATGTGTGGTACATATCTTTTTCTACCGCTATGGTGTAACCCGCAGAAAATATTGACCCTGAAAGGTAAATTTGTATTCTGAAAAATCTGCTGCAGTGTAGTCATTTACGGTGAGCAATGTATTTGTGTGTGTATATATATATATATATATATATATATATATATATATATATATATATATATATATATATATACTCTGCTCAAAAAATAAAGGGAACAATAAAATACCACATCCTAGAAATAAATATTTCAGTTGGAAATCTTTGTTCGTTACATAGTGGAGTGTGTTGAGAACAATAAAACATAAAAATGATCAATGTAAATCAAAATGAATATCCCATGGAGGTCTGGATTTGAAATGATCCTCAAAACCAAAGTGGAAAATCAAATTACAGGCTAATCCAACTACAGTGGAAATGCCTCAAGACAAGGAAATGATGTTCAGTTGTGTGTGTGTTGCCTCAATGTGCCTGTATGACCTCCCTGCAAAGCTTGGGAATGTGTTGTGAATTCTGTGGCAGAGCTCCCTCCTGTGGTCACAAGTGGTACTTCTGCTGATTCTCTCTGTGAGCTTCCGTTGGTGGAGGGAAGTGGTACTGCGGCTTCTGAGTTTCCTCCCTCAGGTGATGTGGTGAGGTCGTTAGGTGCTGCTCTACTTAACTCCACCTAGTGCTTTGATCCTGGCTTCCTGTCAATGTTCCAGTATTGGACTTGTTTTCCTCCTGGATCGTTCCTGTGGCCTGCTGCTCTGCATAGCTAAGTTTTCCTTTGTTATTTTGTTTTTTTTTTTTCTGTCCAGCTTTTCTATTTGTTTGCTGGAAGCTCTGGGACGCAGAGGGTGTACCTCCGTGCCGTTAGTTCGGTACGGAGGGTCTTTTTGCCCCCTTTGCGTGGTTTTTAGGGTTTTGTGTTGACCGCAAAGTTACCTTTCCTATCCTCGCTCTGTTCAGAAAGTCGGGCCTCACTTTGCTAAATCTATTTCATCTCTACGTTTGTCTTTTCATCTTAACTCACAGTCATTATATGTGGGGGGCTGCCTTTTCCTTTGGGGTATTTCTCGGAGGCAAGGTAGGCTTATTTTCTATCTTCAGGCTAGCTAGTTTCTCAGGCTGTGCCGAGTTGCATAGGGAGCGTTAGGCGCAATCCACGGCTGCCTCTAGTGTTTGTTTGAGAGGATCAGGGATTGCGGTCAACAGAGTTCCCACGTCTCAGAGCTCTTTCTATGTTTTTGGGTTATTGTCAGATCACTGTATGTGCTCTGACCTCTATGTCCACTGTGGTACTGAATTGCCTAGTCATAACAGTACAGGAAGCCAAAAGTACTAATGATTCTCAATAGAGGGAAAAAAGAAGTTCTGAGACCATTTTATTTTCTCTGCACTGTGTTTTGCCTTTTTTTTTTCCCCTAGACATTTGGGTGGTTCAGGACACAGGTGTAGCAATGGACATTAGAAGTCTGTCTTCATGTGTGGATCAGCTCTCGGCAAGAGTACAAAAGATTCAAGACACTATTGATCAGAAATCTATGTTAGAACCAAGAATTCCTATTCCTGATTTGTTTTTTGGAGATAGAACTAAGTTTCTGAGTTTCAAAAATAATTGTAAACTATTTCTGGCCTTGAAACCTCGCTCCTCTGGTGATCCAGTTCAACAGGTTTTGATCATTATTTCTTTTTTGCGTGGCGACCCTCAGGACTGGGCATTTTCTCTTGCGCCAGGAGATCCTGCATTAAGTAATATCGATGCGTTTTTCCTGGCGCTCGGATTGCTGTACGACGAACCTAATTCAGTGGATCAGGCAGAAAAAAATTTGCTGGCTCTTTGTCAGGGTCAGGATGAGATAGAGTTATATTGTCAGAAATTTAGAAAGTGGTCCGTGCTCACTCTATGGAATGAATCTGCGCTGGCAGCTATTTTCAGAAAGGGTCTCTCTGAAGCCCTTAAGGATGTCATGGTGGGATTTCCTATGCCTGCTGGTCTGAATGAGTCTATGTCTTTGGCCATTCAGATTGGTCGACGCTTGCGTGAGCGTAAATCTGTGCACCATTTGGCGGTATTACCTGAGCTTAAACCTGAGCCTATGCAGTGCGATAGGACTTTGACCAGAGTTGAACGGCAAGAACACAGACGTCTGAATGGGCTGTGTTTCTATTGTGGTGATTCCACTCATGCTATCTCTGATTGTCCTAAGCGCACTAAGCGGTTCGCTAGGTCTGCCACCATTGGTACGGTACAGTCAAAATTTCTTCTGTCCGTTACCTTGATCTGCTCTTTGTCATCGTATTCTGTCATGGCATTTGTGGATTCAGGCGCTGCCCTGAATTTGATGGACTTGGAGTATGCTAAGCGTTGTGGGTTTTTCTTGGAGCCCTTGCAGTGTCCTATTCCATTGAGAGGAATTGATGCTACGCCTTTGGCCAAGAATAAGCCTTAGTACTGGACCCAGCTGACCATGTGCATGGCTCCTGCACATCAGGAGGTTATTCGCTTTCTGGTGTTGCATAATCTGCATGATGTGGTCGTGTTGGGGTTGCCATGGCTACAAGTCCATAATCCAGTATTAGATTGGAAATCCATGTCGGTGTCCAGCTGGGGTTGTCAGGGGGTACATGGTGATGTTCCATTTCTGTCAATTTCGTCATCCACCCCTTCTGAGGTTCCAGAGTTCTTGTCTGATTACCGGGATGTATTTGATGAGCCCAAGTCCGATGCCCTACCTCCGCATAGGGATTGTGATTGTGCTATCAATTTGATTCCTGGTAGTAAGTTCCCAAAAGGCCGATTGTTTAATTTATCTGTGCCTGAGCACGCCGCTATGCGCAGTTATGTGAAGGAGTCCCTGGAGAAGGGGCATATTCGCCCGTCATCGTCGCCATTAGGAGCAGGGTTCTTTTTTGTAGCCAAGAAGGATGGTTCGCTGAGACCTTGTATAGATTACCGCCTTCTAAATAAGATCACGGTTAAATTTCAGTACCCCTTGCCGTTGTTATCTGATTTATTTGCTCGGATTATGGGGGCTAGTTGGTTCACCAAGATAGATCTTCGTGGTGCGTATAATCTTGTGCGAATTAAGCGAGGCGATGAATGGAAAACTGCATTTAATACGCCCGAGGGTCATTTTGAGTATCTTGTAATGCCATTCGGACTTGCCAATGCTCCATCAGTGTTTCAGTCCTTTATGCATGACATCTTCCGAGAGTACCTGGATAAATTCCTGATTGTGTACTTGGATGACATTTTGATCTTCTCGGATGATTGGGAGTCTCATGTGAAGCAGGTCAGAACGGTTTTTCAGGTCCTGCGTGCTAATTCTTTGTTTGTGAAGGGATCAAAGTGTCTCTTTGGTGTGCAGAAGGCTTCATTTTTGGGGTTCATCTTTTCCCCTTCTACTATCGAGATGGATCCTGTTAAGGTCCAAGCCATCCATGATTGGACTCAGCCGACATCTCTGAAAAGTCTGCAAAAGTTCCTGGGCTTTGCTAATTTTTATCGTCGCTTCATCTGCAATTTTTCTAGTATTGCTAAACCATTGACCGATTTGACCAAGAAGGGTGCTGATATGGTCAATTGGTCTTCTTCTGCTGTGGAAGCTTTTCAAGAGTTGAAGCGTCGTTTTTCTTCTGCCCCTGTGTTGTGTCAACCAGATGTTTCGCTTCAGTTCCAGGTCGAGGTTGATGCTTCTGAGATTGGAGCAGGGGCTGTTTTGTCGCAGAGAGGTTCTGATTGCTCAGTGATGAAACCGTGCGCCTTCTTTTCCAGGAAGTTTTCGCCTGCTGAGCGAAATTATGATGTGGGCAACCGAGAGTTGCTGGCCATGAAGTGGGCATTCGAGGAGTGGCGTCATTGGCTTGAAGGAGCTAAGCATCGCGTGGTGGTATTGACTGATCATAAGAACTTGACTTATCTCGAGTCTGCCAAGCTCTTGAATCCTAGACAGGCTCGTTGGTCGCTGGTTTTTGCCCGTTTTGACTTTGTGATTTCGTACCTTCCGGGCTCTAAAAATGTGAAGGCGGATGCTCTGTCTAGGAGTTTTGTGCCCGACTCTCCGGGTTTGTCTGAGCCGGCGGGTATCCTCAAGGAAGGAGTAATTGTGTCTGCCATCTCCCCTGATTTGCGGCGAGTGCTGCAAAAATTTCAGGCTAATAAACCTGATCGTTGTCCAGCGGAGAAATTGTTTGTCCCTGATAGGTGGACGAAGAAAGTTATCTCTGAGGTTCATTGTTCGGTCTTGGCTGGTCATCCTGGAATCTTTGGTACCAGAGAGTTAGTGGCTAGATCCTTTTGGTGGCCATCTGTGTCGCGGGATGTGCGTACTTTTGTGCAGTCCTGTGGGATTTGTGCTCGGGCTAAGCCCTGCTGTTCTCGTGCCAGTGGGTTGCTTTTGACCTTGCCGGTCCCGAAGAGGCCTTGGACACATATCTCTATGGATTTTATTTCAGATCTCCCCGTCTCTCAAAAGATGTCAGTCATTTGGGTGGTCTGTGATCGCTTCTCTAAGATGGTCCATTTAGTACCCTTGTCTAAATTGCCTTCCTCCTCTGATTTGGTGCCATTGTTCTTCCTCTGTTCAGAAAGTCGGGCCTCACTTTGCTAAATCTATTTCATCTCTACGTTTGTCTTTTCATCTTAACTCACAGTCATTATATGTGGGGGGCTGCCTTTTCCTTTGGGGTATTTCTCGGAGGCAAGGTAGGCTTATTTTCTATCTTCAGGCTAGCTAGTTTCTCAGGCTGTGCCGAGTTGCATAGGGAGCGTTAGGCGCAATCCACGGCTGCCTCTAGTGTTTGTTTGAGAGGATCAGGGATTGCGGTCAACAGAGTTCCCACGTCTCAGAGCTCGTTCTATGTTTTTGGGTTATTGTCAGATCACTGTATGTGCTCTGACCTCTATGTCCACTGTGGTACTGAATTGCCTAGTCATAACAGGAATGCTCCTGATGAGGCGACGGATGGTCTCCTGAGGGATCTCCTCCCAGACCTGGACTAAAGCATGCGCCAACTCCTGGACAGTCTGTGGTGCAACGTGACGTTGGTGGATGGTGCGAGACATGATGTCCCAGATGTGTTCAATCGGATTCAGGTCTGGGGAACGGGCGGGGCATTCCATAGCTTCAATGCCTTCATCTTGCAGGAACTGCTAACACACTCCAGCCACATAAGGTATGGCATTGTCCTGCCTTAGGAGGAACCCAGGGCCAACCGCACCAGCATATGGTCTCACAAGGGGTCTGAGGATCTCATCTCGGTACCTAATGACCGTCACGCTACCTCTGGTGAGCTCATGGAGGGCTGTGCGGCCCTCCAAAGAAATGCCACCCCACACCATTTTTGACCCATTGCCAAACCGGTCATGCTGACGGAGGTTGCAGGCAGCAGATCGCTCTCCACGGCGTCTCCAGACTCTGTCACGTCTGTCACATGTGCTCAGTGTGAACCTGCTTTCATCTGTGAAGAGCACGGGGCGCCAATGGCGAATTCGCCAATCCTGGTGTTCTGTGGCAAATGCCAATCATCCTGCACGGTGTTGGGCTGTGAGTACAACCCCCATATGTGGACGTCGGGCACTCAGACCATCCTCATGGAGTTGGTTTCTAACCATTTGTGCAGACACATGCACATTTGTGGCCTGCTGGAGGTCATTTTGCAGGGCTCTGGCAGTACTCTTCTTGTTTCTCCTTGCACAAAGGCTGAGGTTTTGGTCTTGCTGCTGGGTTGTTGCCCTCCTATGGTCCCCTCCATGTCTCCTGGTGTACTGGCCTGTCTCCTGGTAGCGCATCCAGCCTCTGGACACTACGCTGACACACAGCAAACCTTCTTGCCACAGCTCGCATTCATGTGCCATCTTGGATGAGCTGCACTACCTGAGCCACTTGTATGGGTTGTAGAGTTCGTCTTATGCTTCCACGAGTGTGAAAGCACGACCAAAACATCAGCCAGAAAGCATTGGTACTGAGATGTGGTCTGTGGTTCCCACCTGCAGAACCACTCCTTTATTGAGTGTGTCTTGAAAATTGCCAATAATTTCCATCTGTTGTCTATTCCATTTGCACAACAGCATGTGAAATTGATTGTCAAACAGTGTTGCTTCCTAAGTGGACAGTTTGATTTCACAGAAGTTTGATTTACTTGGAGTAATATTCCGTTGTTTAAGTGTTCCCTTTATTTTTTTGAGCAGTGCATATATACATATATATATATATATGTATATATATATATATATATATATATATATATATATATACATACAGTACCATGCAGAAGTTTTAATGACCAGAGGTATTTTAGATTTTACATTTTCATCTTTTGCTCCCCTTCTTCCAAGAGCCATAACTTTTTTATTTTTTGGTCAAAATGGACATGTGAAGGCTTATTTTTGTGGGATGAGTTGTACTTTTGAATGACATAATTGGTTTTACCATGTCATGTACTCAAAAATGGGAAAAATAATTCCAAGTGCTGTGAAATTGCAATAAAGTGCAGTCCCACTAAATGCTAAAACTGACATGCCATTATGATTCTCCAGGTCATTATGAATTCATGGACACCAAACATGTCTAGGTTCTTTTTTATTTAAGTGGTGAAAAAAAATTCCAAAGTTTGTTAAAAAAAAAAAAAAAAAAAGACCCATATTCCGATACCTGTAGCGTCTCCATTTTTCGTGATCTCGGGTCGCATGAGGGCTTATTTTTTGCGTGGCAAGCTGATGTTTTTAATGATACCATTTTGGTGCAGATATGCTATTTTGATTGCCCGTTATTGCATTTTAATACAATGTTGTGGCGACCAGAAAAAAAGTTTTTTTTTTCTCGTTATACCTTTTAACGATTGGTTTAATTCTTTTTTTTTCTATTAATAGATCGGGCGATTCTGAATGCGACAATACTAAATATGTGTATGTTTGTTTTTTTTAAAAAAAATACTTTTATATTAAAAGGGGTGCCTTTATTTAATATTTATTTTTATGTTTTTTTTTTTTAACTTTTGGCATGCTTCAATAGTCTCCATGGGAGACTAAAAGTTGCCATAATCTAATGGCTCTACTACATACATACAGGCGATGATCAGATCGCCTGTATGTAGCAGAATGCTCACTTGTTATGAGCGCCGACTACCGGACGGCGATCATAGCAATCCGGCAGTGACAACCATACAGGTCTGCTGGAGACCTCTGGTTGTCATGCCAACCCATCGGTGACCCGCATTCATGTGACGGGGTCAATAATGGGCGGGATATCCGGTGCGCTTGTCGGAAGCGCAAGTTAAATACCGCTGTCAGAGATTGACAGCGGCATTTAACTAGTTAACAGCTGTGGGTGGATCGTGATTCCACCCACGACTGTTAGAGGCACTCAAAACAACTGACATGTGCCAGAAAAGATGTGGGCTTAGCACCGGAGTCCACATCAAAGATAGGGAGTTCGACATTGGCGTACTATTATGCCTAATGTCAGAAAGGGGTTAAGCAGGTGTGTTACTAGTTTATTTATTTTATCAATTAACAAAGTGCAATGTGAAAAAAGAAAACTCAACAGATGTGTCCAAATTTTTGACTAGTACTGTATACATACATATAAAGGCAGGCTCAGGGATGCAATATAGATATGTTCTGTATATTTGTTCATAACCCAAATATGTATTTGAGTTGGAACATGGCCAAAAACAAACAAACTAATACTCACCTCACTGCTGACCAGTCTGGCCACCCGCTTCTTATGGCCCGCCATCCGGTCCTTTTCTTTCTACCGTTGCGCACCGCAGAGGCCGCACGATGGTGGAAAGAAGTTTACTGGATGGCAGGCGGCGATTAGAAGGGTGGCCAGAGAGGTCAGCAATGAGGTGAGTGTTTAGATGAGTTTTTTTTTACGATCTGACATTCATAACTAGTGTTTCAAACAGAAGTAGGATGTTCATAATTTGGGGACTGCCTGAATATACAACAATCTGTGACCCCCTTTATCAACAACAGCACTGAAGAACTAGACAATCCATTTGTCTAAGACCATGCTGGATACATACCAATTTAAGCATCCGGAAGGATACTGGAAATGCTTATATGGGAAGTCTTGAGGCAGTTTTTTCAAACAGAGCCAGCAGAAGAACGTCTTACACTTGGAGCAGGTCATTTTGTTACAGCCATCATTTTTCTGCGAAAGAAAAAAAATATTTAATTGAATCTATCCATGATTGATATTTTGAAATACAGTTCAAAATCTCAAACTTGATTTCCTGAATGTAGGGTCCTCACCACTTCTATTCCGCCATCAAACCTACTGAGTGCCACACAGTAATTTCAGTTACTTTCCAACAAAAGGAGCCATTCAAAACAATGTCCGGTTACGTAGAATGTTGAGATATCATTGGCTGTGGTGTCAAAGTGGTTTAGGTGCCTTGTGGTGCTAGAAAACGGCAGGGGCACACATTTCCAGAAGGATAAATGAGGGATAAGATATACCAAACCCATACATTTCACTAGATTATGACAACATTTAGGCACAGAAACCATGCCTCAATCCTGTCAATTCTGGAGCATATGAAAAAATGTCTGAAAATAGCCATACAACATATATACAGACGCATGTGGGCTGGGATAGGGAAGTCTGACTGTCCCAGGTGTCAATTTTCTCTCACATTTAAAGATGTAGAACTTCCTATGTGCTTTCTAAAGTACTGATTTAGAAGGAAGATGGTTTTCTCCTGCTGACTTTGCTATTTTACCTCAATAGGAACTTTACAACTAGGACAGCTCTTGGAGTTCTCCTTTATCCACTCCCTATTCTGCATCCTTTGCTCTGACTGCTCCAGGAGTCTCCTACTTTCCTCTTCAGCAGTCAGATCTTCTTCAGTCAGATCGGCATTTTTTTCTGAGAAATATCAAGAGAACAACCATAACTTTACCAAACATTACCACACCACACGAAGTCGGCATAAAAATGCAAAAGAAAAACACAGCTGATACTATGATATTATGATATTATTAAAGGGATATTCCAATCTTTCCAGTTTACCTCTTATTAAAATAATGCACCGTTCCCCTAAAAGTTACTGTAGCTCCTTGCATGTGGTCTTGAATTGGTGACCGAATGTACATAATACTTACAAGCTCTTTTCTTTTGAGCTTGTAAGGACTGCACTGAAGCTGTCCAGCATCACTGGAACAAGCTGTTACCTCTTGATCCCTACCAGCTTCATTGCTCCTGTGTTTCCCTTGACAAAACAGCCTTATCCTCAGGGAGGGCATAATTTTGGCCAGCAGTGCCAAAAGGACTGTCCCAGTCGAGCAGGAGCACACACCCCTCAACTATGAGGAAAGCCGGTAGGCAAGGAAGTGGTGTGATCCAGAGAAAAGAAAGAAGACAAGATAGCCCCTTAAAGTCATTATTATTAAATAATAAGCAGGAAATCATTTGGCCAAAATTTTTGTATGACTGTAGTCCATAGCAGGTAAGCTTTAAAACCAATTATTGGTTTGTCTCAGAATCATGTATGCAAGGGTTCTGTTATGACACTGGATAATGTAATTGTCTTCACACTTCTGTCTGCTTTCTTACATGCTGGCTGTCTGCACTAGTGTATAAAGGGGGTTATAGACACTGTTTTATACCCCCAAACACGTCCCGCTTCAACGTTGTTAAATATTGCTAATTGTATATGTTTTAATACCTTATGCTGTTATGTATATACATTTGCATATTCCAGGTGCCTTCTGGGAAAGCGAAGAGTCTCCCTAAGCTAGAAGATCGTTGGGTACAGCCGGGACCAGCTGCTTGGAAAGAATCACCAAACCAGGGATTCAAGCTTGAGGAGGCTAATTTGCATATTCCAGGTGCCTTCTGGGAAAGCGAAGAGTCTCCCTAAGCTAGAAGATCGTTGGGTACAGCCGGGACCAGCTGCTTGGAAAGAATCATCAAACCAGGGATTCAAGCTTGAGGAGGCTAATTTGCATATTCCAGGTGCCTTCTGGGAAAGCGAAGAGTCTCCCTAAGCTAGAAGATCGTTGGGTACAGCCGGGACCAGCTGCTTGGAAAGAATCATCAAACCAGGGATTCAAGCTTGAGGAGGCTAATTTGCATATTCCAGGTGCCTTCTGGGAAAGCGAAGAGTCTCCCTAAGCTAGAAGATCGTTGGGTACAGCCGGGACCAGCTGCTTGGAAAGAATCACCAAACCAGGGATTCAAGCTTGAGGAGGCTAATTTGCATATTCCAGGTGCCTTCTGGGAAAGCGAAGAGTCTCCCTAAGCTAGAAGATCGTTGGGTACAGCCGGGACCAGCTGCTTGGAAAGAATAACCAAACCAGGGATTCAAGCTTGAGGAGGCTAATTTGCATATTCCAGGTGCCTTCTGGGAAAGCGAAGAGTCTCCCTAAGCTAGAAGATCGTTGGGTACAGCCGGGACCAGCTGCTTGGAAAGAATCACCAAACCAGGGATTCAAGCTTGAGGAGGCTAATTTGCATATTCCAGGTGCCTTCTGGGAAAGCGAAGAGTCTCCCTAAGCTAGAAGATCGTTGGGTACAGCCGGGACCAGCTGCTTGGAAAGAATCACCAAACCAGGGATTCAAGCTTGAGGAGGCTAATTTGCATATTCCAGGTGCCTTCTGGGAAAGCGAAGAGTCTCCCTAAGCTAGAAGATCGTTGGGTACAGCCGGGACCAGCTGCTTGGAAAGAATCACCAAACCAGGGATTCAAGCTTGAGGAGGCTAATTTGCATATTCCAGGTGCCTTCTGGGAAAGCGAAGAGTCTCCCTAAGCTAGAAGATCGTTGGGTACAGCCGGGACCAGCTGCTTGGAAAGAATCACCAAACCAGGGATTCAAGCTTGAGGAGGCTAATTTGCATATTCCAGGTGCCTTCTGGGAAAGCGAAGAGTCTCCCTAAGCTAGAAGATCGTTGGGTACAGCCGGGACCAGCTGCTTGGAAAGAATCACCAAACCAGGGATTCAAGCTTGAGGAGGCTAATTTGCATATTCCAGGTGCCTTCTGGGAAAGCGAAGAGTCTCCCTAAGCTAGAAGATCGTTGGGTACAGCCGGGACCAGCTGCTTGGAAAGAATCACCAAACCGCGCGCCGTAATTTTTGCCTGTAGGACATTATTGCAAGAGAGCTTGGCTGAGTAGATTACACAAGAAGGAAAACACACAGCAAGTCAGCAGGATCTAGGAGCAACATGGCAGATGTGACAACCTACATGGTGAGCTGCAGCATGTGCTACATGTTCACAGATCGACCAGAAGAAGAATTAAATTTCACCTGTCAGAAGTGTAGACTAGTGGCCCTTTTAGAAGAAAAGGTGCGGGGTCTGGAAGAAAGAATAGCAACCTTGAAACTCATCAAAGAGAATGAAGACTTTCTAGACAGAACAGAAGCATCTCTACTGGTCACAGAAGGTGAAAAAAGTGTCAGAGAACCTCCAAAAGCAGATGAGTGGAAGCATGTGACCAAAAGAAGCAAGAAGACCATGGAGAAATCACCAACCACACAACTGAAGAACCGATATCAAATCTTTGTAGAGGATGAAGATGGCACACCTAAGGATGAAGCAATACCAGCAAGCAAAAAAGAAAAGGGCACACAGCAACAAGTGACAGCAAAAAGTACAGCCAAGAAGCAACGAAGAGTGGTGGTGGTGGGAGACTCACTACTGAGAGGCACAGAAGCAGCCATCTGCAGACAGGACATAACTGCAAGAGAAGTATGCTGCCTTCCAGGTGCGATGATCAAGGATGTGACCGATAGGATACCAAAGCTCTTCAACTCCAAGGACGTCCACCCATTTCTTCTGATACATGTTGGCACCAATGACACGGCAAGGAAGGACCTACCGACAATCTGCAAAGACTTTGAAGAGTTGGGGAAGAAAGTAAAGGAACTGGATGCACAGGTAGTTTTTTCTTCTATCCTTCCAGTAGACGGGCATGGCACCAGGAGATGGAACAGGATCCTTGATGCAAACAACTGGCTAAGACGATGGTGCAGACAACAAGGATTCGGATTCCTGGACCACGGTGTGAATTACTTGTACGATGGACTCCTCGCCAGAGACGGACTACACCTCAACAAACCTGGGAAACACACATTCGCCAGAAGACTCGCTACACTCATCAGGAGGGCGTTAAACTAGAAGAAGAGGGGACGGGAAGAAAAACATTAGACTTGAACAAAGAAGATCCAGGAAAACATACTCAGAAGGGAGGTAAGAACATTTCTAAAATAATCCTCAGCGAGGAGATTGGAACAAAACAAAATCCTCTAAACTGCATGCTTGCAAACGCCAGAAGCCTGACAAACAAGATGGAAGAACTAGAAGCAGAAATATCTACAGGTAACTTTGACATAGTGGGAATAACCGAGACATGGTTAGATGAAAGCTATGACTGGGCAGTTAACTTACAGGGTTACAGTCTGTTTAGAAAGGATCGTAAAAATCGGAGAGGAGGAGGGGTTTGTCTCTATGTAAAGTCTTGTCTAAAGTCCACTTTAAGGGAGGATATTAGCGAAGGAAATGAGGATGTCGAGTCCATATGGGTCGAAATTCATGGAGGGAAAAATGGTAACAAAATTCTCATTGGGGTCTGTTACAAACCCCCAAATATAACAGAAACCATGGAAAGTCTACTTCTAAAGCAGATAGATGAAGCTGCAACCCATAATGAGGTCCTGGTTATGGGGGACTTTAACTACCCGGATATTAACTGGGAAACAGAAACCTGTGAAACCCATAAAGGCAACAGGTTTCTGCTAATAACCAAGAAAAATTATCTTTCACAATTGGTGCAGAATCCAACCAGAGGAGCATTACTTTTAGACCTAATACTATCTAATAGACCTGACAGAATAACAAATCTGCAGGTGGTCGGTCATCTAGGAAATAGCGACCACAATATTGTACAGTTTCACCTGTCTTTCACTAGGGGGACTTGTCAGGGAGTCACAAAAACACTGAACTTTAGGAAGGCAAAGTTTGACCAGCTTAGAGATGCCCTTAATCTGGTAGACTGGGACAATATCCTCAGAACTAATAATACAGATAATAAATGGGAAATGTTTAAGAACATCCTAAATAGGCAGTGTAAGCGGTTTATACCTTGTGGGAATAAAAGGACTAGCAATAGGAAAAACCCAATGTGGCTAAACAAAGAAGTAAGACAGGCAATTAACAGTAAAAAGAAAGCATTTGCACTACTAAAGCAGGATGGCACCATTGAAGCTCTAAAAAACTATAGGGAGAAAAATACTTTATCTAAAAAATAGAATTATTCTTACCGTTAATTCGGTTTCTAGGAACCTTCCACGACTGCATATGGAGGTTGTCTCTTTGCCCTAATGGGGAACAGGAAACACAGAGAGGTTTAAAAGGACCTCCCACCTCCCACCTGCCAGTGACTTACAACTGAACCCATAGCACCGGTTTACCTTCCGAATCCCAGAACTAATCCAGGAATATATATCGGGTGGGAAATTAGTGCCGTCGTGGAAGGTTCCTAGAAACCGAATTAACGGTAAGAATAATTCTATTTTCTCTAGTCACCTTCCACGACGGCATATGGAGGAATACCAACTAATTTGGCACTAGGGAGGGACAACGGCCTGCAGAACTTTACGGCCGAAGACTAAGTCCTTATTGGACAATACATCTAATCTGTAATGTTTAGAGAAAGTATGAAGTGAAGACCACGTTGCTGCCCTGCAGATCTGCTCTGGGGATGCACCTGCTCTTTCTGCCCAGGAGACTGACGTAGATCTTGTTGAATGGGCCTTGATCCCTACTGGAGGTATTTTGTTTTGAGCAAGGTAGGCTTCCGTTATAGCCTTTTTGATCCATGTAGCAATGGTACTTTTAGCTACTTTTTTACCCTTATTTTGCCCAGAGGGATGGACAAAGAGGTTATGATCGATTCTGAAAGCACGGGTCTGATCTAAGTATTGCAGCACAATACGTCGGACGTCCAGAGTGTTGAATCTTCTTTCTTCCGAATTTGCAGGACTATGGCAAAAGGTTGGTAGAACAATCTCTTGGGAACGATGAAAATCAGAGCCTACCTTTGGAAGAAAAGAAGGATCTAGACGAAGTACTATTGAATCATCTCTCACTAGAAGATACGGCTCTCTTATAGATAAGGCTTGTAGTTCACCCACTCTTCTAGCCGAAGTTATGGCTACCAAAAACACAGTTTTGTATGCAAGATTTTGAAGAGAGCAGGAGGAAAAAGGTTCAAAAGGCGGGCCTGTAAGACCTTGAAGCACCACATTCAGATCCCATGGGGGAACTATTATCTGTTTTCTAGGATTCATCCTAGTTGCTGATGTTAAAAATCTTTTGATCCAGCGATGGCCTGCTAGATCTTGATCAAAAAAGGAGCTAAGTGCCGAGACCTGGACTCTGAGAGTACTGGGCCTAAGACTCATTCCTAAGCCTTTTTGCAAAAAATCTAAGATGTTAGGTATATTAGGCTTGAGAGGGTCTGGAAGGTTAGGTAGACAAATAGACGAAAACTTTTTCCAGATTTTGTTGTAGATGGCGTTGGTTACTGGCTTTCTCGATTTTTGGAGAGTAGCTATGACAGAGTCCGATAGTCCTTTTGCTTTCAAGACCTGGGCTTCAGTAACCACGCCGCTAAATTCCATTTCTGAGGGTCTGCATGGAGAATAGGACCCTGAGAGAGGAGATCGTTTTTTAGAGGTAACATTACTGGTCCATCCACTTGTAGTTGGATGATCAAGTTGAACCAACTTCTTTTGGGCCAAAAAGGGGCTATCAGGATAGTCGGAGTTCCTTCTATTCGTATCTTCCTTAGAACCTTTGCCAGGATTGGGATTGGTGGAAATGCGTAGACAAGCTGGAAGTGCCAATCTTGGACTAGGGCATCCACTCCTCTGGGATTGCCTCTTGGGTTCAAGGAAAAAAAGGTTTTGACTTTTGCGTTCTGGTGAGAGGCAAAGAGGTCGACTTCTGGAAGACCCCACTTTTGTACTAGCATATTGAACGTTTGAAGGTCCAGGCTCCACTCGCCAGGATGAATGTCCTGGCGACTCAGGTAGTCTGCTTGAATATTTGCAGTCCCTTTTAGATGAATTGCTGTCAGTGACAGTAAGTGTTTCTCGGCCCAATAAAAAATTCGAGCGGAGATCTTTTTCAAACTGAGGAATTTTGTGCCGCCCTGACGCCTGATATGCGCCACCGTGGTCATGTTGTCTGAATAGATCTGGACATGTTGACCGGAAATCTGACGGCTTGCTGCTAACAGGGCCTCTTCCACAGCTTTGAGTTCTCTGAAATTTGACGATTTCTCGCTGATCGACTGGTTCCAAAGACCTTGGTAAGGAACATGATTTACTATGGCTCCCCAGCCTCTCCTGCTGGCATCTGTCTTGATCGTAGTTATCGGGAGCTGAATCCAGCTCACCCCCTTCAGGAGGTTTCTGGAATTCATCCACCATGTTAAGGATGCTTTCACTCGACCTGGTGTGTGAATCCTTCTTGTTAGAGTGCCAGGTTGACCATCCCACCTGTCTAGAATGTGGGTTTGGAGAATTCTGGAGTGAGCTTGAGCCCAAGCCACTGATTGTATACAGGCTGTCATGGAGCCTAAGAGAGACATTCCTTCTCGAAGAGTAGGACATCTCATCTCCTTGAATTTTCTGACTTTTGCTACTAATGGTAGCCTGTGATCGTCTGGGAGAAAGGACATCTGTTTTGTTGAGTCCAGAACCACCCCCAAGAACTTTCTGGTTCTTGAGGGTTGAAGCTGAGACTTCTTCATGTTTGGAATCCAACCCAGAGACTTCAATATCTCCAAAGTGGTTGACACATGGGATATCAGGGTCATCTCGGTGGGGGCAACTACCAGTAGATCGTCCAAGTAGGGCACTATACAGACACCTTGACTCCGGATAAATGACACTGCCTCTGCCATGATCTTGGAGAATACCCTTGGTGCTGAGGAAATGCCGAAGGGAAGGACTCCATACTGATAGTGCTCCACTCGATGACTCCCCCGTATCGCAAACCTGAGGTATTTTCTGTGTCTCGGGTGGATAGGAATGTGAAAATATGCATCCCTTAGGTCGATGGTTGCCATAAAGGACTGATGTCCTATCAGAGGAATTGCAGATCTTACAGACTCCATCTTGAACTTGCGATATTTCACATGTCGGTTTAGACCTTTTAGGTTTATAATAATTCTTACGTCCCCTGAGGGTTTGGGTACCAAGAATAGACGGGAATAATGTCCTTTTCCTTGTTCCAGATGTGGAACTGGTGAGATCACATTTGATTTCATAAGATCTCTGAGACCCAATGTCAACAAATTGTGATCTCTTGAAGACGTAAGGGTAGTAACTTTCAGACCCTGAGGGGGGGAAGAAATTAACTCTATTAATAGGCCCTCCTTGATGACATTGAGGACCCAGTGGGAACTGGTGATATTTTCCCACTGACCCACATATTTTGAGAGTCTCCCCCCTACCGGGTCGGAGTCATTGCTTGTCCTGTTGGGACTGTTGCTGCTGCTGCTGGGGGACAAAAATATTTTTCCCTCTACCTTTGGCGTAACTCCACCTGCCGGTTTTGCCTTTCCCTCTTTGAGGGGGCTGAGACTGTGGGGCACGAAAAAACCGTTTTCTCGGTTGTTTTTGCTCCGGGAGTGCCTTTTTCTTGTCAGTAGCCTTGTCAAGGCTGGACCGAAAACATAATCTCCCTTAAAAGGTATAGCACACAACTTGGCTTTTGAAGTGATATCACCGCTCCATATTTTAAGCCAGAGGGCTCTTCTAGCAGAGTTGGAGAGTACGAGAGATCTGGCGGCCACTCTAACAGATTCCAGAGAAGCGTCAGCCAGAAACCCAGAGGCTCTATGCAGGATGGGAAGTGAATCTAATAATTCACCTCTCGGGGTACCCTGAGATATATGAGACTCTAATTTCTCCAACCAGCAGGAGAGGGCCCTGGCAACACAAGTGGAAGCGACATTGGCCTTAAGGATAGACGTTGAAGTTTCCCAAGACTTTTTTAGGAGGCTTTCAATCTTTCTGTCCATAGGATCCTTTAATTGTGAGGAATCCTCAAAAGGGAGTGCTGTTCTTTTGGCGACTCTAGCCACCTGCACATCCACCTTTGGAATGTCCAATTTGATTACTTCACCCTCTAGAGGAAATCTATGCTTCATTTCTGCAGGGGTAGTGAGGCGTTTCTCGGGCTGTTCCCATTCCTGATTAACCATACAAACAATGTTAGCGTGCACCGGGAACCCCACTCTTTTCTCCGATCTGAGTCCGCCAAACATCTGATCCTGTACGGACTGTGGCTCATATTCCTCTTCTAGGCCCATAGTATTACGGACAGCAGATACTAAATCCTCAATGTAATCTGAGGAAAAGAGGTATTTCCTGACCTCAGCTTTAGGTGATACAGGATCTTCCCAGCCCACAGATGAAGTATGGGAGAGGTCTGAATCAGAGTCTGATTCGACCGCCTGAATTTTTCTCTTTTTAGCTGGGGAATGCGGCGGCGGAGGTGGAGGTGGAGGAGTAGTAAAAGCTGCTAACGAAGATTGCACCTCCTGTTTTACTAAGGAGCGAATTTCATCCAGCAGAGATGGTTGCTCAGCTTTTACAATCTTGTCAGTACATGGCTGGCAGAGTCTTTTGTCCCAGTTAAGAGGGAATTTAGTAGAACAGACTGGGCACTTCTTTTTAATAGCGGCTTTAGGGGCAGACTTCTCTCCCTGAAATGACAAGGGAGAGGGGAGTGAGGACATTAAAACCCCCTATAGGTACTACCTCCCGGATCCTATCCCTGCAAAACACTTACTGTAGCAGGGGTAGCGCTGGGCTCCGCAGATGCAGGGCACAAGGAACCATCCATACTGGGAAAATTAGTCTTACCTCAGTGGTGGTTCAGCAGGGTTTAAGAACGCTGTCCGCACCTGCCTCCAGCAATCAGCAGTTCCCCCTCCCCCTCCGGGATCCATGTGAGGGGACGCCATCAGTCCGACACGCCGGCCGGCGAACCCGGAAGAAGCGGCTTCCAGGAGAACGAGGGACCGGAAGTGACGCGCGAGACCGCCGACGTCACATCCGGAACGCCTAGCCGGCAATGGAGGGGGAGAACGCTGAGCAGCTCATGGAGGAGCCCGGCGAGGGATCCCAGGCCTGCTTTGCCCTCGTGGGGGCGCGGGAAGGCCGGGAGGGGGTCCCTGAGGCACCTGCATAGCAGGACGACGGGAGCAGCAGGGGAGGAGGCGGAACGCGACCACCAGCTGCCCGGCTACAACAGGCAGAGTGTGCACAAAGGTACCGCAGTCGCCGGCCACAACAGCACCTGGAGACCTCTCCCTGTCCCATGGGGAACAGGAAAGACACTGGCAGGTGGGAGGTGGGAGGTCCTTTTAAACCTCTCTGTGTTTCCTGTTCCCCATTAGGGCAAAGAGACAACCTCCATATGCCGTCGTGGAAGGTGACTAGAGAAAACTAATTAAAGCTGCCAAAAAGGAAACAGAGAAGCACATTGCTAAGGAGAGTAAAACTAATCCCAAACTGTTCTTCAACTATATCAATAGTAAAAGAATAAAAACTGAAAATGTAGGCCCCTTAAAAAATAGTGAGGAAAGAATGGTTGTAGATGACGAGGAAAAAGCTAACATATTAAACACCTTCTTCTCCACGGTATTCACGGTGGAAAATGAAATGCTAGGTGAAATCCCAAGAAACAATGAAAACCCTATATTAAGGGTCACCAATCTAACCCAAGAAGAGGTGCGAAACCGGCTAAATAAGATTAAAATAGATAAATCTCCGGGTCCGGATGGCATACACCCACGAGTACTAAGAGAACTAAGTAATGTAATAGATAAACCATTATTTCTTATTTTTAGGGACTCTATAGAGACAGGGTCTGTTCCGCAGGATTGGCGCATAGCAAATGTGGTGCCAATATTCAAAAAGGGCTCTAAAAGTGAACCTGGAAATTATAGGCCAGTAAGTCTAACCTCTATTGTTGGTAAAATATTTGAAGGGTTTCTGAGGGATGTTATTCTGGATTATCTCAATGAGAATAACTGTTTAACTCCATATCAGCATGGGTTTATGAGAAATCGCTCCTGTCAAACCAATCTAATCAGTTTTTATGAAGAGGTAAGCTATAGGCTGGACCACGGTGAGTCATTGGACGTGGTATATCTCGATTTTTCCAAAGCGTTTGATACCGTGCCGCACAAGAGGTTGGTACACAAAATGAGAATGCTTGGTCTGGGGGAAATTGTGTGTAAATGGGTTAGTAACTGGCTTAGTGATAGAAAGCAGAGGGTGGTTATAAATGGTATAGTCTCTAACTGGGTCGCTGTGACCAGTGGGGTACCGCAGGGGTCAGTATTGGGACCTGTTCTCTTCAACATATTCATTAATGATCTGGTAGAAGGTTTACACAGTAAAATATCGATATTTGCAGATGATACAAAACTATGTAAAGCAGTTAATACAAGAGAAGATAGTATTCTGCTACAGATGGATCTGGATAAGTTGGAAACTTGGGCTGAAAGGTGGCAGATGAGGTTTAACAATGATAAATGTAAGGTTATACACATGGGAAGAAGGAATCAATGTCACCATTACACACTGAATGGGAAACCACTGGGTAAATCTGACAGGCAGAAGGACTTGGGGATCCTAGTTAATGATAAACTTACCTGGAGCAGCCAGTGCCAGGCAGCAGCTGCCAAGGCAAACAGGATCATGGGGTGCATTAAAAGAGGTCTGGATACACATGATGAGAGCATTATACTGCCTCTGTACAAATCCCTAGTTAGACCGCACATGGAGTACTGTGTCCAGTTTTGGGCACCGGTGCTCAGGAAGGATATAATGGAACTAGAGAGAGTACAAAGGAGGGCAACAAAATTAATAAAGGGGATGGGAGAACTACAATACCCAGATAGATTAGCGAAATTAGGATTATTTAGTCTACAAAAAAGACGACTGAGGGGCGATCTAATAACCATGTATAAGTATATAAGGGGACAATACAAATATCTCGCTGAGGATCTGTTTATACCAAGGAAGGTGACGGGCACAAGGGGGCATTCTTTGCGTCTGGAGGAGAGAAGGTTTTTCCACCAACATAGAAGAGGATTCTTTACTGTTAGGGCAGTGAGAATCTGGAATTGCTTGCCTGAGGAGGTGGTGATGGCGAACTCAGTCGAGGGGTTCAAGAGAGGCCTCGATGTCTTCCTGGAGCAGAACAATATTGTATCATACAATTAGGTTCTGTAGAAGGACGTAGATCTGGGTATTTATTATGATGGAATATAGGTTGAACTGGATGGACAAATGTCTTTTTTCGGCCTTACTAACTATGTTACTATGTTACTATGTTACATGATGTGTGAATAGGGAAAGTGCAGTATGTCAATTAGGACACTAGATGGGGATACTTTAGTACTATAGTTTTTAAAGGAACAGTAACCGTTATAATAGGAGAGGCCACTGTGGGTAAGCCAGGAGCATTTCCTGAAGGTAGTGAATAGGGCCAGGGAGCCCGGACAGTCCGGTAGGGCTTAGAACCCGGGACAACATAGTGATCATGCAATGTTCACAAGATAAGAGCCCAGCCGTCCAGAGCCTGGTTACTGGAGATTACAGCAGCACATGAATGCAGGTGGCTCTAACATGTGTCAGCTTACTACGTGGGCAGAAGCCCTTATATCTGGTGTGAAACCGACAGGGGAACCCCTAAGAGTACTGAAGCTGGACATGGAGTAAGCTGTGGTCCCAAACCAGACGGCACGGGCAGGGAACGTGCCGAAGGACTTGAGGGAGAGCACAGGGAAAAAGAAGGATATCAGCTGTGTAGAACCCTATGTCGATGCTGTAATGGATTTGGACGTGCTGAGGAAAGAAACCAGAAAAGTTGTCTGTTTTAAGTTGAACTTGGACTTTGTCTCTTTATGCGTAACAGCGCCAGCAGCAGAACTTCAGCAGCCCCAATGGGACCCTGACAGTGCAGAGGGGGAAGCAGAAGGTATGCCAAAAAGAGGGCATTGTATTTATGTGATGGGGAACCAGGACGCGAATGAGCAATATATATCAGCCACGACTACGGCCCTGGCTCCTCTCACAAGTGCACCACATAGCCGCCAACATTAGGACACCTCAACTGTTGTGTAAACAGGACACACTGAACTGAAAAGATGGTGAGCTGGAGGTAAGAAGGTGTAAGGGAGCATGGTGAGCAGAGGAGCTGCTACTGACATCATAGCTTTGAATAGGGAGTTGCTGGGAGTGAGCAGCTGCTGTAGGAGCCTTCATCCTGGAAGCTTAGGCATCAGTAGAGCAGTAGATGCTGATGTACAACTGTCCCCAGCAGTAAAAAAAAACCCAAAAAACAAATAGTGTTTACTGCTGATCAGCACCAGCACTGTATAACGGTTCTTATCTCATCTAGGGACCAGTCATTTGTCTCCAGTGGACTGTGGCTGTTTCGTGTGCGGGACCCTCCTGGTGAGTTTTTCTGACTGCTAGTTGGTGTCAGTGAGGAGACCCTGTATAAGGGTCCACACTCCCTAATATATAGAGACTCCACAATGTTCAAGAGAATTACTTCCTAGTGTGTCCATATCACTAGTAACATAGATTCTATGTATGGTGACCCAGTAAGATGAAGGTTTAGAAAGATGGTGCAACAGTTATTGGATTGGGATTGAAAGAAAGGAGAAAGGGAAATGTGACAGTCCAACTAATAAACAATCAAAAAGTAAATGATAGAATAATTTGCATGCAAAAACTGGTTGGTGTATTTTTGCATATTTACACACTCACACACACTTGTGAATGCAGACATGTATGGCATTTGAAATTCACATATTTCCATTTTTTTTGCAGACATTTTGTTTGCATATGATGAGGTTTGTCTGATTCCCTTTTTAACCTTCGTCAGGCTGCATAATTTTACAACGTTAACAGGCTGCAGAGGTACAATTGTACCTTCATATGTATTTTATTGAAATTTGGCCAATATATTCTGGACCAAAACTGCAGAGATGTCACGAAATTTCAGCCCTCTACGGCTTTTCGGAAAAAAAAAAGTTATTGCAATTTTAAAACGGAATAGTTACAATTGTACCTACTCAGCCGGACGAAGGTTAATGCAAAGTGTAACATTTGCGGCAAATTTGTATGCAGATACAACACATTGCTTATACTCTATAGTTTCAGGTAAAAAATCTGGAATTATTCTAGACGCTTCCTCACTGCTGGAAAAGTCCAATATCTAGCAGAGGATACTGCTCGGTGCCGCTCCATACCGCGGGCAGAATCAGAACCTGGCACGTATGCAGACAGGTATATATTTATCTGAAACGCTTTTGGATTTCAGAGGAAATATACTTTAGGCCGGTTTCACACGTCCTGATATTTCCAGTACCGGAAAAAACGGTATCGGAGATATCCGTGTCCATGTGTCCGTTTGTCACATCCGTGTGGCATCCGTGTGCTATCCGTGCGGCATCCGTGTGCTATCCGTGCTTCCGTGTGGCATCCGTGTGCTGTCCGTGTGCTATCCGTGTGTCCGTGTGTACCATCCGTGTGGCATCCATGTGCTGTCCGTGTGTCCGTGTATGGAAACAATTTGTTTCAATTTTATTTCTATGACTTTAAAAACGCACAAGGTTGGCACACGGATGCCATTGACTTTATGGGTTCGTGTAATCTGTGCTGTCGCTCAAAAACGGACATGTCTGCATGTTTTGCACACGGACACATGGTCCGTGAAAATATGCTGACATGTGCATAGACCCATTCATTTGAATGGATATACGTGTGTCAGTGTCTCCGCTACGTGAGAAAACTGTCACCACACGTACTGGAGACACTGACGTGTGAAACCGGCCTTAAAGAGTCAGCTTCTCCCAGCTCTAGGTGATTAAGAGGACACTGCCAATATAATCACAAGTGAGAGATCGGTCAATCTCCTCGATCAGTGTCTGGATTTGCATCAAACTGGTCTCCTGTCCAGCAGTGGTGTATGCCCAGATCTTCAAAATATATCATCTCTGGAACACCTGAACATTTTAGAGAAAAATATACCTGCTGCAGTCATGCTGCTACACTGTGATTCAGGCTGCCTGCGCTTTGGGCTGCGTGAATCAGATGACAGGTTCTATTTAATCCCTTTACCACTTTGGCTTTTCCATTTTAGTGTTTGTTTTTTTTCTCCCCCTCTTCCCACAATTGATATTATCATATAGTGTACTTGAAAACGGGAAAAAAATTCCAAGTGTAGTGAAATTGCAAAAGAAATGTAATTCCACAAACTTTTTTTTACAATGTTTACTAAATGCTAAAACTAATCTGCCATCAGGGCCGGACTGGCCATCTGGCAATTCTGGCAAATACCAGAAGGGCCTGTCTGGTCATGGGTCACCTTGTCTGCTACGTTGTTAAGAGAATCCGTGTTCTCAGGACACCCATACTGTTAAGAATTGTGATGGAGCACAAAGTTGCTGACTCCGTCACTTACCCCAGCAGGCCACAGGTATTTGAAATATTGGTCTTGTAGTAAACCTTGCTTTCCTCCATCCAGGGTAATATTAGTAATATATCCCCATCTGGTGCTTTGAAACGGGGACAACATGGGCCTGTGTGATTTCAAATGACAGGACTGAATTTCAGCCCCAGTCCCTACCTGTCTGCCAGTATCATTTTCCAGGTTATTACGAGTTTACAGATACCAAACATGTATAGATTCCTTTTTATTTAAGTGGTAAAAAAAAATCCAAGGTTTGTTAAAAAATGTTTAAAAAATGGGCCATTTTCTGAGACCTGTAGCGTCTCTATTTTTCAGGATCTGGGGCCGGGTGAGGGCTTATTTTTGCATGTTGAGCTGCCATTTATATTGATACCATTTTAAGATAGATCTGATGTTTTGATCGGCCATTATTGCATTTTATTGTAATGTTGCAGTGACCAAAAGAACGTAATTCTGGTGTTTTGATTTTTTTCTTGTTACGCCATTGACCGATCAGATCAATATTTATATTTTGATTGGGCGTTTCTGAACATGGCGATACCAAATATGTGTATTTTTTATTGTTTTATTTTGAATAGGGCAAAAGGGGGTGATTCGAACTTTTATATTTTCACTTTTTAAATATTTTTAAAAACATATTTTTTTAACTTTTTACATGATTCAATAGTCTCTATAGGAGACTTGAAGCTGCGTTTGTCTGATCGCTTGTGCAAAAATGCTCATCTGCTTTGAGCGCCGGCCATGGGTGAATCACGATTCCATCTTTGGCTGTTAGGTGCTCATGCCAGCTGATAAGATCAGCTGTCATGTGCTGGAAAAGGTGCAGGCTCAGCCCCGGTGCATGCACCAAAGAGGGGGAGGCGACCTATGATGTACCTATACGTCATAGATCATAAAGGGATTAAAAGAGTATAAAGGAATGTTGAAGATCATTCCTAGTTGGAAACTCATCTTGTGTGTGACGCCGGTAACTCGAGTGCCCTCTCAGCGCCATCCTACTCACTGTAGTCACAGTTCTACTTCACCACGTATCAGGCCGTCTTCCTGAGTTTGTCTCTTGCAGCACTCCCCAGTAAGGCTGCATTTTTCTCCCATCTCCACCTGGCTATAGGGAGGCGTGGTGTTATGAACTGGTGGTTTAGGAGCAACATGGGACGAGCTCTGAAGGAGGTGGTACCTGTACTGACCGCAGTCCCTAAGCTCAACACAACACTAGAAGTAGCCATGGGATGCTCCTGTCACTCCCTAGGCACCTCGTCACAGCCTGAGAACTAACTACCCCTAAAGATAGAAACAGGAAAACTATCTTGCCTCAGAGAAAATCCCCAAAGGATAGATAGCCCCCCACAAGTAATGACTGTGAGTGGAGAGGAAAAAGACATACACAGAATGAAACCAGGATGTAGCACGGGAGGCCAGTCTAGCTAGATAGATAGGACAGGATAGAATATTGTGCGGTCAGTATTAAAAACTACAAAAATCCACACAGAGTTTACAAAAATCTCCACACCTGACTAAAGGTGTGGAGGGTAAATCTGCTTCCCAGAGCTTCCAGCTTAACTGAATTAATCCATACTGACAAGCTGGACAAAACATAGAATGCACAAAACGAATAAGTCCACAACATGTGGACAGAAACGATCTTTGCTGAACTGGTCAGGATATCAGGGAAATCCAAGAGAGCATGGACCCGTAGAAGCGCCGTAGCGCGAAACGGCCGTCGTCCGGTCTCTCCTCACTCCCGCTCCCTCACAGATCACTGCGTATGCCGGTTCATACTATGTATAGTATGTTTTGCTGAATAAAGAGCACACTTGGAAGAAGCGCAAGGGTGAGTGCTGCATAATTTTTCTTCTCATTCCACTTAAAACCACCGGAGGGAGCCCAAGAGCAGAACTCACAAAAGTGCCACTTACAACCACCGGAGGGAGCCGAAGAGCGGAATTCACAACAGAACCCCCCCCCCCTTGAGGAGGGGTCACCAAACCCTCACCAGAGCCCCCAGGCCGATCAGGACGAGCCAAGTGAAAAGCACGAACCAAATCGGCGGCATGGACATTGGAGGCAACAACCCAAGAATTATCCTCCTGGCCATAACCCTTTCACTTGACAAGATACTGAAGCCTCCGCCTTGAAAAACGAGAATCCAAAATTTTCTCAACCTCATATTCCAACTCTCCCTCAACCAACACCAGGGGCAGGAGGATCAACCGAGGGAATAACGGGCACCACATATCTTCGCAACAAAGATCTATGGAAAACATTATGAATGGCAAAAAAGGCTGGAAGAGCCAAATGAAAAGACACCGGATTGATAATTTCAGAAATCTTATAAGGACCAATAAACCGAGGCTTAAACTTAGGGGAAGAAACCTTCATAGGAACGTGATGAGAAGACAACCAAACCAAATCCCCCACACGAAGCCGGGGACCAACACACCGACAACGGTTAGCAAAACGTTGAGCCTTTTCCTGAGACAACGTCAAATTGTCCACTACATGAGTCCAAATCTGCTGCAGCCTGTCCACCACAGAATCCACACCAGGACAATCAGAAGGCTCAACCTGCCCCGAAGAAAAACGAGGATGAAAACCAAAATTACAAAAGAAAGGTAAAACCAAAGTAGCAGAACTAGCCCTATTATTTAGGGCAAACTCGGCCAACGGCAAGAAAGCCACCCAATCATCCTGATCAGCAGACACAAAGCATCTCAAATAGGTTTCCAAGGTCTGATTAGTTCGCTCAGTTTGGCCATTAGTCTGAGGATGAAACGCCGAAGAAAAAGACAAATCAATGCCCATCCTAGCACAAAAGGCCCGCCAAAACCTAGAGACAAACTGAGAACCTCTGTCAGACACAATATTCTCTGGAATGCCATGCAAACGAACCACATGCTGAAAAAACAATGGAACCAAATCTGAGGAGGAAGGCAACTTAGGCAAAGGTACCAGATGGACCATTTTAGAGAACCGGTAACAAACAACCCAGATAACAGACATCTTCTGGGAAACAGGAAGAACCGAAATAAAATCCATGGAAATATGCGTCCAGGGCTTCTCAGGGACCGGCAAAGGCAAAAGCAACCCACTAGCGCGGGAACAGCAAGGCTTGGCCCGGGTGCAAGTCCCACAGGACTGCACAAAAGCACGCACATCGCGCGACAAAGAAGGCCACCAAAGGGACCTAGCAACCAAATCTCTGGTACCAAAAATCCCAGGAAGACCAGCCAACACTGAACAATGAACCTCAGAAATTACCTTACTTGTCCATCTATCAGGAACAAACAGCTTCCCCACTGGACAGCGGTCAGGCTTATCAGCCTGAAATTCCCGAAGTACCCGCCGCAAATCAGGGGAGATGGCAGAAAGAATCACCCCTTCCTTAAGAATGCCAACCGGCTCAAGGACTCCAGGAGAATCAGGCAAAAAACTCCTAGAGAGGGCATCAGCCTTAACATTCTTAGATCCCGGAAGATACGAGACCACAAAATCAAAACGGGAGAAAAACAGGGACCATCGAGCCTGTCTAGGATTCAGCCGCTTGGCCGACTCGAGGTAAATCAGATTCTTGTGATCAGTCAAGACCACAACGCGGTGCTTAGCTTCCTCAAGCCAATGTCGCCACTCCTCAAATGCCAACTTCATAGCCAACAACTCCCGATTGCCGACATCATAATTGCGTTCCGCAGGCGAAAACTTTCTGGAAAAAAAGCACATGGTTTCATCAAAGAACCATCAGAATCCCTCTGAGACAAAACGGCCCCTGCCCCAATCTCAGAAGCGTCAACCTCAACCTGAAAAGGAAGAGAAACATCCGGCTGACGCAACAGAGGGGCAGAAGTAAATCGGCGTTTAAGCTCCCAAAAGGCCTCAACAGCCGCAGAGGACCAATTCATCACATCAGCGCCTTTCTTCGTCAAATCAGTAAGGGGCTTAACCACACTGGATAAGTTGGCAATGAAACGGTGATAGAAATTAGCAAAGCCCAAAAATTTTTGAAGGCTCTTCACAGATGTGGGTTGAATCCAGTCATGAATAGCTTGGACCTTAACAGGATCCATTTCCATAGACGAGGGAGAAAAAATAAAACCCAAAAAAGAGACCTTCTGAACTCCGAATAGGCACTTAGACCCCTTCACAAATAAAGCATTATCACGAAGGATCTGGAACACCATCCTGACCTGCTTCACATGAGACTCCCAATCATCGGAAAAAATCAAAATATCATCCAAATATATAACCATGAATTTATCAAGATAATTGCGGAAAATATCATGCATGAAAGATTGGAACACAGATGGAGCATTAGAGAGCCCGAATGGCATCACGAGGTATTCAAAATGGCCTTCGGGCGTATTAAATGCAGTTTTCCATTCGTCACCCTGTTTAATACGAACAAGATTATATGCCCCTCGGAGGTCAAGCTTAGTAAACCAACTAGCCCCCTTAATCTGAGCAAACAAATCAGAAAGCAAAGGCAAGGAGTATTGGAATTTGACCGTGATCTTATTAAGAAGACGATAATCTATACAGGGTCTCAAGGAGCCATCCTTCTTAGCAACAAAAAAGAAACCCGCTCCCAATGGTGACGAAGACGGCCGAATATGCCCCTTCTCCAAAGATTCCTTAACATAACTCCGCATGGCGGCATGCTCTGGCACAGACAGATTGAAAAGTCGGCCCTTAGGGAACTTACAACCTGGAATCAAGTTAATAGCACAATCACAGTCCCTATGTGGAGGAAGGGAACTGGACTTGGGCTCATCAAATACATCCTGGAAATCCGACAAAAACTCAGGGACCTCAGAAGAGGGGGAAGAGGAAATTGACATCAAAGGAACGTCACTATGTACCCCTTGACAACCCCAACTAGTCACAGACATAGTTTTCCAATCCAGCACCGGATTATGTTCCTGTAACCATGGAAAACCCAGTACAACAACATCATGCAGGTTATGCAACACCAGAAAACGGCAATCTTCCTGATGTGCTGGAGCCATGTACATGGTCATCTGCGTCCAGTACTGAGGTTTATCTTTGGCCAATGGTGTAGCATCAATGCCCCTCAAAGGAATAGGGCTCTGCAAAGGCTGCAAGGAAAAACCACAGCACCTGGCGAATTCTAAGTCCATTAAATTCAGGGCAGCGCCTGAATCCACAAATGCCATGAGAGAAAAGGACAACAATGAGCAAATCAGGGTCACAGATAAAAGAAATTTAGGCTGTACAGTACTGATGGTAACAGACCTAGCGACCCTCCTAGTACGCTTAGGGCAATTAGAAATAACATGAGCAGAATCACCACAGTAAAAACACAGCCTATTCTGACCTCTGAATTCCTGCCGTTCTGTTCTAGTCAAAATCCTATCACACTGCATAGGCTCAGGACTCCGCTCAGAGGACAATGCCATATGGTGCACAGCTTTGCGCTCGCGCAGACGCCGATCAATCTGAATGGCTAGAGACATAGATTCGCTCAAACCAGCAGGCGTAGGGAAGCCCACCATAACATCTTTAAGGGCTTCAGAAAGACCTTTTCTGAAAATAGCAGCCAGGGCATCCTCATTCCATTTAGTGAGCACAGACCATTTCCTAAATTTCTGGCAGTATAATTCTGCCGCTTCCTGACCTTGACACAGGGCCAACAGGGTTTTTTCTGCATGATCCACAGAATTAGGTTCGTCATACAATAATCCGAGCGCTTGAAAAAATGCGTCTACATTCAGCAATGCCGGATCCTCTGATTCAAGGGAGAATGCCCAGTCCTGAGGGTCACCACGCAGCAAGGATATGATGATTTTAACTTGCTGAATGGGATCACCAGAAGAACGGGGTTTCAAAGCAAAAAACAATTTGCAGTTATTTTTAAAGTTCAAAAACTTGGATCTGTCCCCAAAAAACAAATCAGGAGTAGGAATTTTAGGCTCCAAAGCCGGAGTCTGGACAACATAATCTTGGATACTCTGTACTCTTGCAGCAAGTTGATCCACACGAGAAAACAAACCCTGAACATCCATGCCAGAGCATAAATCCTGAACCACCCAGAGATCAAGAGGAAAAAAAAGACAAAACAGAGCACAGAAAAAAAAAAATGGTTCAGAATTTTTTTTTCCTTCTTTTGAGATGCATTTAATTCATTTGTGGCCACTTGTACTGTTATGAACTGGTGGTTTAGGAGCAACATGGGATGAGCTCTGAAGGAGGTGGTACCTGTACTGACCGCAGTCCCTAAGCTCAACACAACACTAGAAGTAGCCGTGGGATGCTCCTGTCACTCCCTAGACACCTCATCACAGCCTGAGAACTAACTACCCCTAAATATAGAAACAGGAAAACTATCTTGCCTCAGAGAAAATCCCCAAAGGATAGATAGCCCCCCACAAGTAATGACTGTGAGTGGAGAGGGAAAAGACATACACAGAATGAAACCAGGATGTAGCACAGGAGGCCAGTCTAGCTAGATAGATAGGACAGGAGAGAATACTGTGCGGTCAGTATTAAAAACTACAAAAATCCACACAGAGTTTACAAAAATCTCCACACCTGACTAAAGGTGTGGAGGGTAAATCTGCTTCCCAGAGCTTCCAGCTTAACTGAATTAATCCATACTGACAAGCTGGACAAAACATAGAATGCACAGAACGAATAAGTCCACAACATGTGGACAGAAACGAGCAAAGCAAGGACTTATCTTTGCTGAACTGGTCAGGATATCAGGGAAATCCAAGAGAGATGTGAATCCAACCAGGAACCATTGACAAGTGGCACTGGCTGAAGGGAAGAGCCAGGCATAAATAGCCGAGCAGAAAGACAATCAGTGGAAGCAGCTGCAGACTGCTAAATCCAAGAAGCAGCCATTCCACTTAAAACCACCGGAGGGAGCCCAAGAGCAGAACTCACAAAAGTGCCACTTACAACCACCGGAGGGAACCCAAGAGCGGAATTCACAACAGCGTGGCCAGTCTCTGCAGGAATTTAACCCTGTTGTGTCCTGTAGAGATTAGCTTCCCTAGCCCATCAGCTGCTAATAGGGTATATATTAGCTGCCCGGGTATTTATTAGGCAGCACCTCCTTCCACTTGTTGCCTAAGCTTTGGTTCTAGTCAGTATTCTGTTCTAGCTTCCAGTCAAGGTTTGTTCCTCTTTAGTCTCCTGTTACCAACTCAGCTTATCCACCTGTTCCGTCTGATCTCTCTGCTCCTGATCTCGGCTTTGTGTCCTCAACCAGTGCTGCCTGCCCCAACCTTGCACTGTCTGACTACGTTTCAGCCTGTTCCCTCTGTACTACGCATACCTGCCTTGATCCGTTGGTCAGCTGGTCAGCTGCTACAGGTCCGGGCACTGCCCTGGAGTAGCAACTGGTGGCTATCCTGCGAGCCAAGCCTATCCCCAACATCAGAGGCTCTAGCAAAGACCAGATAGCAACGTAGTCACACCACTCCAGGGTAACCCGGGCAGTGGCGTAGTGGGTCCATACCCATAGCTGTCATATTTTGTTGTTTGTATCGGCATTATATGATGGAGAATTTACTTTTATAGGAGATGATAGTTAGATAAAATGCTTGCTAATATGCTCGTACTGTTACCTATAAAAGCCTATAAAATAAGTGCTTAAAGTTGTAATCCTGTCAAAACTAATCAAGACTTTTGAGAAACATAACTACAGGATTAGTGTTTGTCGAATTACCAAACATACCTTCAGGTATATTGCAAGGGGAGATTCCATGGAAGGTCATGTTACAAAGAATACAAAATGCATATTGGCAGACTGAGCAAATGCCCATTGTACCCTCTGGTTCCACCATGACTGGTGTCTGACAGCTCAGACGTGGGCAGTAAACAACATCGGCCATTAAATCCAAGCTTGACTGCAAGAGGAGGTGATCAAAGCGGCTAAAGAGCTGTTCCCCTACCAAACGCTTTACCTGAAAGTAAACAAGTACATAAACCATTTACTATCCATACTGAAATATGCAATCCAGAACATAAGATGTCTCACAATATTATCACTATTAATTTGTAAAGTATTTTTTGCATTGTGAAAATAAAAACCTAACAGTTTATAATACAAAATGTAATACATATATAAAATACACATTCAGCAAGTAAACCCAGAATTTCAGAATGTTCTTAAACAAACCATATATGATAGCAATATAAAGTAAGTCAAATGTGTCTAGTAAAATAGAAAGAAAAAACATACCACTTGTAGATTCAAACTATGACCAACGATATCGTTGCTTTTTGTGACGTAGCAACGATATCGTTAAGGAAATCGTTATGTGTGACAGCGACCAACGATCAGGCCCCTGCTGGGAGATCGTTGGTCGCTGAACAAAGTCCAGAACTTTATTTCGTTGCTGGATCTCCCGTGGACATCGCTGGATCGGCGTGTGTGACACCGATCCAGCGATGTCTTCACTGGTAACCAGGGTAATCATCGGGTAACTAAGCGCAGGGCCGCGCTTAGTAACCCGATGTTTACCTTGGTTACCAGCGTAAAAGTAAAAAAAAAAAAACACTACATACTTACCTACCGCTGTCTGTCCCCGGCGCTCAGCTTCTCTGCACTCCTCCTGTACTGGCTGTGAGCACAGCTGCCGGAAAGCAGAGCGGTGACGTCACCGCTCTGCTTTCCGGCTGACCGACGCTCACAGCCAGTGCAGGAGGAGTGCAGAGAAGCTGAGTGCCGGGGACAGACAGCGGTAGGTAAGTATGTAGTGTTTGTTTTTTTTTATTTTTACGCTGGTAACCAAGGTAAACATCAGGTTACTAAGCGCGGCCCTGCGCTTAGTTACCCGATGTTTACCCTGGTTACCCGGGGACTTTGGGATCGTTGGTCGCTGGAGAGCGGTCTGTGTGACAGCTCTCCAGCGACCAAACAGCGACGCTGGAGCGATCCGGATCGTTGTCGGTATCGCTGCAGCGTCACTTAATGTGAAGGGGCCTTAAGTCAGTAATAGTGACTGTACATAGGGTGTGTTAAGCTTTGTTTATTGATGTGTGCTTATATGCTAATAGTACTACTTAATCCCATCACCATTGTTTACCTTATCTTGATGTTGGACTGAAGGACCCTGGGTAATTCTAAAAACAGATTACATGCCTTGGGTATAAAAAGACTCAGAGATCACATCCTGGGAGACGGAAGTAACACAGAGCTACCAGCCAGACATTCTGCAAACCACCCAACAGAGAAGAGAAAGGACTGCAGCCAATTCATTATGGCACCATCACGAGGGACACTGATCTATGATTCTATAGGAAACAACCTACGGGTTTTCGGCTCCGGTTGGAAGGACACAGATCTGATCCAGTGACCATCTCTGAACCATGGATATGTTTAGAGAAAGCCAGGTTTGGGACCCGCTGGTCGCCTGGTTCCATGGAGATGGTCAGATAAGCCAGGTGATGACTCTCGTGTCAACTGGCTTTGAACCTTGTATAGACTCTATGGACAGTTCTTGGTCATCTCACTATGCTTGTCGTTACCTCTTCTCTGTGCGTGCATCCACAGATGAAGTAGCGACCCTGGGAGCTCTGACATCATGTCATACTGGAAATACGTGGAGACGCAGTGATCTTTTATATGCGCCCATGTAATCAAGCAATTCCAGCCATGTTGGGATTGTTCTGTTTGCTATTGTGTGCTGTGGTTCAATAAAGTATTTCCACACTGTTTTACCTTAACCCTGTGTTGTCTGTTTAGTGTATTGCCCACTGGGAGATAGAGCGGGCATTCAGTGGTATGAGCCGTGGTCCATGCAGTCTTGCTAAAGACAGCCGGGCCAGCGGATGAGAGCACCCACTGACCCCGTTTCTCCAGACACCTGGATAAGGGGACTCTGGATTTGCCTTCAGACCGGTCGGACTCTGCCTACCTTGTGGTCCCTACCCTGGACTGTGGATGCTGAAGCCTTCAGTAAAGGTAAAGAGACTGCAACCTTGTGTCCTCGTTATTCACTGCGCCTTAAATCATCCACCATCCACCATTTACACTCTGGGAAGCCCTGGGGACATACGGTACTTCATCTGTGGGAAGGTATACCATCTAGCTGCCACAACATCACCCCAGCGGACCCCTAAGCAGCGTCGGTCACCCTGACCGAATACCACAGGTGGCGTCACGAACATTATCCCTTTAAAGACCTTTCCCCATCTTATCAATGGACCTCCCGAGGGCCACGGACCGGGTCTGCCACCGTGACATCCCCGAAGAGAACCGAAGGGCCCGGTACCGAGTAATCCCCTAGCCCTTGGGGGCGCCGCACTAAAGAGGACATATCACTTGCTAAAAAAAAAAAATTGAGTTAAATACCTTGGAAAAATCCCTGCGCTCCCCTGAATGTATTACCTTTGTCGATTTTCCACTGTGTCACTGCACCCAATTTGTTGCCTTAGGAGCACAAAATGTAAAATCTCCCCTTTAGGCCAGGATCACACACAGCGAGATATGGCCGAGTCTCGCAGGTTAAAACCAAGCTCTGGCACCGGCACTCCGGAGCGGAGCATGCGGCACATGGCAATACATGGAGCTGCACGCTCTGCTCCGGAGTGCCGGCGCCAGAGCTTGTTTTTAACCTGCGAGACTCGGCCGTATCTCACTGTAGTGTGACTCTGGCCTTACAGTTCAACTGGGCATTTCTTTACAGTGTTCTTAGGGAGTGTGGACCTTCACCCCTCCCAGACACTGCCAATCACAGTTCCACATATCTCATTTAGCAGTCTCAGATGCTGCTGAGTTGTGATTGACAGCATCTGGGAGGGAAGAGTGAGAGCGCTCATTCCTAGAGAAAAAACGCCCAGAAATAGCCTCTTGCATTATTAGCAGAGATTTCACATGCTGCTCTCCTAAGACAACATATTTGAATATGTCTGCAATGGAATAACTATGAAAGATTGCACACTTCACAAGCAAAGAGAATATATATAGATATATATATACCATATAAATGTATAATAGTATATACTACAATGCTTGCTGTGGAGAGAATGGCAGACCATTTGGTAAATACAAGAAGCAAAGGAGAAGAAAACACCGAACTACAGGGTCAAAGAGTAAATAAACAATAGAGAAAATATGTAGTACAAAAATAGTTTATTAATGATAAGAACAACCAAAGGAAAGAGAAATTGGCAAAACGGTGCTGGTCACACACAGTGTGTTTCTGCCCATGCAAACCCAATCAAGAGATAAAATAATGGACAACTGGACGGAAGGAATCAACTGCCATCTTGCAGCCGGGGGTCTCCATGGATACCATCAGAACAACGTGATCGCATCGCGTTTACCTGATGGAAGCGCGTAGGGAACTGATTCCCTGCACGATACTCCTTTATGACACTGTCACTACTGACAGCGGCATCAGAGGGGTTAAAAGCCCGCGATCGGTTTTAGCACTGATCGTGGGCGTTGCTGTGTGAGAGCTGACACCCACACGCAATCGCCACGGTGCTCAGCGTGAGGCTGTGCGATCGCCCTGCCATACATAACTGATGTTTGTGGGAGCGCAGCTCCTGCAGAGCAGTATATTTTTGGTGCATGCTGGGAAGGGGTTAAAATGGGTAGAAAGGTGGGGGGAGAGCAGTGGGGCTAAATTTTGACAGCTTTAGCTATGTTCCCATGATGAGCATTTGGTGAGTTTTTCATGTTGCAGATTTTTGCATCTAGTAAGTAAGGTTACTTTTTTTGTTACGTTCTTTATCATATTTTTGACGCTGAGGTTTTTTCAGAATATTTTCCCACGCTCGAGTTCATATGAGGACATCCAGCAGAGGGCGCAACACCGCAACTCGAGGTAACTACAGGTCATTCACCTACATTCCATTCATTTGCTGGGTTTTTACAGGCAGGGGCGGCTGCATTAGCAGGCTTCTGCTTGTAAAATTAGTTAACCCTTTCAGATGGATTTACAGCGTGGGACGAGACTGATCTTCGGAAGGTATGGAATATTGTTGTTTGTTTTGTTTACATTTGTTCCAGGTGACAAGAGTCTTCAGGTGGATTATCAGTATAATAAAATATTACAACAACCTGTGTATTTATTTCATTAAAATACTTTGTAATAAAGTGTGTGTGTTTTATTAACCATTTCATACTATTGGATTAATAATGGATAGGTGTCATAATTGACGCCTCTCCATTATTAATCTGGCTTAATGTCACCTTACAATAGCAATGTGACATTAACACTTCATTACCCCATATCCCACCGCTACAAGGGAATGGGAAGAGAGTGGCCAAGTGCCAGAATAGGCGCATCTTCCAGATTTGCCTTTTCTGGGGTGGCTGGGGGCAGATGTTTTTAGCCAGGGGGGGCAATAACCATGGACCCTCTCCAGGCTATTAATATCTGCCCTCAGTCACTGGCTTTACCACTCTGGCGGAGAAAATTGTGCGGGAGCCCACGCCAATTTTTCAGCGATTTAACCCTTTAATTTAATAGCTAGAGCGCCCAAATTTTGCACATACACACTGCTAACATTAGTAGTGTGGAATATGCAAAAAAAGGGATATGAGATGGTTTACTGTATGTAAACCATGTCTCATATGTCGGGTTTGAGACGGAGATAGGAAAAGCCAGCAATTGAATTACTGGCTTTTAAGCTATCCAGCGCTGTATGATATATATATTATATATATATATATATATTTACGATTTTTTGAGCCCATGGATCCATTGTATGTCCGTATGTCGGTTTTGCAAGCCTGCGAGAAAATCTCGCAGTACGGATGCTATTCGGATTACATACGGAGGATGCCATGCGCAAAATACACTGACACACCCTGCCTATGGATGACATACAGATGACTATTTTGGGGACTTTTCTGCGTATTACGGTCGTAAATAACGGACCGTATTTTTATATGCGGAGTGTGAGGCCGGTCTAAGACTGTAAAGGTACCTTCACACTCAGCAACGCTGCAGCGATACCGACAACGATGTCGATCGCTGCAGCGTCGCTGTTTGGTCGCTGGAGAGCTGTCACACAGACCGCTCTACAGCGACCAACGGTCCCGAGGTCCCCGGGTGACCAGGGTAAACATCGGGTTACTAAGCGCAGGGCAACGCTTAGTAACCCGGTGTTTACCCTGGTTACCAGCGTAAAAGTAAAAAAAACAAACACTACATACTTACCTACCGCTGTCTGTCCCCGGCGCTCTGCTTCTCTGCACTCCACTGGCTGTGAGCACAGCGGCCGGAAAGCAGAGCGGTGACGTCACCGCTCTGCTTTCCGGCTGACCGACGCTCACAGCCAGTGCAGGAGGAGTGCAGAGAAGCACAGCGCCGGGGACAGACAGCGGTAGGTAAGTATGTAGTGTTTGTTTTTTTTACTTTTACGCTGGTAACCAGGGTAAACACCGGGTTACTAAGCGCGGCCCTGCGCTTAGTAACCCGATGTTTACCCTGGTTACCAGTGAAGACATCGCCGGATCGGTGTCACACACGCCGATCCAGCGATGTCTGCAGGGAGTCCAGCGACGAAATAAAGTTCTGGACTTTCCTCAGCGACCAACGATCTCCCAGCAGGGGCCTGATCGTTGGTCGCTGTCACACAGAACGATTTCCTTAACGATATCGTTGCTACGTCACAAAAAGCAACGATATCGTTAACGATATCGTTATGTGTGAAGGTACCTTAAGACACTGACAGCCAAAATGTGCACCATCAAAACCTCATTGTGGAAACTTAACCTAAGGCTACGTTATCTGCAGTGAAGCTATGCTAGGTATAAAATGCAAATCTTTTACTAAAACGCTCCAATTTTTAACTAATGAGCCTCACCGAGACCTCACTTACCTGAGCTGGTGTTGCAACAGATTTGCACTTTGGTTCAGGGCAGTTTAGTGCATGAACTTGTCCGTCCTTAATCTGTATTTCAAAGTAGTCTTTGAGACAGCAGTTACAGTACACATGCTGGCAGTCCTTAAAGTGGGTGCACTCACTGCCCAGCTTCTCCATAAAACAGATATTGCATAAGAACGGTTTGCTCTCAAAAACCTTCTTCTCCTGAGCTTCATTGAAGACCAAGATGCACTTGACCAGGGCAGACACTGACTGCACGTCCTGTATGGCCCGTTTATCAAATGATCCTCTTTCCAATAAGACCCCATCTGTAGGGGTCTTTTCAGGGGGTTCCATACGGTTCTGTAAGCCATTGCTAGACAGCTCAATTTCATATGGAGATTTTATGTTCAAGAAATCAAGAGTCTCTTCCTTCAGAAACTGAATCCATGGGAACAAGACAACACATCCACTGTTCTCCTCCCATAGATCATCTAAATGCTGACATAACAGAGTGAGCTGAAATAATAAAAATCAAAATTTGGATTAAAATAAGCATAATAAGTACAAATATAATATTAAATTAAGAATACTTGGGGCATGTACACTTATGTAGTTAACTCAATATGAATTTTCATTCTCATGGGTAAAAATAGGTATAGAAAGGCCTACCTCCTCAGTCTAGCTATGGCTGGCACAATGATACAGCTACCTGTATTCCTACATCCTATATGGTGCACCCTACACTAAAATGATAGTATGAGTAAATGTGTCCAATTGGGTTTGAGAGATTATTTTTTTAATTGAATACCAATGAAGCATTAAAGAATAAAAACTAAAGATGCCTGTCCTAGACTATTTATAATGGGACGCCAACGTTTGTGCCTAGTTGTACAGCTATCATCCCTATCCTTGTTTTATCATCATTGCTGCTGGTGGCGCACTGTTTCCAGACCTTGAAACATACTGGACTGACCTCAATTATTATATAAACTCCGCTAGCTCTAACCTTATTGATTTTTCTATAATGCACTGGAAATTTCTTTTGCTGGTCATCAAAGAAGTAAATTGTAAAGTCCCAGCAATGAGTTGCTATATGCAACAGGACAAGCCTCAGCATCTGGCAAACTGCAGATGCCAAGGTATGGAGACCTTCAGAAAACCATAAAAATATGGGTAAACATGTTCTTTGCTTATCGAGCAAAGGGTGCTATAGTCAATGGACTTATTTTGAGATTTTTACCCAAATGATTTCTGTATCCTTGGCTGGTAGATTCAAACCAATTTCTAATTGTGTTGTTTATATAAAACTTTAGAGAATGAAGTCTTCGCTACTTGGACTTCACTTACTCATTTAAATGCACAGTTTTAAGAGAAAGTGACCTTCAAGTGCAGTGGCACACAAACAGAAGGCCCCTGTGAAAGAACAGTAAATGGGTCCCTCTTTGTGTCTGTGACAAAACTTGCTTGTAGATTTGAAGGTGGTCATGGGCCCCCTTAACACTTGGGCCCTTGTGCAACTGCACACACTGCACCATTGATATGTCTGCCACTGCACAAGTGGATATACAAGTATCCTCATGATCTGTGTGAAGTCAATCCAATGTTGATACACTCCTCAACATTGAAAATTGCAAGACTCAGAAGGGAAATTTGTGGAATTATGGAAATCACAGAATCAATAGATATGTTAACGATATATGAAAAAGATTAAACAATGGAAACAAAATGTTCAAAATATCTTGATTTATTTAGTATCGAGTATGAGCACTACAAGGAGAAATACACACACTTATAAGCCTAGGCATTCTATCAATGAGGATATAGTGGCCTGCGAAATGTTATATTAGACTCAATGTAATTGTCAAATCATCAAGATCCGCAGCTGACAGCTCCTTTTGCAACTGCCAATCAATAACATCCCAAATGTGCTTGATGTGAGACAAGTCTGGATACCCTGCAGGCTAAGTTAACACAGGTTTCACAACCTGCTCACGGTAGCACTAGAAACATGCGGCCTGGCATTGTCATTGTGAGAAACAGTTCCTGGAACACTTTGGTGAAGTGGCTTTACCACTGGTTCTACAACCAATTCAATGTAACGTTGAGCTGTTAGTGTAGCTGGAATGAAGACTAAAGGGATGGAGGCTGGAATGGCGATCTATCCTCTACAGAGGTGAGTCCTGCTTTTGTTTTGAACAAAATGATTGCTCGTGAGAATCTGGAGACCATGTGGGCAATCCCATTAATAGGCCTTCACAAGTGAACATGAAAGCGCCTCAAGAGCCGTTTTTGTCAAAGCAACAATGTCAACCCACGTGTGCTCATGCTCGTGCACGTGTGCTCGTGCTACTGCAAGCAGTTTCTGGGACCTAAATGTGCTACCATAGTGTCACGAGTATGTCAGAAGCTAAAGACAGTCGCGCTGCATCTAGCTGCAGAAGATCTCTGTGTTGCCTTTGCAGACACCTTCTTAACCCTTCTGACTCTTTGACCAAGTGGCAATCTTTCTCCAGCTCTAATTGACACATCTGGACCAGGGTGTTAATAGACTCCCAGACTGCTGCTGGGAATCGCCGGTGATACTTCAATTTCCCCCTGTTGAAGCTTGGAGCTTTAGCAGTCAGCTATCTTCCTCTTTGGTGTTTGGAGGACATCTGTGTTACATCTCTGAGTCTACTCAAAATAAGAGTTCCCCTTGTTTGTCTATCCCATCTATCTTTAGTTGTAGTGGGATCAACTAGTGTTTATCCCGTCCTTCCCTTAAGCATATAACTAACATGTATATACATCTAGTGATTTTCATAAAACCATGAATTCTCTTCTTTGTAGTTGCAATTTTAATGTTGAGGAGTGTGTATAACTAGGATTATCTTCTAGTATCCTTGCCCACAATTGCACTATTTTATGCATTTAATGGATTCAAATTGAAGGAAGGAGTTAAGCTAAACTATTATTATTTCCATAATTTTCCCTTTTAACTTCTTTTTTTTGTCAAAACTCTCTAGTTTGGCAGTAATAGGTCACTTAGTATTTTTTTTTTCATGGCAAAATGGCACATAAAAAAGCAGCTGGTTTAGTAAAAAAGCAAAACCTCGTGTGGTGAGGCTTATGTAAAATTAAAAAAGTATTGCCTTCTACATGTATGAATGAACGAGCAAAAAAATCGTTTGAAGAAGTGCATAATAAAAATGTCATTGTGGGTATGCATGTGTTATATATTTTTTAAATTCATGGGTATGCGTTTGTACTATGTATATGTGTACACGTCATGTGCAAATGTGTAATGTACTAGCATGTGATGCACCGCCTGAGTCTGAATATTGTAAAAAACTCTTCTGACTGACAACGCAAAGAATATTGGGCGCTGCTGCCATTGTGTGCGCACGGCACAGTGGCAGGCACCAGTGCTCTGAATCCTGTGGTTGGGAGAGGGTGGTGATTTCCAAGAGCGGATCTATTATATCACTATGTAACAGAAGTGTGCGATTACTTATCCATTTATTAAATGATTATTTTATTGCTTTATTATAATAAGTTATGACATAATGGTGGAGGGGGTTAATCTGTGATTGTAAACTGGGGGTGAATGATTTCTTATTATGTTATTGGGAGATAGTAGGGCAGCACTACATAATTCAGCTGCATGTACACAAGTAATATGAGCCCCACATGTCAGCGGCTGATATCATCATTGTAGGGGTTCATGTAAAAAGGTTGTCTCCGGTAAATGTAAAGTTGCCAAGGGACTTGAATTTCTCAAAAATACCAAAGTCAGTGATACACATCTACTGGATTCAGCCGGCACTTGCAGTGATGCCATCACCATTCACCAGCCAGCAAATGAATTAATTCACCAGCAGATCTCATGTGATTTGAACAGCAGAAAAATATGTTTTGTGTGATCTAATAGAGAGTATATAACATTTTTTGGGCATATAAAAAGTTACAAATAATGGGGTATGCCATGTCTGTGTGACTATTTTTCTCCCAACAATCCGAGTTCTTTTTTTTTTTAAAGTGAATTTTGGATGTATTTCTTCTATAGAAACTCTGCTTACAAGAGGCCTAAGAGACCACCCCTTCATATAAACAGCCTGTTAGTATAATAAATGAAAAGTAACCTGTCTTGGTGAAAGCCACTTGCAGCTTAGTGTAAAGTTCGGGGGCGCAGTGGATGGGTAATCTGGGGGAAGTTCAAAGTTCAGCACAATGGGTGGCAGAAAGGACACAGCGTTTTCAAAGTTGTCCACAAGAGAGTTTGTTGCACTGTTGCCTGCAGAAAATATAAGAACAAAATAATTTTTAGCATTTAAATTATAGAATATATGACAGAATATTTCATTCATTTTCTTAAATATAATCTATATGGCTTATGCAAAACAAAGATGTATACTTATTTAGGTAACAAAACATCCTCTTTTAGGCTATGTTCACACGTCGCTTTTTTGCTGTGCTCTCTTGGCAGTAAAGAAGCTGCTTACCATTAGCAGGTTTTGCTGTGCATTTTTTTGCTCCTTTTTGTTGTCTCTTGTGCATGCTGATAAAGTTTAGTGCCCCCCCCTAAAAAATATTATGCAAAGTCCTTAGGTTTTTGCACAAAAAACGCAGAAAACCCTGATACCTGCATTTTTGGCTTAGTTTTTGCACTTATTCATTGTTTTCTATAGGTAACAAAATGTTGCAAATATGCTGAAAGAAGTGGCATGATGAAGTTTTCCAATTCAGTCAAAACCAATGTGTGTGCATGAGATTTTGGAAATCTCATATCTTTTGCTGGTGCTGTAAAACACAGCTTAAAATTGGCATAAAAAATGCAGCAGAAACACAACGTGTGAACATAGCCTTAAATTATACAACCATCACACATCTGATGGTGCACTTATCAATACTTAGTGTAATGCAGCAGTAGCACACTTGTGCAGTGACCCACAAAGTTCCAACACAAAATCTCTTTAATGTGTTACTTCACGGCATTAAATGTCCAATTCACACACAAGCGCATATAATATTAGTGTCCATTTCACAGCACTACATATTACATGGCATTATTTAGACTACAGTCACTAAACACGCTGGACCTCCCTTTGACCAGTTACCGTGGGCGACTGCACTTCCATGTTAATGTCTCTTTACTCACAGCACAACACAGTCCATGATATCCTCCGGATCGAACCCGGGAACCATATCTTCCTTTAACCAGTTGACGTGGGCGTCTGCACCGCTGTGTACACTGTGAGTCCCAGACCTTTCAGCTGCCTTGACTGTTCTGCTCCGCTTGCTTGTGTCACTTCACACACAGCCAGCGCTCCGCAGTGCCTCCTGCTCTGCACTCGCCAAACACCAGTCTCACACTAACATTACACCTGACACTGACACCCAAAACCCTTTACTGCGGGGCTTTTACCAAAGAAACCTGTAGCCTTCAGCCACATGGAAAACCCAGGCCTGAAATTAAACAAACTGCACGACTACCATCCTGCAATCTGTTTCACAACACAATATCCCAGAGCAGGTTTCCCTACATCTGCCTTGGACACTAGCATGTCCAAGACTAACACTTTCATTTTTTTCTAGTCTGTATTGCAGCCACCTCCCGTGACTGCTATGCACTCCTATGGCCTTCATCTGTCTCCATGCACAACCTGGGGAGAACACACAGTGACCCCTACCTGTAACATCGGTCACTGCCTCACATTAGTTACTATTTTTATACTCTTCGTTTCAATACACATGTCAAATCTTAGTTAATAATAATCTTTATTTTCATATAGCGCTAACATATTCCGCAGCGCTTTACAGACATTATCATTGCTGTCCCTAATGGGGCTCACAATCTAAATTCCCTATCAGTATGTCTTTGGAATGTGGGAGGAAACCGGAGAACCCAGAGGAAACCCACGCAAACACGGAGAGAACATACAAACTCTTTGCAGATGTTGTCCTTGGTGGAATTTGAACCCAGGACTCCAGCACTGCAAGGTTGCTGTGCTAACCACTGCGCCTAGTTACATGTTATTTAGTAAACTCAATAAATGATATCAGTAGGTGCGTATAATGCACGCCAGCTGTCTCTGTAATCATTAGCACCAGGCACGCGATACACGTACTTTCGTCCTAACATGTGGATGCAAAAGCAACACTTCAAAGAGAATAATTCTCGTCTACAGGAGTAAGTGCTGGCTAGGGTTATGCAACATGAGGAACCTAGTGGCTGGCATAAAGTATTGTCAGAGTCATATCAAACGTAGTGACAATAGTGTCATTGTGAGTGATATAAGAGGCATTGTGAGTGATATATACGAGGCATTGAGTGATATGAGGCATTGTGAATGATATAAGTGCCATTGTGAGTGATATATGAGGCATTGTGAGTGATATAAGAGGCATTGTGAGTTATATATGAGCTATTGTGAGTAATATAAGTGCCATTGTGAGTGATATAAGAGGCATTGTGAGACATATAAGAGGCATTGTGAGACATATAAGAGGCATTATGAGTGATATATGAGGTATAGTGAGTGATATAAGTGGCATTGTGAGTGATATGTATGAGGCATTGTGAATGATATAAGTGCCATTGTGAGTGATATATGAGGCATTGTGAGTGATATTAGAGGCATTGTGAGACATATAAGTGCCATTGTGAGTGATATAAGTGGCATTGTGAGTGATATACGAGGCATTGTGAGTGATATAAGTGGCATTGTGAGTGATATACAAGGCATTGTGAGTGATATAAGAGGCATTGTGAGTGATATAAGTGGCACTGTGAGTGATATATGAGGTATAGTGAGTGATATAAGTGGCATGTGAGTGATATATACGAGGCATTGCGAGTGATGTAAGTAGCATTGTGAGACATACAAGAGGCATTGTGAGTGATATAAGTGGCATTGTGAGTGATATACGAGGCATTGTGAGTGATATATACGAGGCATTGCGAGTGATGTAAGTAGCATTGTGAGACATACAAGAGGCATTGTGAGACATATAAGAGGCATTGTGAGTGATATAAGAGGCATTGTGAGTGATATAAGTGGCATTGTGAGTGATATAAGAGGCATTGTGAGTGATATAAGTGGCACTGTGAATTACATATGAGGTATAGTGAGTGATATTAGAGGCATTGTGAGTGATATTAGAGGCATTGTGAGTGATATAAGTGGCAATGTGAGTGATATACGAGGCAGTGTGAGTGATATAAGTGGCATTGTGAGTGATATTAGAGGCATTGTGAGTGATATTAGTGGCATTGTGAGTGATATTAGAGGCATTGTGAGTGATATTAGAGGCATTGTGAGTGATATTAGAGGCATTGTGAGTGATATTAGAGGCATTGTGAGTGATATTAGAGGCATTGTGAGTGATATAAGAGGCATTGTGAGTGATATACGAGGCAGTGTGAGTGATATAAGTGGCATTGTGAGTGATATTAGAGGCATTGTGAGTGATATTAGAGGCATTGTGAGTGATATAAGAGGCATTGTGAGTGATATACGAGGCAGTGTGAGTGATATAAGTGGCATTGTGAGTGATATTAGAGGCATTGTGAGTGATATTAGAAGCAGTGTGAGTGATGTAAGTGGAATTGTGAGTGACATAAGTGGCATTGTGAGTGATATTAGAGGCATTGTGAGTGATATTAGAGACAATGTGAGTGATATTAGAGGCATTGTGAGTGATATTAGAGGCATTGTGAGTGATATTAGAGACAATGTGAGTGATATTAGTGGCATTGTGAGTGATATTAGAGGCATTGTGAGTGATATTAGAGACAATGTGAGTGATATTAGAGGCATTGTGAGTGATATTAGAGGCATTGTGAGTGATATTAGAGACATTGTGAGTGATATTAGAGACATTGTGAGTGATATTAGAGGCATTGTGAGTGATATTAGAGGCATTGTGAGTGATATTAGAGGCATTGTGAGTGATATAAGTGGCATTGTGAGTGATATTAGAGGCATTGTGAGTGATATAAGTGGCATTGTGAGTGATATATGAGGCATTGTGAGTGATATTAGAGGCATTGTGAGTGATATTAGAGGCATTGTGAGTGATATAAGTGGAATTGTGAGTGATATTAGAGGCATTGTGAGTGATATAAGTGGCATTGTGAGTGATATATGAGGCATTGTGAGTGATATTAGAGGCATTGTGAGTGATATTAGTGGCATTGTGAGTGATATTAGAGGCATTGTGAGTGATATTAGAGGCATTGTGAGTGATATAAGTGGCATTGTGAGTGATATTAGAGGCATTGTGAGTGATATTAGAGACATTGTGAATGATATTAGAGGCATTGTGAGTGATATTAGTGGCATTGTGAGTGATATTAGAGGCATTGTGAGTGATATAAGTGGCATTGTGAGTGATATTAGAGGCATTGTGAGTGATATAAGTGGCATTGTGAGTGATATTAGAGACATTGTGAGTGATATTAGTGGCATTGTGAGTGATATTAGAGACATTGTGAGTGATATTAGTGGCATTGTGAGTGATATTAGTGGCATTGTGAGTGATATTAGAGGCATTGTGAGTGATATTAGAGGCATTGTGAGTGATATTAGAGGCATTGTGAGTGATATTAGAGACATTGTGAGTGATATTAGAGGCATTGTGAGTGATATTAGAGGCATTGTGAGTGATATTAGAGACATTGTGAATGATATTAGAGGCATTGTGAGTGATATTAGTGGCATTGTGAGTGATATTAGAGGCATTGTGAGTGATATAAGTGGCATTGTGAGTGATATTAGAGGCATTGTGAGTGATATAAGTGGCATTGTGAGTGATATTAGAGACATTGTGAGTGATATTAGTGGCATTGTGAGTGATATTAGAGACATTGTGAGTGATATAAGTGGCATTGTGAGTGATATTAGAGACATTGTGAGTGATATTAGTGGCATTGTGAGTGATATTAGTGGCATTGTGAGTGATATTAGAGGCATTGTGAGTGATATTAGAGGCATTGTGAGTGATATTAGAGGCATTGTGAGTGATATTAGAGACATTGTGAGTGATATTAGAGGCATTGTGAGTGATATTAGAGGCATTGTGAGTGATATTAGAGGCATTGTGAGTGATATTAGTGGCATTGTGAGTGATATTAGAGACATTGTGAGTGATATTAGTGGCATTGTGAGTGATATTAGTGGCATTGTGAGTGATATTAGAGGCATTGTGAGTGATATTAGAGGCATTGTGAGTGATATTAGAGGCATTGTGAGTGATATAAGTGGCATTGTGAGTGATATTAGAGACATTGTGAGTGATATAAGTGGCATTGTGAGTGATATTAGAGACATTGTGAGTGATATTAGTGGCATTGTGAGTGATATTAGTGGCATTGTGAGTGATATTAGAGGCATTGTGAGTGATATTAGTGGCATTGTGAGTGATATTAGAGGCATTGTGAGTGATATTAGAGACAATGTGAGTGATATTAGAGGCATTGTGAGTGATATTAGAGACATTGTGAGTGATATTAGAGGCATTGTGAGTGATATTAGAGGCATTGTGAGTGATATTAGAGGCATTGTGAGTGATATTAGTGGCATTGTGAGTGATATTAGAGGCATTGTGAGTGATATTAGAGGCATTGTGAGTGATATTAGAGGCATTGTGAGTGATATTAGAGGCATTGTGAGTGATATTAGAGGCATTGTGAGTGATATTAGAGACAATGTGAGTGATATTAGAGGCATTGTGAGTGATATTAGAGGCATTGTGAGTGATATTAGAGACAATGTGAGTGATATTAGAGGCATTGTGAGTGATATTAGAGGCATTGTGAGTGGTATTAGAGGCATTGTGAGTGATATTAGAGACATTGTGAGTGATATTAGAGGCATTGTGAGTGATATTAGAGACATTGTGAGTGATATTAGAGACATTGTGAGTGATATTAGAGACATTGTGAGTGATATTAGAGGCATTGTGAGTGATATTAGTGGCATTGTGAGTGATATTAGAGGCATTGTGAGTGATATTAGAGGCATTGTGAGTGATATTAGTGGCATTGTGAGTGATATTAGAGGCATTGTGAGTGATATTAGTGGCATTGTGAGTGGTATTAGAGGCATTGTGAGTGATATTAGTGGCATTGTGAGTGATATTAGAGACATTGTGAGTGATATTAGAGGCATTGTGAGTGATATTAGTGGCATTGTGAGTGATATTAGAGGCATTGTGAGTGATATTAGTGGCATTGTGAGTGGTATTAGAGGCATTGTGAGTGATATTAGAGGCATTGTGAGTGATATTAGAGACATTGTGAGTGATATTAGAGACATTGTGAGTGATATTAGAGGCATTGTGAGTGATATTAGAGGCATTGTGAGTGATATTAGAGACATTGTGAGTGATATTAGAGGCATTGTGAGTGATATTAGAGGCATTGTGAGTGATATTAGAGACATTGTGAGTGGTATTAGAGGCATTGTGAGTGATATTAGAGGCATTGTGAGTGATATTAGAGACATTGTGAGTGATATTAGAGGCATTGTGAGTGGTATTAGAGGCATTGTGAGTGATATTAGAGACATTGTGAGTGATATTAGAGGCATTGTGAGTGATATTAGTGGCATTGTGAGTGATATTAGAGACATTGTGAGTGGTATTAGAGGCATTGTGAGTGATATTAGAGGCATTGTGAGTGATATTAGAGGCATTGTGAGTGATATTAGAGGCATTGTGAGTGATATTAGAGGCATTGTGAGTGATATTAGAGACATTGTGAGTGGTATTAGAGGCATTGTGAGTGATATTAGAGGCATTGTGAGTGATATTAGAGACATTGTGAGTGATATTAGAGGCATTGTGAGTGGTATTAGAGGCATTGTGAGTGATATTAGAGACATTGTGAGTGATATTAGAGGCATTGTGAGTGATATTAGTGGCATTGTGAGTGATATTAGAGACATTGTGAGTGGTATTAGAGGCATTGTGAGTGATATTAGAGGCATTGTGAGTGATATTAGAGGCATTGTGAGTGATATTAGAGGCATTGTGAGTGATATTAGAGGCATTGTGAGTGATATTAGAGGCATTGTGAGTGATATTAGTGGCATTGTGAGTGATATTAGAGGCATTGTGAGTGATATTAGTGGCATTGTGAGTGGTATTAGAGGCATTGTGAGTGATATTAGAGGCATTGTGAGTGATATTAGAGACATTGTGAGTGATATTAGAGACATTGTGAGTGATATTAGAGGCATTGTGAGTGATATTAGAGGCATTGTGAGTGATATTAGAGACATTGTGAGTGATATTAGAGACATTGTGAGTGATATTAGAGACATTGTGAGTGGTATTAGAGGCATTGTGAGTGATATTAGAGGCATTGTGAGTGATATTAGAGACATTGTGAGTGATATTAGAGGCATTGTGAGTGGTATTAGAGGCATTGTGAGTGATATTAGAGACATTGTGAGTGATATTAGAGGCATTGTGAGTGATATTAGTGGCATTGTGAGTGATATTAGAGACATTGTGAGTGGTATTAGAGGCATTGTGAGTGATATTAGAGGCATTGTGAGTGATATTAGAGGCATTGTGAGTGATATTAGAGGCATTGTGAGTGATATTAGAGGCATTGTGAGTGATATTAGTGGCATTGTGAGTGATATTAGAGACATTGTGAGTGATATTAGAGACATTGTGAGTGGTATTAGAGGCATTGTGAGTGATATTAGAGGCATTGTGAGTGATATTAGAGGCATTGTGAGTGATATTAGTGGCATTGTGAGTGATATTAGAGACATTGTGAGTGATATTAGTGGCATTGTGAGTGATATTAGTGGCATTGTGAGTGATATTAGAGACATTGTGAGTGGTATTAGAGGCATTGTGAGTGATATTAGTGGCATTGTGAGTGATATTAGAGACATTGTGAGTGATATTAGAGGCATTGTGAGTGATATTAGTGGCATTGTGAGTGATATTAGAGACATTGTGAGTGGTATTAGAGGCATTGTGAGTGATATTAGAGGCATTGTGAGTGATATTAGAGGCATTGTGAGTGATATTAGAGGCATTGTGAGTGATATTAGAGACATTGTGAGTGATATTAGAGGCATTGTGAGTGATATTAGAGGCATTGTGAGTGATATTAGAGGCATTGTGAGTGATATTAGAGACATTGTGAGTGATATTAGAGGCATTGTGAGTGATATTAGAGGCATTGTGAGTGATATTAGAGGCATTGTGAGTGATATTAGAGGCATTGTGAGTGATATTAGAGACATTGTGAGTGATATTAGAGACATTGTGAGTGATATTAGAGACATTGTGAGTGATATTAGAGGCATTGTGAGTGATATTAGAGGCATTGTGAGTGATATTAGAGGCATTGTGAGTGATATTAGAGACATTGTGAGTGATATTAGAGACATTGTGAGTGGTATTAGAGGCATTGTGAGTGATATTAGAGGCATTGTGAGTGATATTAGAGACATTGTGAGTGATATTAGAGGCATTGTGAGTGGTATTAGAGGCATTGTGAGTGATATTAGAGACATTGTGAGTGATATTAGAGGCATTGTGAGTGATATTAGTGGCATTGTGAGTGATATTAGAGGCATTGTGAGTGATATTAGAGACATTGTGAGTGATATTAGAGACATTGTGAGTGGTATTAGAGGCATTGTGAGTGATATTAGAGGCATTGTGAGTGATATTAGAGACATTGTGAGTGGTATTAGAGGCATTGTGAGTGATATTAGAGGCATTGTGAGTGATATTAGAGGCATTGTGAGTGATATTAGAGACATTGTGAGTGATATTAGAGGCATTGTGAGTGATATTAGAGGCATTGTGAGTGATATTAGAGGCATTGTGAGTGATATTAGAGACATTGTGAGTGGTATTAGAGGCATTGTGAGTGATATTAGAGGCATTGTGAGTGATATTAGAGACATTGTGAGTGATATTAGAGGCATTGTGAGTGGTATTAGAGGCATTGTGAGTGATATTAGAGACATTGTGAGTGATATTAGAGGCATTGTGAGTGATATTAGTGGCATTGTGAGTGATATTAGAGACATTGTGAGTGGTATTAGAGGCATTGTGAGTGATATTAGAGGCATTGTGAGTGATATTAGAGGCATTGTGAGTGATATTAGAGGCATTGTGAGTGATATTAGAGGCATTGTGAGTGATATTAGAGGCATTGTGAGTGATATTAGTGGCATTGTGAGTGATATTAGAGGCATTGTGAGTGATATTAGTGGCATTGTGAGTGGTATTAGAGGCATTGTGAGTGATATTAGAGGCATTGTGAGTGATATTAGAGACATTGTGAGTGATATTAGAGACATTGTGAGTGATATTAGAGGCATTGTGAGTGATATTAGAGGCATTGTGAGTGATATTAGAGACATTGTGAGTGATATTAGAGACATTGTGAGTGATATTAGAGACATTGTGAGTGGTATTAGAGGCATTGTGAGTGATATTAGAGGCATTGTGAGTGATATTAGAGACATTGTGAGTGATATTAGAGGCATTGTGAGTGGTATTAGAGGCATTGTGAGTGATATTAGAGACATTGTGAGTGATATTAGAGGCATTGTGAGTGATATTAGTGGCATTGTGAGTGATATTAGAGACATTGTGAGTGGTATTAGAGGCATTGTGAGTGATATTAGAGGCATTGTGAGTGATATTAGAGGCATTGTGAGTGATATTAGAGGCATTGTGAGTGATATTAGAGGCATTGTGAGTGATATTAGTGGCATTGTGAGTGATATTAGAGACATTGTGAGTGATATTAGAGACATTGTGAGTGGTATTAGAGGCATTGTGAGTGATATTAGAGGCATTGTGAGTGATATTAGAGGCATTGTGAGTGATATTAGTGGCATTGTGAGTGATATTAGAGACATTGTGAGTGATATTAGTGGCATTGTGAGTGATATTAGTGGCATTGTGAGTGATATTAGAGACATTGTGAGTGGTATTAGAGGCATTGTGAGTGATATTAGTGGCATTGTGAGTGATATTAGAGACATTGTGAGTGATATTAGAGGCATTGTGAGTGATATTAGTGGCATTGTGAGTGATATTAGAGACATTGTGAGTGGTATTAGAGGCATTGTGAGTGATATTAGAGGCATTGTGAGTGATATTAGAGGCATTGTGAGTGATATTAGAGGCATTGTGAGTGATATTAGAGACATTGTGAGTGATATTAGAGGCATTGTGAGTGATATTAGAGGCATTGTGAGTGATATTAGAGGCATTGTGAGTGATATTAGAGACATTGTGAGTGATATTAGAGGCATTGTGAGTGATATTAGAGGCATTGTGAGTGATATTAGAGGCATTGTGAGTGATATTAGAGGCATTGTGAGTGATATTAGAGACATTGTGAGTGATATTAGAGACATTGTGAGTGATATTAGAGACATTGTGAGTGATATTAGAGGCATTGTGAGTGATATTAGAGGCATTGTGAGTGATATTAGAGGCATTGTGAGTGATATTAGAGACATTGTGAGTGATATTAGAGGCATTGTGAGTGATATTAGAGGCATTGTGAGTGATATTAGAGGCATTGTGAGTGATATTAGTGGCATTGTGAGTGATATTAGAGACAATGTGAATGATATAAGTGACATTGTGGTACAGTAGATCTGTTGCAGATCATTGAAGGTATTGGGAAAGTTGGGAGCAAAGAAGATATGAACACCTTCAGGTATTTTAGTATTTATTTGTATTTTTGGCTTAACTCTATTTTTCTAATTGCCGAATGTTTGAGTGACTTTATTCTAACAGTTTAACGTGTATGGGGCCTTCTGAATCGCCCTGTACAGATGGTGTCAGGGGAGAAAATGACGAGCACATTGGATTACAAATGGCGGATCCCATGCCTTTTGGTGGAGTCTAGCAGCTACCCTCTCGATGAACACAGGAGCGATCAGCCAAGCATTCCTGTGTATGGGAAAAGCTAACTAACGACCAAACAATCATTTGGCTGATAGATATGGAATGTTTTTCGAAGGGGTCTTGACTGAGAATCCGTTAGCGAGCTTGTTCAGAACAAAGAGTTTACAACTCAGTGCTGCCGAATTATTTCACTACCAGGATTTCATTGCTCTAATTGCAGACTTTACATGAAAAGTTATTTCACATTTCTTACTCACTTTTTATATATACTAAAAATTCTGATGGTATCTCTAGACATATTTGAATATGCCCTTCAGGAGCAGCGTCGATCCTCCTAAATTCATCTTCAGGGTATATACTGGCAAGGGCTAATAGTTCATCCTCTTGTGCCTCTCGGTCTTCTCTTGACATTGGTTATCTGTTGCAATAAAAAAAAACAACATATTTCTATAATAAAAAATACATTTGTAATAGATTTTATTAAGGCCCCGCACTGTGCATAATGCATAACACAGTGCGGGCGGGGATTCCAAAGGTGGCTGGCCGCAATGCCCGCGCAGGCGCAGTCTGCAAGCCTGGCTGGGACGTCAGATGGCCAGAGCTTACTGCGTCTGCGCAGCACGGCAGTACACTGCGCAGGCGCCGGTTTTGAAACGTACACAGCGCTGAGGGGGCGGCGCCGAAAGCGCAGGAAGATTGGAGTGACGGCAGAGGAGCGGTTAGAGCTGGGGAGTGAGGACCCGCCTCCCTGGCTAGAGACAGGAATTGTGGCTAAGTATAAAAACGCTTTATTTGGGGTATACTTGAACCTAAAACTAAAAGAGCCACCTTGTTAGAATGCAGCATTACTGCTGCACAAGGTGGCTCGTTTAGTTTATAACGGCTGGAGGGGGGTGACAGTGGCCCTTTAAAGGGGATTTTCACCAGTTTGATACTAATGGGATAGGTCATCAATATCAGATCAGTGAGTGTCTACCATCTGGCAACCCCACTGGCACTTCAAACAGCTAATGTGTGTGGATGTTTGGTGTGGGGTCACTCACCAATCTGATATTGGTAACCGATCTCAATATCAAAATGGTGAAAGATTGTGTAACCTTAGCAGGTTACAGGTATAACATCAGTATGGATGTGCTGTATACAGTTTGTGTACCGCTAACCTTGTTTCAAAATTAAACAGCTACACACGTAAAATAAATGCATTAACCTTGAAATGCTGTTGTTGCAAATTGCTGATAGTAATAGTGTATTAAAATGGAATATTACTAATGATTACATGCTTGCAGTTGTCAATTTCATCCTAAATTTCCAGGAGGAATACCAGAGGAACAGCAAAATGCAGTCTTCTAAGAAAAGATTCTCCAGCATCATTGTTTTATGGGTAATTCAACTATTTCCTGAAACATTGAGATGAGGTGAGTTGGCAGGAAGGTGTTTTAAATCACAAAATATTATCATAAAAAATTACGTAAGATAAAAAAAAAAGCAGAAAAAAATATTAAACCGCATCCTGTTGCTTTCCGACATGTTTTGTCTGAACATGTGCAGAGATGCATATCTGTTATCCTGGCCATTTATCTGGTGCACTATACACACATTTGATACTGGGAATTGTATATTCAATACTTCACTGTATTACATAAGCCTTCAACACGTAATAACCTAAGGAAGTAAAAACCAGTTCCGCATGTTAGTTGCTTAGTAACAGGCGGATAAGACACACACAGTGATCATACAGCTTCAACCTCGGAGATAATGATTTGTAAATTATAACAACCTAATAGCTGTCACAAGTCACATTTTATTACAGCTGTATTAACTCATCTCACAAGTCTCGCCTGTCTAGATCGTTTGCTTTGACATATCAGCCAATTTACATTCTCCTTCCCTAACATAATGCAAAGATTTAAAAAGCAATGAACAACTGAAATGCAAAGTACAAACATCTTACATAACTTTTCATTAATAATTCATCTTTATTTACATAAAATTAAATAAACTATCCATACAGTATAGTCTTCTGCTAATTAGCTACTTACCGTTCTTTATCGCTGCCCCCGTAGATGTCAGATTTTCCTTTAACCTGTTGTCACACAATGTCTTGAAGTGTTCGTGTGTCTCAATAGGGAGGCAGACTGTGAACTGTACAGAAGAGACTTTACGTTAGAGAGCTCGGAACAGCGATCCACAGGGCGAAGCCCAACTAAGAGCACGTGACCAAAGGCTGTCTAAGGCTTAAGGTGACAGTGATATGTATTACTACAGATTACAACAGGACGCGCTTCACTAGCCGTTTTATTGTTGAGACACACATTTAGGAAAAAGACATTATGAAATAGAGAGAGTGGGAATAATTATTCACCCCTACATAGATCCACTTTAGCAACTACAGAATTTTTCGTTCTGAAAATCATGTTTGATTTTCAGCACTTCCCATTTTGTATATTTGCTGTTTCCTTATCCTTAAAGGGTATACAGGTTGGAAAAAGTTGTCACCTATTCACAGGTTAGATAATAATGTCTAGATGGGTGGAGTTCTAACATCTCAGACCCCACCGATCTGAAGAACACGGCACTTTTAGGCTATGTGCACACGTTGTGGACTGATGTGCGGATTATTTCCGCACTGTTTTTGCAAAATCCACAAGTAAACCACACTGCGGATTACCCGCAGATTTGTAGCAGATTTACCGTGGTTTTTGTGCGTTTTTTGTGTGGATTCCACCTGCAGTTTTACACCTGCGGATTCCTATTGAGGAGAAGATGTAAACCGCTACGGAATCCGCACAAAGAATTGACATGCTGCGGAAAAAACACAGCTGCGTTTGCGCACTTTTTTCTGTAGCATGTGCACTGCAGATTTCGTTTTCTATACGTTTACATGGTACTGTACAACGCATGGAAAACAGCTGCAGATCCGCAGAGGCAAATCCGCAACGTGGGCACCTAGCCTTATCCCTATTAGAGTGGAGTGGCCGTGTGCATGCTCGATCACTGCTACATTTATTTGCAATTGCACTGCTGATTTCGCAATCCCATAGCACTACAGGAATGTGCTACATTCTACTAGTGCCCCAATAAAAAGATCAGTGGTAGTTCCTATGAATAGGTGAGAACATCTTCCAACAGGAATACCACTTTAATGCCTTACTCCATTGATTGACAGCTTTGTGTCAACTGTGCATAGGCAGAAAATTGTCAATTAGTGGTATGGGAGGGGTTATACAGAGCTCATGAATATAGAGAACTACATGGCTGCAGGTTTACTTGTCCTTGTACTGATAATCTCCCATTGCTAAAACAGTGAGTTTATCAAAACTATAGCAAGGAGCCCAATAAGCTCGGTTGCCAATCCTCTGTAAATTTACAGACAGTCCAAAAAACTTGGTGATTTTCTCTACCGTGTGTAGCGTCTGGCAGAAAAAAAGCACTATCCGTGATTTTAAATATTCCTGCAGTTTATATGTGCTAAAGAGGCTGCCATTTGCAATTTAAGCATGACCTTATTGAAAGAAGAACGGCAAGAGGATCCAATCACCACGCAGTGCACAATTAGGAAGTCAGCGAGAGGATCCAATCACCGCTAAGCATGCTGGGTCATCATTTACATCTTTTGCCTATGGCAGAAGTAGTGTCGTCCGGCAGCCGTTGGTGAGTATAACTGTGTGTCAAGACACAGCAGGTGCAGGCGTGTACAGCTGGCATACAGCAAGGCATGTCAGACGCAGGCAGGCACGGCAGTTGCAGACAGGTACAGACAGGTATACTAGAACAGGGGACCTGAGAATTAGCAAGCATGCAGAGAAGCAGAGTGAACACATTGCTCAGGCACCTCCCAAAAGGTGGAAGTGCCTTAAATAATGTGTCTCCCAGCCATTGGCTGAAGACACTTTAGGATGGTGCACATTGTCTCTTAAAGAGACCGGGAGCGCACCCTAAGTGCAGTGCCCGCGGTTCTGACAAATGGGCACAGACTCTGGGAGGCTGCAGCAGCAGAAGCATGGGCCGAGGGCTGGGGCCCAAAGGAATGGAGCATGGATGTTCTCCTTGGGCTCCCACTACCTCTACTCAGGAACAAACCCCTTCCAATCCAGAAGAAAAAAGGTTTATCCTCTTACCCTTTTTGTGGCCAGAATATTCTCTACCTCGAAAACATTTTCAGAGCTGAAAGGGGCAGGAGTGGTACCCGGGTCCTTGAAGAAGGAGCTAATGATGATAAGCTTGAGGAGAGATACATGGAATGAATTGGAGATCCGTAAAGAGGCCAGGAGCTTGAGCTTTAGGAAAATGTCATTAATCTGTTTGAGAACCTCAAAAGAACGGATAAAGCGAGGACCCAACCTTTACGAAGGTAGCTTAAAGGGACACTGTCACCTGAATTTGGAGGGAACAATCTTCAGCCATGGAGGCGGGGTTTTTGATTCATCCTTTCCTTACCCGCTGGCTGCATGCTGGCTGCAATATTGGAATGAAGTTCATTCTCTGTCCTCCATAGTACACGCCTGCGCAAGGCAAGATTGCCTTGTGCAGGCATGTACTACGGAGGACAGAGAATGAACTTCAATCCAATATTGCAGCCAGCATGCAGCCAGCGGGTAAGGAAAGGGTGAATCAAAAACCCCCAAACCCCGCCTCCATGGCTGAAGATTGTTCCCTCCAAATTCAGGTGACAGTGTCCCTTTAAGACTGCAAACTTTGAAGAAAGCCAAACCTTGTCACCAGGATGAAACAGAGGCAAATCTAAATGCCTCTTGACTGCGTGTCTCTTCATCCATTCCAAAGACTTCACTATTGTGACCTTGGTGTCCTCCAAAATTTTAGAAACTCCTTTGGTGAGAGTCTCGGCCAAAGGAATGTCAGTGGTAGCAGTTAGAGGGAACAGAGTATTGAAGTGTTGACAGACAGGGATATTAGAACAGGGGAACTAAGAACCAGCAAGCATCCAGACAAGCAGAGAGACCACGCTGTTCAGGCATCTCCCAACAGGTGGAGATGCCTTAAATAATAAGTGTCTCCCAGCCATTGACTGGGGACTTTAGGACAATGAGCGCTGTCTCTTTAATAGATCGAGAGCGTGCACCCTAAGTGCAGTGCCCAGGTATTTTATACGTGAGAGAAAACACCGTGTGCACAGCTATACTGTGGTGCTTAGACTAGGTTCCCAGACCTTCAATACAAATAGAAAGAAGTCTAGCACTCAACTTAAGCGGCGAAAGATTTGATTTATTTGTAGCACTCGAAACGTTTCAGTCCATAAGGACTTTCATCAGTCACGTGCCGTTAGAAGCCCGTAGGGCTGGGTTCAGAAAGAGCAGGGATGCACAGAATGTGCAAAAAGTGCCGCCACAGCTTGCGTTATAGAGAATGGAGGTAAAATAGAGCTTAGTTAGAGTGCTGTAATGGTGGGGCAATGGCCGCACATCAGGATGTAGCACCCACAAGCTGAAAGCGCTGGTGTTCGGGGTGAGGGGCACTGCCTCCAGACACGGTATCCACTTACTTACCTACCGCTGTCTGTCCTCGGTGCTGTGCTTCTCTGCTCTGGCTGTGAGCGCCGGGCAGCCGGAAACCAGAGCAGTGACGTCACCGCTGTGCTTTCCGGCCGCTGTGCTCAGCCAGAGCAGAGAAGCAGAGCGCCGAGGACAGACAGCGGTAGGTATGTAGTGGTTGTTTTTTTTACTTTAACGATGGTAACCAGGGTAAACATCGGGTTACTAAGCGCGGCCCTACGCTTAGTAACCCGATGTTTACCCTGGTTACCGGCATCGTTGGTCGCTGGAGAGGTGTCTGTGTGACAGCTCTCCAGCGACCAAACAGCGACGCTGCAGCGATCCGGATCGTTGTCGGTATCGCTGCAGCGTCGCTTAGTGTGACGGTACCTTTACTGTCACAGTACTCACAGGTAACATGAGACTGTCTTTGATCATCCTGGAGTTGATCACTGGCTAAGCATTTGCCATTCTGGCTATTCTTCCCTCCATTTGAATGGCAGTCTTCTGTTTTCTTCTACATCTCTCTGATTTGGCTTTCCATTTTAAAGCATTGGAGATCATTATAGCTGAACAGTCTATCATTGTCTGCACTTCTTTTAAAGTTTTATCCTCTCCAATCAACTTTTTAATCAAAGTACGCTGTTCTTCTGAGCGGTCTCAAACAACTCTTTTCTCATTGCTTTCAAGGAGAAATGCATGTACAACATGTCCTGGCTTCACCCTTAAATAAGGACCACCTGATTCACACCGGTTTCTTCACAGAATGACTGACCTAATTAAACTCCACACTGCTATTATTTTTAACACACCCTTTCAATTAATTATTATAATACACCGACTCAAATATTGTAGATCATGAATGCTGAGTGTTGGTTTTCTTAGAATCTACTGCACTAACTGTTGAATTGTTTGACATGTGTAATATAATTTATACCCAAAACAGTGAATAATCTGGTTAGTCATATTAGACTGCAATTATTTTGAACACTACTGTATATTGGGTCATTGCTGTACATAAGTTGTTATGCGAGTTAAACATCTGTGACCTACTGAAGTTCTGATTGTATTTCCAAAATGTCTAAGATAGGCCAGTGATCCATTAAGAATAAATGCTATGTCCCTTAAATAATAGAGGTCAAAGCTATATAATATCTTTAACCCCTTAATAACAGCCAAAACGTCTTTTAACTGACCTGAGATATGAGAATAGCATCCCCATACAGGTGACAATCCAGCAGCTGTCGGCTGTACACTATTGCTGACAACTTGCTGTATCAGGCATGATCAGTGTTTGCACCATCCAAATCTGTTTAACCCCTTAGATGCTGCTGTCAATAGTGACTACATCATTATAAATGGAGTGTGGAGGCTTCCTCTTTATCTCAATTGGCACCCTCAGATCATGATTTTGTGGTCCTGATGTTTGCCATGACAATTCATAACCAAACAGCGGCGGTAGAGTCTGACGGCTGTTGTAACCTGTTCAGAAGTTAGAGGCATTTAGGTGGTAAAAATACACATTTTCATTTCTGTCATGCCACTTTGCATTAATTCCTGAAAATCAGCTGAAGGGTTAATAAACTACCTGACTGCAGTTTTCAATATGTCAAGGGGTCCTGTTTTTAAAATGGTATCACTTTGGAAGTTTTCCAATATATGGGACCCTCAAAGGCACTTCAAACATGGATAGGTCTCTAAAAAAATAAATTTTGTAAATTTCTTTGAAAAAATGAAAAATTCCTGCTACTTTTTAAACCTCCTAAAATGCTAACAAAATAAAATAACATTTTACAAATGGTGCTGATGTAAAGCAGACATGAGGGAAATGTTATTTATTAATGGTTTGGTGTGGTATGACTATCTGGATTAAAGGGACAATCATTCAAAGTTTGAAAATTGCTAATTTTTAAAAAAAAATTCTCAAATTTCTGATATTTTTTATAAATAAGCACAAAACATATTGACCTAAATTTACCATTATCATAAAGTATAATGTGTCATGAAAAAACAATCTCAAAATCACTGGGATTTGTTGAAGCGTTGCAGAGTTATTACCACATATAGTGACACTGGTCAGATTTTAAAAATGTGGGTCCGTCTCTAAGGGGTTAAAATATGTATAGGGTCACTAAGATTATATTCCCCAACAAGGTTGATTAATTAGGATTATGGCTTGTATCAGAAATGTTATTTATCCCATAGAATTTAAGTCCGCAAGGACAGGGTCCTCTCTCCTCTGTATCAGTCTGTCACTGTAAATTTGTTTACTGTAAACTATATCTATAATTCTGTACGTAACCCCTCTCTCTTGTACAGCACCATGGAATTAATGGTGCTATATAAATAATAATATATATATATGCATATATGATCACATATATATGTGTGTTTGTGTGTATATATTGTGACAAAGTCACTGGTAAAGTGTTGGAGGGGAGATATGTATCACTACGCTTAATGGCGTCAGTGATGTAAAACCCAGAGTAATTTCCTCCAGCACACTACGTGCTGTGAGGTTTAAGCTAAATTCCGTAATGGGCTGGTTTTTATTTGGACATCCATAGAATGTTTGGGAGGGTGTCCACCTTATCTCCTCCTGCAGAGCCGTCACTGCTGTGTGCTGACAGGGCCTGTGCGATGTCACAGTCGTGTGTTCAGTCACATGGGGGAAGAGTCACATGGTCTGGCGCTTAAATAGCTTGGCTGCAGAGTCAGTCTGTGTTCAGCAAGACTGGAGAGAGGATTCTCCAGTGGTTTGTGCCTTGTGGAGGAAAGACTGAACCTGTGTTGCTACAATGTATGGGCTCTGTTGCAGCATTTTGTTTTCTTTGTTGTTGTTTGCCTGAAGGGCTGTGCTTTCTACCTCAGTTTACCGCCAAGTGAGTTGAACGGTCACAAGTGGTGTTTCGAATGCAGACAACGTTCCAGAAACCTGAAAACACCTAAGCACAATAATGCGGAATCCCAGAAAAAAGTATATCAACCACAACAAGAAAACAGAGATCCCTAAAAAATAACTTTTAATAATGAATTTAAAAAGACTATATTTACCCACAAAATAAATAAAACAGTATTAAATGTACCTAGTGGACCCTAAATTGAACTACAATGAGTTCTACCTGGCAGTGGAGGTTGGCACCCTACTTTACTGCGGTTGGCGCCCCCACTCCTCGACGGCTCGCCCTTACAAGCCCTAAAAGGCCCTATACCATAGGAAAGGCTGAGTAGATACTACTCTCAATACCTAAAATGATAACCTGCCTATCAGTGGAGGTTGGCACCCTAATTTACTGCGGTAGGCGCCCCCACTCAACGACGGCTTACCCTAGGGTCCCTAATAATCCCTATAATACGGGATAGACAAAGAAAATTTTGTCCCACAAACACCACCGATACCCGTAGAAGAGAAAAAAACAAAACAAAATAGAAAAATAAACCTAAACAAAATAATATAAGTAACGAAAAAAAGTTTCACTATACTAGACTGATGTATATATTGAGCAAGCAAATAATGCTATAATAGATAGAATACTATAAACCAAATACGGGTACACTGGGTGCAATAATATTTATGTCCACAAAATAGAGACCCAGCACTCAGATAAAGTCCACTCTTGTGACACTATATGATATACATATGCTTAATAACAAATAGTATATGTCCATAAATATGGCACAGCAACCAAGGCAAGAAGTGGACAAAAGAAAAAATCTTCAAGGCAGCCAATATAACCACAGCCACCACTAGATGAACAATAATAACAACTCCTCTAAATATCTAGTATGAGGATTAGAGGACACGATCGTCCTAGTGGTGCAAGATAGACTGTCAGGATTATATATCACCAGTGTACTCATCCATTTACTGCGATTTTTTGGCGTGGATCCAGCTGCCAAGAATACAGAGCGGTTTCATGTGGATAAATACAACTAGCCCCACAAGGCAGCCCATGTGACCACAACCACTACTAGATGAAAAAAATGATAACAACTCCTCAGAAAATTAACATGAGGATTAAAAGGACACAATCGTCCCAATGGTGCAGAATAGACAGTAAGGATTACATATCACCAGTGTACTCATCTATTTGCTGCGGTTTTCATGGCGTGGATCCAGCTGCTGCCAAGAGTACAGAGCGGTTTCATATGGATGAACATAACCGGCATCTGTCAAATAGTCCCCAAGCAATGCCCGACGCGTTTCCCCCCCATAGGGAATGGTGGGGGTTCATCAGGGGTATGCAGACACGCATAGGATGTAGGTGCTGTAGCGGCAAGCGCCACTTACCAAGTCCGCCTTTTTATACATCAGCAGGGAGCACACTGGAAGCGTCGGCAAGTACGCCGGAAATGACGCCGCCAGGACGCCCATAATGCACAGCGCCACATGATGCGAGCCGGGCCACAAGAAAATGGAGGAGCGGCCAAAAGCCGCCCACACACAAATGGCCGATCTGAACTGCGCATGCGCATATAAGCGCTCTGCAGAAACAAAGGCAGCATACATACGGCTCCATCGAAATGGCCGACACAGCAGCACAAACGCCCTAGAAGGTCAAAGCTAATGCTGGTCAGTGAGAATACACCGCTGGAGGCAGACCAACTACGAGGATAGATATCCCCACACATATATTGTAATCGGGCGAACACTTTGGCCAATGATAAAACATATACAGCTGATAGGTGGTAAGTGGCCATATGGACAAGAACCAAATGAATAAATAAAGTCAAAATAACAGAAAATGATGAAAAAAGGTCAAAATATACGACCTAGCTTGTAAAACAAAGTATAAATATACATGGCCATAAATACACATATAGAGACCCACCATATATGACTAGACAAAACTAGCAAAGGACAACTGCTCATTAAGACCCAGAGGGCTCACAGATCTAAGTAGATACGTCCACCTGGACTCCCGTTGTAGTATCTTTCTGTCAAAATCACCGAGTCTGACCGTGGGAGCAATAACTTCAATGACCTTAAACGATAAACATCCACTGTCACCTCCATGCTCCATGTTAACGTGTCTCGCTAAAGGTGTATCTCTGTTGTGTCTGATATCACCAAGGTGTTCGCTCATACGAACACGTAGTTCACGTTTGGTTTTACCAACATAATCCCTGGGACAGGAACACGTACAGAGATACACCAAACCCGTAGTTCTGCAATTAGCAAACTGTCTGATAGAAAAAATCCTGCCTGTAAACGAACTACAAAAAGTTTTGGACACGTCAATATATTTACAAAAGGAGCAATGCCCACATTTGAAGGTGCCCAAGGACCTATTGGCAAGCCACGTACTCTGTTTCTTAGGGGGGATAAAGTGACTATGGACGACACTGTCTTTAATAGACCTACCCCTTCTATAAGTAATTGACGGATGGGAAGATACAAACTTGCCAATTACAGGGTCAGATTTAAGTATCTGCTAATGTCGTTTAAAGACTTCATAGATTCTCCTGGATTGGTCATCAAAGGTACCAATTAACCGTGTAATGGTAGAACCCTCAGTTTTAATCTTAGGTACCAACAAAGATGTTCTATTAGATCTTTGTGCTACATGATAAGCAGAATCGATCACATCATGTGGATATCCCCTTGCCCTAAAACGGTCCTTCAATTCCAACGACTTCCTCTCAAAATCATTAAGGGAGGAACAATTCCTGCGAAGTCGCAAGAATTGTCCCTTAGGTATACCTCTTTTTAACGGAGGGGGGTGGTGGCTCTCCCATCTCAGCAAGCTGTTTGTAGCTGTTGGTTTCCGAAAAATAGTTGTACTGAGAGAGCCATCCATTTGCCTACAAATATTAACATCCAAAAAATTAATGCTCTGTCCCCCAATCTCAAAGGTGAAAAATAAACCTTCAATGGTAGTGTTGAGATATGCTACAAAGTCGGAAAAAGAGCAGGCATCACCCCTCCAAAGGACCAGGATGTCATCGATAAATCGGCCCCAGAAAATAATCCTGGGGCTCCATGTCTCATCCTCATCCTTGAAGATCAAAGTATCCTCCCACCAGCCCAGGAGCAGATTAGCGTAAGTGGGGGCACAAGGGCTCCCCATCGCTGTGCCCCTGAGCTGGTGGTAGTACTTCCCTCCAAAAAGAAAGTAGTTCCGCTGTAACACAAAATTTAGAAGCTCTAAGAGAAATATATTATGACGTCCACAATGAACGCCCCTGCTACTGATGTAATATTCAATTGCCCTAAGTCCATCGCTGTGTCGAATACTACTATACAACGCCTCCACATCAATGGAGGCGATGATAGTATCTGGTTCAACCACGACCCCCTCCAATTTTGTCAATAGATCACTCGTATCCCTTATATAAGAGGGTAGGGCCGTGACAAAAGGTCTTAAAAGTCTGTCCAGATAGATGCTCGAATTTTGAGATAGAGCATCTACCCCTGATACTATAGGCCGACCCTTCTATCTATTATAGCATTATTTGCTTGCTCAATATATACATCAGTCTAGTATAGTGAAACTTTTTTTCGTTACTTATATTATTTTGTTTAGGTTTATTTTTCTATTTTGTTTTGTTTTTTTCTCTTCTACGGGTATCGGTGGTGTTTGTGGGACAAAATTTTCTTTGTCTATCCCGTATTATAGGGATTATTAGGGACCCTAGGGTAAGCCGTCGTTGAGTGGGGGCGCCTACCGCAGTAAATTAGGGTGCCAACCTCCACTGATAGGCAGGTTATCATTTTAGGTATTGAGAGTAGTATCTACTCAGCCTTTCCTATGGTATAGGGCCTTTTAGGGCTTGTAAGGGCGAGCCGTCGAGGAGTGGGGGCGCCAACCGCAGTAAAGTAGGGTGCCAACCTCCACTGCCAGGTAGAACTCATTGTAGTTCAATTTAGGGTCCACTAGGTACATTTAATACTGTTTTATTTATTTTGTGGGTAAATATAGTCTTTTTAAATTCATTATTAAAAGTTATTTTTTAGGGATCTCTGTTTTCTTGTTGTGGTTGATATAACGTTCCAGAAACACCAGAAGCAGCCGTGGTCAAACTGTATATCCTGGGTAAAGGATGCCTTAAACAAAGCCAGCGGATGACATCAGGCAAAATGGAGGACTTACTCATGCATCTCGTGAATGTGCAGCTCCAACAGCGGCAATATCAACAGGACGAGTTCAGACAACAGCAGCAGATTTGAGTTGTTTGCCGAAGCGGTTTGTGGGAAACCGGAAGTCCATTCCACTAGTCCAGGTGAAGACACGTACATCCGGAAAGCGATAAGATGAGCGATGCAGAAAATGACCCTGGGTGATGATGTAGAGGCATTTCAGACTGTTTTTGAGTGAGTAGCAGAGCGGGAAAGACTGCCACCAGACTAGTGAGCGGAGGTGCTGGCCCCCTATCTAACCAGCGAGCTCCAGAAGGCTTATCATGACCTGGCCTTACAAGATGCCCAGGAATATGCCAAACTAAAAACAGAGATACTGGCACGCTCAGGGGTGACTGTCTGTCCGAACGCAATGGGTTAATCACTGGGCGTATTGTGGTGATATAACTCCTCGCTCCCAAATGTTCGACTTGCTGCATCTGGTGCAGAAATGGTTGCAGTCAGAGTCTTCCACCCCAGCCCAGATGGTTGAGTAGGTTGTAATGGACAGATTTATCCACTCGCTTCCAAGGCCATGGGTTGCCCAGGAGGATCCTTAGAATGCGGATGACTTGGTCAGCCTAGTAGAAAGGTACCAGTTGATCGAGAGGTCCCCAAGGAAGGGGGTGGTGCATTTTCATTCTGGGGTATCCAGAGGGAGCCCGAGTCCCAAAAGAAGTGTAGCAGAACCACCACTGGGGGAAGTCAGAGGTCCCAAGGAGCCGTTGAGGGGTTGCAAAAGACTGCTGGTAAAGATCTGATCTTCTGGCGGTATCCTGGACACACAGCGACCCGTTGTCCTATGTCTTCCGCAGCCTACACAGGCGATGCTCGTATTATGCTTATCCCGCTTGCAGTGTGAACTATCAGCCCAGAGATAGCCGTGTCCATAAATGAGATGCTGGTGTCAGGACTATTGGACTTGGTGAGTTTGGTGACCCTAATAAGGTCCACACTCCCCCACCAGTAGATCCCAGGGAAACATATGGGCGCCAAATGGATCCACGGCGATGCCAAGGACTAACCCGCTGCTAGAGTGTCTATAAAAAACAAACTGTGGTACTGAGTCCCATAAGGACGGGGTTGTGAGAGACTTACTGCACCCCGTGATAATCGGGCAGGACTTTAACAAACAAAAATAGAGTACTTTTCCTACTACCAAGCATTATCCATACAATACATGGTACTTGAAGACTTGAAGATACTGGCTATATTGGAGCACCATGTCATGTACTGTATAAATAAAAAAGTCTTGTTTTTTCCCATTTCCAGGCTGATAATTTTGATGCTAAGTATGCTTATTTTCAGCTTTGATAGCCCTGTATTCTTCCATTCGTTTCATGTTACTCAATGCATTAAATCAGTCCTCACAAATTAGTTTTCCAGTGTTCAGGCATAATACTTGCTTACTAGCTACGAGTACCGTAATAAGATTTTTCCAAAGTAAGAAAGCAAGTTGTGGAAAAACGATAAACGTACTATTTTAGATTCAAATGTTCTTAAATGGATGACTGGAGATATGTTTAATGATGTATGTGCAATATCCCTGTACAACATCCTTAGTGATGGGACCAAAGAACCTCTAAATTAAATTGGAATTTTACAGTTAGAAGTTTACAAGTATCACTTGTCCAATGTTTGTCTTTTTGACACCAAACATCTTACAGAGGCAAAAATTACCAATATTTCCGAAAGTGAGAACAGAACATTTTATTTTTGGCAAATGAAATCACATTGACAGTGATATTTATACTTAAGGCAGTATATTTAAGCTTTACTAGATGTTTAAGTGTAACTGCACTTTTACAAAACTATTGACATGATATAAACAGGTTAGCTTTGATTGGTGGTCATTTGGGTCCTGAGACCCCAAGAAATGTTAAAACAAAACAGAATCACGTTGCCAAACTATGCTCTTTCCTGACATTGAAGATGGAATTTACAAACTTTTTTTGAGCCCCTCAGTAATGTGTGACATGCCAGAGGTTTTGTAAAAGTGAAAAGTTAAAACAGTGCTTGAGCGAATAACTAGAACAAATATTCTTGCTTGGCTGCATAATATCGATGTGCTCTATGCGTCAATACAAAGAATCAGTACATTCATTGTAATGCTCAATGGTAAACTGGAGAGAAAATCATTTGGAAATATCATGCAGGAACCCTTCCACACAGGCACACATCAGTCTTCTAAGTTGCCATCAAAAACACCGTCGTCTATTTCCAGACCCAAGAACAGCCTGCAAATGAATAAACACAGAAACTTGTTAATATTTTGTAGAGGTAGATTGTGCAATCACTTTACTAGGGGCAGATTCATTTACAAAATATTATGTCATGTATGTAGATCATGGGTGGGGAATCTTTTTTCTGCCAAGGGCCATTTGAATATTTATACCACCAAAATACAGCGGCTGGCCCAAGCACTGCGGTCACCGGGAAAATGCTCAGGGGCCTGAGGTTCCCCACCCCTGATATAGATAGATCCCAATCGTCCCAGATACAATGGGACAGTCCCGGATTTGGATTTCTGCCCTACATAATGGGTGGTCTTACGAATGTACCCCACTGCCACCACACGCTCCATGGCATCTCCTCCTATCCTTACCGTAGCACTGTGAAACAGTGACGTTCATGCTCTGCACCACAATTCCAGTCTGACCCCAGTTTTGCCCACAACATCTGCACTCCAGATATGAGAAGCTGCCATGTCTTTGCTCCGATTTTCCTTTAGAAGTCAGAAGTGGCTTATTACCACTTCTGATTTATTCTTTTTTCCCCAGACACAAAGCACTTAATGAGCACTATGTACTGAATATACAGACGCCAAGCCTCCGCAAAGCCGATGCCTTCGGCGATCACATGATTGCAGGTTTCAATCTGATGTGGCAGACTCAGATCAGCTCTGCCTGTGACTACTTACTCAACGGCTGTTTTCCCTTTAATTGGATGCCCCAATTATAATGGAAAATACACACAATAAAGGAGAAAAAAATGTCTGGCACAGATCTTTTCTGATCTCTTGGGTGCCAAATTATGCCATATTATATATATACATTAATATGTATTCGCAGAACTGTAATAACTTGAAGAATTCATTAGATAGCAAATTTAGTGTGAAATGTCAACAGTAAAATGACCCAAACAGAAAAAAGGAAAGAAAAATGGAGAAAGACCAATACGAAAATATGTGTGCACACCTGGTAAATAATCAAAGAATACATGTGAAGGGTTCTCCCCGCATCCCTGATCCTTGCGCTCAATTTGCTCAGTTATTTTCCTGTGGCCTAGAGCGCTTATAGAGCATATGAGGTAGTACTTACTACAAGGCTCTTTCTATCTATGGTTATGCATGCAAGTGCAGCAATATTTGATTTGCTCCTATTATTCAGTTATTCAGCCTGCTTTGCTGGTTTTCCTTCCATTCATACATCTATCTATATAATCATCTAAGGGGTACTTCCGTCTGTTTGTCTGTCTGTAACGGAAATCCTGCGTCGCTGAATCAGCGACAGACTTAAGGTACCGTCACACATAACGATATCGTTAACGATATCGTTGCTTTTTGTGACGTAGCAACGATATCGTTAACGAAATCGTTATATGTGACAGCGACCAACGATCAGGCCCCTGCTGGGAGATCGTTGGTCGCTGGGGAAAGTCCAGCACTTTATTTTGTCGCTGGATCTCCCGCTGACATCGCTGAATCGGCGCGTGTGACGCCGATTCAGTGATGTCTTCACTGGTAACCAGGGTAAACATCGGGTTACTAAGCGCAGGGCCACGCTTAGTAACCCAATGTTTACCCTGGTTACCGTTGTAAATGTAAAAAAACAAACACTACATACTTACATTCCGGTGTCTGGTCAGGTCCCTCACCGTCAGCTTCCCGCACTGACTGGTGAGCGCCGGCCAGCCGTAAAGCAAAGCACAGCGGTGACGTCACCGCTGTACTTTACGGCTGGCGCTCAGTCAGTGCGGGAAGCTGAAGGCGAGGGACATGACCAGACACCGGGAATGTAAGTATGTAGTGTTTGTTTTTTTACATTTACAACGGTAACCAGGATAAACATCGGGTTACTAAGCGCGGCCCTGCGCTTAGTAACCCGATGTTTACCCTGGTTACCCGGGGACTTCGGGATCGTTGGTCGCTTTAGAGCTGTCTGTGTGACAGCTCTCCAGCGACCAAACAGCGACGCTGCAGCGATCGACATCGTTGTCGGTATCGCTGCAGCGTCGCTTAGTGTGACGGTACCTTTAGTCCGGCAGCGAATTGGCCCCTCCCTACTCTCCTCCAGTCAGTGCCCCCTCCCAACTCCCCTCCAGTCAGTGCCAGTGTGTCGCCCCATCCCGGACCAACTTTTTACTATTGATGCTGCCTACCAATCAGAGACCGGCACAGCATCGACGTAGAAATCCCGCGTCTCTGATTGGTCGAGGCCACCAGGCCTCGACCAATCAGCAACGGGCACAGCGACGATGATGTCATAAAGGACGTAGACATCCTGCGTCTCTGATTGGTCGAGGCCACCAGGCCTCGACCAATCAGCAACGGGCACAGCGACGATGATGTCATAATGGTTGCCATGGCGACGATGATGTCATAAAGGAGGTAGACATCCCGCGTCTGATTGGTCGAGGCCGCCAGGCCTCGACCAATCAGCAACGGGCACAGCGACGATGATGTCATAAAGGACGTAGAAATCCCACGTTTCTGATTCAGCGACGGGCACAGTATCGACGTAGATGTCATAATGGTTGCCATGGCGACGATGATGTCATAAAGGTTGCCTCGACCAATCAGCGACGGGCACAGTCTGCCGCGAATTCTGGAATCATCATTGTCCATATACTACGGGGACATGCATATTCTAGAATACCCGATGCGTTAGAATCGGGCCACAATCTAGTATCTATATATATATATATAGAATCGGGCCACAATCTAGTGTGTATATATATATATATATATATATATATATATATATATATATATATATATATACACTAGATTGTGGCCCGATTCTAACGCATCGGGTATTCTAGAATACGCATGTCCCCGTAGTATATGGACAATGATGATTCCAGAATTCGCGGCAGACTGTGCCCGTCGCTGATTGGTCGAGGCAACCATTATGACATCGTCGCCATGGCAACCATTATGACATCATCGTCATCGTGAATCAGAAACGTGGGATTTCTACGTCCTTTATGACATCATCGTCGCTGTGCCCGTTGCTGATTGGTCGAGGCCTGGCGGCCTCGACCAATCAGACGCGGGATGTCTACATTATTTATGACATCATGCGTTAGAATCGGGCCACAATCTAGTATATATATATATATAAAACACATATTCTAACACATCGGGTATTCTAGAATATGCATGTCCCCGTAGTATATGGACAATGATGATTCCAGAATTTGCGGCAGACTGTGCCCGTCGCTGATTGGTCGAGGCAACCTTTATGACATCGTCGCCATGGCAACCATTATGACATCATCGTCGCTGTGCCCGTTGCTGATTGGTCGAGGCCTGGCGGCCTCGACCAATCAGAGAGCCGGGATTTCCAGGACAGACAGACAGACAGACGGAAAAACCCTTAGACAATTATATATATATATATAGATACTAGATTGTGGCCCGATTCTAACGCATCGGGTATTCTAGAATATGCATGTCCCCGTAGTATATGGACAATGATGATTCCAGAATTCGCGGCAGACTGTTCCCGTGGCTGATTGGTCGAGGCAACCTTTATGACATCATCGTCGCCATGGCAACCATTATGACATCTACGTCGATACTGTGCCCGTCGTTGAATCAGAAACGTGGGATTTCTACGTCCTTTATGACATCATCGTCGCTGTGCCCGTTGCTGATTGGTCGAGGCCTGGCGGGCCTCGACCAATCAGACGCGGGATGTCTACGTCCTTTATGACATCATCGTCGCCATGGCAACCATTATGACATCATCGTCGCTGTGCCCGTTGCTGATTGGTCGACGCGGGATTTCTACGTCGATGCTGTGCCGGTCTCTGATTGGTCGAGGCCTGGCGGCGTCGACCAATCAGAGAGCCGGGATTTCCAGGACAGACAGACAGAAAGACAGACAGAAAGACAGACAGACAGACGGAAAAACCCTTAGACAATTATATAGATAGATATACAGCACCGGTTACCCGGTCCATGTGTGACCTCTATACCATGCATGATTGCTATTTTCATTCTACATATGGGTAAATATATGCATATACCAATCAAGAGTCTTACAAATATTGTTTGTTAATTGCTCCTTACTACATTACATTTGTGGCCATTAAGGCATTTGATATAGTACTAAGGGTGTTGGATAATGATCGTGTTGTGTTTACATGTTTTAATGGGTTTTTGTGTCCATAGCTATTAAATAAAGTTTTGTATTCTTTGATTATTTACCTGGTGTGCGCACCTTTTTGTATTGGTCTTTTTCTCCCTTTTACATGTACGGTATTTTGTCTCCCATACAAAGTGTAGCACCCTGATGTGTTTCTCTATACTATTCCATCATAGTTGAGCCCTAGTTTCTTTATGATAGGTAGTTATTAAACTCAACATTGATATTCACAGTGACACGGGTGAAAATATATACATTCTGAAAAATACAACTTCATTTAACAATCAATAACGATCACATTGGTCAAGACACTGTCAGCCGATTGGACGCTAATAATATAATTTGGCACTATACCATCAATATCCGTCCTGAGACAACCCTTATTTCTCAATATTAGCGCTAACATTTTTACTCTAGTTGAGAACACCAAGTTTTTATTAAGGCAAAAGACCCACCCATGTTTTTGATAACTGACATATTTCTAAAAGCATGCTGGATACATACTGATTAAAGCATTCTGAAGCAGAATCACTGTAGTGTTTATACGGGTTTCCTCGAGAAAGTGTGCTCATACAGAGCCAGCAAAAGTACAGCTTACACCCAGTGCAGGTCATTTTGTTACAGCCATCAGTTTTCTGTGAAGACAAAATACATGTGAATGACATTCAGAGTAGGGAAAACCTTCATTGATTAAGCGGTTTTAATCATTTTTACTTTCTCATTGCATTTGTCTTTGTAGATTTTCTTTTAATGATTATGGAGGCACCCAGAGTTGGCAAACTTGGACATAAGCAGTCCGAGTCAGTAAATTTATTTTCTATGCAGTAAGGGGAATAGGTAGAAGGAAGCGAGTTGTGCAAAGCAAAAAAAAAAAAAAAGTTTTATTCAGTTATCTCGTGATAACCTGTGGTATTTACAAGTGCCTCTCACTAAATTAGAATACCATCAAAAAGTTAATTTATTTCAGTTCTTCAATACAACAAGTGAAAACTCATATATTATATAGAGTCATTGCAAACAGAGTGATCTATTTCAAGTGTTTATTTCTGTTAACGTTGATGCTTATGGCTTACAGCCAATGAAAACCCAAAAGTCATTATTAGTGATGCGCGAGTGTTCTCATTGCTCGGGTTTTCCCCAGCACGCTCGGGTGATCTCCGAGTATTTGTTAGTGTTCCGAGATTAAGTTTTCATCGCCGCACCAGAATGATTTACAGCTACTAAACAGCTTGATTACATGTAAGGATTACCTAGCAACCAGGCAACCCCCACATGTACTCAGCCTGGCTAATAGCTGTAAATCATTCAGCTGAGCCGATGAAAACTAAATCTCCGAACACTAACAAATACTCGGAGATCACGCAAGTGTGATCGGGAAAACCTGAGCAACGAGTATATTCATCACTAGTCGTTATCTCAGTAAATTAGAATACTTTGTAACAACAGCTTGAAAAAAGATTTTAAAATCTGAAATGTTGGCCTATGTTCAGTAATGTATGTTCAGTAAATGCACTCATTACTTGGTCAGGGCTCCTTTTGCATCAATTACTGCATCAATGTGGCGTGGCACGGAGGCGATCAGCCTGTGGCACTGATGAGGTGTTATGGAAGCCCAGGTTGCTTTGATAGCAGCCTTCAGCTCGTCTGCACAGTTGGGTCTGGTGTCTCTCATCTTCATCTTGACAATACCCCATAGCATCTCTATGGGGTTAAGGTCAGGCAAGTTTGCTGGCCAATCAAGTACAGTGATACTGTTCTTATTAAACCAGGTATTGGTACTTTTGGCAGTGTGGACAGATGACAAGTCATGCTGGAGAAGGAAATTTCCATCTCCAAAACGCTTGTAGACAGAGGGAAGCATGAAGTGCTCTAAAATTTCCTGGTAGCCGGCTGCGCTGACTTTGGTCTTGATAAAACACAGTGGACCTACACCAGCAGATGACCTGGCTCCCCAAACCACCACTGATCGTGGAAACTTCACACCAGACCTCAAGCAGCTTGGATTGTGGTCTCTCCACTCATGCTCCAGACTTTGGGACCTTGATTTCCAAATGAAATACAAAATTTACTTTCATCTGAAAACAAAACCTTGGACGACTGAGCAATAATAAACCAGTTCTTTTTCTCCTTGGCCAAGGTAAGACGCTTCTGTGTTGTCTATTGGTCATGAGTGGCTTGACACAAGGAATGCAACACTTATAGCCCATGTCCTGGACACGTCTGTGTGTGGTGGCTCTTGAAGCAATGACTCCAGCAGCAGTCCACTCCTTGTGAACCTCCCCCCAATTTTTGAATTACGACGGAAGGTGCAGCTCCATGATATCCATAAAAATTATTATTTTTTTCATAATTCATTAAAAAAATCTTTTTGATACAATTGGCATAAATGTTACATGCCCCATATGGGAAAGTATATAGTAGCATACGCATTTCAAACCTTGCAGTTCTTAATCATTGCATAGATGGTTTGAAACATATATGCTACAATATACCTCCCCATAGGGGGCTTGTGACATTTATGCCTCCAGCATATATAAACCACTCTGTAACATCAAGACCACGTTCACACTATCCGTATCTGGCCAGTATTTTAGATTTTTTTAATGAATTATGAAAAAAAATAATTTTTATGGATATCATGGACCTGCACCTTCCGTCGTAATCGACTGGTTTTCCTGTTGTTAATAATGGCGATACCAGATGTGTCTTTTTTGGGATCATTTTTTTGGAGATTAAACCACTTTTTAGTCTGAATTTTTTTTCTACATATTTTTAAACACTTTTTTTTACAATATTAATTAGCCCCATGGACTAACTTCAACATGCGATCCTTTCATCGAACACAGACAACATACTACACTACTTATTTACTGCAGAGCATTATCGAGACTCTCAGTGGTGTACGGTCATGTTCTAGTAGGCTTTGATCTATGGCAGCGCAGGGAGCCGATGCCTGCACTGCAATACACTATGCACATCCAGCTGAGGAAGCCGCTGGGGTCCGCGGGCCCCCTCTCTCACAGACGTCAGTTACGTGTGAAAGAAGTGAAAGTGAAGTGGCCGCGGACTGGCTGCAGGTCATTCGGCATAACAACATTACACAGGCCCTGGAAGATCATTATTAAGCAATGATCACCCGTTGAATCATGATTCTGGGATGGATCACTGTCTTTTCATGTCCTAAATGAAAAGTAGCACATTAAAATGTGAAAAGGCAATGAACTGATGAAGGCCCTCTTTAAATGTTAAACAGTTGGCACTAGTCCATAAACCCATGTATATTTATGGTCTGTTTTTATGACAGCTGTCTCAGAAAGCCGATGGTCAAGTGCATAGCAGTCAAAGACTGCACGGGGCCCTGAAGAGAAGACAGAAGTGGTTTTCATGACTCCAGTCCTCACATATGCTGAAGGAGCATTGTGCTTGTTCATGGAATGAAGGCACTAACTGTGTTTGTCCTGGTGGTCATGTGACTGGCCGTTAGACTATAGGGATGCCAGTAGTAGGAGGTCGGCATATCTCAGCCCTATTATCGACGACAGTGACTGTAAGCGGCCTAGTTTATCCTGAAACTGGGTCTGCAAAGTCTAATTAATATTCAACCTGAATATGAGTTCCACAGCGAGGACAGCACTTGGAGTTCTGCTCCAGCCAATCCATACTCTCCATTTCTTCCACAGCTTTCTGGATTACTCTCTTTCCATACCTCTTCTCCAGGAATTTCTTGCCTTCATCATCTGCAGCCAAATAGTCTTGACGCAAAGAGATGAGTTTTTCTGAGAGAGTAAGGAGGGTAAATATAAGAAATACTAAAAACTATTACTCAGACTTTGAGTGATATGACTTTTATTTCAGATTTTAATTATTTTAAAAAACAAATTCAAAGTGTATTTTTACGCCAAAAACTTTGATCCCGCAAATCCAACCTGAAGTCAATCTGTCGGCCCAGGTAAATGTTTAGTTCTTCTGACCTTTAGTTGGACTATGTTTAAGGGGTTGACCTATTACATCAGCATAATGACTTGTTGGTTAGCTTCTTTACGGTACCTTGGAGAGAGGGTATTGAATCTTCTACGCATAGTAAGCATAAACACCCTGAGGTATGAATTTCCAGATTCTAGAAAATGGTGTCATTTTATTCTAAAAAAAACTGAGAACACCGTGACTGAAAGAATAATACACAATGGTCAGAAGTCCAATTTTTGTCAGATTCTGCCAGAACTGACAATATAAAGACTATTTAGAGTACCACATACTTATTTTCATGCTGTCTCCAACCTCAAATCCCAGAACACTAACTTTTATGATATTATGACTTTGATTCAAAACACCAAATAAAATGTGTTTTTCTGCTTGTTGCACAGAGACAATAAATACTGAACCTACCTGCAGTCACTTTGCAAGAGGAGACTCCATGGAAGGTCATTTTACACAAGATACAAAATGCATATTGGCAGACTGAGCAGATGCCCATTGTATCCTCTGGCTCCTGCATGACTGGGGTCTGACAACCTGGACGTGGGCAGTAAACAACATCAGCCATTAAATCCAAGCTTGATTGCAGGAGGAGACGATCATAGCGGCTAAAAAGCTGCTCCTCTACCAGATTCTTTACCTGCAAGAAAAGAGGACATTAACAATCCACTATCTGTACTCAAAGATGGAATTCAGAGCTGCAGATAGCACTCAACATCTTCTCCATGCAATACAATAAATAGCCTGGACTCCGTCCTTGACTTTACATAATACCTGCTCTATTTGTCTTTGGTTTTGGAAGACTATCAGACTACTTGCTTGCCTATCTGACCACATCATAGTAAAGTAACTGAAAATCTAAATAAAAAGTATTTTCCTTTTTTTATTTCTCATTTCCATTGCAGCAATATTAGCTTATAAAGTTTACTAGATGGAGGCCCGATTGTAACGCATCGGGTATTCTAGAATATGTATGTAGTTTATTTATGAAGTTTTCAGAATAATGCAATTTATACACAGGATTCGGCCGGCCGGCCGCGACCAATTAGCGAAGCATGGTTCAAATTCCGCACCAATTCGTGGGCGGACTGCGCCTGTCGCTGATTGTTCGCGGCCGGGTGTGACCAATCAGTGAAGCCAGGGCGGCTCCAGGATTTTGAGGGCCCCGGGCGAAAGAAGTCTACCACGATTCATGATGCACAGATACAGCAGAGAAATATGGTACAGGCAAGTAGCGTATAACACAGCCCACGTAGCATATAACACAGCCCACGTAGTATATAACACAGCCACGTAGTATATAGCACAGCCACGTAGTATATTGCCCAGCCATGTAGTATATTGCCCAGACACGTAGTATATTGCCCAGCCACGTAGTATATAGCACAGCCACGTAGTATATAGCACAGCCACGTAGTATATAGCACAGCCACGTAGTATATTGCCCAGACACGTAGTATATTGCCCAGCCACGTAGTATATTGCCCAGCCACGTAGTATATAGAAGACACATAGTATATTGCCCAGCCACGTAATATATTGCACAGCCACGTAGTATATTACACAGCCACGTAAAATATTGCACAGCCACGTAGTATATAGCAGATAACACTGCCCATGCACTAACACAGCCCAAGTAGTACAGAGCACAGCAATGTAGTATATTGCCCAGCCAATTAATATATACCATAGTCACGTAGTATATAGCACAGCCCATATAGTATATAGCACAGAGATGTAGTATACAACATAGCCCATGCAGTATCTAACACAGCCCACGTAGTATATAGCAATGTGGGCACCATATTCCTGTTAAAAAAGGATTAAAATAAAAAATAGTTAAATGCTCACCCTCCGTCGGCCCCCCGGATCCAGCCGAGGCGTTTACTGATGCTCCTCACGACGCTCCGGTCCCAAGAGTGCATTGCGGTCTCACGAGATGATGACGTAGCGGTCTCGCGAGACCGCTACATCATCATCTCGCGAGACCGCAATGCATGGACCGGTCACCGGAGCGTCGTGAGGAGCGGGAAAGGCCTTGGCTGGATCCGGGGGGGGCGATGGAGGGTGAGTATATAATGATTTTTTATTTTTTTATTATTCTTAACATTAGATCTTTTTACTATTGATGCTGCATAAGCAGCATCAATAGTAAAAAGTTGGTCACACAGGGTTAATAGCAGCGTTAACGGAGTGCGATACACCGCGGCATAACGCGGTCCGTTAACGCTGGCATTCACCCTATGTGAGCGCTGACTGGAAGGGAGTATGGAGCGGGCACTGACTGCAGGGGAGTAGGGAGCGGCCATTTTGCCGCCGGTCTGTGCCCGTCGCTGACTGGTCGCGGCCGTTTTGCCGCGACCAATCAGCGACTTGGGATTTCCGTTACAGACAGAAAGACGGAAGTGACCCTTAAAGAGTTATATAGTAGATATGATAAATTCCACTATAACTAAGGAGGTTATAGGAGAGATTACCTGCTGGGAACATTTAATTTTTCCCCTGCAAAATGTTTCACAATTAGAAGGATGCAGCGTGATGCAAGAAAAAAAAAAAAAGAGACCACCTCCACAGAAGCACAGAACAGGCTTTCACTGTGTGATGTGTTAAGACTAATGTGTCTAAACTTAACGAAAGTGGTTTATTTTATCTTTTTATATTTTTCTCACTTTGACATTCTGGATTCTAAACCTTTCTTATTGCGTGTCAAAATGACTGAATGAGCCCTTGTTTTTGTTATGGTGCATATTTTACTTTCTATTTTTTTTCCATTTTGTGATATGCAAGCATTAGGATCTAAAAAACACAAACTTGATGTGGCCAACAGTTTATAATTCCTCACGGATGCTGCAAGTTGCCAAATCATGAAGGAAAGGCTAAGGATATGTGCACACGTTCAGGATTTTTAGCATTTTTTTAGCTTTTTTTCTTCGGCCGTTTTCTGCAAAAAAAAAAAAATGCTTACATAAGCATCCCATCATTTTTATGTGCACCTGCTGCGTTTTTTTTGGCAGCGGAATCGCATTCCGGAAAAAAACGCAGCATGCACACATAGGAATGCATTTATCCGCTTATTTCCCGCATGGGGCTATGCTCACCATGCGGGAAGTAAGTGGATCATGTGCGGTTGGTACCCAGGGTGGAGGAGAGGAGACTCTCCTCCAGGCCCTGGAAACCATATACCTGTAAAAAAAAATAAATAAATAAATAAAATAAAAAATCGTGATATTCTTACCTTCCGGCGGCCCCGCAGCCTTCCCACTCCTCGCGATGCTCCCTTTTCCAGTAATGCCTTGCGACAATGACCAGTGATGACGTAGCGGTCTTGCGTGATGCTACATCATCTGGGGTCACTGTCGAGAGGCATTACAGGAAACGGGAGCTGCTGGGAGCATCACGAGGAGCGGGAAGGCTGCGGGGGCCGTCGGAAGATGAGAATATCACGATTTTTTATTTTTTAAATTATTTTTAACATTAGATCTTTTTACTATTGATGCTGCATAGGCAGCATCAATAGTAAAAACTTGGTCACACTTGTCAAACACTATGTTTGACAAGTGTGACCAACCTGTCAAATCAGTTTTCCAAGCGATAATTTAGATAATTACGCTTGCAAAACGCTAGTGTTTAGCGGGAATATGCATGCCAATTCTGCATGCATATTTCCCGCGGCAGGGAGTTGCAGAATTTCCGCGGAAATTTCAGCGGCAATTCTGCAACGTGTCCACATAGCCTAACAGTTTCCAAACACTGGAAGTTCTATTGAAATTGAACTAAGAGTTTTATAAATTTTTCTCTGTACACATTTATAAGCTCTACTTTTAACCACTTTCTGACATCAGACATCCATGTGACCTTGGTCTATCTAACAAGGGACGGATTATTACGCCGAGGGTATCACCCGCCAGCAGGTTGGTGTGTGGGCGATCGCCACCGGGTGTCAGCGGATTCTGACAGCTGACACCCGCCCCTAAGTGTCAGGAGTGGTCACGCACCACTCCAGGCACATTAACCCCCGAAAAGCTGCGATCAAACAAGATCGCAGCATTGCGGGAGCTGGCAGAGGGAGGACAGCCCCTCTGCCTTTGGATCGGAGACTCCGCAGCGTGACGCGGGGTCCCGGTTGTTGACATGGTGACCCAATGTCATCATGACGACATCCGGGTCACCAGAGCTAGGAAACTTGGTGATCATGCGCAGTGCATGATCAGAAACTTTCCCTGTCAGTGCAGAGCTGACATTTTCTAATAGCATGGGGATGTTGCTGCATCCCAATGCTGTACAAGCGATCAGGATGCAAAAAATAATTGTCCCATAGTGGGACTAAGTTATAAAAAAAAAAAAGTAAACATTTTTTTTGAAAATAATTTTAAAAATATATATATAAAAAAAAAAAAAACTAAAGCAAATATTGTATTGTATTTACAAATAAATATTTAAAGGGAATCTGTCACCCAAAAAAATTGTATATAATCTAAGGCCACCGGCATCAGGGGCTTATCTACAGCATTCTGCAATGCTGTAGATAAGCCCCCGATGTAACCTGAAAGGTAGGAAAAACAGGTAATCTTATACTCACCCAGGGGCGGTCCCGCTGCAGTCTGGGTCCGATGGGCGTCGTGGTCCGGCGCCTCCTATCTTCATACGATGACGTCCTCGTCTTGTCTTCCTGCCGCTTCTGTTGAGGGCAGAGCAAAGTACTGCAGTGCGCAGGTGCCAGGAAAGGTCAGAGAGGCCCGGCGCCTGCGCACTGCAGTACTTTGCTCTGCCCTCAACAGGGCAGACAAAGTACACCTGCGCAGAAGCCGCGGCAGGAAGAAAAGAAGAGGACGTCATCGCATGAAGATAGGAGGCGCCGGACCTGAACCGAACCGCCCCTGGGTGAGTATAATCTAAATGAGGTATCACTGTAATCATACTGACCCGGAGAATGAAACTGCCTTATCAATCTTACCGCACATGGAACAGCATAACCCCCCCCCCCCCCCAAAAAAAAATAAAAATCCTGAACTGATGGTTTTTGTTCATTCTGTCTCCCAAAAATCGGAATAGAAAGCAATCAAAAAATGTCATGTGGCCGAAAATGGTACCAATAAAAACGTAAACTTGTCCAGTAAAAAATACAAGTCCTCATTTGACTCTGTGGGCCAAAATATGGAAAAATTATAGCTCTCAAAATATGGTGATGCAAAAACTATTTTTTGCAATAAAAAGCATCTTTTAGTTTGTGACAGCAGCCATCCACAAAAACCCGATATACATCTGGTATCGCTGTAATCGCAACAACCCGAAGAATAAAGTCGCCTAATCACTTATACCGCATGAGGAACGGTGTAAAAAATAAATAAAACCAATTCTTCACCTGCTGTTGATTTTTTTATTCTGCCTCCCAAAGATGGCAGTAAGGCTTGGTGCACATTTATCGTACGCTCTGTGCTGAGCGCTAGTATTGAGGTTTCTGTGCAAATCCCTGCAATACGTGATTCAGACAGAACCTCTGGCGGAAGATTCCCTATAATGAGACAAATGGAGGCACTGTGGGTGCCGTCTGACCTGTGATCCGGCGGTGTCCTTTTTAGAATTGCATAAAAGTGCCGTCGGCTACAGTTTTGTGCACTTCAGAAAAGAAGGACACCACTGAACAGAGGCCAGACGGAGTCCAGACTAACTCTGCTGCCTCATTATAGTGAATGGATCCCTCTGCGTTTCATCTGAATCACGTCACTAAGAGATTCAGATAGAAACCCCAAAGTAAGCAGTCACCGTAGAGTACTTTAATCCAAAACGTTATGTAAAATGTTCCCAATAAAAGCTTCAACTCAATCCACAAAAAAAGCAAGTCCCCACTCAGGTCTGTTATCTGTTAACGGAAATATAGTGAGCTTCCCACAGTGTACCTAAACCACATATTGCATCCATGTTTGGCGTTTCTGAAGCGATTAGAGCCCGCCTAACTTACGGGTGCATGCCTCCAGAGCATGGGCTGGGCATAATATACTGGTGACTACAACGTACTGGTCACTACAACAGCAGTTTGCAAATTCACTAGGCAACATTCATTGCTGCTTGTTTCTGGAAAATACTGATGGAGTCAAAATCGTCACTACATTTGTAGATAAATTCCCCAAGGTGTATAGTTTCCAAAATGGGGTTACTCGAGGAGGAATTCTGCTCTTCTAGCAATTAGTGGCTCTGTCTATGGAGTCCGCAAACTGTTTTAGGAAAATCTGCACTCCAGGAGGCAAATAGCGCTCCATTCCGGAGTCTCTCTGGATGGCTAAGCAGTACTGTAAAGCCACATATAGGGTATTGCCAAGTTCAGTAGAAATTGTGTGCCAAAGGTTGGTGCCATTTTTATCCACTTCTTGTGTGAAAATATAAAATATGGGGCTAAAACTAAATTTTGGTGGTAAAAATGTAGTTATTTTTAACCCCTTCCCGACCCATGACGCCACGTAGGCGTCATGAAAGTCGGTGCCAATCCGACCCATGACGCCTATGTGGCGTCATGGAAAGATCGCGTCCCTGCAGATCGGGTGAAAGGGTTAACTCCCATTTCACCCGATCTGCAGGGACAGGGGGAGTGGTAGTTTAGCCCAGGGGGGGTGGCTTCACCCCCTCGTGGCTACGATCGCTCTGATTGGCTGTTGAAAGTGAAACTGCCAATCAGAGCGATTTGTAATATTTCACCTATTATAACTGGTGAAATATTACAATCCAGCCATGGCCGATGCTGAAATATCATCGGCCATGGCTGGAAATACTAATGTGCCCCCACCCCACCCCACCGATCGCCCCCCCAGCCCCCCGATCTGGCCGGTACACTGCTCCAGCTCCCCTCCGTCCAGTGCTCCGCTCCCCCCGTGCTCCAATCACCCCCCCGTGCTCCAATCACCCCCCCCCCTGCATTTCGATCCACCCCCCCCCGGTGCTCCGTTCCACCCCCCCGTGCTCCATTCCAGCCCCCCCGTGCTCCGTTCCACGCCCCCCGTGCTCCGTTCCACCCCTCCCGCGCTCCGATTCCCCCCCCCCGTGCTCCGATCCCCCCCCCCCCCCCCCCCCCCCCGTGGTCCCCCCCACCCCATCATACTTACCGATCCAGCCGGGGTCCCGTCCGTCTTCTCCCTGGGCGCCGCCATCTTCCAAAATGGCGGGCGCATGCGCAGTGCGCCCGCCGAATCTGCCGGCCGGCAGATTCGTTCCAAAGTGCATTTTGATCACTGAGATAGATTATATCTCAGTGATCAAAATAATAAATGACCCCCCCCTTTTGTCACCCCCATAGGTAGGGACAATAAAAAAATAAAGAAATTTTTTTTTTCCACTAATGTTAGAATAGGGTTAGGGGTAGGGATAGGGGTAGGGTTAGGGTTAGGGGTAGGGCTAGGGTTAGGGCTAGGGGTAGGGTTAGGGTTAGGGCTAGGGTTAGGGCTAGGGTTAGGGTTTCGGTATGTGCACACGTATTCTGGTCCTCTGCGGATTTTTCCGCTGCGGATTTGTTAAATCCGCAGTGCTAAACCGCTGCGGATTTATGGCGGATTTACCGCGTTTTTTTCTGCGCATTTCACTGCGGTTTTACAACTGCGATTTTCTATTGGAGCAGTTGTAAAACCGCTGCGGAATCCGCACAAAGAAGTGACATGCTGCGGAATGTAAACCGCTGCGTTTCCGTGCAGTTTTTCCGCAGCATGTGTACAGCGATTTTTGTTTCCCGTAGGTTTACATTGAACTGTAAACTCATGGGAAACTGCTGCGGATCCGCAGCGTGTGCACATACCTTTAGAATTAGGCTATGTGCACACGGTGCGGATTTGGCTGCGGATTGGCCGCTGCAGATTCCCAGCAGTGTTCCATCAGGTTTACAGTACCATGTAAACATATGAAAAACCAAATCCGCTGTGCCCATGGTGCGGAAAATACCGCGCGGAAACGCTGCGTTGTATTTTCCGCAGCATGTCAATTCTTTGTGCGGATTCCGCAGCGTTTTACACCTGTTCCTCAATAGGAATCCGCAGGTGAAATCCGCACAAAAAACACTGGAAATCCGCGGAAAATCCGCAGGTAAAACGCAGTGCCTTTTACCCGCGTATTTTTCAAAAATGGTGCGGAAATATCTCACACGAATCCGCAACGTGGGCACATAGCCTTAGGGTTAGGGTTGGAATTAGGGTTGTGGTTAGGGTTGTGATTAGGGTTATGGCTACAGTTGGGATTAGGGTTAGGGGTGTGTTGGGGTTAGTGTTGGAGTTAGAATTGAGGGGTTACCACTGTTTAGGCACATCAGGGGTCTCCAAACGCAACATGGCGCCACCATTGATTCCAGCCAATCTCGTATTCAAAAAGTCAAATGGTGCTCCCTCACTTCCGAGCCCTGACGTGTGCCCAAACTTTGGTTTACCCCCACATATGGGGTACCAGCATACTCAGGACAAACTGCGCAACAATTACTGGGGTCCAATTTCTCCTGTTACCCTTGTGAATCTAAAAAAATGCTTGCTAAAACATCATTTTTGAGGAAAGAAAAATGATTTTTTATTTTCACGGCTCTGCGTTGTAAACGTCTGTGAAGCACTTGGGGGTTCAAAGTGCTCACCACATATCTAGATAAGTTCCTTGGGGGGTCTAGTTTCTAAAATGGGGTCACTTGTGGGGGGTTTCTACTGTTAAGCCACATCAGGGGCTCTGCAAACGCAACGTGACGCCCACAGAGCATTCCATCAAAGTCTGCATTTCAAAACGTCACTACTTCACTTCCGAGCCCCGGCATGTGCCCAAACAGTAGTTAACCCCCACATATGGGGTATCAGCGTACTCAGGAGAAACTGGACAACAACTTTTGGGGTCCAATTTCTCCTGTAACCCTTGGGAAAATAAAAAATTCTGGGCTAAATAATTATTTTTGAGGAAAGAAAACGTATTTATTATTTTCACGGCTCAGCATTATAAACTTCTATGAAGCACTTGGGGGTTCAAAGTGCTCACCACACATCTAGATCAGTTCCTTTGGGGGTCTAGTTTCCAAAATGGGGTCACTTGTGGGGGGTTTCTACTGTTAAGCCACATCAGGGGCTCTGCAAACGCAACGTGACGCCCACAGAGCATTCCATCAAAGTCTGCATTTCAAAACGTCACTACTTCACTTCCGAGCCCCAGCATGTGCCCAAACAGTGGTTTACCCCCACATATGGGGTATCAGCGTACTCAGGAGAAACTGAACAACAACTTTTGGGGTCCAATTTCTCCTGTAACCCTTGGGAAAATAAAAAATTCTGGGCTAAATAATTATTTTTGAGGAAAGAAAACGTATTTATTATTTTCACGGCTCAGCATTATAAACTTCTATGAAGCACTTGGGGGTTCAAAGTGCTCACCACACATCTAGATCAGTTCCTTTGGGGGTCTAGTTTCCAAAATGGGGTCACTTGTGGGGGGTTTCTACTGTTAGGCCACATCATGGGCTCTGCAAACGCAACGTGACGCCCACAGAGCATTCCATCAAAGTCTGCATTTCAAAACGTCACTACTTCACTTCCGAGCCCAGGCATGTGCCCAAACAGTGATTTACCCCCACATATGGGGTATCAGCGTACTCAGGAGAAACTGGACAACAACTTTTGGGGTCAAATTTCTCCTGTTACCCTTGGGAAAATAAAAAATTGCAGGCTAAAAGATCATTTTTGAGAAAATAATTTTTTTTTTATTTTCATGGCTCTGCGTTATAAACTTCTGTGAAGCACTTGGGGGTTCAAAGTCCTCACCACACATCTAGATTAGTTCCTTTGGGGGTCTAGTTTCCAAAATGGGGTCATTTCTGGGGGATCTCCAATGTTTAGGCACACAGGGGCTCTCCAAACGTGACATGGTGTCCGCTAATGATTGGAGCTAATTTTCCATTTAAAAAGTCAAATGGCGTGCCATCCCTTCCGAGCCCTGCCGTGCGCCCAAACAGTGGTTTACCCCCACATATGGGGTATCAGCGTACTCAGGACAAACTGGACAACAATATTTGGGGTCCAATTTCTCCTATTATCCTTGGCAAAATAGGAAATTCCAGACTAAAAAATCATTTTTGAGGAAAGAAAAATTACTTTTTATTTTCATGGCTCTGCGTTATAAACTTCTGTGAAGCACCTGGGGGTTTAAAGTGCTCAATATGCATCTAGATAAGTTCCTTGGGGGGTCTAGTTTCCAAAATGGGGTCACTTGTGGGGGAGCTCCAATGTTTAGGCACACAGGGGCTCTCCAAACGCAACATGGTGTCCGCTAACAATTGGAGCTAATTTTCCATTCAAAAAGTCAAATGGCGCGCCTTCCCTTCCGAGCCCTGCAGAGTGCCCAAACAGTGGTTTACCCCCACATATGAGGTATCGGCGTACTCGGGAGAAATTGCCCAACAAATTGTATGATCCATTTTATCCTACTGCCCATGTGAAAAATGAAAAAATTGAGGCGAAAATAATTTTTTTGTGAAAAAAAAGTACTTTTTCATTTTTACAGATCAATTTGTGAAGCACCTGAGGGTTTAACCCCTTCATGACCCAGCCTATTTTGACCTTAAAGACCTTGCCGTTTTTTGCAATTCTGACCAGTGTCCCTTCATGAGGTAATAACTCAGGAACGCTTCAATGGATCCTAGCGGTTCTGAGATTGTTTTTTCGTGACATATTGGGCTTCATGTTAGTGGTAAATTTAGGTCAATAAATTCTGTGTTTATTTGTGATAAAAACGGAAATTTGGCGAAAATTTTGAAAATTTCGCAATTTTCACATTTTGAATTTTTATTCTGTTAAACCAGAGAGTTATGTGACACAAAATAGTTAATAAATAACATTTCCCACACGTCTACTTTACATCAGCACAATTTTGGAAACAAAATTTTTTTTTGCTAGGAAGTTATAAGGGTTAAAATTTGACCAGCGATTTCTCATTTTTACAACGAAATTTACAAAACCATTTTTTTTAGGGACCACCTCACATTTGAAGTCAGTTTGAGGGGTCTATATGGCTGAAAATACCCAAAAGTGACACCATTCTAAAAACTGCACCCCTCAAGGTGCACAAAACCACATTCAAGAAGTTTATTAACCCTTCAGGTGCTTCACAGCAGCAGAAGCAACATGGAAGGAAAAAATGAACATTTAACTTTTTAGTCACAAAAATGATTTTTCAGCAACAATTTTTTTATTTTCCCAATGGTAAAAGGAGAAACTGAACCACGTACGTTGTTGTCCAATTTGTCCTGAGTACGCTGATACCTCATATGTGGGGGTAAACCACTGTTTGGGCGCACGGCAGGGCTTGGAAGGGAAGGAGCGCCATTTGACTTTTTGAATGAAAAATTGGCTGCACTCTTTAGCGGACACCATGTCACATTTGGAGAGCCCCCGTGTGCCTAAAAATTGGAGCTCCCCCACAAGTGACCCCATTTTGGAAACTAGACGCCCCAAGGAACTTATCTAGATGCATAGTGAGCCCTTTAAACCCCCAGGTGCTTCACAAATTGATCCGTAAAAATGAAAAAGTACTTTTTTTTCACAAAAAAATTCTTTTAGCCTCAATTTTTTCATTTTCACATGGACAACAGGATAAAATGGATCCTAAAATTTGTTTGGCAATTTCTCCTGAGTACACTGATACTTCACATGTGGGGGTAAACCACTGTTTGGGCACATGGTAAGGCTCGGAAGGGAAGGAGCGCCATTTGACTTTTTGAATGAAAAATTATCTCCATCGATAGCGGACACCATGTCGCGTTTGGAGAGACCCTGTGTGCTTAAACATTGGAGCTCCCCCACAAGTGACCCCATTTTGGAAACTGGACCCCCCAAGGAACTTATCTAGATGCCTAGTGAGCACTTTAAACCCTCAGGTGCTTCACAAATTGATCCGTAAAAATGAAAAAGTACTTTTTTTTCACAAAAAATATATTTTCGCCTCAATTTTTTCATTTTCACATGGGCAATAGGATAAAATGGATCCTAAAATTTGTTGAGCAATTTCTCCCGAGTACGCCGATACCTCATATGTGGGGGTAAACCACTGTTTGGGCACACGGCAGGGCTCGGAAGGGAAGGCGCGCCTTTTAACTTTTTGAATGGAAAATTAGCTCCAATTGTTAGCGGACACCATGTCGCGTTTGGAGAGCCCCTGTGTGCCTATGCAATGGAGCTCCCCCACAAGTGACCCCATTTTGGAAACTAGACCCCCCAAGGAACTTATCTAGATGCATACTGAGCACTTTAAACCCCCAGGTGCTTCACAGAAGTTTATAATGCAGAGCCATGAAAATAAAAAATAATTTTTCTTTTCTCAAAAATGATTTTTTAGCCTGGAATTTCCTATTTTGCCAATGGTAATAGGAGAAATTGGACCACAAATGTTGTTGTCCAGTTTGTCCTGAGTATGCAGATACCCCATATGTGGGGGTAAACCACTGTTTGGGCGCACGGCAGGGCTCAGAAGGGAAGGCACGCCATTTGGCTTTTTAAATGGAAAATTATCTCCAATCATTAGCGGACACCATGTCACGTTTGGAGAGCCCCTGTGTGCCTAAACATTGGAGATCCCCCACAAATTACCCCATTTTGGAAACTAGACCCCCAAAGGAACTAATCTAGATGTGTAGTGAGCACTTTGAACCCTCAAGTGCTTCACAGAAGTTTATAACGCAGAGCCATGAAAATAAAAAAAAAAAATTATTTTCTCAAAAATGAATTTTAGCCCGCAATTTTTTATTTTCCCAAGGGTAACAGGAGAAATTTGACCCCAAAAGTTGTTGTCCAGTTTCTCCTGAGTACGCTGATACCCCATATGTGGGGGTAAACCACTGTTTAGGCACATGCTGGGGCTCGGAAGTGAAGTAGTGACGTTTTGAAATGCAGACTTTGATGGAATGCTCTGCGGGCGTCACGTTGCGTTTGCAGAGCCCCTGATGTGGCTAAACAGTAGAAACCCCCCACAAGTGACCCCATTTTGAAAACTAGACCCCGAAAGGAACTTATCTAGATGTGAGGTGAGCACTTTGAACCCCCAAGTGCTTCACAGAAGTTCATAACACAGAGCAGTGAAAATAATAAATACGTTTTCTTTCCTCAAAAATAATTTTTTAGCCCAGAATTTTTTATTTTCCCAAGGGTTACAGGAGAAATTGGACCACAAAAGTTGTTGTCCAGTTTCTCCTGAGTACGCTGATACCCCATGTGTGGGGGTAAACCACTGTTTGGGCACACGTGGGGGCTCAGAAGGGAAGTAGTGACTTTTGAAATGCAGACTTTGATGGAATGGTCTGCGGGCGTCACATTGCGTTTGCAGAGCCCCTGGTGTGCCTAAACAGTAGAAACCCCCCACAAGTGACCCCATTTTGGAAACTAGACCCCCAAAGGAACTTATCTAGATGTGTGGTGAGCACTTTCAAACCCCAAGTCCTTTACAGAAGTTTATAACGCAGAGCCGTGAAAATAATAAATACGTTTTCTTTCCTCAAAAATAATTTTTTAGCCCAGAATTTTTTATTTTCCCAAGGGTTACAGGAGAAATTGGACCACAAAAGTTGTTGTCCAGTTTCTCCTGAGTACGCTGATGCCCCATGTGTGGGGGTAAACCACTGTTTGGGCACACGTGGGGGCTCAGAAGGGAAGTAGTGACTTTTGAAATGCAGACTTTGATGGAATGGTCTGCGGGCGTCACGTTGCGTTTGCAGAGCCCCTGGTGTGCCTAAACAGTAGAAACCCCCCACAAGTGACCCCATTTTGGAAACTAGACCCCCCCAAGGAACTTATCTAGATATGTGGTGAGCACTTTGAACCCCCAAGTGCTTCACAGACGTTTACAACGCAGAGCCGTGAAAATAAAAAATCATTTTTCTTTCCTCAAAAATGATGTTTTAGCAAGCAATTTTTTATTTTCTCAAGGGTAACAGGAGAAATTGGACCCCAGTAATTGTTGCGCAGTTTGTCCTGAGTATGCTGGTACCCCATATGTGGGGGTAAACCACTGTTTGGGCACACGTCGGGGTTCGGAAGTGAGGGAGCACCATTTGAATTTTTGAATACAAGATTGGCTGGAATCAATGGTGGCGCCATGTTGCGTTTGGAGACCCCCTGAAGTGCCTAAACAGTGGAAACCCCTCAATTCTACCTCCAACACACCCCTAACCCTTATCCCAACTGTAGCCGTAACCCTAATCACAACCCTAACCCCAACACACCCCTAACCACAACCCTAACCCCAACACACCCCTAACCCTAACCACAACCCTAATTCCAACCCAACTCTAAGGCTATGTGCCAACGTTGCGGATTCGTATGAGATTTTTCAGCATCATTTTTGAAAAATCCGCGGGTAAAAGGCACTGTGTTTTACCTGTGGATTTACCGTGGATTTCCAGTGTTTTTTGTGCGGATTTCACCTGTGGATTCCTATTGAGGAAAAGGTGTAAAACGCTGCGGAATCCGCACAAAGAATTGGCATGCTGCGGAAAATACAACGCAGCGTTCCCGCGCGGTATTTTCTGCACCATGGGCACAGCGGATTTGGTTTTCCATATGTTTACATGGTACTGTAAACCCGATGGAACACTGCTGCGGATCCGCAGCGGCCAATCCGCACCGTGTGCACATAGCCTAATTCTAAAGGTACGTGCACACGCTGCGGAAAACGCTGCGGATCCGCAGCAGTTTCCCATGAGTTTACAGTTCAATGTGAACCTATGGGAACCAAAAATCGCTATGCACATGCTGCGGAAAAACTGCACGGAAACGCAGCGGTTTACATTCCGCAGCATGTCACTTCTTTCTGCGGATTCCGCAGCGGTTTTAGAACTGCTCCAATAGAAAATCGCAGTTGTAAAACCGCAGTGAAATGCGCAGAAAAACCGCGGTAAATCCACGATAAATCGGCAGCGGTTTAGCACTGTGGATTTTTCAAATCCGCTGCGGAAAAATCCGCATAGGACCAGAATACGTGTGCACATACCGAAACCCTAACCCTAGCCCTACCCCTAACCCTAACCCTAGCCCTAACCCTACCCCTACCCCTAACCCTAGCCCTAACCCTACCCCTACCCCTAACCCTACCCCTAACCCTACCCCTAACCCTACCCCTAGTTCTTACCCCAACCTTAGTGGAAAAAAAAAAAATTCTTTATTTTTTTTATTGTCCCTATCTATGGGGGTGACAAAGGGGGGGGTCATTTACTATTTTTTTTATTTTGATCACTGAGATAGGTTATATCTCAGTGATCAAAATTCACTCTGGAACGAATCTGCCGGCCGGCAGATTCGGCGGGCGCACTGCACATGCGCCCGCCATTTTGGAAGATGGCGGCGCCCAGGAAAGAAGACGGACGGACCTCGGGCGGCCAGGTAAGTATAAGGGGGGGGAGATCAGGGCACGGGGGGGGCGTCGGAGCACGGGGGGGTGGATCGGATCATGGGGGGGGGGTGGATCGGAACACGGGAGGGAGGATTGGAGCACGGGGAAGGATTGGAGCACGGGGTGAGGGATCGCTGTGCGGGGGGGGTGGATCGGAGCACGGGGGGGGGGGTCGCTGTGTGCGGGGGGGGATCGGAGTGCGGGGGGGTTTGATTGCAGCACAGGGGGTGTGATTGGTGCACGGGGAAGCGGACAGGAGGACGGGGGAGCGGAGCACAGGACGGAGGGGAGCGGACCACAGATCGGGGGGCTGGGGGGGCGATCGGAGGGGTGGGGTGGGTGCACATAAGTGTTTCCAGCCATGGCCGATGATATTGCAGCATCGGCCATGGCTGGATTGTAATATTTCACCAGTTTTTTAGGTGAAATATTACAAATCGCTCTGATTGGCAGTTTCACTTTCAACAGCCAATCAGAGCGATCGTAGCCACGAGGGGGTGAAGCCACCCCCCCTGGGCTAAACTACCACTCCCCCTGTCCCTGCAGATCGGGTGAAATGGGAGTTAACCCTTTCACCCGGCCTGCAGGGACGCGATCTTTCCATGACGCATATGCTGCGTCATGGGTCGGAATGGCACCGACTTTCATGACGCAGCGTATGCGTCAAAGGTCGGGAAGGGGTTAAAGTGCTCACTAGGCATCTAGATAAGTTCCTTGGGGGGTCTAGTTTCCAAAATGGGGTCACTTGTGGGGGAGCGCCAATGTTTAGGCACACAGGAGCTATCCAAATGCGACATGGTGTCCGCTAACAATTGGAGCTAATTTTCCATTCAAAAAGTCAAATGGCGCTCCTTCCCTTCCGAGCCTTACCATGTGCCCAAACAGTGGTTTACCCCCACATGTGAGGTATTGGTGTACTCAGGAGAAATTGCCCAACACATTTTAGGATCCATTTTATCCTGTTCCCCTTGTGAAAATGAAAAAATTGAGGCTAAAAGATAATTTTTGTGACTAAAAAGTTAAATGTTCATTTTTTCCTTCCATGTTGCTTCTGCTGCTGTTAAGCACCTGAAGGGTTAATAAACTTCTTGAATGTGGTTTTGAGTACCTTGAGGGGTGCAGTTTTTAGAATGGTGTCACTTTTGGGTATTTTCAGCCATATAGACCCCTCAAACTGACTTCAAATGTGAGGTGGTCCCTAAAAAAAATGGTTTTGTAAATTTCGTTGTAAAAATGACAAATCGCTGGTCAAATTTTAACCCTTATAACTTCCTAACAAAAAAAAAATTTTGTTTCCAAAATTGTGCTGATGTAAAGTAAACATGTGGGAAATGTTATTTATTAACTATTTTGTGTCACATATCTCTCTGGTTTAACAGAATAAAAATTCAAAATGTGAAAATTGCGAAATTTTCAAAATTTTCGCCAAATTTCCGTTTTTATCACAAATAAACACAGAATTTATTGACCTAAATTTACCACTAACATGAAGCCCAATATGTCACGAAAAAACAATCTCAGAACCGCTAGGATCCGTTGAAGCGTTCCTGAGTTATTACCTCATAAAGGGACACTGGTCAGAATTGCAAAAAACGGCAAGGTCTTTAAGGTCAAAATAGGCTGGGTCATGAAGGGGTTAATTCACTGCCCAATGGTATAAAATTCTGTGACACACCCGTGGTGTCAATATGATCACTGCACACCTAGATGAATTCATTGAGAGGTGTAGTTTGTAAAATAGGGTCACTTATGGGGAGTTCGGCTGTTCTGGCATCTCACGGGCTCTCCCAGTGGGTCATGGCACCTGCAGACCATAACAGTAAAATCTGACGCTCATTCCCTTCTGAGCTTTGCTCTGTGCCTGAAAATATTTACCGATTACATGTAGGGTATTGGCGCATTCAGGAAAAAATAGACATCCGTTTGTTGTAAAAAATTCCTATTAGCCCTTAGAAAAATGAAAACTTGGGGATAAAACAATATTTTAGTGGTAAAAATTTAATTTATTCCTTCTTCACCGCTCAGTGGTATAAAATTCTGTGAGGCATATGTGGTGTTAATATGATCACTGCACTACTAGACAAATTCATTTGGGAGTGTAGTTTTATTAAATGAGCTCACATATAGGGGTTTCTGCTGTTCTGGTACCTCAGGGGTTCTGCGATGTGATATGGCACCCTCAAACCATTCCAGCAGAATCTGAACTTCAATATGGAGCCTCTTTCCTTCTGAGTTTTGCACTGTGCCTCAAAAGTAGTATTTCCCCTTGTCATATTCAGGAGAAATTGCACAACAAACTGTAAGGTGAAAGAGAAAATGTGATACATTTGTTTTCACGGCTCAATGTAGTTTTTCCCTCATATTGGGTATCGGCGTACTCAGGAGAAATTGCACAACAAATTGTATGGTGCAATTTCTCTTGTTACCCTTATGAAAATGCAATATTTTGTGCTCAAATCAAATTTGTTCGGAAAATTTGATATTTATCATCTTTACGGCTCAATGTTATAAACTTCTGTGAAGCCCCCAGGAATCAATGTGCTCACCACACATCGCGCACATCGCGATCAGTTCCCTGAGGGGTCTATATTCCAAAATGGTGTCAATTGTGGGGGATTTTCATTGTTCAGGCACATCAGGGGCTCTCCAAACACAACATGGCATCTGCCAATTGTTCCAGCAATTTTGCATTCAAAAAGTCAAATCTTCTATCTTCTTCTTGTATCTTCTATCATATACAGTGGGGCAAAAAAGTATTTAGTCAGTCAGCAATAGTGCAAGTTCCACCACTTAAAAAGATGAGAGGCGTCTGTAATTTACATCATAGGTAGACCTCAACTATGGGAGACAAACTGAGAAAAAATATCCAGAAAATCACATTGTCTGTTTTTTTAACATTTTATTTGCATATTATGGTGGAAAATAAGTATTTGGTCAGAAACAAACAATCAAGATTTCTGGCTCTCACAGACCTGTAACTTCTTCTTTAAGAGTCTCCTCTTTCCTCCACTCATTACCTGTAGTAATGGCACCTGTTTAAACTTGTTATCAGTATAAAAAGACACCTGTGCACACCCTCAAACAGTCTGACTCCAAACTCCACTATGGTGAAGACCAAAGAGCTGTCAAAGGACACCAGAAACAAAATTGTAGCCCTGCACCAGGCTGGGAAGACTGAATCTGCAATAGCCAACCAGCTTGGAGTGAAGAAATCAACAGTGGGAGCAATAATTAGAAAATGGAAGACATACAAGACCACTGATAATCTCCCTCGATCTGGGGCTCCACGCAAAATCCCACCCCGTGGGGTCAGAATGATCACAAGAACGGTGAGCAAAAATCCCAGAACCACGCGGGGGGACCTAGTGAATGAACTGCAGAGAGCTGGGACCAATGTAACAAGGCCTACCATAAGTAACACACTACACCACCATGGACTCAGATCCTGCAGTGCCAGACGTGTCCCACTGCTTAAGCCAGTACATGTCCGGGCCCGTCTGAAGTTTGCTAGAGAGCATTTGGATGATCCAGAGGAGTTTTGGGAGAATGTCCTATGGTCTGATGAAACCAAACTGGAACTGTTTGGTAGAAACACAACTTGTCGTGTTTGGAGGAAAAAGAATACTGAGTTGCATCCATCAAACACCATACCTACTGTAAAGCATGGTGGTGGAAACATCATGCTTTGGGGCTGTTTCTCTGCAAAGGGGCCAGGACGACTGATCCGGGTACATGAAAGAATGAATGGGGCCATGTATCGTGAGATTTTGAGTGCAAACCTCCTTCCATCAGCAAGGGCATTGAAGATGAAACGTGGCTGGGTCTTTCAACATGACAATGATCCAAAGCACACTGCCATGGCAACGAAGGAGTGGCTTCGTAAGAAGCATTTCAAGGTCCTGGAGTGGCCTAGCCAGTCTCCAGATCTCAACCCTATTGAAAACCTTTGGAGGGAGTTGAAAGTCCGTGTTGCCAAGCGAAAAGCCAAAAACATCACTGCTCTAGAGGAGATCTGCATGGAGGAATGGGCCAACATACCAACAACAGTGTGTGGCAACCTTGTGAAGACTTACAGAAAACGTTTGACCTCTGTCATTGCCAACAAAGGATATATTACAAAGTATTGAGATGAAATTTTGTTTCTGACCAAATACTTATTTTCCACCATAATATGCAAATAAAATGTTCAAAAAACAGACAATGTGATTTTCTGGATTTTTTTTTCTCAGTTTGTCTCCCATAGTTGAGGTCTACCTATGATGTAAATTACAGACGCCTCTCATCTTTTTAAGTGGTGGAACTTGCACTATTGCTGACTGACTAAATACTTTTTTGCCCCACTGTAGGTCCCTCAAAGTGACTTCAAATGTGATGTGGTCTCTAAAAAAATGGTTTTGTAAATTTTGCTGGAAAAATGAAAAATCGCTGGTCAACATTTAACCCTTCTAACTTTGCAACTAAAAAAAAATGTAGGTTCAAAAATTGTCTTAATGTAAAGTAGACATGTGGGGAACGTTATTTATTAACTATTTTCTGCGACGTGTGTGTGATTTAAGGGCATGAAAATTCAAAGTTGAAAAATTGCAACCTTTTCCAAATTATCGCCAAGTTTCCGATTTTTTTTTTTCACAAATAAATGCAAGTCATATCAAAGAAATTTTACCACTGTCTTGAAGTACAATAGGTCATGAAAACAATCTCAGAATCAACGGGATCCGTTGAAGCGTTCCCGAGTTATTACCTCATAATTGTAAAAATTGGCCCGGTCATTAACATGAAAACCACCTTTGGGGGTAAAGGGGTTAATGGAACCAGTCAATTGATTCATGTTGCCCACAGGCCAGGTATGTTTTATCTGCACAGTTTGAAAAGCCGGCCAGAGATAGGGAAAGACCTAACTAGCTCAGCGCAGCCCGTGGCAGGATTCTCTTCGCTGCACTCTACTTGACAGGAGGTCTCTCCCATTTGTGTACATATAAAAAGACTTGCTAACAAAGTAGAGCGGTGCAGGGAGAAGCCCATCAGAGGCTATGTCGGACTAAACTCAACTCATCGCTACAGTTCCCGGTCACCACTTCAAACCATGTTTTCTCTAAAACAATACAGTATTTCAAATAAGACATATCTGAATGCAATTACGCAGCCAGGCTTTGATTTATGTAGCCCGTGGATTGGGCAGCATGAATTTAGTGACAGGTTCCCTTTACTTACTAGCACTTTGGTGAGCAGTAGAAAGGTTTTTTGCACTTATGGCATTTTGTATGGCAAATGACTCAACGATCTTTGACTTACCTGAGCTGGTGTTGCAACAGATTTGCACTTTGGTTCAGGGCAGTTTAGAGCATGAACTTGTCCGTCCTTAATCTGGATTTCAAAGTAGTCTTTGAGACAGCAGTTACAGTACACATGCTGGCAGTCCTTAAAGTGGGTGCACTCACTGCCCAGCTTCTCCATAAAACAGATATTGCACAAGAACGGTTTGCTATCAAAAACCTTCTTCTCCTGAGCTTCACTGAAGACCAAGATGTATTTGACCAGGGCAGACACTGACTGCACGTCCTGTATGGCCCGTTTATCAAATGATCCTCTTTCCAATAAGACCCCATTGGCAGGGGTCTTTTCAGTGGGTTCCATACAGTTCTGTAAGCCATTGCTAGACAGCTCAATTTCATATGGAGATTTTATGTTCAAGAAATCAAGAGTCTCTTCCTTCAGAAACTGAATCCATGGGAACAAGACAACACATCCACTGTTCTCCTCCCATAGATCATCTAAGTGCTGACATAACAGAGTGAGCTGAAATAATAAAAATCAAACACGTTGAAAAACGTTTGACTGTTAAGAAAAAATGTAATTCACGTATGAAGAGTTTAAATCCAATTATTTTAATCTTGAAAAAACTATCACTTTCCATTATAATTTTCACCCATTTTAGGCCCTTTACTTGCTCTTCTGCAGCATTGACCTATGTACAAGTGCTTCTCACTAAATTAGAATGTCATCAAAAAGTTAATTTATTTCAGTTTTTCAATACAAAAAGTCAAACTCATATTATATAGAGTCACTACAAACAGAGTGATCTATTTCAAGTGTTTATTTCTGTTAATGTTGATGATTATGGCTTACAGCCATTGAAAACCCAAAAGTAATTATCTCAGTAAATTAGAATACTTTATAACACCAGTTTGAAAAATCATTTTAAAATCTGAAATGTTGGCCTACTGAAATGTATGTTCAGTAAATGCACTAAATACTTGGTCGTGGCTCCTTTTGCATCAATTACTGCATCAATGCAGCGTGGCATGGAGGCGATCAACCTGTGGCACTGGTGAGGTGTTATGGAAATCGACGTTGCATTGATATCAGCCTTCGGCTCGTCTGGTGTCTCATCTTCCTCTTGACAATACCCCATAGATTCTCTATAGGGTTAAGACCAGGCGAGTTTGCTGGACAATCATGCACAGTGATACTGTTCTTTATAAACCAGGTATTGGTACTTTTGGCAGTGCAAACAAGTGCCAAGTCGTGCTGGAGAATGAAATTTCCATTTCCAAAAAAGCTTGTCAGCAGAGGGAAGCATGAAGAGCTCTAAAATTTCCTGGTAGATCGCTGCGCTGACTTTGGTCTTGATAAAACACAGTGGACCTACACCAGCAGATGACATAGCTCCCCAAACCATCACTGATTGTGGAAACTCCACACTAGACCTCAAGCAGCTTGGATTGTGGCCTCTCCACTCTTCCTCCAGACTCTGGGACCTTGATTTCCAAATGAAATGCAAAATTTACTTTCATCTGAAAACACTTTTGACCACTGAGCAACAGTCCAGTTCTTTTTCTCCTTGGCCCAGGTAAGACACTTCTGTGTTGTCTATTGGTTATGAGTGGCTTGACACAAGGAATGCCACACTTGTAGTCCATGTCCTGGATATGTCTGTGTGTGGTGGCTCTTGAGGCAATGACTCCAGCAGCAGTCCACTCCTTGTGAACCTCCCCTCCAATTTTTCAGTGGCCTTATCTTAACAATCATGTGCACCTTTTTCTACCACACGTTTTCCTTGCACACAAACTTTCCATTAATATCCTTGGATACAGCACTCTGTGAACAGCCAAATTCTTTAGCAATGACCTTTTGTGGCTTACCCTTCTTGTGGAGTGTGTAAATGACTGCCTTCTGGATATCTGTCAAGTCAGCAGTCTTCCCCATGATTGTGCAGACTTGCTGAAACAGACTAAGGGATCGTTTTAAATGCTTAGGAATCCTTTGCAGGTGTTTTGTTAATTATTCTAATTTAGGCCGGGATCACACTTGCAAGAGTAATGTGAGAAACTCGTTCAAGTCTCTCGCATCAATACCCAGCACTCGGGACCGGAGCGTTCAGTTGCATAGAAATACATGCAGCCGCACGCTCCGGTCCGAGTGCCGGCGGCAGTGCTGGGTATTGATGCGAGAGACTCACGTGTGTTTCACACATCACACTTGCAAGTGTGACCCCGGCCTAATGATTGTGGAGCCTACTGAAACAGACTAAAGGTACCTTCACACATAACGATATCGTTAACGATATCGTTGCTTTTTGTGACGTAGCAACGATATCGTTAAGGAAATCGTTATGTGTGACAGCGACCAACGATCAGGCCCCTGCTGGGAGATTGTTGGTCGCTGAACAAAGTCCAGAACTTTATTTCGTCGCTGGATCTCCCGCTGACATCGCTGGATCGGCGTGTGTGACACCGATCCAGCGATGTCTTCACTGGTAACCAGGGTAAACATCGGGTTACTAAGCGCAGGGCCGCGCTTAGTAACCCGATGTTTACCCTGGTTACCAGCGTAAAAGTAAAAAAAAGCAAACACTACATACTTACCTACCGCTGTCTGTCCCCGGCGCTGTGCTCTGCACTCCTCCTGTACTGGCTGTGAGCGTCGGTCAGCCGGAAAGCAGAGCGGTGACGTCACCGCTCTGCTTTCCGGCCGCTGTGCTCCCAGCCAGTACAGGGGGAGTGCAGAGAAGCAGAGCGCCGGGGACAGACAGCGGTAGGTAAGTATGTAGTGTTTGTTTTTTTTTACTTCTACGCTGGTAACCAGGGTAAACATCGGGTTACTAAGCGCGGCCCTGCGCTTAGTAACCCGATGTTTACCCTGGTTACCGGCATCGTTGGTCGCTGGAGAGCTGTCTGTGTGACAGCTCTCCAGCGACCAAAAGCGACGCTGCAGCGATCCGGATCGTTGTCGGTATCGCTGCAGCGTCGCTTAATGTGAAGGGGCCTTAAGTGACCTTTTTAAACACTTAGAAAGCCTTTGCAGGCGTTTTTTGTTAATTATTCTAATTTACTGAGATAATTACTTTTGGGTTTTCATTAGCTGCAAGCCTTAATCATCAACATTAACAGAAACAAACACTTGAAATAGATCACTCTGTTTGTAAAGACTATATAATATATGGCATTGTCTCAAGCAGCTTCAAAACTGCAAACACCAGGAAAATGAAAAAGTATGCCTGTACATTGAGGAATTTAAGGTCAGATTCTGGTTTGTTTTACATGTGTTCCTTCATTGTTTTGCTGCCTTTCAGTCTGAATCTATAATGTACACATTTTAATAAGAACAATAAGGTGGACCATTTCTGTCTGTGGAGACTGCCAATCTGTAGTAAGGAGACCATGCAATGCTCCTTTTTTAAGTTAAATTTAGTAACTCTAAAAGTACTGACCCTGTAATTCGCTTTGCCAAATAACATGATAAGCCAAACCAGACATTCCAATTGCATTTTTCATGGTGTTTGCCTCTCATCAGTCCAAAGCATTAGGTTTGCTTTGGCCAGGTGAGAGACCTCTCTCTCACTGGTTGTCCTGAAGAAGGAGTCCGTAGACTCTGAAACACGTTGACAATAAACCTACAATTCTATTACCAATATTTGTGTATTTCGCAGAGAGCAAAAATTATCATATATACTCGAGTAACTAGGAAAACTTATTGACTCGAGTGTAGGCCTGGTATGATTTGTCTCCTCATCCCTGTCCTGGTATGTATGGCCCCCTCATCCTTACCCTGGTTTGCATGGCTCCTACTACATCCCTATCCAGGTATGCATGGTATTCATCCCTATCCTGGTCTGCATGGTTCCTCATCCCTATCCTTGTTTGCATGGTCCCATCAGAAAAACATTAAAAAAAATATAAACCTTCCTACTTACTGTCTCTATGCTCCCTCGCAGCATCTTGTTCCGATGCCAGCAGATGTAATGGAGGGACGAGCACGTGTGCCCGCTACTTAAGGGAATGAATACTCACTTGCCTAGGAGTGGAGGGCATTGAATATTCATTCCCTTAAGTAGCGGGCACACGTGATCGCCCCGCCACTGCAGGAAGCCAGCGGATGTGACTACTGTGCCCGCTATTAAAGAGAAATTAATATTCACAGCCAGCAAAGTAAATATTCATTTCTCTTTAGCAGCGGGCACAGACTTTAGACACAGCAGCTGACTCCTGCCCCCTGTGACCCACTGCCGCTCCACCTCCATCTTCTGGGACCCTCACTCGAGTATAAGCCGTTTTATCAATCAAATTAATTTATTTTTTGTTTTGATGCATCAGACTTTTACGAACACAGATACCAAATGTGTATATTTGTGTTTTATTTTTAATGGGGCAAAAAGGGGATGATTTGAAATTTTTTATTTTTTAATTGTTTTTATATTTTTAAAAGCATTTCTTTTACTGTATGTAATAGTGAAGCTTCAATTGTTTTATCGCTTGTGCTATACATAACAGTACAGAAGCACTGCTATGTATAGAGAAAATCACGATCTCCTATGAACTGCAGCTAAACGCTGGCTTTGACAGAATGATTGTAATGACAGCCCCTGGGGTCTTCAGCAGACCCCCAGCTGTTATGACAACCCATCGACACCTCATAGGCACGTGGAATGACGAGCCCGCATGCTCGACTGGTCAACAGATGCCAAGTGTAGATCTTCTCTATCCGTGGCTGTTAGAGGCACATAATGGCTGATATATCAGCCATCATGTGAAGGGAAAGATGCGGGTTTGTCGTGCAAGTCCGCACTAAAGTCAAGGAGCTAGCATATGACACACCAGTCCGTCATATATCGGTAAGGGGTTAAGCTAATCTAAGTGCAGAATTCCCCTTATGCCTCTGTACACGTATTGCTCTTGCTCAGTAAAATGTCTGACCAATTTTATCTTCTGCCATCAACATCAGTACAGCTGCCTGTGCTGTTTTACATCACTAGCTGGTGATAACAGTGCTCAACTCTTTTCCACAACAGCACTGCAGAGCAGTGTTTCTCGCCTTCTGCTGAAAGATCACCTTTGCGAACCTGCAAATTCTGCTCTATTGATGCATGTTAGAAGATAATCCTTTGCCATATGCCTTTTGCAGTTTTACATCACTGATTTCTCAGCAACAGGTTACACAGCTCAACTATTCTCAGCTCTTGTACATACAACCCCTTCCTTCAGTGTATCTCTTCTCTCAACCTATCTCGCAATATATCTCCCTTCTCAGTGTCTGCACACAGGGCCCCCTATTACAGTATATTTCTAATCTCAGCCCCTGTATACTGCCCAACGTGCAGTACATTGGCCTGCTGCTCCTCAAGATGTGTGCCACACATGACCTTGTCATCACCAACACTTTATTCCGCTTACCCACCCGCAAGAAGACATCATGGATGCACCCACGCTCGAGGCATTGGCATCTCATTGATTACATCATTGCCAGGAAAAGGGATGAGATGGACTTTAGAGTGACGAAGGCCATGTGTGGTGCAGACTGCTGGACTGACCATCGCCTCATTGTATCTAAGTGCAGGCTCCGCACTTAGGAGACCCCAAGGGCAGAAAACGACAAAGAGGCTGAATATCTATAAGCTGCAAAATAAAAGAATTGTAAGGGAATTTGCCAATGACCTTGATGGCAGACTGTTAAATATACTACAGGCAGAGGAGATTGGCGTTGAGGAACAGTGGACAATTCTGAGAGATGCTGTTTATAATACTGCTCTGGAGCATCTTGGATCAGCAACCAGAAATAATCAAGACTGGTTCGATGAAAACGACGAGGAAATAAAGAAACTCCTAGAAGAGAAACATCAGCGGTATAAGGTGTACCAAAATGACCCCACGTCGTTAGCTAAGAAAGGTGCCTTTACCAACATAAAAAGAAAGGTACAAATCAAGCTACGCGAGATGCAGGATATCTGGTTTAGCAAGAAGGCCGACGAAATTCAGGGCTATGCAGATACCCATGACCAGAAACGCTTCTACGATGCGCTCAAAGCTGTATATGGACCCCAGTCATCAAGCTCTTCATCTCTGCTTAACGCAGATGGAACTAAGCTGCTGACAAAAAGGAAACAAATTCTGGAACGGTGGGCTGCGCACTTTAATAATATTCTTAATCGCCCTGCCAATATCAATGATGAGGCTATTGCTCGCCTGCCCCAGGTAGAAATCAACAGGGAGCTTGATGTTCTTCCAAGTGGAGATGAAGTCAGGAAAGCAGTAAAACAACTTTCTTGTGGAAAAGCACCTGGAAATGATGCTATACCTGCTGAGGTATATAAATCTGGTGGCCCTGTTCTGATGCAAACGGTGACCAAACTATTCCAATATATGTGGACAAAGGAACAGGTTCCACAACAGATGAAAGATGCCAGCATAATCCACATATACAAGAGGAAAGGTAATCGCCAATCTTGTGACAACCATCGAGGCATCTCCCTTCTGTCCACTGCAGGCAAGATATTGGCTCGTGTCTTGCTCAACCGCCTTTTACATCACCTTGAGCAAGGACTATTACCCGAAAGCCAGTGTGGTTTCCGTGCTAAACGAGGAACAGTAGATATGGTCTTTTCAGCACATCAACTTCAGGAAAAGTGCCAGGAGCAACATCGTGACCTTTATGTAACTTTTGTTGATTTGACCAAGGCTTTTGACACAGTCAGTAGAGATGGCCTGTGAAAGATCATGGCAAAATTTGGCTGCCCGAGCAAGTTCATCTCAGTCATCCGGCAGTTCCATGATGGCATGATGGTGAACGTTCTGAATGATGGAGACATATCTGAGGCTTTCCCAGTAACAAACGGCGTAAAACAAGGCTGTGTGCTTGCTCCAACCCTGTTCAGTATGCTGTTCTCTGCAATGTTAAGTGATGCCTTTAACAACTGTGAAGATGGAATCCAGGTTAGGTACAGGACTGATGGCAAGCTATTCAACCCAAAACGCCTGAAGGCGGTTACGAAAGTGCATGAGACTGTTATCCGTGAATTACTATTTGCTGATGACTGTGCACTTAACGCTAGCACGGAACAGCAGATGCAGCATGAAATGGACTGTTTTTCGCAAGCCTGCGACAGTTTTGGTCTTGAGATCAACATTAGAAAAACCGAAGTTATGTATCAACCGGCTCCAGGAAAACTGTACAAGGAGCCACGTATCACGGTGAAGGAGCAAAACCTCAAAGCAGTCTACTTAGGCAGCACACTTTCCCGTGAAGTAACCATAGACGCTGAGGTTAAAAACAGAATCGCCAAAGCCAGTGCCGCCTTCGGGAGACTGCGTAAGAACGTCTAGGAACGAAAGGGACTCAGCCTTACCACCAAGCTGAAGGTCTACTGCGCGGTGGTCCTCACCACACTTCTCTATGCTAGCGAGACCTGGACAGTGTACAGCCGGCATGCTAAACAGCTTAATCATTTCCACATGAGTTGCCTCCGCAGACTCCTCCACATCAGATGGCAAGACAATATCCCAGACACGGCAATTCTGGAACAAACTGGGCTCTGCAGCGTTTACACTCTCCTGCTGAAAGTCCAAGCCAGGTGGGCTGGACACGTGGTCCGAATGCCGGACAGCCGACTACCGAAACAACTACTGTACGGAGAACTGTGCCAAGGAAAGCGAGCAGTTGGGGGGCAGAAGAAGCGCTATAAAGACTGCCTTAAGGTGTCTCTCAAAAACCTGGAAGTCAACACCAATGAATGGGAAGAGCTTGCCCTGGATCGTCCAGGTTGGCGGGGCAGGATCACCTCAGGAGCACGTGCAGCTGAAGATAGGAAAATCTGTGACGCAAAAAGAAAGCGTGCTGTACGCAAGGCACAAGCAGAATCTGGTGTACTGACCACATCTGCTTTCGTATGTCAAGTATGTGGGCGAACCTTCAGGGCCTGGATTGGACTCATCAGTCACCTCCGGACCCATAACTATTAATTCTCTTCTAACCCTGAAGTCATGGTCATCTTCGAAAACGAAGGACGAACATCAACATTGCTAATCTCAGTTACCAGCACAGAATCACATCGCCTACTGGTATGAGCTCCCACAGTGTAATGAACGAAGCTCTACCCCTTTCCGTGATACCATCCCTCACAGTAGACTTCGTTCTAACACACTGACCTAGAGCACAGATAAAATGGCTGTAGACCCTGCATTAAGCATGAGCTGGAACTACTTGAGGTCTGTTCCAATGGCAACTGAAGCGTAAATAAAACCTGTACGGTCATCCTTATCAGGAGCTATATGTGCAAAACGTGCACATTAAAAATGGGTTATATTGGCACAAATTAATATATGTTGTAAGGTCGCTGTAGGATACTTAGTGGATGGGATATAAACCTGGAAAATTGTTTTAGCACATATAGGACTAAAAGGGGTAAATCGGTCATAACAGTTTGATTGTGAGAGGTTGAAGAGTTGGGAGAGAGGGCTGCTCACCATATCTCCACCCCTGCGTGTGGTTTACTTTGTAAATTGAGACTGGTTTGTCTCAAAGTGGGCTGTGTGTATGGAGGTGTGCAGATCTCCTGGATTGAGTGCTTTTGATAAAGGACTAAAGGTACCGTCACACTAGACGATATCGCAAGCGATCCGTGACGTTGCAGCGTCCTGGCTAGCGATATCGTCCAGTGTGACAGGCAGCAGCGATCAGGCCCCTGCTGTGCTGTCGCTGGTCGGGGAAGAAAGTCCAGAACTTTGTTTCGTCGCTGGACTCCCCGCAGACATCGCTGAATCGGCGTGTGTGACACCGATTCAGCGACGTCTTCGCTGGTAACCAGGGTAAACATCGGGTTACTAAGCGCAGGACGCCCAGTCAGGATATAAGCCTGCGCACGCACTGACGGGAGAATTGGGACACGCTGTGAGGGGGAAAGACTGAGCTCTGTCTGGCTCATAAACACACCGATCACTGACCAAACCACAAAGAATCACCGTCGCGCCAGGAGCCAAGACGTCATCTTTTCCAGGACTACACTGGACTACCAGGAATCACCGCTGCCAGGATCCAGGACGCCATCTTTTCTGGGACCATACTGGACTCCTTATGCGGCACTGCTTTGGCACCAACATCCACATCCTGAACTAGCCGCATTCTGAAGTCGTCAGACTGATAAGTTTGCTATCCTTGAACTTCCTACCCTATACTTCACACCCGCTTCCCCTGAGTTACGTCCCCTGTAATCCTTTATACTGTTTAATCTGTTTTCTCCCTGCGAGGAGTATAACTGTTAAATTAAACCCCACGTTAACGCTTGCTCTGCCTCCGACCTGTTACTGCATCTCCTACCTGCTCACAACTGCACTGTATTGAAGTGAGGATGGATGGGATCATGTATCGCAAGATTTTGGCCAAAACCTCCTTCCCTCAGTAAGAGCACTGAAGATGGGTCGTGCCTGGGTATTCCAGCATGACAATGACCCAATAAATACAGCTAGGGCAACTAAGGAGTGTGTCCGTAAGAAGCATTTCAAGGTCTTGGAGAGGTCTAGCCATTCTCCAGATCTGAACCCAACAGAAAATCTTTGGAGGGAGCTGAAACTTAATGTTGCCTAGCGACACCCCCAAAATCAGGAAGATCTGAAGAAGATCTGTATGGAGGAGTGGACCAAAATCGCTGCAGCAGTGTGTGCAAACTTGGTCAAGAACTACAGGAAAGGTCTGACCTCTATAATTACAAACAAAGGTCTCTGTATCAAATATTAAGTTCTGTTTTTCTATTATATCAAATACTTATTTCATGCAATAAAATTCAAATTAATTATGTAAAAATCATACAATGTGATTTTCTGGATTTTTTTTTAAATTCTGTCTCACAGTTGAAGTGCACCTACGATAAAAATTACAGACCTCTCCATTCCTTGTAGGTGGGAAAACTTCAAAATCAACAGTGTATCAAATACTTATTTTCATGTGTGTATATATTTATTTATGCACACATATAAGTTCACATCACATCCTTTTGCCCAATTAAAAATAAAGGAAAAAAAAAGATATGTGGTATTGTTACATCCGTAAAACTCATATATCAAAATATAAAAACTAATTAACTTAATTGGTCATTAGTATAAAGAGAAAAAAATCAAAGCGCCAGAATTACGTTTTTTCAGCAGCTGCAAACTGCAAAAAAATGCAGTAATAGCCGATCAAAACATCATGACTACATCATGAGTTGGTATCAATAAAACGTCAGCTCAATGCACAAATAGCTCTCCCATGGCCCAATTGACCAAAAATGTAAAACATTACGGGTCTTAAAAAATGGTGACACAGGAGATTTTTTTTTTCTACAAATTTCTGATTTTTTTTCTCGCCACGTAAATGGAAAAAAAAAACTGTGCATGTTTGGTATCTCTGTAGTCGTACTGACCAATATTACCAGGTAATTTTTACCATATAGCGAGCATGGTAAATAAATAAAAAACAATTGTGGAATTGCACTTTTTCCACTATTGTAATTTTTTCCCACTTTGCAGTATATCAGCTATGTCAGCGAAACAATAAAAAATAAAAAAAAACTCGTGGAAGATGAAAAAAACAAGAACGCAAATAAAACAAAAAATAGTCATGTCGGGAATAGTTGAAGAATTTACAGAAACCTGCCCAGAAATATAAACCATTTTTGTTAAAAGTTTTCTGTCACAACCTGTTTTGGTGAAAGCCACTTGCAGCTTAGTGTGAAATCTGGGGGTGCAGCGGACGGGTAATCTGGGGGAAGTTCAAAGTTCAGCACAATGGGTGGCAGGAAGGACACAGTGTTCTCAAAGGTCTCAGGAAAACATTCTGCGGCACTGTTGCCTTGAAAGAAGAGAAAATGAATAACAAGCATTAAAGAAATTCTAATATTCAATTACCACATGTATCACAGCATCATATTTTCACATTTAGCAGTCGATATGTGACAATTCAGATTTCCTAAAAACACATAGGTCCCAATTCATTAAAGCTGGAGTACGAAGCGGCAGGAAGAAGATGCGCCAATTTCACAGAGGAGTATGCCGCTTAATGAATTTGGCGTATTTTATCAGTATTGTGTTCCTCTGTGCACCTTTGAAGTTTAATGGAAATAATACAAATATATGAAATATTATATATTCACATGCCTTTATCGGTCTTAGCCCCCTTTACTAGCGATTTTCTTTTGCCTTGATCACAGTAGAACCACAAAGTTTTTGATGTAAAATAATTGTGACAAAACAATGCATTTTGGATGTGACTGCAGCAAAAGAAGTGCAAAGCATATGCATTGTATAAAGGCAGCTCAAGGCCGGCATCAGAGAGCATCGGATGCGATATGCTAATGACCCCCGGCTCCTGCTCTGCTGCGAGCGGGAGCCGAGTGTCATGTGTCTGTGCTCCGAGCCTCTCGCGCAGAGGAGGAGGCAGAGAAATTAATTTCTCCATCTCCTCCATTGTCGGGGTCAGCGTATAACGCACATCACTCAAATTATATCCAAGAGATGTGCATTGTCTCACTTGCACCCTTAGGCTTATATGGGTGCGAGTGAGCCGAGACTCGACATGCTGCGATTTCATTTGCACACTGAGAACTGCAGAGAAAAAATATGGTGATGTGAGCTGCCCCATAGATGAATACTTGTCCGATTGCTATGCCAATTTTTATTGCATAGCACTCTTCCGTATTCAACGGTAGTGTGACTCCAGCCTAAGAGTACATACTTTACACAATTCACTGATTTCAATGATTGAGCAATGTTGTGTCTAAGAACAAAATGACACCGTGTGTTTACATGTGGTCAATCCTTCATACTGAGGCGAAACAGTAGTCACATGATGGGGTTCCAAAGTCACCAAAATAGTGTAGTTATGTCAGCTACTGCAGTCATGTCTATACGCTTCTGACACCATGCAGCATTTCTCACTCACTTTTCACAGAAATACTGAAATTAGCAGGTAATTCCAGGCATACTTGAATTTCTCCTCCAGGGGTGCCATCTGCCCTTTTAAATTCATCTTCGGAGTAAATACTAGCAAGGGCTAATAGCTCATCCTCCTGGGCTTCCTGATCTTCTGTTGACATTGGTTACCTGTAATAATGTGGATAAAATAATGTGATTCAAATAATAATAAATAATAATATTTTTTATTTATATAGCGCCAACATATTCCGCAGCATTTTACAATTAAACGGGGACATGTACAGACAATAAATTCAGTACAAGTTAAGACAATTTAAACAGTGACATTAGGGGTGAGGTCCCTGCTCGCAAGCTTACAATCTACAAGGAAATGGGGGGACACAATAGGTGAAAAGTGCTTGTTATTTCAGGTCTGGCAATTATAATAAATAGGGATTTTCATATAAAGCTGCATGATCCGGTCATCAGCCCGTGTGTTTAAGTGCAATAGTCAAGTATCAAGTGCAGTTATCGTGTGCATGGAGGGTGTGGAGACAGATGAATAGTAGGGTGCAGATTCAGAGTAATATTTGGAAGGAGGGAACAGGGCAAAGTTAGTTTACTGAGTAGTTGATGTGGTAGGCTTGTTTGAAGAGATGGGTTTTCAAAGCGCGCTTGAATAGGTCGGGGCTAGGTATCAGTCTGATCGTCTGGGGAAGTGCATTCCAGAGAGCTGGCGCAGCACGAGAGAAGTCTTGGAGACGGAGGTGCGAGGTTCGGATTACAGGGGGATGTTAGTCTTAGGCCATTTGTAGAACGGGGGGCACATGTAGGGCGATAGACAGAGATGAGAGAGGAGATATGAAGAGGTGCAGAACTGTGGAGAGCTTTGTGGATGAGAGAGATGAGTTTATACTGGACCCTGTAGCGAATGGGTAGCCAGTGCAATGACTGGTACAAGATGGAGGCATCGGTGAAGTGGCTGGACAGAAATATGACCCTGGCTGCCGCATTCAAGATGGATTGGAGAGGAGAAAGTTTGGTAAAAGGGAGACCGATCAGAAGAGAGTTGCAGTAGTCCAGACGGGAATGAATAAGAGCGACAGTGAGAGTCTTAGCAGTTTCAAAGGCGAGAAAAAGTCGGATTCTGGAGATGTGAACGGGGGAGACACGTGGAATGTGACGGGGGAGACACGTGGACTGTGACGGGGGAGACACGTGGACTGTGATGGGGAGAAACATGGAATGTGATGGTGGGAGACTTGGAATGTGATGGGAGAGACATGGTATATGATGAGGGTGAGAGATATATTCTCATATTCCATGTCTCCCTCCCCCATATTATTTTTGCCTTTATACAAAAGCACTATGCCTGATACTCACTCCGCCGCAGCCCTGATACTTACCAAGTAAGTCACCGCCTGTCACAAGGCACAAGGAGGTTTTCTCAAACATCACCAACTTTCATAACGGTGTCAGGGTCTGTGGATTCAACAGGTTAAGACTGTTTGTTGGGCTCATGCATGTGCTGTGACACAACCGCAACACATGCAGCTGTGCTGCTGATCAGCCAGCGCGATCCAGGAAGCCGGGTTCCCTCTGCAGCTTATTTGGCAAGCGCTATAGCTGGCTGAATAAGAGGGAACCCAATCAAATTCGCTCAACACTAGTCATTACCAAACCTGTGTTTGGTTAACCCTTTCCTTGTTACCTTGATAGCTTTATATTACTTTGTTGCATCTAGGGCTTTATACTTTATTTCCCTTTGTGTATTTCAAAGAGAGCGTGTTATGTGACTGTTTCAGTTCTGACCTTTCTGTCTTGTTTTGTATTTCACCATACACATTTCAGACTAGTGCTGCTTAGGAGCATAGTAAGAAACGAGGCTCGGGCATCTCCATCTTCAGGAGTAATCCCAGGTACAGAGATAGGTAGCGACTCCTAGCTTTTGGGTTAAGACTAGCACACTTGCTATCCCGCAGTCCCACCGTGATGCTCCTTTGCTCTACGCGGCTCCTCCGGTCCAGTAACATGTCTAGATCACAGTGCAGTCACCAACAAAATGGCACTGCACTGTGATTCTAGTCTTTATTCTGTATTGAGCACTATGCTGTGTGCAGAATTATTAGGCAAGTTGTATTTTAGAGGATTATTTTTATTATTGATCAACAACTATGTTCTCAATCAACCCAAAAGACTCACAGATATCAAAGTTTAATATTTTGGTAAGTTGGAATGGGGGGTTTTAGATTTGGCTATCTTAGGAGGATATCTGTTTGTGCAGGTAACTATTACTGTGCAGAATTATTAGGCAACTTAATAAAAACCAAATATATTCCCATCTCACTTGTTTATTTTCACCAGGTAAACCAATATAACTGCACAAAATTTAGAAATCAACATTTCTGACATGCAAAAACAAAACCCCCAAAAAATTAGTGACCAACATAGCCACCTTTCTTTATGATGACACTAACAGCCTTCCATCCATAGATTCTGTCAGTTGCTTGATCTATTTACGATCAACATTGCGTACAGCAGCCACCACAGCCTCCCAGACACTGTTCCGAGAGGTGGACTGTTTTCCCTCCCTGTAGATCTCACATTTTATGAGGGACCACAAGTTCTCTATGGGGTTCAGATCAGGTGAACAAGGGGGCCATGTCATTATTTTTTCTTCTTTGAGAGCTTTACTGGCCAGCCACGCTGTGGAGTAGTTGGAGGCATGTGATGGAGCATTGCCCTGCATGAAAATCATGTTTTTCTTGAACGATACCGACTTCTTCCTGTACCACTCCTTGAAGAAGTTGTCTTCCAGGAACTGGCAGTATGTCTGGGAGTTGAGCTTCACTCCATCCTCAACCCGAAAAAGGTCCCACAAGTTAATCTTTGATGATACCAGCCCATACCGGTACCCCACCTCCACCTTGCTGGCGTCTGAGTCGGAGTGGAGCTCTCTGCCCTTTACTAATCCAGCCTCTGGCCCATGAAGAGTCACTCTCATTTCATCAGTCCATAATACTTTTAAAAAGTCACTCTTAAGCTATTTCTTGGCCCAGTCTTCATGCTTTATCTTATGTTTCTTGTTCAATGGTGGTTGTTTTTCAGCCTTCCTTACCTTGGCCATGTCCCTGAGTATCGCACACCTTGTGCTTTTTGTTACTCCAGTAACGTTGCAGCTCTGAAATATGGCAAAACTGGTGGCAAATGGCATCTTGGCAGCTTCACGCTTGATTTTCCTCAATTCATGGGCAGTTATTTTGCGCCTTTTTTGCCCAACACGCTTCTTGCGACCCTGTTGGCTATTTGCAATGAAACGCTTGATTGTTCAGTGATCACGCTTCAAAAGTTTGGCAATTTTAAGACTGCTGCATACCTCTGTAAACATAAGGATGAATGACCTCGGGGAGATCTCACAATTTTGGACTTTTCAGGGCTCGTCAAATCTCTCTTCTGACCCATTTTGCCAAAGGAAAGGAAGTTGCCTAATAATTAAGCACACCTTACATAGGGTTTTGATGTCATTAGACAACACCCCTCCTCATTACAGAGATGCACATCACCTGATTTACATAATTGGTAGTTGGCTCTCAAGCCTGAACAGCTTGGAGTAGGACAACATGTATAAAAAGTATCATGTCATCAAAATACAACTTGCCTAATAATTCTGCACACAGTGTATATGGGGCTCATTATGCTATATGGTGCACTATGTGGGGCCCATTGTACTACATGGAAGCAAAGTGGGGCCTATTGTACTAAATGGAGGACTATATGGGAATCTAAGGGGTTTAATAAAGCGAAAATTACTTTGTAAGGGCCGCAAAGTTATGAGATAAGCTCTTCCCTGACCCTGGTGAAATTTTTTTGGGAGGGTGTAATTTCTATGGAAGCAGTGGTGTAATGTGTGACCGCTCTCTATTTCTATGGGAGTAGTAATGTAGTGGACAAAGCAGTGTCACACATTACACCAGTGACCCCATAAAAGTTGACGGGGCAGTGTCACACATTACACCCCTGTTTGCATTGAAGTTGACGGAGCGATGTCACACATTACACCACTGCTCCCATAAAGTGAACGGAGCAGTGTCACACATTATACCACTGCTCCTATAGAATTGGACAGAGGAGCCACGTATTATTACCCTTCCGATAGAAGGGCACGCAGAGAAGTCACACATTCACATATTAATTGCACCCCACAAAAAAAATGAATCGGGGTCACACATTACACTACTGCTCCCTCAGCGATACAGGACCCTGCTCTGTCCACATCTATGGAAGCAGTGGTGTAATGTGTGATCCCGCTACGTCCACTTCTATGGGAGCAGCTGTATAATATGTAACCCCACTCCATCCACTTCTATGGGAGCAGTGGTGGGATGTTTGACCTTGCTCCGTACACTTCTAAGGGAGCAGTGCTATGTGTGACCCTGCTCCGTCCATTTCTATGGGAACAGTGGTATTATGTATGACCCCCCCGCTCCATCCACTTCTATGGGAGCAATGGTGTAATGTGACCCCGTTCCGTCAACTTTCATGGGAGCAGTGGTATAATATGTAATCCCCCACTACATCCACTTCTATGGGAGCAGTGGTGTATTGGGTGACCCTGCCCTGTCCACTTCTATGGAAGCAGTGGTGTAAAGTGTGACCCTGCTATTTCTACTTCTATGGTAGCAGTGCTGTAAAACGTGACCCCGTTCTGTCCAGTTGTATGGGAGCAGAGGTGTTACGTGTGACACTGATCTGTCCACTTCCATGGGAGCAGTGGTGTAATGCGAGACCTCGCTCTATCCACACTTATGGGAGTAGTAATAAAGTGGATGGAGCGGGGTCACACATTAGACATCTGCTCCCATAGAAGTGGACGGAGCGATGTCACACATTAGATACTGCATATATAATCCCAGCATGTGTTCCTCTAAGCATATCTAATTGCACATTTAATACACTCCACATATCTAACCCCAGCTTATGATACAGCGAGCAGCACCAACTAACAGAATCAGTGCTGCGGCCATCCTCAGTGACACTGTACTATGCTCTTCACCTGTACTACATACAGGGGCCTCAAATGCAGCTGGGTAAATGGGCCACACATAGAAATAAATGTAATATGAAAGGCCACGTTATTTTGAAGATTATGTTTTCAGTGATACAATTATTTTTCTATATGACTTTTTCATATTTGTTTTGGTGTGTTTTTCATATGGGTTATGGTACAGGTTATCTATTTTACTTCAATTTTTACATAAAATAGCATTTTTAGTGGCCAAATACCATATTATTTCATTCTTTATTTTCCTTTTTTAAACTTTTCCATTCTTTGTCCCCCTATTGGCTTTATAGAGTAACAGTTTTACAATTGGCCCCATATAGTAATTCTGGCCTCCATCCTGTAATAATGTCTACAATCCTGTTATAATGTCCTCTGTTCTGTAAAGTTCCCAATTCTGTAATAATGTCTACAATCCTGGAATAATGTCCCCAACCCTGTAATAACGCCCCCATCCTGTAATAATGTCCCTCAGCCTGTAATAATACCCCCAATCCTGCAAAAACTTTCCCCTGTTCTGTAATAAGGTCCATTAACCTGTATTAATGTCCCTCACCCTGTAATGTTTCTTGGCCGTAATAATGTCACTATGTCACTGAGCCTGTAATAACATCCCCCTTCCTGCTATAAACGTCTCCCGTCCTGTAATAATTTCCCCAATCCGGCAATAATGTCATCTGTTCTGTAATGTCCCCAATCCTGTAATAACACCCCCTTGTCCTGTAATAATGTCTCTCACCAGTTGGTGGTTGGAACATCATCTCTTCCATTGTTTTTCTTGTATCCACTCCTACTGCTATCTTTTAAATTGAACCAGTCCTATAAAAACTCTTATTAATCTGCAGGTTAAAAGCATACCAAAGCTGTGCGGCTGCTGCACTGAAAGTTTTGCTACCGTGAGGAAACCAATTTTATTCCTCCCGGCAGCCTCTAGCTTTCAGTCATAGAGACTAAAATTCTAGTCACCGCTCAGTACATAGTCAGCAGCAGCCGCAACCACGCCCGACACGGACTGCCCACTCAGAAATAATACTGAGCCGGCTGTCAGTCAGTGCTGCGTCGTGGTTACAACCACCACTCACTATGTACTGAGCGGTGACTGAAGCCACACTGGTCACGTCTCCATGACTGAATGCTGAAGTATGCTGGGAAAAATAAATAAAAATTAATCTGCAGAGGATCCCCATATCTGCAAATCAATAGCGATTGGGGACATGACAGGCTTTATTAAAAGAAGGCTGCAAAACCCCTTTAAAGGGCATCTGTCACCACATCTGACGCATCTAAACTTTTAATATGGGCATACAAGCTTTAGACTGCTGAGGAGAGGGATACCTTTATGCCTCATATCAGCTGCCTTGCTGTCGATAAATCATCTTTTATCACTTTATATAAGTGACCTCTTCCAGGCTATGGGGCAGATGGTGCCTGGAGATAAATCTGCCTCCAGAGCTTACACTATGTTCCACATTATTATGCAGATGACATTTTTCTTGGATTTTCCAAAATGGTCGGTGCAAATGACAGTCAGTCTAATAAAAGTCATCACCCGTCAGAGTATACATTGAATTTTATTGAAGAAACCTCCCAATGATAACAGTATAATCTCCATAATGAATACAAACTCAAAATGCACTGTTCCAAATTATTAGGCAGAGTAGAAATTCTAAACATTTGATATGTTTTAAAGAACTGAAAATGCTCATTTGTGGAATTTGCAGCATTAGGAGGTCACATTCACTGAACAAACTCCAAAACATCCTAACAGGCCAAGTTACATGGTAACATAGGAACCCTTCTTTGATATCACCTTCACAATTCTTGCATTCTTGAGTTTTTGGAGAGTTTCTGCTTGTATTTCTTTGCATGAAGTCAGAATAGCCTCCCAGAGCCGCTGTTTTGATGTGAACTGCCTCCCACCCTCATATATCTTGTGCTGGATGATACTCCAAAGGTTCTCTGTACGGTTGAGGTCAGGGGAAGATGGTGGCCACACCATGAGTTTATCTCCTTTTATGCCCATAGCAGCCAATGAGTCAGAGGTATTATTTGCAGCATGAGATGGGGCATTTTCATGCATGAAGATGATTTTGCTCCTGAAGGCACGTTTCTGCTTTTAGACCATGGAAGAAAGTTGTCAGTCAGAAACGCTATTTACTTTACAGAGGTCATTTTCACATCTTCAGGAACCTTAAAGGGCCCCACCAGCTGTTTCCCCATGATTCCGGCCCAAAACATGATTTCTCCACCTCCTTGCTGACGTCGCAGCCTTGTTGCGACATGGTGGCCATCCACCAACCATCCACTACTCCATCCATCTGGACCATCCAGGGTTGCTCGACACTCATCAGTAAACAAGACTGTTTGAAAATTAGTCTTCATGTATGTCTGGGCCCACTGCAACCGTTTCTGCTCATGAACACTGTTTAAGGGTGGCTGAATATTAGGTTTATGCACCACAGCAAGCCTTTGAAGGATCATACACCTTGAGGTTCAAGGGACTCCAGAGGCACCAGCAGCTTCAAATAACTGTTTGCTGCTTTGTAATGGTATTTTGGCAGCTGCTCTCTTAATCCAATGAATTTGTCTGGCAGAAACCTTCCTCATTATGCCTTTATCTGCATGAACTCTGTCTCTGCTCTGTTTCAGTCACAAATCTCTTCACAGTATGATGATCACAAAGTTTTTGTGAAGTATCTAATTTTTTCATACCTTGTCCAAGGCATTGCACTATTTAACGCTTTTCAGCAGCGGAGAGATCCTTTTTATTTCTCATATTGCTTGAAACCTTTGGCCTGCTTAATAATGTGGGACATCATTTTTAAGTAGTTTTCCTTTAATTAGAATCACCTGGAAAACTAATTATCACGTGTTTAAGATTGATTTCAGTTATCTATTGAGCACTGAGACACTATACCATCCACAAGTTTATTTGAAAAAGAAAACAATTAAATCTTTATGACACTTAAATCCAATTTGCATAATAAATTGGAACACAGTGTATTTTACATGAAGGAGGCGTTCCCAGTGTGAGACAAGTAACCAACACAGAACAGGAGAAATTAAGTCTTCTTGCAAACACATTTTTTGCTGCTCTCTGAGCTCTTCTGTATTATAACAATATCACAGCCCTGTCTGCCTGTGAGATGGAAGCTGAGAGCAACCAGCAGATGTGTCAGGTATAATCACACACAGCTCTGCAGTGAGATCAGGAGAGCAGAGAGCGGCCATTATACATCACACTGGTAACTCCCCCTCCATGTAAAACAAGCTCTGGAGGCAGCGTTATCATCCAGGCACCATCCTCCCCATAGCCTGGAAGATGATTTATGACCAACATGGCATCTGATGTAAGACATACAGGTATCCCTCTCCTCAGCATTCTATAGCCTGTATGCCCATAGTTGTAGTTTAGATAGGTCAAATGTGGCGACAGATTCCCTTTACGCTCAGTAATACCTTTGCGATCATTATTCTATTACCTAGTTATTGGGGACACGATCTTCTACTATCTCCAAGTGATTGGAGAACTAGCTATTATTCAGATTGAGTAGTTGCATCCACTTTGAGGACGGCTACGTTCACATGTACTGTCTCCACCGTGGATGTCCCACAGCGATATATCATTCCGAAGAAAGATTGCAAAGGGTGAAAATCACAGCTAAATGGGCAGCATAAATTGACATGTTGGGGATCCCAAACCCGCAGTTCCGGTCAATTACCGCTGAAGATATATGGCATTGCAAGTTTATGAGATTTCTACTGGCAACGTAAAATGCAGAGGATTTTCTGCAAGTGAGTATGTAAGCAAAACATGAGCTATGTTCCCGCATAAAGGGAGCTTAGCCTTAAGGTATATTTATAATGCGTAAGTTGATTGGTAGTTGTACAGCCTGTTTAGACAGGCCAACCGCACGTCCATGTGCACAAAACAAATGTTAAGACGGTAGTTCTGTGCACATAGAATATCATCGCTCTCGGCAGCATATGTCCTGTTTACATAGGACAATGTGCTGCCAAGAACAATGACTTTCAAGAATGCGAATAAACTCTTTTTACCTGAAAAACGATCATTTTGATCATGCAGCGGGTGACTGGCATCTCATTTCAACTGCCTGATTATTGGGAACCAGTGGCCAGTGTAAACGCAACCCTATAGGGAGCCACCCGTTTGTTCTTCTTTACATATATTACCTTGATGATTGCGTGGAAGGGCTGTAAGCAGAGTTTCACTACAGAAATAGCTGATGCAGACAAGAAGGACACGCTGCCATTATCAACCTAGTAAAAGATGGAAAGATAATTGGTTGATTATTTGTATTACATTATGTCAGTTGTAACAAATAAATAATGAATAAAGACTACATACGATAAACCCTACCATCAGTAAGAGGTTTAATTAATTAGGATTTTAAAGATGTGCTATACCATTACGCAACAATCAATAAAGGAAATGATCGCTGTATCATACATTTGTTTTATTACACCGCTAATGAAAAATGAAGCGACTGAGAATAAGAATGTACAGTGCTAATAACGTGGTTGTCCCTCAATGATAACTGATCTGGCGTCTGAAGGATGGAGATCCCCCACAGATTACAAGAAAGACCCTTCAGGCAACTAATGGAGAAAGCGAAGTAAAGGGGGGCAGCCCCTGACAACAGGGACGGTCATTGCAAGCCTTTTACTCAGGAATGTTATGCAAGCCATATAGCAGAGGGATAAGGCATCACTTTTGCTTAATAACGTATCAAATTGGGCTACTAAAGACACCTTTAGAGACTGCAGGAACAGAATTATGCGTTACTGATGGTGGTGTGTGGGGCCAAAAACATGATGGGAAAGAATAGAAACTACTGTTAATTTATTTCATACCTAAGAAACAATAGGTCATTTTCTGATGACGCATAAAATTATTATTTTTTCATCTCCGCGCAAGGGTAAACACTACTTTGTAGTCGTCTTTAAGGGAAACAGAACAAACAAATAACAGCACTTTTCCAGGATGGGGTGTTCTCTTTTTCTGAGGATCTATCCTTAGAATCAATATCAGGTCAGTGGGGATCCTGGGTGTCCGTTATTTTCAAGATGTAAATTGTGAATGGAGCCACATTGCGCAGCTTCATTCACCGTGTAGTGTACCTTCCTTCCAGTTTACTTCAATAGCACTGAGCCATAGTACCCGAGAACGGACACTACAGGAGCGGTTTGGCTCCTCACTATGTACATTCGGCCACCAATGGAGCTGAAAACAGCTGATCAGTAGGGGGTGGCAGGTCCCCCTCCAAATCATATGTCCTCAATATCTTAAGACAGCTCATTCCATATAAAGTTGATATTGGAAGCCTGCTTTCAGCCTCTTCTATTAGTCGGAGTCATTGGCCAGGGCATGCCAGTACAGCAACACAGTTAGGCTATGTTCACACTTGCATAGTTTGCCATTCCATTTATTAGTTTCATTTTTTTAATGGAACAGACAAATGGAATTAAAGTAAAGAAACAAATGTGCATAGCAGATGTATATGGAAGTAAAGGAAGCCCAGTGATTATGATGGGTACCGATGGAAAAAAATGGACTGTATGATACGATGCTGAAGTTGGTTTCTTATTCGCCCAGCTTCTTATTTAGGGCTGAAATTGGTTTCTTATTCGGCAGTGACTGCGGACTTGTAGCTTTAGACCGGACAACCTCTTTAACCTTTAAAACAAACCAGTAACTTGTTCAAGTTGCAGTTTGCTGACTTTGACACCTTTTTGATCAGTAACCACTCTGTCAGCCTTAAAAAACAAACAAACTGGATTTTGATGTGGGTCTTCCTGCTAGAAGGCCAGTGGCCCAGGGTCATGTAACCCTCTAAAAACACCAGCTACTTATTTGAATCTTGGAAAATTAGTTATTTGCCCACTTTGATGCCAGTTCTGATGCCCAAAACCTATTTGGGCCAGGCTCAAGTGACCTGAATTAGATGCGGGCCATCACTATCTGTTTTCTGCATTGTGATATCAGTGGCCCAAAGTCATTTAACACTTTCAATAACACCCTTCGGGCCCCAATTTCATGCCCAGTTTTATGCCAGTTTTATTATTTTTGTAGCTGCTTTTAAGTGTATTGTCATCAGGGAAGCTCACTGCATTGTATTATATTATTGTGATTTTTTATTTTTGTTGTTAAACCTGTAAAAAAAAAAAAACAGTACAAAAAAAAAAGCCAAACAAGAAACCAACTTCAGCTCCAGATAAGAAACCGGACGAATAAGAAACCGGTTCAATAAGAAACCAACTTCAGCGCGGTCTGTAACGATACGCTTTTCCTTCCATTATACAAAAACAGACATAAACGGAACTCAAAATAATCACATGTGTTTGTTTGCATCAGTTATACAACGCTTCCGTTTTTTATATTCTGCTGCACTATTGCGAAAAACAGGACTTCAAAAACACCAGTGTGAACATAGCCCAACATCCATTTTTCTAATTTAGCTCATTAAACCTTTGGCACAGCAGGCCATACACTTATCATGCGTAATTATTATTATTATTTATTGTTATAGCGCCATTTGTTCCATGGCGCTTTACATGTGAGGAGGGGTGTACATAATAAAAACAAGTACAATAATCTTAAACAATACAAGTCATAACTGGTACAGGAGGAGAGAGGACCCTGCCCGCGAAGGCTCACAATCTACGCGTAATGTGAACATACGATCCCACCAGCAACATGCCAGTCTAAACCCGTCAGAATAAGCACAAAAATAACACGTGGAAGCCGTATGCTTAGCAGGAAAAAATGGGACTGAATTGGAACATGTGACATAGGGTAGAATTTGCCCCCCAAAAAGGCTTTTGTGCACCATTTACAATGTACCTAAGGCTACGTTCACATTGGCGTTCCGCCAATGTGCGTCGCTGTTGCGCCGGCGACGCAGCGGCGACGCAGCGGCGACGCGCCCCTATGTTTAACATAGGGGACGCGTGCGTCGTTTTGGTGGCGTTTTTCGCCACGTGCGTCGTTTCCGACGCTAGCGTCGGACGCAAGAAAACGCTACATGTAGCATTTTCTGTGCGTCCGATTTTCGTCTCCGACGCACGGCGGCGCAACGCTAATGTGAACGTAGCCTAAGGCACAATTATTAAAAAAAAAAAAACCTTTACTGACAGTTAATACCGGAAGGGTGGTGTGAGGTCAGAAAGTGTGTGCGTGCGTGCGTGTCTATATATTAAACTTGTCATTGAAACTATATATAGCAAAATTGTATTCAACTACCTGTGTTAATCTACTATATAATTGTCTAAGGGTCACTTCCGTCTGTCTGTCTGTCTGTCTCAAGGATATTCATTGGTCGTGGCCTCTGTCTGTCATGGAAATCCAAGTCGCTGATTGGTCGTGGCAAAACGCCCACGACCAATCAGCGATGGGCATAGTCTGGCAGCGAAATAGCCGCTGCTTTACTGCCCTGCAGTCAGCGCTGAGCGCTCACACAGGGTTAATGCAGAGTTAACGGACCGCGGTGTAATGCACTCCGTTAACGCAGCTATTAACCCTGTGTGACCAACTTTGTACCATTGATGCTGCGTATGCAGCATCAATAGTAAAACGATCTAATGTAACAAATAATAATAATTTTAAAAAAAAAAGGTTATTCTCATCCTCCGACGTCGCCTGCTGTCCTCGGCAGTGCAAGCGGCAGGTTCCGGTGCCAAGGATGCTATGCGAGAAGGACCTGCCATGACTTCACGGCCATGTGACCGTGACATCATCACAGGTCCTGCGCTCATACCAACCCTGGGATCTGAAGCTGCCGCGTGCACCGCACACAGGCACCAGGACTTCAAGGGGTCTTCGGAAGGTGAGTATATGTTTATTTTTTATTTTTAGTCTTTTTAACCACGCATATAGTGCCCACATTGCTATATACTACGTGGGCTGTGTTACATACTGTGTGGGCTCTGTTATAGACTACATCTCTGTGCTATAATATGTGTAATATACAATGTGGCTGAGCAATATACTACGTACTCTGTGCTATATACTACGTAGCTGTGCAATATACTACGTGCTCTGTGCTATATACTATGTAGCTGTGCAATATACTATATGGCTGTGTCGGTTCTGTTATATACTACGTCGACTGTGCAATATACTACGTGGCTCTGTTATATACTACGTGGCAGTGCAATATACTACGCTATACGACGTGGCTATGTTATATACTACGTGGCTGACCAATATACTACGTGCCTGTGCAATACACTACTTGGCTATGTTATATACTACGTGGCTGTGTTATATACTATGTAGCTCTGCTATATACTACGTATGCTGTGTTACATACTGCGTGGGCTCTGTTATATACTACATCTCTGTGCTATATACTATGCAGCTGGGCAATATACAACGTGGCTGTGCAATATACTACGTGCTTTGTGCTATATACTACGTAGCTGTGCAATTTACTATGTGGCTGTGTCGGTTCTGTTATATACTATGTCGACTGTGCAATATACTATGTGGCTCTGTTATATACGTGGCAGTGCAATATACTACGATAAACGGAGTGGCTATGTTATATACTACGTGGCTGACCAATATACTACATGCCTGTGCAATACACTACGTGGCTATGTTATATACTATGTGGCTGTTATATACTATGTAGCTCTGCTATATCCCCTTACTGACATGGGATGGTATAGTACGTCCGATGTCAGCTCCCCTGCTTTGATGCAGGGCTCCGTGGTGAGCCCGCATCAAAGCCGGGACATGTCAGCTGTTTTGAACAGCTCACATGTGCCCGCAATAGCGCCGTGTGAAATCGCGATTCACCCGCCGCTATTAACTAGTTAAATGCCGCTGTCAAACGCAGACAGCGGCATTTAACTACCGCATCCGGTAATGACGTCATCGCCGACCCCCGTCACATGATAGGGGGTCGGCGATGCTTCTCCATTGTAACCATAGAGGTCCTTGAGACCTCTATGGTTACTGATCGCCAGTAGCTGTGAGCGCCACCCTGTGGTTGGTGCTCACAGCACACCTGATTTTCTACTACATAGCAGCAAACAGCAGATCGCTGCTATGTAGCCGAGGCGATCGCGTTGTGCCTGCTTCTAGCCTCCCATGGAGGCTATTGAAGCATGGCAAAAGTTAAAAAAAAGTTAAAAAAAATGTGAAAAAAATAAAAAAAATATAAAAGTTTAAATCACCCCCCTTTAGCCCCAATCAAAATAAATCAATAAAAAAAAAAAAATCAAATCTACACATACAGTGGGGCAAAAAAGTATTTAGTCAGTCAGCAATAGTGTAAGTTCCACCACTTAAAAAGATGAGAGGCGTCTGTAATTTACATCATAGGTAGACCTCAACTATGGGAGACAAACTGAGAAAACAAAAATCCAGAAAATCACATTGTCTGTTTTTTTATCATTTTTTTTGCATATTATGGTGGAAAATAAGTATTTGGTCAGAAACAAACAATCAAGATTTCTGGCTCTCACAGACCTGTAACTTCTTCTTTAAGAGTCTCCTCTTTCCTCCACTCATTACCTGTAGTAATGGCACCTGTTTAAACTTGTTATCAGTATAAAAAGACACCTGTGCACACCCTCAAACAGTCTGACTCCAAACTCCACTATTGTGAAGACCAAAGAGCTGTCAAAGGACACCAGAAACAAAATTGTAGCCCTGCACCAGGCTGGGAAGACTGAATCTGCAATAGCCAACCAGCTTGGAGTGAAAAAATCAACAGTGGGAGCAATAATTAGAAAATGGAAGACATACAAGACCACTGATAATCTCCATCGATCTGGGGCCCCACGCAAAACCCCACCCCGTGGGGTCAGAATGATCACAAGAACGGTGAGCAAAAATCTCAGAACCACGCGGGGGGACCTAGTGAATGAACTGCAGAGAGCTGGGACCAATGTAACAAGGCCTACCATAGGCCTACCATAGGTAACACTACGCCACCATGGACTCAGATCCTGCAGTGCCAGACGTGTCCCACTGCTTAAGCCAGTACATGTCCGGGCCCGTCTGAAGTTTGCTAGAGAGCATTTGGATGATCCAGAGGAGTTTTGGGAGAATGTCCTATGGTCTGATGAAACCAAACTGGAACTGTTTGGTAGAAACACAACTTGTCGTGTTTGGAGGAAAAAGAATATTGAGTTGCATCCATCAAACACCATACCTACTGTAAAGCATGGTGGTGGAAACATCATGCTTTGGGGCTGTTTCTCTGCAAAGGGGCCAGGACGACTGATCCGGGTACATGAAAGAATGAATGGGGCCATGTATCGTGAGATTTTGAGTGCAAACCTCCTTCCATCAGCAAGGGCATTGAAGATGAAACGTGGCTGGGTCTTTCAACATGGCAATGATCCAAAGCACACCGCCAGGGCAACGAAGGAGTGGCTTCGTAAGAAGCATTTCAAGGTCCTGGAGTGGCCTAGCCAGTCTCCAGATCTCAACCCTATAGAAAACCTTTGGAGGGAGTTGAAAGTCCGTGTTGCCAAGCGAAAAGCCAAAAACATCACTGCTCTAGAGGAGATCTGCATGGAGGAATGGGCCAACATACCAACAACAGTGTGTGGCAACCTTGTGAAGACTTACAGAAAACGTTTGACCTCTGTCATTGCCAACAAAGGATATATTACAAAGTATTGAGATGAAATTTTGTTTCTGACCAAATGCCGTATATACTCGAGTATAATTTTTGGGCTGAAAGTGCCCCTCTCGGCTTATACTCGAGTCAAGGTGGGTGGCAGGGTCGGCGGGTGAGGGGGAGAGGGCGCTGAGGTATACTTACCTAGTCCTGGCGATCCTGACGCTCCCCCTGCCGTCCCACGGTCTTCGGTGCTGCAGTTCTTCCTCTATCAGCGGTCACGTGGGACCGCTCATTAGAGAAATGAATAGGCGGCTCCACCTCCCATAGGGGTGGAGCCGCCTATTAATTTCTCTAATCAGCGGTAACGGTGACCGCTGATAGAGGAAGAAGCTGCGGCACCGAAGACAGCTGTCCGGGAGAAGGAGCCGGACGCCAGGACCAGGTAAGTATGTAATATTCACTGTTATGAGAGGCAATTCAGTACCACAATGGACATAGCGGTCAGAGCACATACAGTGATCTGACAATAACCCAAAATCATAGAACGAGCTCTGAGACGTGGGAACTCTGCAGACCGCAATCCCTAATCCTCTCCAAACAACACTAGAGGCAGCCGTGGATTGCGCCTAACTCTGCCTATGCAACTCGGCACAGCCTGAGAAACTAACTAGCCTGAAGATAGAAAATAAGCCTACCTTGCCTCAGAGAAATACCCCAAAGGAAAAGGCAGCCCCCCACATATAATGACTGTAAGATGAAAAGACAAACGTAGGGATGAAATAGATTCAGCAAAGTGAGGCCCGACTTTCTTAACAGAGCGAGGATAGGAAAGATAACTTTGCGGTCTACACAAAACCCTAAAGAAAACCACGCAAAGGGGGCAAAAAGACCCTCCGTACCGAACTAACGGCACAGAGGTACCCCCTTTGCGTCCCAGAGCTTCCAGCAAAACAATTAGACAAGCTGGACAGAAAAAATAGCAAACAAATAGCAAAGAAGAACTTAGCTATGCAGAGCAGCAGGCCACAGGAATGATCCAGGGAAAAACAAGTCCAACACTGGAACATTGACAGGAAGCCAGAATCAAAGCATTAGGTGGAGTTAAGTAGAGCAGTACCTAACGACCTCACCACATCACCTGAGGTAGGAAACTCAGAAGCCGCAATACCACTTTCCTCCACCAACAGAAGCTCACAGAGAGAATCAGCCGAAGTACCACTCGTGACCACAGGAGGGAGCTCTGCCACAGAATTCACAACAATTCACCTGTCCACGTTCCAGCCGCCGGGCGCCGCTCCATCTTCCCGGCGTCTCTGCGCTCTGACTGTTCAGGTCAGAGGGCGCGATGACGCATATAGTGTGCGCGGCGCCCTCTGCCTGATCAGTCAGAGCGGAGACGCCGGGACGAGACGCCGGGAGCTGCAAGCAAGAGAGGTGAGTATGTGTTTTTTTTTTTTTTAACTGCAGCAGCAGCAGCAGCAGCAGCGACAATGGCAGAGCTTTCTACAGGGCAATATGAACGGTGCAGAGCACTATATGGGGCAGAGCTATAGGGCAATAATGAACGGTGCAGAGCACTATATGGGGCAGAGCTTTCTATGGGGCAATATGAACGGTGCAAGAGCACTATATGGGGCAGAGCTTTCTATGGGGCAATATGAACGGTGCAAGAGCACTATTTGGGGCACAGCTATGGGGCAATAATGAACGGTGCAGAGCACTATATGGGGCACAGCTATAGGGCAATAATGAACGGCGCAGAGCACTATATGGGGCACAGCTATAGGGCAATAATGAACGGCGCAGAGCACTATATGGGGCACAGCTATAGGGCAATAATGAACGGCGCAGAGAACTATATAGGGCAGAGCTATAGGGCAATAATGAACGGTGCAGAGCATATATGGGGCACAGCTATAGGGCAATAATGAACGGCGCAGAGCACTATATGGGGCAGAGCTATAGGGCAATAATGAACGGTGCAAGAGCACTATATGGAGCAAAGCTATAGGGCAATAGTGAACGGTGCAGAGTACTATATGGGGCACAGCTATAGGGCAATAATGAACGGTGCAGAGCACTATATGGGGCACAGCTATAGGGCAATAATGAACGGTGCAGAGCACTATATGGGGCACAGTTATAGGGCAATAATGAACGGTGCAGAGCACTATATGGGGCAGAGCTATAGGGCAATAATGAACGGTGCAGAGCACTATATGGGGCACAGCTATAGGGCAATAATGAACGGCGCAGAGCACTATATGGGGCAGAGCTATAGGGCAATAATGAACGGTGCAGAGCACTATATGGGGCACAGCTATAGGGCAATAATGAACGGTGCAGAGCACTATATGGGGCACAGCTATAGGGCAATAATGAACGGCGCAGAGCACTATATGGGGCAGAGCTATAGGGCAATAATGAACGGCGCAGAGCACTATATGGCACAGCTATGGGGAAATAATGATCTATTTTTATTATTGAAATTCACCGGTAGCTGCTGCATTTCCACCCTAGGCTTATACTCGAGTCAATACGTTTTCCCAGTTTTTTGTGGCAAAATTTGGGGGGTCGGCTTATACTCGGGTCGGCTTATACTCGAGTATATACGGGTACTTATTTTCCACCATAATATGCAAATAAAATGTTAAAAAAACAGACAATGTGATTTTCTGGATTTTTTTTTCTCAGTTTGTCTCCCATAGTTGAGGTCTACCTATGATGTAAATTACAGACGCCTCTCATCTTTTTAAGTGGTGGAACTTGGCACTATTGCTGACTGACTAAATACTTTTTTGCCTCACTGTATTTGGTATCGCCACGTTCAGAATCGCCCGATCTATCAATAAAAAAAAAGCATTAAACTGATCGCTAAACGGCGTAACGAGAAAAAAATCGAAACGCCAGAATTATGTTTTTTTGGTCATCACGACATTGCATTAAAATGCAATAACGGGCGATCAAAAGCACGTATCTGCACCGAATTGGAATCATTAAAAACGCCAGCTCGGCACGCAAAAAATAAGCCCTCAACCGATCCCAGATCATGAAAAATGGAGACGCTACGAGTATCGGACAATGAAACCAGAAGACATGAGCTGCGCGCACAGTGAACAAGCCCGTAGAGACATGTTCACACCACCAAGAGACTTGAAAACACAAAAAAGCACAGTAAAACCAAAAACACACTGTTGCAAAAAAATCACAGTGGACAGCAAGTGCTAGTAAAAAGATGGAAAAAAACAGGGTATTTGGTTGATACGTTTTTTGCAAAAAATGTATATTAAGCCGCTCTACCAAACGTCAAGGTATACCCATATCAGAGCAGTCCTAACTAATGTATGTAATCCCTATCTGATGTATTTAAAACCTGGTCATATGTACAATACCTGTATGAGCAGGATTCAGAAAAGGAATGTCCATGTGGACACGCTGGACAGAACGGCTCCTGTGCGCACAGCTCAAAAAAAGGGGGTGGAGGCCTCCCCAGTCTTGTGGACACAAGAAAACAATTATATGAAACCAGAACACATGAGCTGCGCGCACAGTGAACAAGCCCGTAGAGACATGTTCACACCACCAAGAGACTTGAAAACACAAAAAAGCACAGTAAAACCAAAAACACACTGTTGCAAAAAAAATCACAGTGGACAGCAAGTGCTAGTAAAAAGATGGAAAAATCAGGGTATTTGGTTGATACGTTTTTTGCAAAAAATGTATATTAAGCCGCTCTACCAAACGTCAAGGTATACCCATATCAGAGCAGTCCTAACTAATGTATGTAATCCCTATCTGATGTATTTAAAACCTGGTCATATGTACAATACCTGTATGAGCAGGATTCAGAAAAGGAATGTCCATGTGGACACGCTGGACAGAACGGCTCCTGTGCGCACAGCTCAAAAAAAGAGGGGTGGAGGCCTCCCCAGTCTTGTGGACACAAGAAAACAATTATATGAAACCAGAACACATGAGCTGCGCGCACAGTGAACAAGCCCGTAGAGACATGTTCACACCACCAAGAGACTTGAAAACACAAAAAAGCACAGTAAAACCAAAAACACACTGTTGCAAAAAAATCACAGTGGACAGCAAGTGCTAGTAAAAAGATGGAAAAAACAGGGTATTTGGTTGATACGTTTTTTGCAAAAAATGTATATTAAGCCGCTCTACCAAACGTCAAGGTATACCCATATCAGAGCAGTCCTAACTAATGTATGTAATCCCTATCTGATGTATTTAAAACCTGGTCATATGTACAATACCTGTATGAGCAGGATTCAGAAAAGGAATGTCCATGTGGACACGCTGAATCCTGCTCATACAGGTATTGTACATATGACCAGGTTTTAAATACATCAGATAGGGATTACATACATTAGTTAGGACTGCTCTGATATGGGTATACCTTGACGTTTGGTAGAGCGGCTTAATATACATTTTTTGCAAAAAACGTATCAACCAAATACCCTGTTTTTTCCATCTTTTTACTAGCACTTGCTGTCCACTGTGATTTTTTTTGCAACAGTGTGTTTTTGGTTTTACTGTGCTTTTTTGTGTTTTCAAGTCTCTTGGTGGTGTGAACATGTCTCTACGGGCTTCTTCACTGTGCGCGCAGCTCATGGGTTCTGGTTTCATATAATTGTTTTCTTGTGTCCACAAGACTGGGGAGGCCTCCACCCCTCTTTTTTTGAGCTGTGCGCACAGGAGCCGTTCTGTCCAGCGTGTCCACATGGACATTCCTTTTCTGAATCCTGCTCATACAGGTATTGTACATATGACCAGGTTTTAAATACATCAGATAGGGATTACATACATTAGTTAGGACTGCTCTGATATGGGTATACCTTGACGTTTGGTAGAGCGGCTTAATATACATTTTTTGCAAAAAACGTATCAACCAAATACCCTGTTTTTTCCATCTTTTTACTAGCACTTGCTGTCCACTGTGATTTTTTTTGCAACAGTGTGTTTTTGGTTTTACTGTGCTTTTTTGTGTTTTCAAGTCTCTTGGTGGTGTGAACATGTCTCTACGGGCTTCTTCACTGTGCGCGCAGCTCATGGGTTCTGGTTTCATATAATTGTTTTCTTGTGTCCACAAGACTGGGGAGGCCTCCACCCCTCTTTTTTTGAGCTGTGCGCACAGGAGCCGTTCTGTCCAGCGTGTCCACATGGACATTCCTTTTCTGAATCCTGCTCATACAGGTATTGTACATATGACCAGGTTTTAAATACATCAGATAGGGATTACATACATTAGTTAGGACTGCTCTGATATGGGTATACCTTGACGTTTGGTAGAGCGGCTTAATATACATTTTTTGCAAAAAACGTATCAACCAAATACCCTGTTTTTTCCATCCTTTTACTAGCACTTGCTGTCCACTGTGATTTTTTTGCAACAGTGTGTTTTTGGTTTTACTGTGCTTTTTTGTGTTTTCGAGTATCGGACAATGGCGCAATTTTTTTTTTTTTTTTTTTTAGCAAAAGTTTGGAATTTTTTTTCACCACTTAGGTAAAAAATAACCTAGTCATGTTAGGTGTCTATGAACTCGTAATGACCTGGAGAATCATAATGTCAGGTCAGTTTTAACATTTAGTGAACCTAGCAAAAAAGCCAAGCAAAAAACAAGAGTGGGATTGCACTTTTTTTTGCAATTTCACCGCACTTGGAATTTTTTTTTCCCGTTTTCTAGTACACGACATGCTAAAACCAATGATGTCGTTCAAAAGTACAACTCGTCCCGCAAAAAATAAGCCCTCACATGGCCAAATTGACGGAAAAATGAAAAAAGTTATGGCTCTGGGAAGGAGGGGAGCGAAAAACGAACACGGGAAAACGAAAAATCCCACGGTCATGAAGGGGTTAATTCTATTATTATAGACTAGATGGTGGCCCGATTCTAACGTATCGGGCATTCTAGAATATGTAGGTGGTATATAGCACAGGCTACATACTATATTGCACAGTGACGTAGTATATAACACAACCGACGTAGTATATAACAGAGCTACGTAGTATGTAACAGCGTACATAATATATATATATATATATATATATATATATATATATATATATATATATATATATATATATATACAGCGCTATGATGAAACCCACACCCAGCTATGTCCCAATAGCCCTGCACAGGAGCACTCAGCAGCCAGGAGCATGGAGGACGTGATTGTATAACAGCCCAGCTGCACCCTGCCCATGACATGCCCCGCACAGCCAGCTGCACGTCTGCCATAGCTCCGCCATGTTACCTCCCCCATATATGAGCGCCCGTGGACCCCTCTGCGTTGCACTGACCCCGGGTGTGCGTGTCACTCGCCGCTCCTCCCGTGCACTGGGAATGGCAGTTCCGAGAGGAAACTTCCACGATCCGCATTCCATTCACAGCGCCACCTGCTGCACAAGAGGACCCGCGCCGGCCTGTACAGTGCAATGGTCTTGCTGGGTGACACCATGGACGACACCAGCTACTTTCATCAAGGCTCTGCCATACAGTAACTGATGAAAGTGTGTCATTAAGTGCAGCTCTGGTGACAAACCGTGAGCCTTGTTCACATTACAGTGAAATGGTGGGAAAATCATTAGCTGCCATAACACATCCTTCAGGTGAACCCACAGAGGAAGCTGCTTGAAGAAATGCCAGCGTGTTCTTATTGTTTTCTGTCAAGTTTCCAGCATTTTCGTCCTTAATAAGCCACTTTGTATGTTAATGACCAGGCCAAATGTTATAATTCCGACCACTGTCACTTTATGAGGTAATAACTCTGGAACGCTTCAACGTATCCCGCTGATTCTGTTTTTTCGTGACATATTGTACTTCATGTTATTGGTTATTGGTGAAGTTTGGTCGATGTTATTTGCGTTTATGAAAATATCGACAATCTAGAAAAAACGTGATGGTTATACCACACAAAATAGTTAATAAATAACATTTCCTATCTGCATCATTTTTTAAATATGTTTTTTTTGGTTAGGTAGTTAGAAGGGTTAAAAGATGACCAATGACTTCTAATTTTTCCCCCCAAATTTTACAAAACCATTTTTTTTAGGGACCACCTCACATGTGAAGTGACTTTGGGGGTGTATATGACAGAAAATACCCAAAAGGGTCACCAATCTAAACACTGCACCCCTCAAGTTGCTCAAAACCACATTTGAGAAGTTTATTAACCCTTCAATTGCTTCAGAAGAACTAAAGCAGTGTGAATGGAAAAAAAAATACTTTTTCCCACAAAAATTTTACTTTAGCCCCAAATTTTGCATTTTCACAAGGGAGAAAATGGACCATACAATTTGTTGGGCGATTTCTCCTGAGTATGTCGATACCCCATATTTGGGGGAAAACCACTGTTTGGGTGCATGGCAGGGCTTGGAAGGGAAGGAGCACCATTTGACTTTTTGAATGCAAAATTGACTGGAATCAGTAGTGAACACATTGTCACAATTTGAAAAGCCCCTGATGAGCCTAAACAGAGAAAACCCTCAAAAGCGACCCCATTTTAAAAACTAGACACCTAAAGAATTTATCTAGATGTGTGGTGAGCATCTTGAACCCCCAGGTGCTTCGCAGAATTTTATAACATTGAGCCAAGAAAATGAAAACGAAAAAAACATTTTTTCCACGAAAATGTTGCTTTAGCCCCCATTTTTTTTACTTTTGCAAGAGATAATCTCAAAAAATGGACCACTCAGTTTGTTACCTACTTTCTTGTGAGCGTGGTTATACCCCAGATGTGGTAAAAAAAAAAAACACTGTTAGGACAAAAAACACAAGGCTCAGAATGGAGGGAGCAATATTTGACTTTTGGAATACAAATTTGACTAAAAATAGATTGCAGGCACCATGTCACATTTGCACAGCCCATAAGGTGCCTAAATAGTAGAAACTCCCCACAACTGACCCAATTTTGGAAACTACACCCCACAAAGATTTTATTCAGGGGTATGGTGAAGATTTTGAACTCACAGGTACTACACACAATGTGATAAAATTAGGTCGTCATATAGAAATATTTCAATTTTTATCCCAAAAATGTTGTTTAACCTCAATTTCTTCACTTTTGCAAAACATAATTTGAAAAAATAAACTACTAGGTTTGTTACCCACTGTCTTCTGAACATAGAGATACCTGGCATGTGGTCACAAACCTCTGTTTGGTCAAGCAGCAGGTTTTGGAACGGAAGAAGCACTATTTGAATTTTGGAACACAAATTTGGCTGAAATAGAGTTCTTCAGATGCCCAGACAGCAGAAACTCCCCTATTAACCCAATTTTCTAAACTGCACCTCCTAAAGAATTCATTTATGGGTGTAATGAGTCTATTGAGCCCACATTTTATTAAAGAATTTAGTTCAAAAGGAGTGTGAAAAAATAAAACGTCATTCTTTTTTTTTACGAAAGTGTCAATTCCCCTTACAGTATTGATCTAGGGGTATAATGAGTATTAACTTTTTCATTTTTTTATGTATTCCAATTTACTGTATAAATGGGTGATGAAAAAATAAAAAGTGAATAAAGAGAAAATGGCAGAAGTTGACAAAAAATAAATCCAGTTATCCTAGGGATGTGTGGTAGTGACAGTAAGATTCCCAAATGCAGAGGCCAGGTTTATCAGAACATGTGTCATACTAGTAAGGCTACGTTCACATTAGCGTTCCGCTAATGTGCGTCGCTGTTGCGTCGGCGACGCAGCGGCGACGCGCCCCTATGTTTAACATGGGGGACGCGTGCGTTTTTTTTGTTGCGTTTTCCAACACGTGCGTCGTTTCCAACGCTAGCGTCGGACGCAAGAAAATGCAACAAGTTGCATTTTTTGTGCGTCCGATTTTCGTCAAAAAACGACGCACGCGTCGCAAAACGCAGCGTTTTTGCGTGCGTTTGCGCGCGTTTTTTTGTGCGTTGCGTCGCCGACGCAGCGGCGCGCAACGCTAATGTGAACGTAGCCTAACTGGTTTCCTGCCATCTTTGTAACACACCCTACTTCTCTTTTGGGGTTGCACATTTTTGGTTGTAGGTGACACTTGTGAGGGAAAATGCTTATCTGGGACAATTCTGCAGGCCTCACTAGATAATTCTCTCCCCATCTTCCCTTGGTCTTCAAATAACAGATGTTTTATTATTTTTTCTTTGATCTCAAAGTAAGATCCTTGGTGTACAGTTTTCCAGTACAGTACAACAGAATTTTAAGGCTACTTGGATTAGGTGTACCACAAGATTTTTGTACCATACGCGAGACTTGCGAACAGCGCTGTAGAACTAGTTGTGGCATCTCGTCCACAAGGTCCATGCCACCCATAAATTTATTGTAATCCTGTACAAAGACAGGCTTCCGGACAGTGTAGCGTGGGTATAGAAATTGATGTTAACATGAGGATAGCCCTTTTGTCATGAAGTTTGACAAGTAGCATGCCCTCATTATGGAGCACCTTAATTTTACCTACCTTCAATTTATGGGTGACAAGTGTCTAGGGCAACGCTCTTTTATTCCGGCATATGGTGCCACAGGCCACTGTTTTATTGGTAGACAGGGGTACACTTGTATAATAATTATCTATGTACAAGTTGTACCCCTTATCTAAAAGGGAATGAGCCAAGTCCCAGACAATTTTCCCACCTATGTTCAGAGAGGGGGTGGCATTTGGGAGGAACAATTTGGGTGTCTTTCCCCTGATACACCCTGTATGTAGGTATGTAGATTTTCAGTCCAATTTGGGACCTTTTGTTCGGCAAATACAGCTTGAAATGCAGCCTGTCCTTGAAAAGGACCAGAGACTCATCCATACAGACATTTTTTTCGGGGGTATACAGTACGTGTGGAAAAATGTATAATTAAAATAATTTATTACGGCCTGACTTTTGTAAAGTCGGTCATGGCTGGGGTAATTGGGAGAGAGGCAATTTGAGCTTTCTGCGAATTGTAGGAATCGCAGAATACTCTCAAATCTTCTCTGTAAATAGGGGTGTCGTACATGACGTCAGATGACCAGTAAGATCTGATGGTGTTTTTCTTTATCGGACCTATGTTTAAGAGTAGGCCGAAAAATTTTAAAATATCTGCTACATCAACAGGTCTCCCGTTACTACTTTTGGAATAGTAGGATGTCGGGTGGCTGGCAATGAATTAAGCAGCATACAAATTGGTCTGCTCAACTATTAAATTTAATAGTTCTTAAGAGAGGATTTGACCTCCCTAAACCCTGTAATGAAAGGCTATGTGCACACGTTGCGGATTCTCTGCGGATCCGCAGCGCTTTTTGCAGTGCAGAAACGCTGCAGATCCGCAATTGATTTACAGTACAATGTAAATCAATGAGAAAAAAAAATGCTGTGCACACGTTGTGGAAAATCCGCTGCGGAAACGATGCGGTTTAAAAGAAGTAGCATGTCACTTCTTTTTTGTGAATCTGCAGCGTTTTTGTACCCATTCCATTATAGAAAACCGCAGGAGTAAAAAACGCAGCAAATCCGCAAGAAAACCTCAGCAAAAACACACAAAAAACGCTGCGGAACCGCACAAAAAACGCAACAAATCTGCAGATGTGTTTTCTGCCAGGAGAGGCAAAATCCACACCAGAAATCCCTAAGCCTAATCCGCAACGTGTGCACATAGCCAAAACATGGATGTCCGTGGACAAAATAAATTCTGACACGCAAGGAGTGTAGGATTCTGTGGGCACCCAATCACTTACAGTGGCACTAGCACTAGACTGAGTATGTTTTTGCCCAGTATGCTGTTGCTGAGACTCATCATCCGTAGAACTAGCAAACAAGGACGTCATAAGTAAAACCTTCTTTTGTGTATCTGTGTCTGAACTGATCAATGCATAACCCCATCTGCTACACACATGCAGCTATTGCAGCAATATATATATATATATATATATATACTGTATATATATATATATATATACAGTTGTGCTTAAAAGTTAGCATACCCCTGCCGAATTGTTGCTTTCTTTGCCTTTTTTTCAAAGAATATGAATGATAACACCAAAACATTTTCTCCAGTCATGGTTAGTGGTTAGGTGAAGCCATTTATTTTCAAACTACTGTGTTTTCTCTTTTAAAATCATAATGGTATCCCAAAAGCTTCCAAATGACCCTGACAAAAAGTTTACATACCCCATTTCTTTATACCATGTATTGCTCCCTCTAACATCAATGACAGCTTGAAGTCTTTTGTGGTAGTTGTGGATGAGGTTCTTTATTTTCTCAGATGGTAAAGCTTCTTGGCAAAAAGCCTCCAGTTCCTGTAAATTCCTTGGCTGTCTAGCATGAACAGCGCGCTTGAGATCTCCCCAGAGTGGCTCAATGATATTGAGGTCAGGAGACTGAGATGGCCACTCCAGAACCTTCACTTTGTTCTGCTGTTGCCAATGAAAGGTCGACTTGGCTTTGTGTTTTGGATCATTGTCATGTTGGAATGTCCAAGTACATCTCATGCACAGCTCCCGGGCTGATGAGTTCCAAATTTGTCTCCTGTATTTACTGATAAAGTGCTGCATTCATCTTTCCTTCAACTTTGACCAAGTTTCCTGTGCCTTTGTAGCTCACACATCCCCAAAACATCAGTGATCCACCTCCATGCTTTACAGTAGGACTGGTGTTCCTTTGGTGTTGACCTCTCTTCAAATGTAATGTTTATGGTTGTGGCCAAAAAGTTCAATTTTAGTCTCATCACTCCAAATTACCTTGTTCCAGAAGTTTTGAGGATTGTTTCTGTGCTGTTTTGTGTATTGTAGGCAAGATACTTTGTGGCTTTTATGCAGTAATGGCTTTCTTCTGGCGACTCAACCATACAACCCCTTTTTCTTCAAGTGCTTCCTTATTGTGCATCTTGAAACAGCCACGCCGCTAGTTTTCAGAGAGTCCTGTATTTCAGCTGATGTTATTTGTGGGTTTTTCTTTGCATCCCGAACAATTTTCCTGGCAGTTGTGGATGACATTTTTGTTGATCTATCTGACCGTGGTTTTATTTTTACATAGCCCCTGATTTTCCATTTGTTAATCATAGTTTGAATGCTGCTGACTGGCATTATTAATTCCTTGGATATCTTTTTGTATCCCTTTCCTGTTTTATACAGTTCAACTACCTTTTACCGTAGATCCATTGACAATTCTCTTTTGCTTTCCCCATGACTCACAATCCAGAAACATCTGTGGCTGGATGAAAGATGCAAGAGTCTGTCTGGATCCCAAAAACTCATTCAGCTTTTATGCACACACACTGATTACAAGCAAACAGGTCACAGGTGAGGATGTTACATTTAGTAGCCATTCAAACCCATTTGTGTCAACCTTTGTGCATCCCCAGGGTATGTGAACTTTTGATCAGGGTCATTTGGATGTTTTGGGTTTTCATTATGATATAAAAAGAGAAAACACAGTAGTTTGACAATATATGGCTTCAGCCAACCACTAACCACGAGTGGAGTAAAAGTTTTGGCGTTACCATTAATATTCTCTGAAAAAAGGCCAAGAATGTAAAAATTCTGCCGGGATATGTAAACTTTTGAGCACAACTGTATATAGACACATATATGTAAGAAACTTATTTTGTTATTTTTTTAGTTACTTTTTATATTTATCTTGTTATCAAAAAACAAAGTCTCTAAACCTGTGGATCGCCCCCACGTAAGGGCAATGGGGTACTCGGTACCGGGTCCTTCAATTTCCTCAGCGAGGATGTCACGGTGGCCCGACCCGGACCGTGGCTCTATGAGGGGCGCCCAATAAAAAGGCAGAGTTCGTAGATAACGGTAGTGTTCGTGACGCCACCTGTGGTATTCGGTCAGAGTGACTGACGCTGCTCAGGGGTCCGCTGGGGTGATGTTATGGCAGCTAGATGGAATACCTTCCCACAGGTGAAGTATTTCCCCAGGGCTTCAAAGAAGTGTAGATGGTGATGGTGGATGATGTAAGGCGCGGCGAATAACGAGGACACAATGGGTGCAGTCTCTTTACCTGAAGGCTTCAGCATCCACAGTCCAGAGTGCCGGATGACAGGGTAGGCAGGGTCCGGCCGGTCTGATGGCAATTCCAGAGTCCCCTTATCCAGGTGGAAATCAGTAGCCTTCCTTCTAGACCTCGTGCATTGTAGTACCCCCCTGCTGAGCAACTCGGTAAGATCCTCACAACTTTTGTGGATGTTATGTCTTTCTCTCTCTGTCCCCCAGATGGATAGGAAAAACCCGTATGACGGTGATGGCCTGAGGTTATTTTATAGGGACCCTAGAGATGCCCCTACTCCACAATTGCTACCGTGTCTGCTTAGGTGTTTAGGTCGGACAGCCAACTTGGAATTGACTGCCCTGCCGGTCTCTGAAGTAAAGCGTAGAGTCTATTATTCCCTCGGTGTTCCGGCCACTGGCCCGCGCTCCAGAAGGAGGCAGCCTCTCTTAGGACAGGACTCCTTCTAGTTTTTGTTCTCCTTTTGATGTGACTTCGTCGCTCACTCCCTACAACACAATTCTCTTTGTGTCCTTTCTTAGGATGCTGCCGCATGGGTTGCAGGCGCAGCTCCGTGTCTTTCTGTCCTACTGAGCCTCTGATGTTCTACCTTTCACCTCTGTCTGCCTGACAGGTATTCCCTGGGCCGAGCCCAGTCTGCTTTTCTCTAACTTCCTGTCCAACCCACCAGTTTTACCCTGATGTGAGGAGTGGCCTAGTAGATAGAACCTTTTGCTCCCCCTGGTGGACTGGAGTGTGAAGTGTGCTGTGTGTTTTGTGATACCTGGCAGGGTGAACTCCTTTGGTGCCATCAGACGTAACATCACTCCCCCTGGTGGAAGAACGACATTACTGCAACGACCAGGACTCTGGGGCGCTGCACCTGTACCTAATGATAATTCCCGAACCCTTATGCTAGGCCTAGATAACTATTTATAAACATTTACTATCCAAGCACAGCGATCAGAGACCAAGGGTTGCTGTCATTGGTCCCTGCATCTCTTCCAATCTTCCAAATGTCCGATCACAGCTATCTAAGTGTGGGGACCGATGACATACAGCTTTTACACCTATCAGCTTTTACAAGCTCCATGGGGTCCAGATGTAAGCACATGGCTTTTAGCCGCATTGCACATCTCCTTTGGATGTGTAGTCACTTCTGCCGACTAGTACTGAACAATTCCTACAAGTGCTATTTGCACATAGAGAATTGAAGTTGCTCTGCAGCACCCGGCAGTGGCCGCTACACATTGAATGGTCAGGGCTGTGCAGCTTTGTTCCTTGTGTTTACACCTGGATGTCATGACAGCACACAGCAGCTGATCATGGGGACTGCAGGGTGTCTGTCCCTGGCCAATATGATATTAATGACCTATCCTAAAAAATTTATTTGAATGACCAAACAACCCCTTCAATGGGTTTTATTTAAAATAGTGCGTTATCCTGTCTTTCCTGGATATGGGGTAACTTACTGATGGCTGGTTGGAGTTCCAGGAAGCATGAGCACTAGGAGTCACTGGAAATGGACCTTGCAGAGCTCCATTTTTATCGGGATAGAGGTGTGTATGTTTGGCCTCCGCTCCATTCATTGTCTAGTCTATAGCAGTACTGAAGAAAACAGAATCAAGAACTTTCCTGTTTCTTCCAGTCCCATAGACAATAAATCATTTCACAGCCAGAGACTTAACCATGTAGTGTGCGTCAATATACTGTATCACATTAAGGCCGGCGTCACACTCAGCGTATGAAAATACGGTCCGTTATTTACGGCCGTAATACGCAGAAAAGTCGCCAAAATAGTGATCCGTATGTCATCCGTAGGCAGGGTGTGTCAGCGTATTTTGCGCATGGCATCCTCCGTATGTAATCCGTACGGCATCCGTACTGCGAGATTTTCTCGCAGGCTTGCAAAACGGACATACAATGGATCCATGGGCTCAAATAATCGTAAAAACATATGTACTGTCTATATATATACAGTACAGACCAAAAGTTTGGACACACCTTCACATTTAAAGATTTTTCAGTATTTTCATGACTATGAAAATTGTACATTCACACTGAAGGCATCAAAACTATGAATTAACACATGTAGAATTATATACTCAACAAAAAAGTGTGAAACAACTGAAATTATGTCTTATGTTCTAGGTTCTTCAAAGTAGCCACCTTTTGCTTTGATGACTGCTTTGCACACTCTTGGCATTCTTTTGTTGAGCTTCAAGAGGTAGTCACCGGGAATGGTTTTCACTTCACAGGTGTGCCCTGTCAGGTTAAATAAGTGGGATTTCTTCCTTTATAAATGGGGTTGGGACCATCATTTGTGTTGAGCAGAAGTCTGGTGGATACACAGCTGATAGTCCTACTGAATAGACTGTTAGAATTTGTATTATGACAAGAAAAAAGCAGCTAAATAAAGAAAAACGAGTGGCCATCATTACTTTAAGAAATGAAGGTCAGTCAGTCCGAAAAATTGGGAAAACTTGGAATGTGTCCCCAAGTGCAGTGGCAAAAACCATCAAGTGCTACAAAGAAATTGGCTCACATGAGGACCACCCCAGGAAAGGAAGACCAAGAGAAACCTCTGCTTCTGAGGATACGTTTATACGAGTCACCAGCCTCAGAAATCGCAGGTTAACATCAGCTCAGATTAAAGAACAGGTCAATGCCACACAGAGTTCTAGCAGCAGACACATCTCTGCAACAACTGTTAAGAGGAGACTTTGTGCAGCAGGCCTTCATGGTAAAATAGCTGCTAGGAAACCACTGCTAAGGACAGGCAACAAGCAGAAGAGACTTGTTTGGGCTAAAGAACACAAGGAATGGACATTAGACCAGTGGAAATCTGTGCTTTGGTCTGATGAGTCCAAATTTGAGATATTTGGTTCCAACCACCGTGTCTTTGTGAGACTCAGAAAAGGTGAACGGATGGACTCTACATGCCTGGTTCCCACCATGAAGCATGGAGGAGGAGGTGTGATGGTGTGGGGGTGCTTTGCTGGTGACACAGTTGGGTATTTATTCAAAATTGAAGGCATACTGAACCAGCATGGCTACCACAGCATCTTGCAGTGGCATGCTATTCCATCCGGTTTGCTTTTAGTTGGACCATCATTTATTTTTCAACAGGACAATTGCCCCAAGCACACCTGCAGGCTGTGTAAGGGCTATTTGACCAAGAAGGAGAGTGATGGGGGGCTACGCCAGATGACCTGGCCTCCACAGTCACCAGACCTGAACCCAATCGAGATGGTTTGGGGTGAGCTGGACCGCAGAGTGAAGGCAAAAGGGCCAACAAGTGCTAAGCATCTCTGGGAACTCCTTCAAGATTGTTGGAAAATCATTCCCAGTGACTACCTCTTGAAGCTCATCAAGAGAATGTCAAGAGTGTGCAAAGCAGTCATCAAAGCAAAAGGTGGCTACTTTGAAGAACCTAGAATATAAGACATATTTTCAGTTGTTTCACACTTTTTTGTTAAGTATATAATTCCACATGTGTTAATTCAGAGTTTTAATGCCTTCAGTGTAAATTTACAATTTTCATAGTCATGAAAATACAGAAAAATCTTTAAAGGGACTCTGTCACCTGAATTTGGAGGGAGCAATCTTGCCTTGCGCAGGCGTGTACTATGGAGGACAGAGAATGAACTTCAATCCAATATTGCAGCCAGCATGCAGCCAGCGGGTAAGGAAAGGGTGAATCAAACACCCGAAAACCCTGCCCCTATGGCTGAAGATTGTTCCCTCCTAATTCAGGTGACAGAGTCCCTTTAAATGAGATGGTGTGTCCAAACTTTGGTCTGTGCTGTATATATTTGTATATTAACCACCTAGTGTATTTGTGCACCTGTACATCAAATGCAAGCTGGCCACTTGAGGATGAAGAATTAGACCTTGCAACAGTAGAACTGGAATCTCTGATAAGACCCGTTGATCGGTGACTGACATAATTTTCATCTTTGAGAACCAAGGACTATTGGGCCAAAATGGTGCTATCAAGATTACTCTTGCTTGATCTTCCTTGATCTTCCTCAGAACTGCTGGGATCAACATGACGAGTGGAAAGGCATAAGCCAATCCGAAATCACTTTTGAGCAGGAAGGTATCTACCGCCTGTGGGTATTCTATTGGGTCCAGTGAACTGAACTTCCTTACCTTCCTGTTGTACTTGTTTGCAAACAGATCTATGTCTTGAAGCCTCCATAAGTCCACAAACACTGTCTGATTCACTATCCACTACAATTGTTTCATCTGGAGGCGGCTCAAGAAGTCTGCTCTGCAATTCCCCTTTATGTGAAGTGCTGATAAGGATAAGAGGTGTATGTGAAGAAAACGAGAGGATTTAATGGCAGCTTACAATCCTCCCTTAGCATGTGTAGCTGTTATTGGACACCTCGCTCAGCCGGTGGTCCAGCCGCACCAGCTAGTATCCAAGCTCATACAGTATGACCTGCTGTGGAACCCATACTTGCTGTTCAGTTCTAAGGGGGCATGTTGCATAACATGCTGGGAGGAACGTGAATCAGCTGGCAGCCCATCACACATGGTTGAACATCAAACCAGTAATTGACATGATTCATCTGCGTATATCTTTTGCACTTCACCTGTATTTGCACTCGGCCTGTCTAGTGCTGAGCCATAAGATTCGGACGGGCCCTTGTTACTCTTGGAGACCAAACACACCTACCTGGCTTCTACTAGCCATTCTGTGTAGCTCCCCACCCTGGGGCGCCGGATCAGATTGAGACCCTGCAATGCGTTTGGCCTGATCCAGAGATCTCGAAAGCTAAACTGATATGTGGCTATGGTTGTACGATAAGTCCATATTCTCCTTAAATCTTTTTATGAAATTCTGTCTGACTGGACAAAGCAGTTACACAGCCTGGCCTCTACAGTCAGTCATCCTGTATCAACTTGGATACTAACTGGTGTGGCTGGACCATCTGCAGAGCCAGGTGTCTTGTTACAGCTGCACATGCTGAAGGAGGATTCTAAGCTGCCATTAAATTCCTCCTATATTCTTCACAATGAGCCTCCGCTATACGAAAGTTCTTGTCTGCCACTGTCATTAGGGATCCGCACCTGGTTCCCTTTGATGGTTTACTTAAGCTACAGTTACCTTGTTGTCCAACAAGATCCTTACCTGGGGACCTTTTACAGATGAATATAGCTTTCTTAGGAACTGCATTACGGCCGGGAGTTCCTTCAGATTGGAGGAACCAGATTTTTCTTTTGCCACTGCCAGAATGCAAAATGTTAGAGTTCGTAATGATTTTGCCTTAGATTTGCTTCACTTGGCATGAATCTTTTTTTTATTCTCCTCTGAGAGATAGCAAGTCTGATTCACTGAGTCCAGAAGAGCACCAAGGAAGACCTGCACTCTTTTAGTTCTATCCTTGATATTTTTAAATTGAGTAGCCAACCTAATTCTGTCAATGTTCAGAGCTCAGTTGATCAGGGCTACCTTGACTGAGCTCTGCAGTGCTCGACTAATCTGCCCACAATCAAAAAATTGTCGAGGTAAGGTGTCACCAGTACCTCTTTCTCCTGTAGATGAGCTGTCACCTCTGCTACAATCTTTGGAAAGACTTGAGGAGCCATTGACTATCTGAAGGGAAAGGCCGGAAACGGGAAGCGTCTGATTTCTCCTTTTATAATGAGAACAGCTCTCATGAATTTCTGGTGTTCCATGTGAATTGTAACATGACAGCACGCATAATTTTAATCCAGGACTACCCTATAGCAATCGTTAAATAGTTTTAAGGCCAATCTTATAGACTCCATTTTGAATGATCTGAATCTCAGGAATCTGTTCAGCCTCTTCTGATTTAGTATTGTCCTGAAAGTGGTGTCTGTTGTCCTCAGAGGAAGGGCTCCCTAAAATGAAACATCTGCTTTTCTTTATCTGGTCACCACTTGGGAGCATTTTCCAGCTCTATTGCCTTTTCTGAAAAGGACCTCTCGCATGAAAGAATTGCTAAGTTAGGAACCCCTTGTTAAAGGGAACCTGTCACCCCGAGAATCGCGGGTGAGGTAAGCCCACCGGCATCAGGGGCTTATCTACAGCATTCTGTAATGCTGTAGATAAGCCCCCGATGTTACCTGAAAGAGGAGAAAAAGACGTTAGATTATACTCACCCAGGGGCGGTCCCGCTGCTGGTCCGGTCAAACGGGTGTCTCTGGTCCGCTGCGGCGCCTCCCATCTTCATTCCAAGACGTCCTCTTCTGATCTTCAGCCACGGCTCTGGCTCCGGCGTACTTTGTCTGCCCTGTTGAGGGCAGAGCAAAGTACTGCAGTGGCTGAAGATCAGAAGAGGACGTCTTGGAATGAAGATGGGAGGCGCCGCAGCGGACCAGAGACACCCATCCGACCGGACCAGCAGCGGGACCCCCCCTGGGTGAGTATAATCTAACGTCTTTTTCTCCTCTTTCAGGTAACATCGGGGGCTTATCTACAGCATTACAGAATGCTGTAGATAAGCCCCTGATGCCGGTGGGCTTACCTCACCCGCGATTTTCGGGGTGACAGGTTCTCTTTAATGTCACCTTCTTTCTCCAAAGTGTCATCCAACATAGGGCCAAGCAGGTATTCTCCATAACAGGGAATGAAACACAGTCTAGACTTTGACTGAATGTCCCCTGGCCAGCATTTCAACCATAGAGGTCTGAGAGCCGCATTAGATCGAGTGATAAACAAGCATGCTCGTGTGCTAATAGAGTATCTTCAGTGAGTTCAAATACTATGTTTGAGTCGCCGTGACTGCATGTCTTGCGGCTGTTCAGCAACACATGCAGGGATTACCTAACAAACAGGCAATCACTGCATGTGTTGCGGCTGTTGAACAGCCACGAGACATACAGTCACGGCAAGTAGAACATAGTTTTTAACACACCGAAGATACTCTACTGTATTAGCACACAAGCGTGCTCGCTCTTCACTAGTAACCTTGCTTTGCTTAGTTCACATTGCTTTGCTTGTTTTTTGCCACACACTTCTTAAATTTTTCCTAAGAAACCCCATTACAAGGTGAATATTCATGAAGGTCACTTACAACTCAATAGACATTTATGTACTGGATTAGGAGGAGGAATCATTTCTTCAGAATCCTTTGGAGGCTGTGGATTTGTCCACCATCCTAGCACTGCTGCTGCCAAAGGCTGCTGTATTTGCTGCTGTGGAGGAGGGTCTGCTGAGGCCATCATCCAAACAATCATCCTCTGATTCGGTGCCTCACAGAACTGGAATCAACATTTCTGGCGCTCCTAATGTTGCATGCGCAGACCCAGGACGAGACTGTCAGAAGATGCATATATTTATTATGCAGTCGGCCAGCATCTGCTCACCAGCATATTTCCAGTAGGGAACCGCTGTGGTGCCTCCAGGACCCTAAGGTCTGGCTACACTAGTACCAGACTGCCACCCAGGCAACCGGCCAGGGTAAGTACACTGCTCAAAAAAATAAAGGGAACACTTAAACAACAGAATATAACGCCAAGTAAATCAAACTTCTGTGAAATCAAACTGTCTACTTAGGAAGCAACACTGATTGACAAACTAGTTCACATGCTGTTGTGCAAATGCAATAGACAACAGATGGAATTATTGGCAATTATCAAGACACATTCAATAAAGGAGTTGTTCTGCAGGTGGGAACCACAGACCACATCTCAGTACTAATGCTTTCTGGCTGGTGTTTTGGTCACTTTTGAATGTTGGTTGTGCTTTCACACTCGTGGTAGCATGAGACAGACTCTACAACTCACACAAGTGGTTCAGGTAGTGCAACTCATCCAGGATGGCACATCAATGTGAGCTATGGCAAGAAGGTTTGCTGTGTCTGTCAGTGTAGTGTCCTGAGGCTGGAGGCACTACCAGGAGACAGGCCAGTACACCAGGAGACATGGAGGGGGCCGTAGGAGAGCAACAACCCTGTAGCAAGATCGCTACCTCAGCCTTTGTGCAAAGAGGAACAGGAGGAGCACTGCCAGAGCCCTGCAAAATGACCTCCAGCAAGCCACAAATGTGCATGTGTCTGCACAAACGGTTAGAAACGGACTCCATGAGGATGGTCTGATTGCCCGACGTCCACAGATGGAGGTTGTGCTCACAGCCCAACACCGTGCAGGACGCTTGGCATTTGCCACTGAACACCAGGATTGGCAAATTTGCCACTGGTGCCCTGTGCTCTTCACAGATGAAAGCAGGTTCACACTGAGCACATGTGACAGACGTGACAGAGTCTGGAGATGCCATGGAGAGAGATCTGCTGCCTGAAACATCCTTCAGCATGACCGGTTTGTGGCAGTGAGTCAGTAATGGTGTGGGGTGACATTTCTTTGGAGGGCCTCACAGCCCTCCATGTGCTCGACAGAGGTAGCCTGACTGCCATTAGGTACTGAGATGAAATCCTCAGACCCCTTGTTAGACCATATGCTGGTATGGTCGGCCCTGGGTTCCTCCTAATGCAGGACAATGCCAGGCCTCATGTGGCTGGAGTGTGTCAGCAGTTCCTGCAAGATGAAGGCATTGAAATTATGGACTGGTCCGCCCGTTACCCAGACCTGAATCCGATTGAACACATCTGGGACATCAAGTCGCACCATCCACCAACGTTACGTTGCACCACAGACTGTCGAGGAGTTGGGGGATGCTTTAGTCCAGGTCTGGGAGGAGATCCCTCAGACTATCCACCGCCTCATCAGGAGCATGCCCAGGCGTTGTAGGTAGGTCATACAGGCACACTACTGAGCATAATTTCCTTGTCTTGAGGCATTTCCACTGAAGTTGGATCAGCCTGTAACTTCATTAATCACTTTGATTTTGAGCATCATTCCAACTTCAGACCTAGTTGTGATTTACATTGATAATTTTTAGGTTTTATTGTTCTCAACACTTTCCACTATGTAATGAATCATGATTAACAACTGGAATATTTCATTCAGTGATATCTAGGACATGGCATTTTAGTGTTCCCTTTATTTTTGGAGCAGTGTATATTTCAAGGAGAGGAAACAAACTATTGTGTGGTAGGGACTCCACCCTTTTAGTCTCTCTGTGGTACTGTCATGGGTGATTGGAAAATCTGGTTTGATTTGTAGCTGTTGCTTGACATCAAGTACTGCTGCTTAGCTAATGTGTAACCTGAATACCAAGGTTTTTCTCCTGCTATGTAATCAGGAATATGGACCCATTTAATGTATACGCAGCAATACAATTACTCCATCCTAGGTGCATTACTCTACATTCATCAATCTTAAACCTCATCTGCCAAGCGTTTGCTTTTTTTGTCCTCTATAATTACATTGCTATGATCATTTGTTAACAGGCCGATAGAAAAATGTATTACCACTGTTAGATATTCCTTACTTGGTACACACAATGATTCCACTGTGTGATCCCTATGTTTTTAACAGTTTAATTTGAATGCCATTACATTTTTTTTATTATCGCTTGGCCATCTAACCCATATTTTCTCAAAGAGGATGTATATTTGGATTAGATGCCATGCTATTCAATTTCATACTGTGCAATCACTTGGTTTACACAAATAATTCCTGTGTACTATTCCGATTAGCATTTATTTTTCGAATACCATTAAAATTTGTTTTAGAACAAATGGTCTATGGAAAAAGTATATTAAGAGAAATAAACAGCTAATAGAGAAGAAAATGCTTTCATACCACACAAGCCATCTTATATAGATTATTTCTAGCTTCCAGCCCACATGTAGACAACAGAAGCTTCTTAAAGAGAACCGGTCAGCAGGACTTTAAAAGGTATGGATATAATGGCGCTATTAGGCTACGTTCACATTTGTGTTGTGCGCTGCTGCGTCAGCGACGCAACGCACAACGCAAATAAAAACGCACCAAAACGCACGCAAAAAAAATGCAACTTGTTGCGTTTTCTTTGCCCGACGCTTGCGGCAAAAAAACGGCATGTGTCGCACAACGCAGCACAACGCATGTCCATGCGTTCCCCATGTTAAATATAGGGGCGCATGACGCATGCGTCGCCGCTGCGTTTCCCGACGCTGCGTCGGGAAACGCTAATGTGAACGTAGCCTTACACTGATTAAATTGATACCTCTATAGAAGGAATACAATCAGTTTTTTTTTTGTTGTTTTTTTTAAATCATGGTTTTAAGTTTTCTTCTGATGATGTCTTTTGTGGATAATTCAGTGACCTGCCTCCATTTTCAAATTTTGTCCCACCACCTCAATCATTGGGTGAGTAGTGTGAGATTCCACGCCTGGTTTTCAGGTCATCAATAAAATAGCAGCGGAGTTGGTGCATGAACAAGTCAAGATCTAAACTGTGGTTTAAACCCCCCCACCCCCCTGATTAAATAGGACTCTTTCAACAAAAGGTATCAATTAGTGTAATTGCGCCATTCCTTTTCTTTAGGCCGGGATCACACATATGCAAGATGCGGCCGAGTCTCGCAGGTGAACACCCAGCACTGGCGCCGACACTCCGGAGCGGAGCGTGCGGCCGCACAGCAATACATGAAGCTGCACGCTCTGCTCCCAAGTGCCGGCGCCAAAGGAGGGATTTCACCTGCGAGACTCGGCCGTATCTCACGTATGTGTGATCCCGGCCTTATAGTGATAAATCCTGTTGACAAGTTTCCTTTAAAGGTTCTGTACAATATACACAACATACCAGAAAATAAAAGTCACCCTCAACGAGTGTTCAAAAATGCAGCACATCCACGAACAGGTTTATAGCAGGACTGTGCACATAGACAGCTGAAGAGTGACATTACTAGACAATCAAGTGCTTGCAGTTTAGGAATATCGTTACCCAGAGTAATGCCCAGTGATTGTCTGGATAGTGAAATCAATCACACAGCCCATCAGTGTGTTTATATACTTTAAAATGTAGTTTAGAAAAGACCATTGCGGGTTCGTAGAATTGTAACTCAAGGCCATTGTAATCTGAGGGCTCACTATAACAGGTAATTAAGTAATGTTGCATTGATAGAAAGTCATGACTGTCTAAGTGGTCAAACTACCAGGATTCTCAGGATGAAAGTCTAGATATGCTCTCTAGCTCCTTCCCAGGCTCATATGTCTTGACTACCTGTCTTTTTTTTATGCATTTCTACTTATTTTTTTTTTTTTCATTCATTTGAATGTGTGAAAAATGCAAAAATAAGCTGCAGATTTAAAAAAAAACATAAAAAAAAACAACACACTTTGATGGTCAAATTTCCAAGGAAAAAAGGAGATTTTTGTGTACTCACAATAAAATCTCTTTCTCTTAGCCTCTAATTGGGGGACAAAGGACCATGGGTGTTATGCTTCTGTCCACTAGGAGGCGACACTATGCATAATCTGAAAAAGATTAACTGTGGCTCCTCCTCTGCAGTATACACCCCTGGACGGCGTCAGCCTTCTCCAATTTTGTGCAAAAGAATTAGGAGGAACGTAACATGAATAACATAACCATGCCTATAAGAAGGCAACTATGTATGAGCTCAAGAAAACAATATGAGAACTCAACAGTAACAACGGCCCGGACAGGGCAACAGGGTGGGAGCTGTGTCCCCCAATTAGAGGGTAAGAGAAAGAGATTTTACGGTGAGTACACAAAAAACTCCTTTACTCTGTCGCCTCATTGGGGGACACAGGACCTTGGGACGTCCCAAAGCAGTCCCTGGGTGGGAAGCAATGGACGAATATTGTGCAGACAGGCCCCTATACTTGGGGCACTGCTGCCTGCAGAACACATCTACCCAGGCTCGCGTCCACTGAGTACTGGGTATGAACCCTGTAGTGTTTAGTAAACAAGTGTAGGCTAGTCCAAGTGGCCGCCTTACACATTTGTGCTGAAGCCTGGTGCCGAATGGCCCAGGAGGCCCCTACCGCCCGTGTAGAGTGTGCCGTAATACCGGCTGGAAGAGGAGAATTCTTAAGGCGGTAGGCCTCTTGTATGGTGGATTTGATCCACCTGGCAAGGGTAGCTTTGGAAGCTGGCAGACCCTTGCGGCCGCCTTCCGGAAGAATGAAAAGAGAATCAGACCTCCGGAAGGACGCAGTCCTAGACACATATATACGCAATGTCCTGACAAGGTCAAGCGTATGCAGAGCTTTCTCCACTCTATGAACCGGGACCGGACAAATGGATGGCAGTGAAATTTCCTCATTGAGGTGGAAGTGGGACACAACCTTCGGAAGGAAGGATGGGACCGTACGGAGAACTACCTTGTCCTGGTGAAAAGCCAGGAAGGGCCATCTGCAGGAGAGTGCTGTCAGTTCAGACAACCTGCATAGCGAGGTGATTGCCACCAGGAAAACCACCTTCTGGGACAGAAGGCGGAGCGGGACCTCCTTAAGGGGTTCGAAGGGTGGTTCCTGCAATGCTGTCAGGACCAGGTTGAGGTCCCACGTTTCTAGTGGTCGTCTGTAGGGGGAAACCAATTGGAAAACCCCCTGAAGAAACATCCTTATTTGCGGCTTGGTAGCAATGCGCCTTTGAAAAAGCACTGAGAGGGCTGACACCTGGCTCTTAAGCGGGCCCAGGGACAGCCTGGCCTCCAGACCCGATTGGAGAAAACCAAGTACTTTGGGTAGGAAATAAGGGAATGGGGTCTGGCCATGAGATTCGCACCAGGTAAAGAAAGCTTTCCAGGTATGGTAATAAATCTTGGCAGAGGCTGGCTTCCGAGCCCTGATCATGGTTCCAATGACTCCCGGTGAGAGCCCTGCCTTGGTTAGAACCCAGGTCTCCAGGGCCACGCCGTCAAATTGAGAGCCCCTGAGTTCTGGTGGTAGAACGGGCCTTGTGATAGAAGATCGGGGTGGTCGGGGAGACGCCAGGGGGCGTCTACTGTAAGTTGTACGAGGTCGGCGTACCATATACGTCTGGGCCAGTCTGGTACGATTAGAATGGTTGGAACTCCCTCTTGCTTGATCTTCCTCACCACCCTGGATATCAGGGGGAGAGGTGGAAAAATGTACAGAAGCTGGAACTGGGTCCAGTCCTGAACCAGAGCGTCTGCTCCGAGCGACCGCGGATCGTGTGTTCTGGCCATGAAGTTGGAGACCTTGGCATTGAAGTGGGATGCCATTAGGTCCACATCCGGGGTCCCCCAGTGATGGAAGATTTGGCGAAAAATTTCAAGATGGAGAGACCACTCTCCCGAGTTTATTCCTTGTTGGCTGAGGAAGTCTGCTTCCCAGTTGTCCACACCTGGAATGTGGACCGCTGAGAGAACCGACTCTGTGTCCTCTGCCCAGTGGAGGATATGTGACACTTCTCACATCGCCTGGGTACTGCGGGTCCCCCCTTGGTGATTCACATATGTCACAGACGTGGCATTGTCCGACTGTATTCTGATGTGAGAGGCTGCCAGTAAGTGATGAAAAGCCCTCAATGCCAGGAGGATGGCATGAATTTCCAGGATGTTGATGGGCATGGTCGCTTCCACTGGGGACCACTTGCCCTGTGCCCTGTGGTGTAGGTGCACTGCACCCCAACCCGTCAGGCTCGCACCTGTGGTCAGAACCTTCCATTGACCTGTGAGAAAGGATTTCCCCTTTGCTAGCAAGGTTGGCTTGAGCCACCAGTGCAGGGACCTCTTGGTTGACGACGTAAGCCGGAACTCCCTGTCCAGAGAGAAAGGGTTTTATGTCCCAGGACTTGAGGATGGCTAGTTGGAGAGGCCGGAGGCGAAATTGGGCAAATGGGACGGCTTCTATTGCTGCCCCCATCCTGCCGAGGACTCTCATGGCAAACCGGAGAGATCGAGGGGGTTTGCGGAGAAGGGTGTGAACTCCTAGGCGGAGAGCCAGTGCCTTGTTCTTGGGAAGGAGCACTAGACCCCTGGTGTTGAATAGCATTCCCAGGAAGGTCAGACTGACTTGGGGTTGGTGATGACTTTTGTAAGTTGACTAACCAGACCAGGTGGCGTTGGATATCATCGTGTCCAACTGTTCACCAAAAAGTTGCCCACTGAGGTAGGGGAGGTGCGTGAGGGACTTCTTTGAGGCTGCATCCGCTTTCCATTCCCGCAGCGAGGATATGCCGAATTGTGATGGCGTTTGATGCTATTCCCGCTACACCCCTTGCTGAATCCTGAGCTGCATGAAGCATGTAATCTGCTACGCCAGCTTGTAAATTTTTGGCCCAGGCCAGAATGGCCTTGGCAGCCCAAACTGAAGCGAACGCAGGAGCCAGGGATGCCCCTGCAGCCTCGAAAATTGAAAAAGCCATGTGTTCTACCTGCCAGTCTGCTGCATCCCTGAGGGTCAAGCTATCTGGCAGTGAAAGGAGGGTCTGTGCTGCTCGTCTAGAGACTGGGGGGGGGTCCACTTCGGGTGGGTCTATCCATTCCTTGGTATCCTTCTGCGGGAAGGGGTACCTCGCCTCCAGATATTTGCGATGAGCAAATTTTTTCTCAGGCTGTGAGAGCTGGTTTTTAAGGATCGCCTTAAACTCTGGGTGGTTAGAGAAAACTTTAGGCGGCTTCAGAGGTCCTTCAAAGGAAATCTTGTGTTCTGGGGCCTCTGGTGGCGGATCAGAAATGTCCAGCACCCAATGGATGGAAGAGATTAAGTCCTCAACTAGCACTGTATTGCTAGGAGGGCTTGGGATCAGGGACCCCTCTGTTTCCTTGTCTGAGTCACAGATGCCTTCCGAATCCTGTGTATCACTGAGGCGTCCCCTGCTGGGTGAGCTGGGGCGGAGGCCTTCTCTGGTCGGGGATTGCGGAGATCTGCATTGTCTGCCCCTGGGAGGAGATAGTCTAGATCAGGGGTCCCCAACTCCAGTCCTCAAGGCCCACCAACAGGTCATGTTTTCAGGATTTCCTTTGCATTGCACAGGTGATGCAATTATTACCTGGGCAAGACTAAGGAAATCCTGAAAACATGAAATGTTGGTGGGCCTTGAGGACTGGAGTTGGGGACCCCTGGTCTAGATGACCTGGAACTACAGTCTCTCCCTAGAAGGGGATGACCGTGTGCTATGGGATGACGCAGATGAACGTGGCCTGTGGGTCCGCTTGCATCCTGACCTAGACGTGGATGTGCCACGGTCGTCCTGTCCCTGAGTCAAGCTCTCCCTTTGCTGAGTAACGGTCATAACCGAGGCATGACTCTGCAGAGACTGAAGCAATGTGGAGGTTAGGTTATCTATAGACTACGACATCTGAGTGACCCATTCCCATTTGAATGCGTGGCATTAGACATCGAAGCATTGGCAGGGGCTTCTTGGGGCTCTGACACAGTAGTCCGAGTGCAGTTCTGGCAGTGCGGGTACGTGCTGCTACTGGGGAGAGCGCATAATAGCAGTCCTGTCTGGTTCTCTTGGACCTTGAGCCCGGCATAGTGCACAGAGTGCAGAAGGGCTGGCTATGCAGAGGACCTTACAGGGGTAGCTATGCAGAGGAACCTATAGGGGAGCCTTATAGGGACTATGGATTCACAGCCAAGTAAAACAACCCAGCTGTGATCTTATCCCACCTGTTTGCCCCTAGGTCCAGCGCCGAAGATCCAGTCCTGTGTCCCCCGGAGACTGGCTGGCCTGGTCTTGCTGACCAGGAGATGCAGAGTTAATCCTTCCTGCAGTAGAAATGGCCGCCGAGAAGAGGAAAGGGGAGAAGGGGGGCAGAGAGCTGAGAAAAAAGGCAGCAAAACTGTGTAAAAACGCCCTGTCTCGATCCGCCCCCTCTATGACACTGCAGTGTGTCATATTTGTCATCCGGGGGGCAGAGAGGAGGCGGCGGCTTCAGCTAGGCCGAAGCCACGGCCTAAGTTAGATGCCTGATGCCCAGAAAGGCTCCAGGCCGGCGCGGAAGTCCGGAAGGGGGTTGGATCTGAACCGGACCCCCCCAGATTTAAAAGGATAGTGGTGGGGCTATAAGCGGAAAGGGGGCCCTTTAAGGCAGGGGTGTCAAACTGCATTCCTCGAGGGCTGCAAACAGGTCATGTTTTCAGGATTTCCTTGTACTGCACAGGTGATAATTTAATCACCAACTCATTATTTGTGTAGGTGATTGCAGTGCAAGAAATCCTGAAAACATGACCTGTTTGCAGCCCTCGAGGAATGCAGTTTGACACCCCTGCTGTAAGGGGTTCCCCTGAGGTATTATAGAGCTGGTGCTGCCGCTATTGTGCCATGCCTGCTTGCACACCCCCCCTGGCCCCGACAGGAGCCCGCAGCTGGGCTGGGGTCCCTGGATTCAGGCGCAGTGTGCTGGCTCATGCTGGGAGCTGCAAAATGCTGCCTGTACAGGCCCTACCTGAGGAGTCTCAACCAAATGCCCCCAGAGGGGGATTAGGGAGGGTGCTGGTGTACCTTCAGGGGGCTTTATCCTTGCCTCAACCTCAACCCAGAAACCAAAAGGAATTGGGGGGGAAGGATGGGGGGGGGGGGGTCTCGACTTCAAACGCGCATGCGAGGGAGTGGGGGGAGGAGCGACAAGGGGAAAAAAAAAAAAAAAAAAAAAAAACACACCTCTTGACTGCAACCGAGCACCCCATAATAGGGGGGCCGAGGAAGAAGCCATGCCGGGAGTCTCACACGAGACCCACTTTTCTTGATCTGTAATCCGTTGGAAAAAAACGAAGTAAAAAAATCTTAGGTGTGCCTCCTATGCGACACTAAGCAAAAACTGGAGAAGGCTGACGCCGTCCAGAGGTGTTTACTGCAAAGGAGGAGCCACGGTTAATCTTTTTCAGATTATGCATAGTGTTGCCTCTTAGTGGACAGCAGCATAACACCCATGGTCCTGTGTCCCCCAATGAGGAGACAGAGTAAAAAATAAGTAGCCTGTCATTGATATTGTGAAAAGCGTTTTTTTTTTAACCTGTGAAGTACATGTAGGGAAAAACCGCAGTGTGTTAGCAAGCCCTAATAACTTGTTTGCATCAGTAACTCCATTTCTCTGCTCCTAAAATGGAACTGGAAGAGAATCCCACACAGACATGTGAACGGAGTGGGAGATTGGAAATGTGGGGGTGCATGCTTGTCTGTGTGCCATGTAGGGTGACAACAAAGCATAAAAATATCTTAAGACGTTCATCATGGTGAAGTAACAAAGCTTACAATGAATAAAACACCACAACTGCAACCCAGCAAGTTTATTTTTTTTTTTCTTTCTCCAGACAGGATTCACTGCAGGTGTTAAAGAGATTTAGTTATAACAACATTAACAATAAAAAAAAAATACAAGTTGTCTTTTCTCCTATGGGATATGAGCTTTAACAAACATAAAAATTATGCTTAAATGTTGCACTAAAGTGATTTGGAGGCAATCCCCTAGTACAACATCGCTACACAACCCTCATGTGCTTCGTACAGGATCCAGTTTTCTCCTGGGACTGTAATGGTTACTAGAAATGTATACCACAAAACAAATACGAAATATTGTCCCATGTTTAAAATAACATGAAAGATGATTGACAAACAAGCTGCATTGCATGGGTGCAAGGAAATCCGCACGTACCCTTCAAGTGAATACCAAAATGATTTGCAATTCTACAGCAACTCTGCCGCACACAAGAAGAGATGGGGACGTAATGCGCAACAGTACTGCAAAGGAGGATTCTTGGCTACGTATGGGATTCGCATCCGCATAGAAAGCTCTAGTAAAGAAAGTTGTTACCATTATGAGATCATCAGAGTTGAATCGTGGACAGAACTTACCAAGGCTATGACTTTACATGGATGTATGGAAAAATAGAATACTTTGTGGATCAAACCAGTTTCCGCTCTTACGACAATGCACAGAAACGTTACTATCAGAAGTTTGCAGCTAGTGCTGGGTTTTAGGACACCCATTTCTTGTTAGCCCCAACAAGCACCCAGGCTTCCATGCAAGAGGCTGAGATTACTGCCAGCTGTCAATGGGGAAGATACGCAGCATACAGAAACCGATGCAAACCAAAGCATCTTCTGAGAAACCGAAAAGCAGATGATACAGAAGTGTTGCTCCGATCGTAATAAAATACTATTCAGAGCTATTCAATTTATTGGTAGACCTTGAGTACTATTTAAGGTAAGCTACAGACCCGGCGTAACTCCAGACACAAGCCTATCGGAAAATGTGCAAGTTACAGCCTTCGCTAAAACTGTAGTAACAAGGACTTACTCTAAAGCAACGTACAACAGAAAAAGGACTGTCAAACCAATACAAAATGTCAAAGGGAATAGATTTAACAAAAAATAAAAAAAATAAAAATATGCAGGAAATCGTAGGGATATACTAATCAACTATGAGAAATTTTCAGTCATGACTTTTTCTCTGATCAATGTTCCAAGCCATATGAAGGTAACAACTTAAAGCTTTGTTATACTGTTTGATAATAGAAATTGATTATGGAATTTATTCAATGTCCATTTCTGGAAGTTTCTTTTCTGCATCAGAAGCTGAATCTGCATTTTGTTCTGCACCCTGCGGCCCCGTGCTGCTATTTACGTTGCTGTCTACTGGTCCGTTCTGCTCTCCGGCTGGCTGCTCCTCTTTTGGAGGCTCCACTTTGGGTTTTGGTTTGGAGACAATTGGGTTGCATGTGCTTAGCAATTCCTAAAATAAATAGATGAGAGAGAAAATTTGAAATAAACTGGTGCAAAACCTGTTTTCCCAACACACCCGCTCGCCGTTCATCACTGCCGATCCTTGCCATTAGCGTTGGTCACACTATCAATCCACACATTCATTTATGGGTTGCGTAGCTTCTTATGGCCTGTTCTGCCTTTTCCCCATTGCATGCACAATACTGGAACCCCGATAGTAGCGATGAGCGAATATACTCGTTACTCGAGATTTCCCCGAGCACGCTCGGGTGTCCTCCGAGTATTTTTTTTAGTGCTCGGAGTTTTAGTTTTTCCTATCGCCACGACAGCACCCCTACGAGAGAGGGGATCCGCCCACCTTCCGGACAGGAACCTACAGGATTTAAAGGGGCGGTCCCCCTCACCACTCCAGTTTGGGTTCCTGTCCGGACAGCGGGAGCCTGCAGACAGCAGTCTTACCTGGGCCTCCATGCGGTATCTTTTAGGAACGGCAGAATCGGGGGCTCGGAAGCAGCGTCGGGGGTGTCCTGCGTGCAGACCCCCCCTCGTCTGGCCATGAGGAGCGCGTCCCAGGAGTCGGGCAGTGCCGTCCTGGTCCGCAGTTGAGCGCGGTGTGCAGTGTCCACACCGGCGCTGGTGAACCCGGAAGTAGTTGGTACGCTTCCGGGGTAAGCCGGGGGAGGAGCGCTGCAGCGCTGTAAAAGAGCGACGCCTAGGGTAGGAGGCGCGCAACCATGTCCTCAGTAGGGGACGCCGAGCACCCTCATGGAGAGGGAACGGAACAGCGCAGTAAGAGCGATAGCGGCCGCTCAAGGAGAAGCAGCAGCAGCGTGGTACGGGGGCAGCAGCGTGCGAGCGCCCCAGCGTCACATTTGGATCCTACTCCTCCAGAACCGGTATTCACAGGATCAGCCTTATGGTGAGTGTTAAATCAGACACCTTGTGCTGATATGGTTGTTATTTGTGCTTTGTTTTAGGGAAAAAAAGACCACAAAATCTAAGCACAAGCAGTGTGCTCTATGCATGACTCCAATGCCTGACAGTTATACCAAAAGGCTGTGTCAGGCTTGCATATCTCAGACCTTAGAAGAGGAAGCTCCCCTTCGGTCATCAGACCTTAGAGCGGTCATCAGGGAAGAAATTAGCTATTCCCTTAGAGGCAGCCGCCAGGAAAGGTCGGGCAGGGACATATCGCCAGGATCTAGTCTGTCCCTGCAAGAAGGGGAATGTTCCCGCTCCTCATCTCCATCCTCCTCAGATGAAGAGGGAAGGCCTTGTTTCTCGGTGGACAACATGGACATGTTAAAGGAGTCCGAGCTACCATGGGTGTTGCAGAGAGCAAGGAACCAAGGTCCGCACAGGACATAATGTTTGCGGGCTTGTGCCAGAGGAGTCGTAAGGCGTTCCCGGTGGTGGATACGGTTAAGACTCTTATAAAAAGAGAGAATGGGATAAGCAGGATAAAGGTTTCCTTCAGTCAGCTAAAAGAAGGTATCCCTTTGAAGATAATGAGCTGGCAGAGTGGATGAAAGTCCCAAAAGTGGATGCAGCGGTGGCTTCTACGTCTAAAGCCGGTACCTTGCCGCTGGAGGACGTGGGCCTTCTGAAAGATCCATCAGATAGGAAGGCGGACATGTTTTTGAGGAAAGTATGGGAATCAACTGCAGGGGCGTTCAAACCTGCTATCTCTAGCACGTGTACGGCTAGATCCGTCATGGTGTGGATATCCCAACTGGAAGAACAGCTGAAGTCCAAGGTGCCCAGAGACAAGATGTTGAACTCACTTTCGCAAATACGTGAAGGGGTGGCGTATTTAGCGGACGCGTCAGTGGATTCTTTAAAATTGGCGGCAAGATCAGCAGGTCTCTCAAACGCTGCTCGCCGAGCCATATGGCTTAAGACCTGGAAAGGGGATGCCCAGGCGAAAGCTAAACTGTGTACAATACCGTGTAGGGGTGAGTACCTGTTTGGCCCGGTATTGGATGATATCCTAGCTAAGGCTGAGGATAGGAAGAAAGGTTTTCCTAAAGCTTTCAATCCTACCTTTAGGAATACCTTCAGGAGACGCTTCCAATACCGAAGACCTTACCACAACCGAGACTGGGAACCATCAGACCCAAAAAAGAAAGGTTCGGACTTTAATGCTTCGTCATCTTCCTCAAGAAGAAGAAGAAACTATCGTTAATAGAGATCTTCCAGTAGGGGGCAGGTTAAAATTCTTTTATGCTCAGTGGGCCAAAATAACTTCGAGCAATTGGGTTCTGGGTATAATCAATTCAGGGTTAAAATTAGAGTTCCGGGAAAGACCTTCTGAATTTTATATCTTGACTGCCCCTGATTCCTTAGACCAACAAAAGGCCCTTGAAAAAGAGGTCCAAATGTTAAGACGGAAGAAAGTCATAGTGGAGGTTCCAAAACATCAACAGGGGAAAGGGTTCTATTCCCCTTTATTTTTAATCTCCAAGCCAGATGGATCCTTTAGAACCATCATAAACTTACGGAGATTAAACAAACATCTAGAGTATCATGCCTTTAAGATGGAATCTATTAAAACGGCAACTAAACTTCTCTTTCCCAGATGTTATATGACAGTCCTGGATTTAAAAGATGCGTATTACCATCTGCCCATTCACCAGGATCATCAACAATTCCTCAGAATGGCGGTGCGCTTAAACGACCAGGTCAGAAACTTTCAGTTTGCTCTTTGGTCTATCTATGGCACCGAGGGTGTTTACTAAAGTCATGGCAGAAGTAATGGCCTATGTCAGAGAACAGGATACGTTAATTATACCCTACTTGGATGACTTCCTGGTAGTAGGAAATTCCTTTTGCCAGTGTAGTACTCGCCTAAATCATGTAATATCTTCCTTACAGGACTTGGGTTGGATAGTCAATATGGAGAAGTCAAGACTCGAGCCATCAACAACTCAGACTTTCCTAGGTATTCTGCTGGATTCGGAAGTGCAACAATGTTTCCTTCCGGAGGAGAAAAAGCAGAGGATTGTGCACAAAGTCAGTACGGTAACAAGGAAGCCAGATCTGACTTTAAGAGACGCTATGTCCCTTCTGGGATCTCTAACGTCCTGCATACCAGCCGTCCAGTGGGCTCAATTCCACACTCGAGTGTTACAGGCCCAAGTCTTGGCTACAGAGAGAAGTCTTCAAGGCCAATTAGGCGGAAGACTCAGGCTGTCCACCACCACTCTACACAGTCTGAGATGGTGGTTAAACAGAAGACATTTAGGGAAAGGAGTACGCTGGAGTGTAGTACCAGACAACACGGTCACAACCGATGCCAGTCCAATAGGTTGGGGAGCTCACATAGGAGATGTCTGGACTCAAGGGCAATGGTCTCTCTTAGAGGCTCAAGAGTCCTCAAACTGGAAAGAGCTCACGGCAGTGAAGAAGGCCTTACTCAGGTTGCTTCCATCTCTGCAGGAGTCACATGTAAGAGTCCAGACAGACAACACAACAGTAGTGGCGTATCTCAACCATCAAGGGGGTACAAGGTCAAGATCCCTAATGAACACCGCCACAGACATACTCGAAATAGAGAGCGAAAGTGGGCTTCGGCTATCAGCTGTGCACATTCGGGGAGAGCTCAACACAGAGGCAGATTACCTCAGCCGTCATTCTCTACGTCAGGGAGAATGGGTTCTAGATCGACGGGTGTTCAGACAGATAGTGGACCTGTGGGGATTGCCAGTTATCGATCTATTCGCAACGAGAGAGAACAGGCAGACCAGGAAGTTCGCTTCTCTTCGGATGGCGGACAAGCCCTGTATAATAGACTCCCTTCAAATACACTGGAATTTTCCTCTGGCTTACGCGTTCCCTCCAATGTGTCTGATCCCGATAGTCCTCAGGAAGATCAGGGAGGACAGGGCGAGAGTGATCCTGATTGCCCCCTTTTGGCCCAGGAGGGCATGGTTCTCGAGTTATTGAGGAGAAGAGGGTTTTCAGAGGCTCTCATATCTACCCTTTTAAATAGCCGGAAAGAAGTCACCACTAAAATCTATGCTAAAACTTGGAAAAAGTTCCTTGCCTTCTACCAAAATCCCTCTTCAGGCAAGGTTCCAATTCCGGCTATTCTGGAGTTTTTACAGAAAGGCCGAGAATTGGGCTTGGCGGTAAATACCCTTAGAGTCCAAGTATCAGCTTTGGGAGCATTATATAACAGTGATGTGGCGGGAAATAGATGGGTTTCCCGATTTATCAGGGCCACTGAACGTAGTAACCCAGTATATATTCCTAGATTACCACCATGGGATCTAAATTTGGTTTTAGACGCCTTAACAGAATCCCCCTTTGAGCCATTAGATTCTGTCTCCATAAAAAATTTAACTTTAAAAACAGCCTTCCTAGTAGCCCTGACCTCTGCTAGGAGAGTGAGTGACTTACAAGCTTTGTCGATAGACCCTCCTTATTTAATGGTCTTTCAGGACAGGGTAGTGTTAAAACCTGATCCAGCATACCTACCAAAAGTAGCTTCCAAATTTCATAGAAGTCAGGAAATAATTTTACCATCTTTCTGTGACAATCCGAATTCAGCTTACGAGCAGAAATATCACATGTTAGATGCCAGAAGAACTCTATTAGAGTACCTACACAAAACAGAACCATGGAGGCAGAGTAGGGCTCTGTTTGTTTCCTTTCAGAATCCAAGGAAAGGGGCGAGTGTAACTAAAGCGTCTATCGCCAGATGGATAAGAGATGCCATATATCTTGCTTATACTGCTAAAGGCCAGACACCACCAGATGGCATCAGGGCCCACTCCACTCGAGCCATGGCCTCATCCTGGGCGGAAAGAGCGGACGTCTCCATAGACGTAATATGTAAGGCGGCAACGTGGTCATCTCCTTCCACCTTTTATAGACATTATCACCTTGATTTATCTTCAGAGGCCAATTTAGTTTTTGGCCGTACAGTACTTAGTGCTGTAGTCCCTCCCAGGTGATTGATCTTTGAAAATCTCTCGTAGGGGTGCTGTCGTGGCGATAGGAAAACCGGTTTTTACGTACCGGTAATAGGATTTTACGGAGCCACGACAGCACCCGCACATTCCCCAAAGGGTGCAGAAACCAGTGAATAACTACGGGGGGGAAAGTGTGCTTGTTAAAAAAAAAAATCACTCTTTAGAAGGTGATGGTATTTAGTAATGTTTAAGTATATATGTTTATGTACTAACTCAATGGCGGTGTCCCTTATACTCTGAAACACAAACTGGAGTGGTGAGGGGGACCGCCCCTTTAAATCCTGTAGGTTCCTGTCCGGAAGGTGGGCGGATCCCCTCTCTCGTAGGGGTGCTGTCGTGGCTCCGTAAAATCCTATTACCGGTACGTAAAAACCGGTTTTAGCGCCGCAGCTGAATGATTTACATCTGTTAGCCAGCATAAATACATGTGGGGGTTGCCTGGTTGCTGGGGAATCTCCACATGTAATTATGCTGGCTAACAGATTTAAATCATTCAGCTGCGGCGCTGAAAACTAAAGCGTGCTCGGGAAATCTCGAGTAACGAGTAAATTCGCTCATCACTACCCAGTAACCCTACCATTAAGCAGGTGCTTTACGATAGTGGACCATGTTCGTGTTTTTGCTTTGCAGCATTTGCACAGTAAAAAGTTAACACTTCAGTTGATAATATCCAAAGACAGTGGACTCTGGATGTGATCCCTCTGAATTTGGTCTCTAGCCCACGGGAACCAATAGGTTTGAATTTGTCTGGAGAGATGGAAATACAATATGGCAGATATACTAAGCCAGAATTTGGCTTCATATGACCACATCTTTAACCACCTTAAATCATATGTATAAGACACTATCTGACCCACTCAATTGGCTATGACAGGAATCCAGCCAATAGGTGTAAACTTAAAAACAGTCTGAAGCCTTTAACCTGCACCATATTCATGAAAAGGTTAAGAATCTATTCACTCAATGGTTTACAGCAGTACTTCTCAAACTGTAAGATGGACCTCTGTAGTCCAGGCAGGTTTTTATGGAAGAGATCATATGCTGCACAGTCCGTTCTATGGCTGCAGAAATCTAAAGTGGAGCAACATCCATAACTAATTTTATTCCTATTTTAGTGATCTACTAAACTCAGGATGCAAAAGAACAAAACAAAAACACCAACTTTTTTTGTTTTAAAGGGAACCTATCACCCCCAAAAAGGAAGTTGAGCTAAGGCCACCGGCATCAGGGGCTTATCTACAGCATTCTGGAATGCTGTAGATAAGCCCCCGATGTATCCTAAAAGATGAGAAAAAGAGGTTAGATTATACTCACCCAGGGGCGGTCCAGTCCGATGTGCGTCGCGGTCCGGGGCCTCCTATCTTCACGCTGCGACTCTTCTCTGACCTTTCCCTGCGCACTGCAGTACTTTGCTCTGCCCTCAACAGGGCAGACAAAGTATGTCTGCGCCGGAGCAGCAGCGTGAAGACAAGAAGAGGACGTGATCGTAAGAAGATAGGAGGCCACGGCCCGGACCACGACACCCACCGCAGCAGGACCGCCCCTGGGTGAGTATAATATAACCTCTTTCTCATCTTTCAGGATACATCGCGGGCTTATCTACAGCATTCCAGATTCCACTACAGATAGTGAGGCCTGCATATCATCTTGATCAGTCTGGTGAGGTCTCAGATAATTGAGAAGCTCTGGTTTTAACCCCTTCAAGTCGCGGCCCTTTTTCGTTTTTGCATTTTCGTTTTTCACTTCCCTCCTTCCCAGAGCCATAACTTTTTTATTTTTCCGTCAATATGGTCATGTGAGGGCATATTTTTAGCGTTACGAGTTGTACTTTTGAACGACACCATTGGTTTTACCATGTCTTTTACTAGAAAACGGGAAAAAAATTCCAAGTGCGGTGAAATTGCAAAAAAAGTGCAATCCCACACTTGTTTTTTGTTTGGCTTTTTTGCTAGGTTCATTAAATGCTAAAACTAACCTGCCATTGTGATTCTCTAGGTCATTACGAGTTCATAGACACTTAACATGTCTAGGTTATTTTTTATCCAAGTGGTAAAAAAAAAAATTCTAAATTTTTTTTTTTTACCAAAAAGTGCCATTTTCCGATACCCGAAGCGTCTCCATTTTTTGTGATCTGGGGTTGTGTGAGGGCTTATTTTTTGCGTGCCGAGCTGATGTTTTTAATGATACCATTTCGGTGCAGATACATTCTTTTGATCGCCCGTTATTGCATTTTAATGCAATGTCGCGGCGACCAAAAAAAACGTAATTCTGGCGTTTAGGATTTTTTTTCTCGCTACGCTGTTTAGCGATCAGGTTCATGCTTTTTTTTTTTATTGATAGATCGGGCGATTCTGAACGTGGCGATACCAAATAAGTAGTTTTTTTTTTTTTTTTTAATGGCTTTATTTAGGATGGGGCGAAAGGGGGGTGATTTAAACTTTTATATTTTTTTCATATTTTTAAAAACTTTTTTTTTTTTTTTAACTTGTGCCATGCTTCAATAGCCTCCATGGGAGGCTAGAAGCTGGCATAGCCTGATCGGCTCTGCTACATAGCAGCGATCATCAGATCGCTGCTATGTAGCTAAAATGCAGGTGTGCTGTGAGCGCCGACCACAGGGGGGCGCTCACAGCAGGCCGGCATCAGTGACCATAGAGGTCTCAAGGACCTCTATGGTTACCATCCTGATGCATCGCCGACCCCCGATCATGTGACGGGGGTCGGCAATGACATCATTTCCGGCCGCCCGGCCGGAAGCGCCGGTTAAATACCGCTGTCTGCGCTTGACAGCGGCATTTAACAGGTTAATAGCGGCGGGTGAATAGCGATTTCACCCGCCGCTATTGCGCGCACATGTCAGCTGTACAAAACAGCTGACATGTCGCGACTTTGATGTGGGCTCACCGCCGGAGCCCACATCAAAGGGGGTGACATGGCATGCGCAGTAATCGTACGGCGCATGTCGTGAAAGGGTTAAGAATAAACCTGTGCATCACCCATTACGCACGTGATGTCTAATCTACTAATACTTGATAATATACAGGCTAGGCATATCCCAATGTCATACATTAGAAACGCTGAACATCATGCATCTTCGATAGGCAAACATTCATTTAAAAAAAAAAACCCTCACTTTAGTTTTTGCTTGTATCTCCATTGTTTTCACCACTGGATCTATAGTAAGGTTCTGCTTTATCTGCAGGTTCATCTTGTTATTCATCCACTCCATGGCTTCATTTGTGGTCTTCTCAACCTTCTCCATGTCAGCAGCATCTAAATGGTCATATGCTTCTTCCTGCAGCCAGAAACAGAAAATCATGCTATTACATCAATGACAGGGACCTGGGAATTTTGTGAATCTATGATTTCCCCTACAATTTTGATGGTATCCTGCTCACAACGCAGAAGATCATTAAGACCAAGTTCACATGTCTAAGACTTGCTGCACATTACCGGTGTGGAAATCCACCAAGAACAAAATAAAAATAAAATTACAGCAATTCCTCCTCCATTTCCCTTGACCATTGAACCCATTTGGTTTCCACATTAAATTTAGAAAACTTGTGTGTCTCAGGAGCTCAGCTATGTGGTCCACTCTCCCTTTTTATCACTGTCCTGCATCTGGCGGTGAAATAACTTGCTGCAGCAGGAGCCTCCCCCCACTCTGTTCTGTCTGTAATAGGACCCAAAGATGGTTAAGTCATGTGCCTTTGATCACTTGGTCACCAACTGGAGATCGATTAGGTCAGCAATACATTAATACAATAATCCCTGTGATTTTTTTTATAAGCCTGTCTACATGTAGTATCTGTTTCTGCATGACTAACAAGTTGTGAAAATAAAAGTGTACTGAATTTTACCATCATTCATTTCTAAGCAACGTCTAACTTTAAGAGCGGATCACATACCTTATTTTTATAAGCATTAATAACTTTCAGGTAAAGTTGAATTTGCTTTCCAAGCTCTTCAAAGGCTTTTGGTCTGTCCTCAAACTCCTGGTAACGTGTCTGGATAGGCTGGCCTAGATTCTAGAAGTAACAGGAAGAAATTGACACTGCTCATTTCCAAGTGATGGCAAGAGGCTTATTCTGAATGACGAGATTTACACCAACACTAATATTTCAGGCTTCAGCATTTAAGTTGTGACTTTCCTTATAATGAACATGAAAGCAAATGTGGTACAATATAGTTTAGTATTACCTTTAGATCTGTTATTTTGTCTATGTACACTTGTTTTGACTGATCTTCGCCATCTTCATACAACCAGTTCTCCGTGTCTTCCAGCTTCAGAATGAAACTATTCCGATCCTTAAAATAGTAAGGGAAAATGACAGTGATACAAAAGGAAGTGTACAGATAGGTCATTAAGAACGATCAGAGTGACAGATCCAGAGACGCCAGGTTGGTCTATCGTAAACTAAAACGCACTAACACTAGAGGTTCCCATTGAAAGCTAGGGTTATAATCCGCAGACATCTCAAAGCTGGAGAAGTTTGAGGAACAGTAGGCTTCAGTCTAGAAAACTAATATTGGCTGCATTGCCAAAAATAAAAAAAAACATTGAAAGGGTCAACTATACCATGTATTCATAATGCGATATTGAGTCAAAGGCTATCATTGTGCAGAGCAAGACCACAAAGGAGGTCTAACCTCTTCAGCCATGAGTGCAGCTTTTGTCTTTGATGCAATGATAACCAGAGATTGGTTTGAAGACCACATAGGCAATGCCAGGTCTTCAAGAGGAGAGTCACATTAACCCAACTTCCAAGATTAGGGGGTGGGGTGGCATAATGTACAGTAACAAAACCCCTCTAGCTTTCTTTCCAAGTACAATAATAGCTTGGCTTTACATTGAATTTGGTGGTGAAACCATTGGTATGGGCATTTCTTTAAATCGTCCCAGGACAACATAACCCCAGACTGCATTGTGCTACTGTGAGCAGCTTGTGTGGCCTAAACATGATACCATGGCCTGCAGACTCTCCAGATTGATCTCCCACCAAGCACATCTGGGACATTAATGGTTTGCAAAGGTGTATTACGAACTATCAGGCTGCGCGTGGAGAATGTTAGCACGCCTTTAAAAAACAAAACAAAAAAAAAAACCAAGACAGTTCTTCATGTAGGTATTACAACAGACATGTAAAACGTATGTTTTCTACTGCCACTTGCCCTTAGGCCTCTTTCACACTTCCGTTTTTTACAATCAGTCACAATCCGTCAAAATGTTGAAAAGACGGATCCTGTGAAGATTGTAAAAAAAACTGATACACTGGATCTGTTTTTTTGACGGATCCGTAGTGTTTTCCAACCGATATGTAGCTTCGCTTGGAAAACTGATTGACAGGGGTCACACTTGTCAATCATCGTGTTTGACAAGTGTGACCAACTTTTTACTAATGATATAATGTTAAAAATAAAAAAAAAAAAACTTGATATTCTCACCTTCCGGCATCCCTCGCAGCGATCCCGATGCTCCCGTTCCCAGTAATGCCTTGCGGGAATGACCCGATGACGTAGCATCATGCGAGACCGCTACATCAAAGCTCATTGTCTCGCAAGGCATTACTGGGAACGGGAGCAATGCAAGCATCGGGAACTCTGCGAGGGACGCCGGAAGGTGAGAATATAAAGTTTTTTTAATTATTTTTAACATTATATCTTTTTACTATTGATGCGGCATAGGCAGCATTAATAGTAAAAAGAGCGAGCGAGAGAGAATTTCCCTGACTGGAAATTCTTCCGCGCATGCTCAGCTTCAAAAGACGGCATCCGTCACAGGATTCCTGCTTTTGACAGTCAGCGACGGATCCTGGGTCCATAGGCTTCCATTATAGCCAACGACGGACAGCGCAGGATCCGTCGCTGAGCGATTTTCTGATGTACAGAAAAAAACCATTCCTCTGTGCGTTGTTTCCGCCAGAAAGCAATTTTACGACGGATCCAGTGCACTACGGATGAAATGGAAGGCCGTCACAATCCATCGCTAATACAAGTCTATGAGGAAAAAAAACGGATCCAGCAGAAACATTTGCTGGATCCTTTTTTTCACAAAACGACGCATTGTGACGGAAAAAGAAAGACGGAAGTGTGAAAGAGGCCCAAGGTCAGGGAAAAAATAAAAAACACCGTACAGCATTTTGAACATGCATATAGCAATTGCAAACTGCTTTGATACTTTGTATGGCTACAAGAAATAAGCCTTAAGTCTCGATAAATAAAAGGCAAATTGTTGGATTATTTCCTGAGACGGTGGATCGCCAGCACAGAGTTATAACTGAAGGCACTTACATCTTCATTGACAAACTTCTCATAAACGCTGCACAGTTTGTCCCTCATCTCGTAGACATATTCCTCTACCGCATTCTTTGCATCATTTCGTTCTTTCTCCAATTTATCCTGCATGATCATTTTTCCCTAAGGAAGAGAAAGCAACATTTAGCCCCCATAGGTCCCTGCCCATGCTTACATTGCTACAGTGCTGCAATAGAAAAGTTCCCGAATTCTTCCTCTAGACAACGTTAGTGTGTATGGGTGACCACCACCATTTACAGTCTAGGAGATCAGCCACCATACATGCATCCCGTAGAACAGACCAGAGCACAGGTCATTGTTGTGCACAATGCTCCGTTCACAAAAGCGACTATGGGGCTAGAATCTGACCCTCAGCGATCACATGCATTTATAACCCATCCTAAATAAATCCCCAATAGAGCATATATTACAAATGGAGGCATGGAAATTGAGGGCTAAGACTTTCCCCTGTGCAGAAGCCAAAATAACTACTTGTCAGATCGAAATATGGAACCACTTCACAAGTTTGGCAAGGAAAATCAATATCCTGGCGCAACCCCTTCCCCCCTCCCCAAAACAAGCCACTATCCATCAAACATTTGAGACTAAAAAGGGATTTTTCTTTAGACCCATTTATTAGCAGCACTTGTCTCCATGATGAAGATTTCTTGATATCTGCTAAATGTTCGGCATGAGCACCATAAGGTGCAGACCATGACCAACACATGCTGGTCCCTACGTTTATGGAGTCTCACTAGCAATATATACAGATATGTGCTCACAGCCTCTTCAATCCATGGCCCGAGAAAGGATGGCAGAGAGGATAACCAAGAGGCAGAAACGAGTCCCCAGGTATGTTGAGGTGACTCAAATCCTCCAGGCACGTTAGGTCTCCAAATCATTGTTAGATGAGTATACGAAACACAAACCTCATTCTCAATAAATAGGTTTAGGGAGTCCCTTCCTATCTGCCATGGAGGATAGTGCTCGATGGGCAGGTCAATGGTGCTGGTCTTCACTTTGGGTTTTTTGGCTTGAGGAGGCTGATCATTCTTTTTCTCCTTAGGTGAAGTTTGAGTTGTCTAAGAAAAAGCAAAACAGAAGCTTTTAGCATACAACAGTGTGTTTTCACCCTTGAATTATAGTATTTCATAGTTATGGACTTCATTAGTTAAAGACTTTCCAAGATACACTATCATGTTGCAAGAGAAAGATTCCCTAAACCATCAAATTCTTTTAATAATCAGTTCTGAACTTCTCGTGTACAAGTCTGGAAGCAGAAGATACCGAACAATGAAAGGACGACAGATGAGTGATCCAGTAGTTTAAGGCGAATTTTAACTTTGTGTGGCAATCTATCAAAAATTCTACTGCACTGTCCAATCTCATCCGAACCGGTGTGTAATATGCAAAAGTGAAGCACGGCATCAATGACAAAACAACACAAAAGTGGTGGGATCCACAGAAGACCTCAATTGGGAAACAAGAGGTGACTTTTAAAAGGCAAGTATAGGACAAATCGTTTAAAATAGAGATAGATTGCAACATAGTACTAGGTCTAAGGTACCAACCAACACCAAATACTTGTGTCCCAGGTATAACTATATTGAGTAATCTCAAAATTTATTAATCACCTCCATTTCTTCAGAACTAGGCTTGTTTTCAGTCTGCGACGACTGATTCTCTTCTTGCTTTTGCTCCTCTTGGTCAACCTGCATTTTCTATCAACAGATGTGTTAAGCATTAGTAACGGAAAAGTTCAACAGACTGTTCTAATTGTAGAAAACTGCATAACAGTAGTACCTCCTCATCTTTTGCAGCTTGGTCTGTATCCATAGGTTCCTCTGAATCGTCCGTTTTGTGGACTTCGACAAGAGATGCACTTGAAACGCTAAATATACCATGGACATTAACGCGTACTTTAACCTTAACCTTGGAACTGGATCCATCAACCTGAGGAACCACTTTCTGCACATGAAACTGACCTGTTAAAGCCGAACAGTTAAAATTAGAGTCTTTGATAAGCAAGGTTCACACACAGGTAATCTGAATCATTCTTAAATGGGATGTCCCAACTTACCAAGCCATCACCTATTCAAAGGATGGGTGATAAAAGATTCAAAATGCAAAAGCCGTGGTTGAGTAGGCGCACCATTCTAATCAGTCTATAACCATCTCCTGCAGTCTAACAGGCAATGAGTGAGACGAGTGAGGCTGCTCGACCACTGCTCTACTCAGATAACCCATTTAAAAAGGAGTTTTCCAGGCTTCAGCTTTATTTCTGAAAACACTGTGTGACAACAGGTTGCCAAATCCTAATAGTGTACAATGAGCACAAAGTTAGGATTTTGCTGTTGCCTGCTCAAGCAAGCAATCCCATTACCACCAAAAAGCCATATGCATCGCTGCAATCACGTTCCGATTGACAAACATTCCTGCTTTTCTCAATGTTCTAGAAGAATGGGATGAGGTGGTCCCATAGGGCGAGTAATCAGACATTACCTTACGGATTACCCAGCGCATAGCCTAGACTGTAGGGCGTGCCGACTGCCATCTTGAGGGAAGGAAGAAAAGACGGGCACCGATCCTATCATCTTGCAGTGGGGAAGAGAACCCTGATTGGAGGCAAATATCCTCCCCGAAAAGTCACCATCCAGGAGGACACCAGAAAGGGTAATGCAGGGAAACTAAAGGGAAATTTGCAGTGTAGGCGTCTGCATTGTTTGAAAGGAAGTGCGATATATTACTTTTGACCGCGCTTTTGTCCCCCCAATATTAAAACTAATAGCCTACACGTGATCATTGCAATATTTTAAGGGGGTACTTTATTAACACTAGAGTATGTGCAGTCTGAGACCATTCTAACTAGTGCATATTAATCCACTGGACGTGATCCCAGTCTATACCTTCCTATTCAGGATGCACATATAGATATTGTCAATGTAAAAATTCAAGAATATCGTCCTTTTTATTGCACAGTGACATCAATTCAAACCCTGACCAACCCAGCCCTAGACTAGAGTTGATCAGTATTCATGGTTATGGTGATTTCGTTCTGTCACACTATTACTACTTGCCCCTACAACAGCTTTAATTTTATGCCACAGTGGGGCAAGCAGATTCCCCCACAAAGATTCCGAATACATCATCAATTCCTCCCACGACTAATACATTGTACCGCTCGTTCTATAGCTCCTGATGCCTTCAATTGCTATTTTATCACTGCGCTCCCAAGTTGCATCAGCTAACCAATTAAAATATATTATATATATTTTCTGCTGAGAACAGGGTTAACGCTGTCACCCCTATAATCGCTTCTTCAGTATTCATATTGAATCAGGGTTCCTGGTTCCTGAACTCCCACACTGCACCAACTCACTATTGGTGCCCAGATACATGTGTAACAGATACATGTGTAACCCGGAAACATGGCAAGCGCTGGCTGATCAGCTGTTCGGCATGGATGGAGAGCCTGTGTGTTGGGCTCTCCATGCTGAGCAGCCGGAACGATCCAGGTATCCGGGTTCCCTCTGCAGCTTATTCGGTAAGCGCTATAGCTTGCCAAATAAGCAGGGACCCAATCAAATTCGCTCATCTCTAATGCCCATCATCGAATGGATCAAGAAAGCCGGTAGAACGTCAAAGACACAAGCTAGTATAGTGAAAGGCCCCGGTATGGTGTGCAGTTGCTTGCAGGAGCCGCTTGGGCAACGGTGGCCCACAGGGAAAGAGACAGAAAATCCCATGAAAAAGGAAAGACTTTCAGGCAAATTAAAGAGGAGAGAAGTCCTGTTAGTAATGACTTCCAGAAATGAGATGGAGGGGGAAGGATAACTTCAGTGGCCTCACACACTGGCATTACCAGCACTCTGCTGTGTGACCAGACATGGCGTTAAGTGACCGATGTAATAGACACCTGCAGGGACTTACAATACGTAGAAGTGAATGCTATGTACTCCCTGGCTTTACGTGCAAGCTCAGTTTATGAACATTGCCCCTATGAATTGTATTTTTTTTCAGAACTTCCCTACTTTCATACTAAACTTGGATGGCACAGATTAGAAGAGATGAAAATCTGAATTCCGCAGTAAAGGATACATAAAGCACGGCAAATTTGTAGGTCCCCAAAAGAGTTTTAGGCTGGTTTCTACAGACATCCAAAGCCTGACCAAGGGCTATTGCTATGAGGTGTAGTTATAAAGTGAGAGTCTACATGCTCTGGTAACCAGTGAAACTTTCTACTTGTAGATCTTAGGGTGTTCTTTCAAGAGTTTTAGAAAGTGGGGTCCAGGAAACTTTATAGGAATCATTTGTGATTAACGTTTTTTTTTTACAAATTATATGAAAAAAAATGCAGAAGTTAGCATAGCATATCAGTCTCATAAGTCAACTACACATTACAAGTACTAAAGACATAACTAGCAAAACTTGCCTAAAGAAGGGTCAGGATATGGAAGCTCTTTGGGCGCGCTGTAGTAAGCATCCAAACTAAAAGGTTCCTTCCTGTAGAACGTTAGCACTTTGGAGAAGGGAGCAGCATGGTTCTTTGGGAACACCTCACAGTCGCTGAAAAAAAAAAAAACAAAGTCAATTACACATTATTACCAAGACTTACCAAAATCATTTATGGATTAGATGTATTCAAAAGCCCAAATCATTTTAGCTTAAGAAGAAGTGGAACAGCGTGCCAACAAATCATCTCTCGGAGCTTACCTTAATCCTTCCTCAGCTGGAGAATTCCACTTCAGGGATATTGGGTATGGTACCAGATCAGTGATGGAAAACTCTCTAACTTTAAACGCTGGAGACAGAATAGCGCACTACAAAGTAAAAAAAATATATATATTTTTTAGAATAATACTGGATGGGTGGGAGAAAAAAAAATGCTCATACTAATCTCAGATGGCTACAACAGATAGTTTATACCTAATAATACTTACATACCGTATGCTTCATGACTTATTCCAAGGTGATTTGACACCAAGTCAGACAAGCCGAGACAGAACTATTCGAAGGTGATGTATTCGGCGGCAGGTCACTCACCTGTAAAGCACAGCCTCGGGCTACCGCCTCGTCAGCGTTCAGTGTAGTGCTGACTTCTTTACCGAAGAATCGATTTATTCGCTCCTTGACGGCTGGGATTCGGGTGGCACCACCAACTATTTCAACAGCATAAATGTCTTCTTTCTTCAGTTCTGCACAAGACAAGGAAAACAAAAAATGCAATCTCTACAAAGGTCTATGGAAAGGCAGGATGCAAAGATACTGATCACGCCTCCTGAAGAAGCGGTCAGTGAAACGCGCATTGGGGCAGAGGGACGCCGAGTACCACCACATCAAACACTTCTGGTAATGTTTTACTGCTTTATTTCATGGAGCTTTATTGTCACATCTATTACTTTGGTTATTAAGGTCTTCTGCTCATATTCCCATATGCCGCAAGAGCCACAGTATAGGATAGTCCAATTCTGACATAAGTAAATTATATGGCTAATATGGGCTATGGTTTCTACTAAGATCCATTAGGTCTTTTATGTGGCATTTAGCTCCTCCAGCATCTAATTACACCGGGGTGTCATTTACATTAGATGGTTGTCCTATGGCAGATATGTCCCTCTTTTTAGTGGATTCTGCACTTTTTGTTACTAATCGTGTTTATTGTATATTATATATTGTTTTAATTTTTGTACAATAAATGATATTTTATTCACAAAGTACCACTTGTTTTGGGATTTACTATACAGTATAATCACCCAAAAAAATGTGACTTATAAAGATACTGATTAGTATAAAAGGTCAGGATACCACATTCAATGTTGACTGACTACATGAGAAGCAGAAATAATCAGCTCCTCAGATGAGCGTCAGACGTCAGTTGCTTTTTCCCCCCTTTGAAAACTGCAGGAAAAATCCACTGAAATTCAGTGTTACGGAAAATTAAGAGTCCACTCAGATTTGTGACCATGGCTACTTCAAAGTGTCCTGGGAGAAAAATCTACTTACCATAAGTGAATATACAGATGAAACAGAAGGAGCTCACATCTGTGTTTGTGTAAGGAAATATATTTACTTGCCTTGTCTGTTTTATCACAGGAGTAAGTGTTTCTGTCGAGTCACCAGTCAGTTGAGTTCATCATAACTCAAACCAATGACATAAGCCCAGGGACTGCCGGATCTCCTATGTCACTGACTTGATTTATGAGGAGCTCAAAAGGCTAAAGACATGGCAGAGACATGAAAGAAACACTCCCTCCTGTGACGAAACAGGCAACAAAATGCATTATCTGAGAAACTAGTAGCTGTGGGCCCCTGCTGTTTCAACACTATACTCACTTAAAATAAGCGATTCATGCTTCCCTCCAGCTGTGTAAAAACCTAGAAGTGGATCTGTTCTCAAATTTCAAAACATGATCTGCATAATTAAGAAATTTTCCCAATGAAGCCGGTGTACTCAAGGTCAGAAAGGTTATAGAATCCTGAAGTTTTAATGATCATTTAATGTGCCCACATAGTAAGTGAGGGATCTCATGAGACCAAGTGCAGTCAGTTTTCACCCATCCAACCTGCAGCTTATACTTAATGTGAGGGATCTCAGCAACAGGGAGGAGATGCCAACCAAGCTAAAAATGTGCAGATATGTTAAACTTTCATAATAAGCGTTATACAGCCATTCGGACATGGCTTTTCATAGTATAAAGTATCAGATCCTCTTTAAAGCGAGCAATGGACTGATGGATTCTCCAATGACAAGATGTGTCAGATCTTTAAGATCAGGCACTTGCAAAGCAGGAGACGTGCATAAATAGAGGATTTCCAGACTACAAACAATTTTCCCAATAATAAAAAAAACACCCATGTGTTACATATTTCTGCATAGCCTCACACATGCTGACCAGGAAAATAGGGACGCAAGTTTTAAGATTGCATCAATTCCCAAAAATGACAGAGAAAACCTTTATTGCATTAACAAGCAATGGAGCATGAAACCTTTTAAGGGGTCTTCAACTACTAGGATAACCCCTTCTTAAACTAAACGTTCATCCCCGATAAACTCTTCTTCCGTGATGGTGCCGTTCCCGCAGTATTGGCACTTGCTCGCCCAGAGGCTGTGATGCGGTGGAATGACACGTGATGCCCGGCGCCCAATCAGCACTGGCGTCAAGGTCTACGCCTCTTTAATTTAATTAATTTCAAATAAAACTAATTTTGTTCTATAGCGTTAGGGATCCAGGTTACTTACTGGCTTGTTCTAGGACGCTGCGGAGTGGAGCCTCAACTCGAGATAAAAGACTATCACACATTTCTTCAAAGTGACCCCTTAAATAGAAGGTGAAAAAGTGTTGCAGTATGAGAGCAAATTACAACAGACTCCGAAATAGTACAATGGAGCCATAAACTAAAAGGAAAGGGTCTGCAGAACAAGCTGTTACCACCGGTATTGGTTACCAATCCAGCATGTTAGGGGATTATTATAGCCAAAGACAAGGAAAGTGACCGGTAGAGCAAGTTGGATTTTCTCGAACCATTATATATTTGAAAGAAAATAAATAAGATGCCCAGATGAGCCTTCTTGTGTTGATGACACGAGAGCTATTTGTACCAAGTGTACGGGCACCTAGATGTTACTTGTATGACCACCATAGGAGACGAGATGGTCAGTTATTTTCACTGGAGCTTAAGAATAATACGTCATTTCTATCCCTAGCTTAACAATACTCTGCAAAAGAGGGACTTAAAATCAACTAAAGTGCACATCATTACCTGTTCATGGATCCAGAGACATCAATATCATTCATAAAACATTCAATATTCAGCGGCAGCTCGGAAGCATTCGCACTCATCAGCTTTTTGAGTTTCTCACACTCCTGGGCGAGCCGCAGTAAAGGCCTTATCTTAGACTTTATATCCAGCTTGTATTTCTTGCCAAACTCTTCACAGAAATAATTAACCAAAACATCATCAAATTTCCTTCCACCCACAACTGGATCAAAGGCAGTGGCTAGAACCTAAGGAACAGGAAAACAGAAATTTATTATGGCTATCCTTCTTTAATTAAACAAAGTTTCTGCCTCCACTTTGAATAATATATAACCCATCAAAATCAGAACTAAATGGCTTGATCTTTGCCTCTTAACCTTAGCAATGTCTCCTGGTGTACCACAAATTACAATCAAGCGGCAAGTAAACTATAACGCGTAGAACAAAAATATTACTTCGACAATACAAAAGGGAATCAGTCACAGGTTGTTGCTGCGTCGTCTAAGAGCAGCATAATGTAGGAAAAGAGACCCCGATTCTAATGACATTATGCAGTTTACTGGGTGCAGCAGTTGTGACACAGATTTTAGATGTAGCAGAGCTCAGAAAGCTTGCCCTGCCCACACCACAGTTGTGTGTACATTTTCTATTGACAGTGAGCTGTTTATCACAGGAGGCGGCGGTGGGACCAGGGCTCATGTGAGCTCTAGTCCTGGCAGAAATATAATCTCCAGATGATAAAAAAAAAAACATCATTGTATGGAAACAGCAGCACACAGCCAATTGAGTGACACATTCCTGAAATCTGTGTCTCAGCACCAAACTCAAGGAGTCCTTCTGCAGACTTCAAGGTACATTTGTTCTGCGCGTTCAGGCTTACCACAAGGATACGTGTACATATGTACATATGTACATATGTATATATATATATATATATATATATATATATATATATATATATATATATATATATATATATATATATATATATATATATATATATATATATATATATATAGTCAAAAAAGAAAAAAGGAACAGCACAGAAATACTTATCTTCAGGTGCACAGCCCCAAGACGATCTGTCCAGCGATCATCCACATTTATAATTATCCAAAAATGAGGCAGCACTCCATAGCAAATGTCAAAAAACGTGCAGGGTTTAATTTACCCACATATTGTGGCAACGTTTCAGCTTGAGAAAAGCTCATTGCGAGCTGAAACGTTGCCACAATATGTGGGTAAATTAAACCCTGCACGTTTTTTGACATTTGCTATGGAGTGCTGCCTCATTTTTGGAGATATAGATATATATATATATATATTTTTTTTTTTTTTTTTTTAACGGCAGATATGCTACAGCTATTTAATGGCTACATGGCTTTTACAGGAAAACAAGAGACACAAAGCTAACTGACCATGGTAGGATGTAATAATAAAATAAATGATATATAAGAGGCACATGTAGAGGGATGGAGCTTACTTTGAGTTTCCCTTTGTTAAAAGCAGAGACAGACACTTGATACGCAGAGTGCCCCATGTCCACAAACACTACAATCCTTGGCTTCTCCTCTGGGGCAGGCAGATCTTGCTTATAAATTCCATAGGCAAGAGCAACTAAAACCGAAAAAAAAAAAACCCCAAACAATGAAATATACAGTATATCATTACAGATATCGGAGATAGTGATTTTTTTTTTTATGCTTATTACCTGCAGTAGTCTCATTAATTAATCGTAGACAGTTGAGCCCTGCGATCTGCGTGGCATCCATTACTGACCTCCTCTCTGCATCAGTGAAGAAGCATGGAACCTGAACCAACAAACAAGCTTTATTAACCATTCTACTCCTGTTGTATTGACCCAGAGTCACAGCTTGGGTTAAGGTGGAGAACTGCAGTCACAATTGTTAACATCTACTCCTACACCTCATGACTTGTCTGGTTAGATTTACATTCTGAGCTTTACCAGACAGGCAAGATGGTCACAATCCATACCTGCAACGTCCAAACGCTGAGAACATAAATGATCAACAAGACAGACAGAGCTACCTGACCAACCACAAACTATTATAGGGAAAAATAAATAAACTTGACAGTAAATCAAGATTTAACATATATGGGACCCAATATATCAAAGCATAAATGACAGAATTCTGACATAAAAGCTTTGAAAATGTAGAACATTTTATAAGAAATTTGAAGCTGCACCTAAATGGACTTTTAGCATCTTAACAGCAGTATTCGTCAGCTCTGTCGAAATGAGTGTAGCGAGGGTAGGACAGGGCTGTTGTGGGGCGCGACTACACAGATGGCTACAATCGCCTTCCCATGATTAAGTTATATTATTCTTCCCCGATACACAAAGATCCTGAAACGTTTGGTAATGCAGGGAATTACTTACAGCAACAACACAGTCAACGACCGGTTTCTTTAAGGCGCTCTCTGCAGTTTCTTTAAGTTTGGTCAGCAGCATCCCAGCCACCTGCTCCGTGGTGAAGTTCTTCTCTTCTTCCAAATACATGACCTAGAAGACACGGCACCGAAAAATTAGCCGGTTAGTCACATTTTCACACCATGGATGGAGATGAAGATTACACCCCTGGATTAAGACTTAAAAGGACAACTAAACCTTTATCTACAAGTACACCACTGGGGGGTCTGGGTCCCCATCCCACTCAAAAGGTGCAGATGGACACAGGGTGGGGTACAGATTCTATGGGGTTACAAGCCTATGCTTTCTATTCAGTCAGCACCCTGCCACGGGTAACCGAAATATTGATGGCTGGGAGCAGAAGTTCGGACCTTAAGTGAAGAATGTGGAAGTGATGAAGTCCATGTACAATATCATTCCTGTCAGTGATCCAGTATGCAAAGTATGACCATTTCTGGGACTAATGACACCAAATTGCTCTTTATTTGGGAGAGAACACATAGGACCAGGATCTGGAGAACCGTTCCCATTTCTCTAGCTCAGTACGTGTTAATGTACGCTTTCCTTCGCTCACCCTTATGCCAGCTGAGCCCGTTGGCAGCTCCACAACATCATAGGCTAGACCAGGCTTCTCCGCCTGCACAAAGGGATCAGTGTAGGCCCGGCCATGAAACCTCTTGAAGCCTTGCAGTGTATTCTTTGCATTGGAAATGACCTGCAGGAAGGAGGAAAAAGTTACTCAGCGACTTTTCTCCCAAGCCGCCGGCAGAAGGAAGCGCGTGCAGGCGATCATTTGGCAACTATTGCACTTAGTCGGCAGATTTTACTAAATGAAGCCACAAAGGAGAAGCAATGTAGTATAATTACATTTCCTGGAGAAACGGCCCTCATTATCCAGTGTGATGTGAAGGGAGGCAGAGAGGAGCACTGAACGCCACCATGTAGCATATGTGCGTTACTTACAGGATCCCAAAATTACTTACTTGGCTTTTTGCAGCTGCTCCAATAGATCGGTTTTTAGGACCAAATGAAATACAGGACCTGCAGATAATAAAAGTACCATCAATACATGAGATCCTCACCAATTTAGGAGGCCAACAACAAGATTTGGAATATGCTTATAGGCCTCCAAGATACACTAATGGTGGTGACAGAGCGAATGTGTGTCATGTCGTGCGTCATTTTTGTACGTATACACCTACTGCAGGTGGTCACAGACATTCACTCCCGAAAATGAAGCACGACAGAGCACATGTACGATTTGCCGCCACCATTATAGTCTTTGGCCACGTTGGCGCCATCCCCAATGGAGCCACTGGTGCCTGAGCGCAGTGTGAAAGAACCCTTAGCCTAGTCATCAGTTTTTAGCAGCTTCTACAGAGCAGATTTGTGGAGTCACATAACGAGGGTCACTCAGTCCGTGACTTCAATAAACAAAGATAGCATACAAATGAAATATCTCAGAGATGAGCTCTTTCAAAATTATGCATCTTGGGTAACCCCCACCTCCTCAAAAAAAAACAAAAACAAAAAAATACAGAAAAAAAATTTAGGACAAATTTTAACACTTGTATGCCGCCAAAGGGCAAAATGAAAACTTTGCAGATCTCTGAAAACTGGTTACAAGTAGTTACAAATCTCCTTAGCCAGATTCTGGTTTTGGCCAAAATCGTGAAATTGTTGTTATTTGCTCCGTTCTTTAAAGTTGGGCTAATACACCTTGGAAGCAACCAGGGAGTGGGACAGATGAGAGACACTTGTATAAAAGCATTGTGATTCAGCAAGTTTTGCAGCTCGGGACGCTTCTATCTGTAAAGTGGAGAAGGGAAGTGACAGGACGACTCATCTATAAGCCCAACCAATGTAGGATTCCGTACTGGAGTGAGACTTCGAGCAGCAGCTTGATCTTTCAAGCAGTTCATGTTCTCCAGCGTGACCCGGTCTATATGAAAGTTCAAGCTACTACAGTAACTCCCTGAACACCAGCTGAGTGACCAGCACTGGAGAGATCTAGCACCTGGCCACAGGACATTTCATATTATATGCGACTGATCAAATAGCTGATGCTCCAGCTCCACAGTAAAACATACCACGCCACATTATCCTGTATAAAACAACTGATGTTCTGTGAACAGGCCACTCCAAAATATTTACACGTTTCCCCTTAAGCCACTCGAGTGTCACAATAGCAGTATGCTTTTTGTCATTCTATTCTTGGAAGGTAAACCTCTGTCCCAGTCTGAAATCACTGACAAACAGGTTTTGCTCAAGAATATCCCTGTATTTTGCGCCATTCGTCTTCCACTCAACTCAACTTGGGCCATTTTCCAATTCCCTGTTGATGAAAAACATCCACACAGCCTGATGCTGCTACCACCATGCTTCACTGTGGGGATGGTGTTCTTGGGGTGATAAGCAGCGTTGGTTTGGCACCAGTTTACCTAGTTGGCCAAAAAATTAAATTTTGGTCTCATTTGACCACAGCACCTTCCTGCATAAATATGGGGAGTATTCCATGTCCTTTGGCAAACTCAAACTGATCCTTACAATTTGTGTGCGTAATTAAAGCCTTCTTTCTGCCCACTCTTACCATAATCGCCACTTATATGGAGTGTACAGCTTACTGTGGTTGTATGGACAGATAATGGAGTATCTGCTTGGGAATTCTGTAGCTCATTCAGGGTTATGTAACTCAGCAGTAATTGTAATAATACATTATGGAAACTGTAATATTAGGTTCCTCTGGGTCTCATCTTAATATTGCAGAAAGCATTTCTAAAACCAGCAGGGTAACAAAATAGTGCATCTAAGGCAACTTGAGATTGTGATAATTTTATGAGGACAAACAGATCAAATATATAGTGTTGCTATGCAATTGACGATGAACAGACCGTCACACAACATCCAAGGAATGTCACAGATGATACAATGGGAATATTACCAGACCGCTTCATACATCATGCAGTTCTTTTCAGAAATAACCCAGCTAGCAGCACCATTTCTGAAATCTATGTAACCAGTGTGACACCACCCACAGAATACAATACACATTTACTATATACCAGTCTACTCCACTTCCTCTGGTGAACTGTAATAAAGATCAGGACAGGACCTTGCAGTCTAAGGCCGGCGTCACACTCCGCGTATAAAAATACGGTCTGTAATTTACGGCCATAATACGCAGAAAAGTCCCCAAAATAGTGGTCCGTATCTCCTCCGTAGGCAGGGTGTGTCAGCGTATTTTGCGCATGGCATCCTCCGTATGTAATCCGTACTGCAAGATTTTCTAGCAGGCTTGCAAAACCGACATACGGATATACAATGGATCCATGTGCTCAAAAAAAACAAAAACATGTACTGTATACATACACTATACAGTACTGTGGGAACTTTTCAGAATATTTTCCCAGCCTCAAGATCATATGAGGACATCCAGCAGAGGGCGCATCACCGCGAATGAAGGTAATTACAGGTCATTGACCTACTTTCCATTCATTCCCCGGGGTTTTACAGGCACAGCTGCATTAGCAGAGCTCCTGCCTGTAAAATAATTTAACCCCTTCAGATGGATTTACATCGTGGGACATATCGACGGAAGGTATGAGATATTGTTGGTTTATTATTTTTAATTTGTTACAGGTCGAGGGTCTTCAGGTGGATTGAGAGTGGAATAAAATATTACAACAATCTGTGTTTATTTCATTAAAATACTTTGCAATATTGTGTGTATGTTTTTTTTTAACCATTTCATGCTATTGGATTAATAATGGATAAGTGTCATTATTGACGCCTCTCTATTAATCATCTGGCTTAATGTCACCTTACAATAGCAAGGTGACATTAACCCTTCATTACCCCATATCCCACCCCGCTAAACGGGAATGGGAAGAGTGGCCAAGTGCCAGAATAGGCGCATCTTCCAGATGTGCCTTTTCTGGGGTGGCTTGGGGGCATATGTATTTAGCCAGGGGGGCCCCCCAATAACCATGGACCCTCTCCAGGGTATTAATATCTGCCCTCAGTCACTGGCTTTACTACTCTGGCGGAGAAAATTGCGCGGGAGCCCACGCCAATTCTTCCGCCATTTAACCCTTTAATTTAATAGCTAGACAGCCCAAATTTTGCACATACACACTACTAACATTAGTAGTGTGGAATATGCAAAAAAAAAAATGGGGATATGAGATGGTTTACTGTATGTAAACCATGTCTCATATCATGTCGGGTTTAAGGAGATAGCTTATAAGCCGGTAATTCAATTGCCGGCTTTTGCCATCTCGCGCTGGATGAAATATATATGTCTCAATGAGAATAATATATAAAATATATATATATATATACATATATACATATATACATATATACATATATACATATATACATATATACATATATACATATATACATATATATATATATATACATACATATACACACACACACATTTATTCTACCTATTCTATTGTAAGCTGTCAGTGTGATTTTACTGTACACCGCACTGAATTGCCGGCTTTTCTCTCCAACACCGCTGCGTATTTCTCGCAAGTCACACTGCTGGTCCGTGTGTAATCCATATTTTTCTCGCCCCCATAGCCTTTCATTGGCGTATTTTTTGCGCAATACGGTGACAAACGCAGCATGCTGCGATTTGCTACGGCCGTAGAAGACCGTATAATACGGATCAGTATAATACGGCTGATAGGAGCTGGGGCATAGAGAAGCATTGTACCGTATGCAATCAGTATTTTCAGCACCTCTCTTACATCCGTAAAACACGGTAGTGTGACGCCGGCCTAATTATCTGAAGCTTCAGATTGCTGAAGTCAGAACTTAACCACTGATCCAACAAGCCCCAATGCTGTAGAGGCAAGGTGGTCTTACATAAACAGCAGTGATGCAACTGGTCCAAACTGTCAGTCAAGCATGAAAATGGTTCAAGCGTGAAAAACAGTGCTGTGGTACAAGTTAAGCCACAATCCTGGCACATGTACAGTACAGACCAAAAGTTTGGACACACCTCTTTTAAAGATTTTTCTGTATTTTCATGACTATGAAAATTGTACATTTACACTGAAGGCATCAAAACTATGAATTAACACATATGGAATTACATACTTAACAAAAAAGTGTGAAACAACTGAAAATATGTCTTACATTCTAGGTTCTTCAAAGTAGCCACCTTTTGCTTTGATGATTGCTTTGCACACTCTTGGCATTCTCTTGATGAGCTTCAAGACGTAGTCACCGGGAATGGTTTTCACTTCACAGGTGTGCCCCATCAGGTTTAATAAGTGGGATTTCTTACCTTATAAATGGGGTTGGGACCATCAGTTGTGCTGTGCAGAAGTCCTCAGAAATCGCAGGTTAACAGCAGCTCAGATTAGAGACCAGGTCAATGCCAAAAAGAGTTCTAGCAGCAGACACATCTCTACAACAACTTAAGAGGAGACTTTGTGCAGCAGGCCTTCATGGTAAAATAGCTGCTAGGAAACCACTGCCAAGGACAGGGAACAAGCAGAAGAGACTTGTTTGGGCTAAAGAACACAAGGAATGGGCATTAGACCAGTGGAAGTCTGTGCTTTGGTCTGATGAGTCCAAATTTGAGATCTTTGGTCCCAACCACCGTGTCTTTGTGCGACGCAGAAAAGGTGAACAGATGTACTCTACATGCCGGGTTCCCACCGTGAAGCATGGAGGAGGAGGTGTGATGGTGTGGGGGTGCTTTGCTGGTTACACTGTTGGGGATTTATTCAAAATTGAAGGCATACTAAACCAGCAAGGCTACCACAGCATCCGGTTTGCGTTTAGTTGGACCATCATTTATTTTTCAACAGGACAATGACACACCTCTAGGCGGTGTAAGGGCTATTTGACCAAGAAGGAGAGTGATGGGGTTCCACGGTCACCAGACCTGAACCCAATCGAGATGCTTTGGGGTGAGCTGGACTGCAGAGTGAAGGCAAAAGGGCCAACAAGTGTTAAGCATCTCTGGGAGCTACTTCAAGATTGTTGGAAGACCATTCCCGCTGACTACCTCTTGAAACTCATCAAGAGAATGCCAAGAGTGTGCAAAGCAGTCATCACAGCAAAAGGTGGCTACTTTGAAAAACCTAGAATATAAGAATTTCAGTTGTTTCCCACTTTTTTGTTAAATATATAATTCCACATGTGTTAATTCATAGTTTTAATGCCTTCAGTGTGAATGTACAATTTTCAGCTTTTGTAGCTTAGGAAATCCATGCCAATGCAAGACCCAGAAGTCCTCCACTGAACCAACCTTGCATGGCTCAATGAGAGCCATATCTTTGGTGAAAAGCTCACCTATGCTTCCAATTTTAGATGGGCTGGAGCAAAGCCATTGCAAAACTGATCAATTGACTGTTAGGCAATCCCTGCATGTGTTGCGGCTGTCGAATGGTTGGAAGACATGCACACGTGGGGACTGTAACAAATTTTTTGAGCACGCCGAAGTCCCTCGGTTAGCACCTTATCTGTGCACGCTGGCTCATCTCTAACAGTTCTATACAGGCCCGGTCATTTAGTCAGTACCAATTGTGCTTCTCATGTGCATCTGGTGAGGCAGGCATGTAGAATGAATCACTTGCCCACAGGCCACAGGCATTTCTCAGAGCCTTTACATCTTAGCATGAAAAGTAAATGTCAGATTAAAAAAAAAAAAAAAAAACAAACTCCAATCCATGCTCATGAAAATCTGCTGCTTGCTGACAGCAGATCTCACAAGAAATAATCTAATAAATGGCTAATGAGCAGAGAAGAAACAAAAATCTAACACTGATCGGAAGGGACGGGATAACCCAACAAGTCAGCTACAATGTCTGTATATTAGAGCAGCCTTGACACCAGTGTGAAGAGTCATGTTCAGAAGGCAAAAACTTCTGCCACAGATTTGGGAACATTGGGCAGTACATAGAATTATATCGATGAAAGTGTGGCCAAATGGCCAGGAGCAGAGCTGGGTTCCCACACACTGTAAGGAACTCTGCATTCGTGTCACCTGGAAGACCTAGATGACCACCAGTGGTGATCAGAATTACAAGCTCTAATCAAATGTTACAGGTCGTATCAGAATGCAAGATCAAATATTCTCAATACTCCAATCATTTAGCGGTTTGACTTGGAGATGTAAAGGTAGATCTGCCCAATTTATCAGGTATATGCCATATCATTGTGAGTCACGGACCTGTCCCATCTCTGGCTTCTCCTGAATGTGTTGATGCAACTTGCAGAATGGAACATCTAAGGGATAAAAGGCTTATTAGATGACACAATGAGAAACAATTCCTAACTTGTCGAGTGGCAATCTTCCAGCCACATGGTGAATTAGAAAGACACCGAGGTAGGAAATGCCCATCCTTCTAATCCCCTACATATATTCTGCAGCTTGTGTTCATGTATGACGCACTGATCCAAAACACTGGTACCATTTGTTTCACGTAAGCGCTTAAACAAGGGTGTCTGAATGAGGCCTTAGGGCGTACAGTCAGCACAGTTAGGTACTCCTCTGTTAGCCATACAAACATGGCCTCCCGCCCTGGATAACCTGTCCTGCACTACACAGGCCAGGCATGGCTTTATATGAGCACTGTCTAATGTAGTCCTTCTCCTGTGGTCCTGCTGCAGGAAATACGAACACGGTAAGTGGCCAAGTCAGCAAAGGGTTTACAGGTTTCTGGCGTAGAACATATTATAAAGGCACAGCAATTTTGCAACTTGGCATTTGAAGAAGCCCTTGCTATAATGGGTAGAGCTATGGTAGGACAAAGCATTGTTACACCGTCACCTGTCAAATTCAGCAAAAGCGATGGTGTTTATTAAGCCATGGTGCAGGCCAGTAAAAAAAAAAAAAAAAAAGTGCACAGAAATGAATTTGGTGCATTGCACTCCAGAGAACCTTTCATTAAGGCTAGCGCCAGTCGTAGAAAAGTGAGGTATAAACAGTGGGGAAAACATGTATTTGTTACACTGACATTTTGCAAGTTTTCCCACTTACAAAAAAATATGGAGAGGTCTGTAATTTATCATACGTACAGAAACTGTGGGAAACCGAACAAAAAAAATATATATATATATAAAAAAAAAAAAAATCACATTGTATGATTTTTAAATACCGTATATACTCTAGTATAAGCTAACCCGAGACACCAAGTTTTGCCACAAAAAAACTGGGAAAACTTAATGATGCTAGTATAAGCCTAGGGTGGAAAATGCAGCAGCTACCGGTAAATGTCAAAAGTAAAAATAGATACCAATAAAAGTAAAATTAATTGAGACATCAGAAGGTTAAGTGTTTTTGAATATCCATATTGAATCCGGAGCCCCATATAATGCTCCATATAGTTCATGATGGGCCCCATATAATACTCCATACAAAATAAGCCCCATATAATGCTCCATACAGTTTATGATGGGCCCCATAAGATGCTTCATATTAAAATATGCCCCATATAATGCTGCACAAATGTTGATTACGACCCCATAAGATGTTCCATAGACACATTTGCCCCATACAATGCTGCACAAATGCTGATTATGGCCCCATAAGATGCTCCATAGACACATTTGCCCCATATAATGCTCCATAGTGATATTTGGCCCCATATAACGCTGCACATGGCTCCATAAGATGCTCTATAGAGATATTTGCCCCATAAGCTGTTGCTGCGATTAAAAAAATAAACAAATAAATGACACACTCACCTCTCGTCGCTCAGGCCCCCGGCACTTGCTATATTCACCTGTCCTCCGATCCACCGCCATGCGCCGCTGTGTCTTCCCCGTCCTCCATACTGACGCTCAGGCAGAGGGTGGCACACACTAATCGCGTCATCGCGCACACACTAATCTGGCGCCTCCCATCTTCTTGCGATGCTGCCCTCTTGCTTGCTTTGTATGGATGACGCATCTCCTCGGCATCGCGCTCCAGCACAGGCTTACTTCTCTGCCCTGTTAAAGGGAACCTGTCACCCCCAAAAATCGATACTGAGGTAAGCTCACCGTCATCAGGGGCTTATCTACAGCATTCTGTAATGCTGTAGATAAGCCCCCGATGTAACCTGAAAGAGGAGAAAAAGAGGTTAGATTATGCTCACCCAGGAGCGGTCCCGCTGCGGTCCAGTCAAATGGGTGTCTCAGGTCCGGTGCCTCCTATCTTCATTCCATGACGTCCTCTTCTGGTCTTCACGCCGCGGCTCCGGCGCAGATGTACTTTGTCTGCCCTGTTGAGGGCAGAGCAAAGTAGTGCAGTGCGCAGGACCTCTCTGACCTTTCCGGCGCCTGCGCACTGCACTACTTTGCTCTGCCCTCAACAGGGCAGACAAAGTACGTCTGCGCCGGAGCGTGAAGAACAGAATAGGACGTCATCGAATGAAGATGGGAGGTGCTTTCCCGGACCTGAGACACCCATCGGAGCAGGACCGCCCCAGGGTGAGTATAATCTAACCTCTTTTTCTCCTCTTTCAGGCAACATCGGCGGCTTATTTACAGCATTACAGAATGCTGTAGATAAGCCCCTGATGACGGTGAGCTTACCTCACCATCGATTTGGGGGGTGACAGGTTCCCTTTAAGGGCAGAGCAAAGTACAGAACTGCCCAGGTGCCGAGAAAGATCAAAGAGCCCAGGTGCACGCAAACTTCACTACTTTGCTCTGCCCTCGACAAGGCAAAGAAGTAAGCCTGCGCAGGAGCGCTGTGCCGAGAAGACTGTGTGTAAATGGAAGAAAGGAGCCATCGTGTGGTAAGGAGGATTCTGAGAAAGTTCAGATATCAGCCCAGGAGTGACCTGGTCAATGACATGAAGAGAGCTGGGACCATAGTCTCAAACATTACCTTTAGTAACACACTACACAGTCATGGATTAAAATCCTGTAGGGCATGCAAGGTCCCTCTGCTCACGCCAGCACATGTACGGGCCCTTTTGAAGTTCGCCAATGACCATCTAGATAATCCAGAGGAGGCACACGAGAAGGTTGTGTGGTCAGATACGACCAAAATAGAACATACTGGTATCAACTCCAATCGCCATGTTCGGAGGAAGAAGGATGAGTACAACCCCAAGAACACCATCCCAACCATGACGCATGGTGGAGGAAAACATACTTTGGGAGTGCTTTTCTGCAAAGGGGACAGGACGACTGCATCGTATTGAAGTGAGGATGGGTGGGGTCATGTATAGAGAGGTTTTGGCCAATAACCTCCTTCCCTCAGCAAGAGCATTGAAGATGGGTCGTGACTGGGTTTTCCAGCATGACAATGACCCAAAACAAACAGCCAGGGCAACTAAAGAGTAAGAAGCATTTCGAGGCCCTGGAGAGGCCTAGCCATTCTCCAGACCTGAACCCAATAGAAAATCTTTGGAGGGAGCTGAAACTCAATGTTGCCCACAGACAGCCATGAAACATGAAAGATCTGGAGAAGATTTGTATGAAGGAGTGCGCTAAAAGCCCTGCTGCAGTGTGTGCAAACTTGCACAAGCACTACTGAAAACATCTGACCTCTGTAATTGCAAAGGTTTCTGTACCAAATATTAAGTTCTGTTTTTCTATTGCATCAAATACTTATTTGATGTAATAAAATGCAAATTATGTAAATATCAGACAATGATGTTCTGTTTTTTTATTTTTAGATTTTGTCTCTACGATAAAAGTTACAGATCTCCCCATTCTTTGTAGGTGGGAAAATGTGGTAGATCAGCCGACTATCAGATACTTTTTTTCCACACTGTACATGCAGTATGGAGACAGTGACTTGCCTATGTGAAAGGGGCTTAAAAGGTAACCCGTCACCCCCAAAAATCGAAGGTGAGCTAAGCCCACCGGCATCAGGGGCTTATCTACAGCATTCTGTAATGCTGTAGATAAGCCCCCGATGTACCTGAAAGATGAGAAGAGGTTAGATTATACTCACCCAGGGGTGGTCCCACTGCGGTCCGGTCCGAAGGGTGTCGCGGTCCGGTTCGGGACCTCCCATCTTCATAGGATGACGTCCTCTTCTTGTCTTCACGCTGCGGCTCCGGCGTACTTTGTCTGCCCTGGTGAGGGCAGAGAAAAGTACTGCAGTGTGCAGGGCCTCTCTGACCTTTCCCGGAGGCCCCGGACCGCGATGCCCAACGGACCGGACCGCCTCTGGGTGAGTATAATCTAACCTCTTTTACTCATCTTTCAGGATACATCGGGGGCTTATCTACAGAATGCTGCAGATAAGCCCCTGATGGTGGTGGGCTTAGCTCACTTTCGATTTTGGGGGTGACAGGTTCCCTTTAAAGCAGTCTGTCAGCAAACAATGACTGTTCAAACCAAGGACAGGCGCTCAGTGCACCCTGGGCGTGACCAAACATCTAGGTGCACCTTCCTACCCGTTTTTCATCTCCACCCCTCTCTGGCTCTATAAGAGTCAGAGCTGTCAAATGAGGTGGTGGTGCGTCCTCCAGATAGGCCCTAAGGGTATGTGTCCACCTTCAGGATGGCTGGCGCTTTGGACGGAGCGGAAAACTCGCTCCGTCCAAAGCCCCACCCCCTTCTGGAGACGCGATGATGCCGGATGTGTTCATTGCACACATCCGGAATCATCACACCCCACACATAGGGCCCTGTGATTTACCTTGTGGCGGAGGCGCATCGCCGCAAGGTAAACGGACATGCTGTGATCTAAAGACGCGCCGCATGTCCGGAATCGCAGGGCCGCCGGATGCGTGTTACCACGCATAGTGTAGATGGGATTTCATAAAATCCCCTCCACTATGCTGTAACATCTGGACGCTGCGGACTGAACGCTGCGGCTCCACGCAGCGTTCAATCCGCAGCTAGTCCGGATGTAAAACGGCCTGTGGACACATACCCTAAGGCTTCTATGCGCGAAGTGCAAGGCCTGTAACAATACTACATTACTCAGAGGATATAATATTCCTCTGTGACTGTACAATATGGGCTACAAGGCTGACATCCCAATACTGAGGTGTTGCTTCAAATCCCACAAATTTTGGTCAGCTTTGCCAATGCATTTGAGTGCAACTACATGCTATTTCGATCCTTGAGACATTTTAGAAAAGTATCTGCTTGTTACCTTGTATCATATACAAAGCACTGACACTTTGATTTGCTCGGACAGCCAGTATAGGACATGTCAACAGCCTGCTGCTTTGATCCTTAGTTATTTGCTGGGATACCCTACAGAGGACAAGTAACCATATACTAGCTAGATTGTTTATCATCAGTATGTGTGATTGAGGTGTAATGGTAAGGTAAATCTATGATATAAATGCACTCCAATCTTTGAGGTGCTCATTTTTGTACTGTGCTTACAATATATGTTTCTGTTGATTATTGGAATAGGAGGAATTTACACTTTACCTACTCTTGTCACATGGTGATCTAAATATATATTGATTATTCCTGATATCCCTTGATCTTTTAAAACCCATAATTAGGGTCATATAGGGATTCAAAAGGGACAGCCATTGAGTAGGGGGCGCCATTTGTCGTATCATACAGGGTGACGACCTCTGCAGTAAGGTAGACACAGAAGAACAGTGCTACCTAGGGTACATTAGGGTTGTATGATTATTTAGAATGGATCGATAGGCTTTAAAATAGAAAAACAGAACAAACATATCTAAAATAAAATAATTGAGATTAAGGATTTTTTAATGGGATTTGATACTTTATGACCTTGGAAATACACAATTTTCTATTATGTTAGTGATCTGCCAGCTGAGGAGACTCACCAATTGTCCATCCTAAGGCTGCCGTCACACTAGCAGTATTTGGTCAGTATTTTACATCAGTATTTGTAAGCCAAAACCAGGAGTGGGTGATAAATGCATTAGTGGTGCGTATGTTTCTATTATACTTTTCCTCTAATTGTTCCACTCCTGGTTTTGGCTTACAAATACCGATGTAAAATACTGACCAAATACTGCTAGTGTGACGGCAGCCTAAGATTGGTGAGGAAATCAATTGCCCTCCATTGAAAGAATGATTTCCATCCAAGAATTTATTCCTAAAAATTAATAGATTGCTTGCCGTTGAAAAACTTGTATTTCAAGAGATAGACACCCCATTCTTTACTGTTAGCTGGAAAATTGGGGCAGTGACTGCTGACATCACCATTTCCCTCCCCTTTTGGGTGGTTTAGTATCCCTGGGGCAGAGTGAAGAGTATCATCACAGGGCAGCGCCATTTTGTGTGTGACTGCCCTGTGACCTGCCATCACCAGCAGTTACTGTCTCTTTCTCTCTCCCATCAGTCTCTCTCACCCAGACTACATCTCTCCTTATCTTACTGAGGAATTTATCACAGTTCCTGCAGGGATAATGCTGATTGTACACTGTTCCTCCTTGATGTCTTTGCAGTCTCTGATACTCTGCCCAGGCTTTTCTCCTGCATTTTACTCCTGTCAATCTAGGATCTGTTCTGCTGGAAGCAGCAATGGTTCTGCTAGCAGATCCGAGGGCTCCATGAATATGGCGGCAGAACACTCCCACTTTTGTGAATTGTGCAGCCCGGTTCACAGCAGTGACAGCTCCATTATAATAGATAGGGTCTGTTATCTCCTATGACCATGGAGTGTCATGCTGCTACTGTGAAAGCAAGATGTCAGCCCCCAGTGCCTTATTTAAACTCCTATAAAGGTACCGTCACATTTAGCGACCCTGCAGCGATACCGACAACGATCCGGATCGCTGCAGCGTCGCTGTTTGGTCGCTGGAGAGCTGTCACACAGACCGCTCTCCAGCGACCAACGATGCCGGTAACCAGGGTAAACATCGGGTAACTAAGCGCAGGGCCGCGCTTAGTAACCCGATGTTTACCCTGGTTACCATCCTAAAAGTAAAAAAAACAAACAGTACATACTTGCCTACAGCTGTCTGTCCTCCAGCGCTGTGCTCTGCACTCCTCCTGTACTGTCTGTGTGAGCACAGCGGCCGGAAAGCAGAGCAGTGACGTCACCGCTCTGCTTTCCGGCTGACCGACGCTCACAGCCAGTACAGGAGGAGTGCAGAGCACAGCGCTGGAGGACAGACGGCTGTAGGTAAGTATGTAGTGTTTGTTTTTTTTACTTTTAGGATGGTAACCAGTGTAAACATCGGGTTACTAAGCGTGGCCCTGCGCTTAGTTACCCGATGTTTACCCTGGTTACCAGTGAAGACATCGCTGAATCGGTGTCACACACGCCGATTCAGCGATGTCTGCGGGGAGTCCAGCGACCAAATAAAGTTCTGGACTTTCTTCCCCGACCAGCGACAGCACAGCAGGGGCCTGATCGCTGCTGCCTGTCACACTGGACGATATCGCTAGCGAGGACGCTGCAACGTCACGGATCGCTAGCGATATCGTCTAGTGTGACGGTACCTTAACACACAAAAAGTTTCAAATGCAATCAAAACTGAAGGACGTAGATCTGGGGATTTATTATGATGGAATATAGGCTGAACTGGATGGACAAATGTCTTTTTTCGGCCTTACTATGTAAAACTTGGTTATAACAGCATGTTATGCTACATTACATTTATTAAATGATCTACAAATGTGGTACTTTCCCTTCGTTCAAAGCTCTCTGTGGAAGCCAAGGATACAGCTAGAGACTAGGGTGTCGGCCAGGGAAGGATATATACCCAGAGGAAGGGGACACATCTTGTTCTGAAGCTAGGGGTTGTACGTGTGTTGGGTCTTTCTTCTGAACAACATGTACACACGACTGATGTTTTTGCTTCCTTGTGTATTGAGAGTTGGGTACAGGATGGGAAATTTACAATGCAACAGTATATTGGATAACCTCCTGGACTCCACCCGTGAATAGGATGGATATCTCCTTGGACTTTACTGGAGGACACTCACTTGGGTCTGAGAATAGGGTTGGGTGGGATTATAGAGGGCTTACTGCGCCTGCCCCACAAAGATTTACACAGCGCAGGCGCCGGATTTGAAGAGAAAACAGCGCGGAGGGGGCGGCGCCGAAAGCCCCTGAAGATGTGAGTGACGGCAGAGTACCGTTCAAGCTGGGGATTGAGGACCCACCTCCGTGGACAAAGAAGTATTTTTGCAAAGTTTCAAAGCGCTTTATTTTAGTAATACCTGAACACAAAACTAAAAGAGCCACCTTGTTAGAATGCGGCATCACTGCTGCACAAGGTGGCTCTTTTAGTTTATAACGGCTGGAGGGGGCGACAGTGGCCCTTTAATATTCTCCTATGGGGTATGAATGAAAATGAGCTTGAGCCTTCATATGATACACAATAATACTTAGGTATTGCAGTGTATAAAATACTTCCTCTGGCTGGGGCAAACAGGAGGAATAAGGCAGACATGGGGGCATAGTTAGGGGGTCCACTGCCAAGACAATGGGCCAGTACCCCAGAGGATTCCCTTCCTCTCTACAACCCCTAAATGCCATTAACAGTATTTGAGGGGATTGGTATTCCCACCGATCCTACAGTTCTAGGAGGTGTTCAGATGTCTACACCAGTCAGGGGTCCCCACACCTGACTGCGATGGCACATAGTATCCACCATATATGCAGAACCGTAGTCCAGTTCATTGATGCTATACCGGACCTACTAGTCAGATGGGGCGCAGGGGGCTCCCAACAGGTAGGAGGTTCAGAGGGCTCAGGGCACAGCCGTCATGGTTATAAATTTGGCACCATACCTCTATTGAGTCAGGGGGGTATGATTTCTCCCTGACTCAAGCACCTCGCAGCCGTCCATCATCCCACCGAGCACCGCCCCCTCTGTCGTGACGCCCCCTTCGTGTAGCCGAGGCCCCAGATCCCGCCCCGCAGTGTGTTATGAATCTGGCGCCTGCGCAGTGGAGCGGGTCACCATGCTTCATTGAAGATAGCGCTGAAGTCTCGCGAGACTAAAGGCCCCCGTTACGTAAAAGTGTAGATTGTGACGCCACGCATTAGGCATTTATTCCTTCGGGGTTTTTTTTTTTTTTTTTTTAAAGCATCCCTGTCAGTTGCTAAAGACTATAGAAAATCTTGCTCTTGCTGTCATCACTCACAAATTAAATCTGGCTTTGGTGGACATACTAATCTAATATGTTCAGGAACTGTCTGTATTCTCATGTTCTAGAACTTCCCATTAACTACTTTTGATTGGGCAGTTTCTCTTCAATAACTTTGTGCCAGAACTATAGGAGCTGGAACTTCCTTTACCTCACTTCCCAGCAAGCAATGCACCTTACGTCACTGTTCTATATTTAGTAAAGCTATATAGAATTGCTATTGAATCATATACCACATTTTTTTTTTATTATAAGATGCACTTTTTCCGCAAAATTTGTGGAGGGTAAAAAAAAAAAAAAAATCAGGGCACGTCTTATAATACAAATGTAGCTTACCGGCTGCGGTGGAGCGAGGTCACAGGGTTGCTGCTGCGGGAAGCTGGTGCAGGAATGGAGCGATGCTCTGGAACCCAGGCTGGTAGGAGAGGGGTGTTCAGCGGTGCGGGGTCTCGGTCAACATTTTGTGAAAGACCAAAGCCCCCACACTTTCCATGGCTTTTAACGCAGTGGACGGCCTTTTCCCGAAGCCCATGGGTCCTGCAGAATTGCCCCACACCTGTCTCCACTGAACACTCCTTCCTACCAGCAAAAACACACTCCTGCCACCGCCAGCTTCTGCAGCAGTCGACCCTGCCCACCACAGCCTCCTCCCAGGTACGCTACCATACAAGCACCACTATTTTATTAAAACCGTTCTCTTATTTTCCTCCCCAAAATTTGGGGTGCATCTTATAATCTGCAAAATATGGTATGTGACTCCTCTTGGGAGAAGGCTGCCTTTAAAGGGACACTGTCACCTGAATTTGGAGGGAACAATCTTCAGCCATAGGGGCGGGGTTTTGGGGTTTTTGATTCACCCTTTCCTTACCCGCTGGCAGCATGCTGGCTGCAATATTGGATTGAAGTTCATTCTCTGTCCTTCATAGTACACACCTGGGCAAGGCAAGATTGCCTTGTGCAGGCGTGTACTACGGAGGACACAGCATGAACTTCAATCCAATATTGCAGCCAGCGGGTAAGGAAAGGGTGAATCAAAAACCCCAAAACCCCGCCCCTATGGCTGAAGATTGTTCCCTCCAAATTCAGGTGACAGTGTCCCTTTAAATGAGAGACCTGGAGCAGTTTGGAAAAGAGAAATCGCGTGTATAACAAAACATGTCAAACCAATCTAATCAGTTTTTATGAAGAGGTAAGCTATAGACTGGACCACGGTGAGTCATTGGACGTGGTATATCTCGATTTTTCCAAAGCGTTTGATACCGTGCCGCACAAGAGGTTGGTACACAAAATGAGAATGCTTGGTCTGGGGGAAAATGTGTGTAAATGGGTTAGTAACTGGCTTAGTGATAGAAAGCAGAGGGTGGTTATAAATGGTATAGTCTCTAACTGGGTCGCTGTGACCAGTGGGGTACCGCAGGGGTCAGTATTGGGACCTGTTCTCTTCAACATATTCATTAATGATCTGGTAGAAGGTTTACACAGTAAAATATCGATATTTGCAGATGATACAAAACTATGTAAAGCAGTTAATACAAGAGAAGATAGTATTCTGCTACAGATGGATCTGGATAAGTTGGAAACTTGGGCTGAAAGGTGGCAGATGAGGTTTAACAATGATAAATGTAAGGTTATACACATGGGAAGAAGGAATCAATATCACCATTACACACTGAATGGGAAACCACTGGGTAGATCTGACAGGGAGAAGGACTTGGGGATCCTAGTTAATGATAAACTTACCTGGAGCAGCCAGTGCCAGGCAGCAGCTGCCAAGGCAAACAGGATCATGGGGTGCATTAAAAGAGGTCTGGATACACATGATGAGAGCATTATACTGCCTCTGTACAAATCTCTAGTTAGACCGCACATGGAGTACTGTGTCCAGTTTTGGGCACCGGTGCTCAGGAAGGATATAATGGAACTAGAGAGAGTACAAAGGAGGGCAACAAAATTAATAAAGGGGATGGGAGAACTACAATACCCAGATAGATTAGCGAAATTAGGATTATTTAGTCTAGAAAAAAGACGACTGAGGGGCGATCTAATAACCATGTATAAGTATATAAGGGGACAATACAAATATCTCGCTGAGGATCTGTTTATACCAAGGAAGGTGACGGGCACAAGGGGGCATTCTTTGCGTCTGGAGGAGAGAAGGTTTTTCCACCAACATAGAAGAGGATTCTTTACTGTTAGGGCAGTGAGAATCTGGAATTGCTTGCCTGAGGAGGTGGTGATGGCGAACTCAGTCGAGGGGTTCAAGAGAGGCCTGGATGTCTTCCTGGAGCAGAACAATATTGTATCATACAATTATTAGGTTCTGTAGAAGGACGTAGATCTGGGTATTTATTATGATGGAATATAGGCTGAACTGGATGGACAAATGTCTTTTTTCGGCCTTACTAACTATGTTACTATGTTACTATGTGGAATTGCAATCATTTTCTGGGAGAAATACTTCACTTTCTGGAACAATGTTAAGGGTGCCCACACTTTCCGCCATGGCTGTCTGTCTGGTCCTGGCGGCAGTGCTATTACATCCGATATACGGCACCCTATCATTGTGTTGGCTGTGCAGCACACGTCTGCCATGGACCGGACGCCTGTAACTTTATGTGGTCAGTGATGTCCGATCACAAGGCTCCTGCACTAGCACGCCGCTGGGAAGAAATGCGCCAGCGCATGATAGGGGGAGACTATATGGATGAGGTAGGAGGTGTCAGGAGGACCGCGATTGAAAAAAAAGGAGGTGCCAAAACAAGACCAGAGTCGCCCATCGGACCGGACTGTACGTGGGCATAATAAAGCAGAGGGGATTGGGGACAAACAGACAGCTAACTGGTGGCTGGACTGGACTCTATATTGGGAAAACTTGGGGACAGGTTCCCTTTAAGACTGGTGCCTACCAATACGCAGCAAGTCACTGAAACTGGAGGAGTATATATGAACTATGTTCACACGATGCATATTTGCTGCAGGAAAAAATGCTTTCTTGGCAGAAAAAAAAAAAATATATATATATATATATATATATAACTTCTCTTCAGGTGCAGGGCCTCAAGCAACCAGTCCAGCGATTGCAGCAAGTTTACAGACACTCAAAAAAGAGGCAGCACTCCATAGTTTAAGTGAAAAATGTAGAAGGTTTAATCGACCCACATAGCCGGGCGACGTTTCAGCTCCATCTGAGCCTTTATCAAGCCATTCACTTTTCACTTTAAACTTATATATAGCAGCACTCCATAGTTATATATATATATACCTTCACGGTCAGGGTCCTCTCTCCTCCTGTACCAGTTATGACTTGTATTGTTTGAGATTGTTGAACTTGTTTTTATTATGTATACCCCTCCTCACATGTAAAGCGCCATGGAATAAATGGCGCTATAATATATATGTCAATGTGTCAACATAGCTTTACTGTGGGAATCCAACCCCTGCCCCACACTCCAGTATTGGTCAGTAGGCACAGGATGCCCACCGCTCCGCGTCCCATGGTGATCTGCCATTGGATGGCACCCCGTCACACAGTAGTGGCCTCCTCAGTCCCCACAACCCTCCTCCAAGTCTAAAAACCCTCTCTGGACAATGGGTTCCACCAACTGAGGGAACATTTGCAGAAAAAAAAAAGAAGCCAGCTGAATCCCAGCAACTACATGTCTCTAGAAAAACCCCACAAGAGCCATCCTGAGCCTCTCTCCGCGGACGCACCGGTGACGGCTGGTTTGCTGTAGGATACGTTGGAGCTTTGAGGAACGCCACTCAAAAAAAAAAGAGAAGAAAACGAAACAATTGATCTATCTTGGGGGCTTTGTATTTTCACAGTGTTTATTGGGCAGTAAGTGCGATTATTAGCAGCAAACGTAAAGGAGGGTTTTTCCTCTTTATTGGGGGGAGGGGATTTTTTCTTGCTTTATTTGTTGATTTGAACCTAATCGCTGTCCATTGAGGGTCTCTGCATGAAGCCCAGAGGACCAGGACAATGTGCAGAGTGAATGCAGGCCTCCGATGATCAGACACGTCCTCACTGTGATTGGTCGCTAGCGGTTCCTCGGGGGCGGTCCCTATGTCACACAATGAAGCCCCGCAGCAGACGCCCTGTACCGGGCAGCAGGACATGCGCACACGGCGGGAGAGGAGCGGACATGTGCGGCTGGGAGCAGCATGGCGGCGCCGGCTATACTCACGGAGTGCTGCGGTCGCTGTACTCATTCGCCACCGTCTCGATTCCTCCAGCTCGGGCCACCGCTACGTAGCAGCTCTGGAAGCCCAGATCGATGCCGACCACCGACATGACTGCAGCCCGACACCCTGGCAGCGCACAGCACGGGGGATGCGGAGACAGCCGCACTACGCTCCACCAAGGGAGATGAATGAAGATCTCGAAAGATCTCGCTGTCAAAGGAGGAGTAAAGGAAAGAACAGCGCCGGCAGATATCGCGATACGTCCTACGTCATAACCTCGCTCCAACCTGACCAATGGGCTCCTCCCTGCGCCTTAGCTGGACCAATGAGCGTCTCATAAAGTCGTGACGTCACTGGAATGAGCGGGAGGCGCCTGGTGACTAAGCTCCCTCCTCACGCTTCGATTTTCCTTTGAAGGGGAAGGGGCGGAGCTTCCTCGGAGACGCCGCCGTTGTGTGCGTCATACGCACGTTGATGCAGTTGCTACGGATACTGCAGGGATGTGGGAGTATCCGAGGCCGCGACGTAGCCATGGCTAGAAATAAGCTCTGGGGCAAGTGATGGGGACGTTTCCGAGTGTGGTGTAAATCTGCATAATTTATGCTAATAAATGCTAATTGGCAGCAGGCTGAGAGAGCCGCGGCCGTGTGTGCGCAGGTATAGGCACTTAACCCCTTGTAAGCCCAGCTCTGTTTTTTTTTCTTTGTAGGGTTCCAAGCACCATCCTTTTCTTTTTCGCGAGCATTGCTGGATATCGTGGGGAGATCGTATTTGTCCTCTGAAGGACGATATTATTTATTATCGTTTCTAAGCCCTTTATCAGGAAAAATATGAAGAGAACAGAAATTCTGCCATAATTTACATTCACTTAATCCTGTGGTCAGCATCATCGTTTTGCTAGCCAATCTGTGATATAATCTAACGGTGATCGTGGTGCTAGCCAACGTGTGATGTTACCTTACGGTGATCGTGGTGCTAGCCAACGTGTGATGTTACCTTACGGTGATCGTGGTGCTAGCCAACGTGTGATATAATCTAACGGTGATCGTGGTGCTAGCCAACGTGTGATGTTACCTTACGGTGATTGTGGTGCTAGCCAACGTGTGATGTCACCTTACGGTGATCGCGGTGCTAGCCAACGTGTGATGTTACCTTACGGTGATTGTGGTGCTAGCCAACGTGTGATGTCACCTTACGGTGATTGTGGTGCTAGCCAACGTGTGATGTCACCTTACGGTGATCGCGGTGCTAGCCAACGTGTGATGTCACCTTACGGTGATCGCGGTGCTAGCCAACGTGTGATGTTACCTTACGGTGATTGTGGTGCTAGCCAACGTGTGATGTCACCTTACGGTGATCGTGGTGCTAGCCAACGTGTGATGTCACCTTACGGTGATCGCGGTGCTAGCCAACGTGTGATGTTACCTTACGGTGATCGTGGTGCTAGCCAACGTGTGATGTCACCTTACGGTGATCGCGGTGCTAGCCAACGTGTGATGTTACTGTGGCACCCCTAGGGGTATTTGCCACAAAAATAGTTACTGACAGTAAATACAAATACTAAAGTAGCAAGACTGCACTACCACCTCCGGTCAGAAGGGGGAGCTCCAGAGACTCCCCTTGATCCATTCTGGTCTGAGAGAAGAAATGGCAGTTGGGCTAAGGAGCTGATAGTGAGAGGTCATACAGTTGAATCTCTAACAGCCCTGTGACTGTTACCAGGCCTAAATCACCGGCCTGAGGAGAAGAGGGATAGAGAAAAAGGACATTGTGAGAACCGGGTAGCATTAATCACTACCCAGAACAGGCGCAAAGACGGATACCGGATCCGTGGCTGTATTCATTACATATAATACAGCAACCGGAAAAACGTGAGGTGATATCAGCTTCACTAGGGTCGGACGCAGCAACAGACACAGAGTTCAGCGGTACTCCCGGAGGGGGTAAGCCGATAAAAGGACTCGGGTTGCCCGTCGAACCAGGACCCGGAGGGGACAGATTGGGCCGGCAGCCAGTTCACATACAGCAGCAGGGCCACACAGATATTGCGTACAATAAGAGGCGAAGACTCCGGCAGGGTCAAAGTAACTCAGAGTTCCCATACAGACTCCGGTGACAGGACTGGTTGTAAATCCTTTTTTTGTTAAAGTAAACTGGTTAAACGTTTCAGTGCCTCAGCCTTTCATTTGGACAATAGCCATCTATCCAGGATTGGGATCATCACCGCTGGGAGAACCTGCTGCTGATCAAGTAAGTGCCTGTTCCCTCACGATACCCCTTACACTGTGCATTGCCTGAGGCCACAGCACCGGGTCAAGCCACCCGTGACACCCCCCTCAAGAGACAGACCCCATTGGTCCGGTGCTGGGTACCCCGGTCTCTTGGGCGTCACAATTGGCGTCACGAACAGGATCACTTACCCTCACACTGCCGATTTCTCCACCTGCAACTTCTACCTGTAGCCTTAACATCAATACTTTTATTTCCCTCCGGAGAACTCTCTGCTGGCAGGATTGGGCAGTTTCAGCAATTTGCCAAAAACAGAAATGCTGGTATGGTGTAGAGCAGCCATTGGTACTAAGGGACGAGATTATAAAGCCTTAATAGAACCAGTGTACACACCGACAGCAGGCCCACTATACTCACAGCACGAGGGATAGTCGAGGTACACCGGGGACGAGTGCCGGTACGACTTTTGAACTGTGGAGAGGAAGAGGTCACTTTGCCAAGGTATGCTACAATGGCAAAGCTATATACTGTTGACAACAATGCCATCACAACCATTGAGCCCTTAGAACCAACCTGTCAGGTGGAAGGCAATGGCTCAGATGGAGAAATGGAGGATTGGTGCCAACAGCTACACGTGGGCATAAATTCAACACCTACCCATCAAAAACAAGGGGTGTATAGGCTAGTGACAGAATATGAACAAGTCTTCAGTAAACACCCATTGGACTTCGGACGGATAGAAGGGGTAGAACACACAATCCCCACCAGTGACCATCCCCCAATAAAAGAAAGATATAGACCCATACCGCCCGCTCACTATCAATGTGCAAAAGATATGCTGAGGGAGATGAAACAGGCCGGGGTAATAAGAGACAGCTGTAGCCCCTGGGCGGCCCCTCTAGTGATTGTCAAAAAAAAGGACGGAACCATGAGAATGTGCGTAGACTACCGGAAGATTAATAACATCACCCATAAAGACGCCTACCCCTTGCCTAGGATAGAAGAGTCCTTAACTGCTTTGAAATCTGCTAATTATTTTTCCACCTTAGACTTAACAAGCGGGTATTGGCAAGTCCCTGTGGCTGAGCGAGATAAGGAAAAGACGGCATTCACCACACCAATGGGTCTATGTGAATTTAATCGCATGCCGTTCGGACTCTGCAACGCATCCGGTACCTTCCAGCGGCTGATGGAATGCTGCCTCGGACACAAGAACTTCGAGACCGTCCTCCTGTACCTAGATGATGTGATCGTCTACTCAAAGACTTACGAACAACACTTAATAGACCTAGCAGAAGTGTTCGAAGCCTTATCCAGGTATGGCATGAAAGTCAAGCCATCCAAATGTCACCTTCTCAAGCCAAAGGTACAGTACCTGGGACACATCGTGAGTTCGGAGGGAGTAGCACCAGATCCCGAGAAAATAAGCGCCATAAGGGATTGGCCAAGACCTACCAGCGCAAAAGAAGTGAGACAATTCCTGGGATTGGTGGGTTACTATCGCAGATTTATAAAAGGATTTACCAAGTTGGCAGCACCCTTGCAAGACACCTTGGTAGGGCAGACGAAGAAACCTTCAAACCGAAACCCTCCTTTTCAGTGGAACGACGAAAGGGAAGACTCCTTTGAACAACTAAAGAAGGCACTAACCGGAGAAGAGGTTCTGGCATACCCAGATTACCATCAACCTTTCATCCTCTACACCGATGCCAGTAATGTGGGACTAGGAGCGGTGCTGTCACAAAAGCAAGAAGGTCGGGAGAAAGTCATCGCCTTTGCAAGTAGAAAGCTCCGGCCTACTGAAAGAAATTCAGAAAATTATAGCTCCTTCAAATTGGAACTACTGGCAGTAGTTTGGGCTGTGACGGAGCGTTTCAAACACTATCTGGCCGCTGCAGAATTTATTGTCTATACTGACAACAATCCGTTGACCCACCTGGACACAGCCAAATTAGGTGCGTTAGAACAGCGATGGATAGCCCGGTTATCTAATTACAACTTCATAATCAAGTATCGAGCAGGTCGCAAGAATGGAAATGCCGATGCCCTATCCCGGATGCCACACTTGAGAGATGTAGAAGAAGAAATGGGGGAGCTTGAAGAAATTGAACTACCAGCCTTCCATCATCCCAAGGCAAAACATCATCAGTCAAGTACCTATCAGAAACAACAAGAGGTGAATTTAAATCCGTTAGCACACCATAGATGGGCTGACACCCAAGACAGCAATCCGGCTGTGAAGTTGGTGAAGGAACTGTTAACTGAGCAAAGTGCATATCCCGATGAGGATGCCCCAGAAGAGACGCATCAACTCTGGAAAGAGAGAGGCAAAATGTTCTTGTATCAAGGGAAGCTCTGTAGAAGGTACACCAATCCGAAAACACATGAATAGGTTTGGCAGATTATCGTGCCTAAACAAGATGTCAAGATGGTCCTCGAAGCTTACCATAATGGTGCTGGTCACTTCGGTTGGAAAAAGTTAGAAGTACTTCTAAGAGAAAGATTTTATTGGGTCGGGATGAGAAAATCAATCGAACAGTGGTGCAGAAATTGTGGCCCGTGCAACCTCAGAAGAAATTATCAAAAGAACCAAAGAGCACCACTGCAGCCCATGATCACCAAACAACCACTTGAACTTGTAGCCATGGACCACGTGAAGTTGACACCAAGCCGGTCTGGCTATGTCTATGCCTTGACCATCGTGGACCATTATTCACGCTTCTTGGTAGTAGTACCCGTAAAAGATCTGACAGCAAAAACAGCAGCCAAAGCGTTCCAAACGTACTTTTGTAGACCCCATGGATATCCGGAACAGGTTCTCACCGACCAAGGTACAGCCTTTGAATCAGAGATCTTCAGAGAATTCTGTAATATGTATGGTTGCAAAAAGATCCGGACGACGGCCTATCATCCACAAACAAACGGCTTATGCGAGAAGATGAACCATATTGTAATAGAACTACTAAAGACTTTACCTGAGGCAGAAAGGAATCAATGGCCAGAGAAATTGCCTGACTTGGTGGATCTGTATAATCATGTCCCGGTGAGTTCCACCAATTGCACCCCAGCTTACCTTATGCGTGCAAGACCCGGCCAATTACCAATCGATCTAGAAATGGGAATTCTGAAACCAGACGCAGAAGTCCAAGACTCCAATTGGGATATCATACGGCAAAAGCAGTATCGCCAAGTGCAAGAGAGTGTGGAAAGAAGCCTTCAGCAAACTAGAGAAAGACAAGAGCGAACTTTCAACCAGAATGCTCTAGCGACCCCATTAAGACCAGGTGACCAAGTGCTCAAGAGAAATCGTCGAACCAATAAACTGGACAATCAGTGGGAAGCCGTACCCTACACAGTTTTACCAACAAGAGTGGATAATCCTAAAATGTGTCTCATTAGCAAAAACGGAGGCTTAACATCTGTACTAGTGTCAAGAGACAATCTTAAATTATGTCCGGAAGCATTGAAAGAGCCAGACGTTGTCCAGCCAGAACCAGAAGTTATTCAACCCATACAGGTTCAACCAGTAAAGGAAAAAGAAGAGGAAGTGTATCACACCTGTATAGGAGACTTTCCCAAAACCCTACTAACATACCATGGTGCAGTAGTGGTTCCCATGGTGGCCTTTTACCCAACACCAAACCCAATACCAGAAGTCCCAAGACAGGAAGAGGCTGACCCTGTACTACAGGAGGTTCCAGGCCAGGAAGAACAGATTCCTGGTCAGAGTAATCCCATTCACGGTGGACTTGCCAACTCCATAGTCGTGGAATTATCTTTAGCAGAGCGGGCAGATACTACATCCGCAGTAGACAGTAGTACACCACATGAAGAGACACCGCTATTACGTAGATCACAGCGTAGTACCCAGGGTCAATTACCGGCCAGGTATGCAGATTACCAACTATAAAGCTCATAATGTGAATTGTATATATGTTATGCCGTATATAGTTAAACAGAAAATGTAGTATAGTCATTGTTATCAGTCTGCAACGTTTAAGCCCAGTGCCTACAGAGACTTGTCTGTATGAACTTCTTGCATATTCTGGAACTTTTTATCAGCCCGGAGGCACTAAATCAAAGCTCCGGAAAGACTGCTTTTTGAACTTTGCTTTTTGCTCTTTTTGAACTTTCTTTAGACTTTATATTGATAACTCCGTTGGAAAAATGGTACTAAATTCCTGGACACTAAGTACAGTGCCTTTCCTAATACCTTCAAGGATAGAACTGTATTAATGGACGCTATTTGAAGTGACTTTTTACAGAACTCTATTTTTGTTTCCTTGAGTGGTTTTTGTAACTTTTCCTTTTTAAGACTCTGTACATATTAATTGTTATTTCAAAATGTTATTGTCCCACAGTCCCGGAGTACTGTTCTTAACTAAGGGGGAATGTGGCACCCCTAGGGGTATTTGCCACAAAAATAGTTACTGACAGTAAATACAAATACTAAAGTAGCAAGACTGCACTACCACCTCCGGCCAGAAGGGGGAGCTCCAGAGACTCCCCTTGATCCATTCTGGTCTGAGAGAAGAAATGGCAGTTGGGCTAAGGAGCTGATAGTGAGAGGTCATACAGTTGAATCTCTAACAGCCCTGTGACTGTTACCAGGCCTAAATCACCGGCCTGAGGAGAAGAGGGATAGAGAAAAAGGACATTGTGAGAACCGGGTAGCATTAATCACTACCCAGAACAGGCGCAAAGACGGATACCGGATCCGTGGCTGTATTCATTACATATAATACAGCAACCGGAAAAACGTGAGGTGATATCAGCTTCACTAGGGTCGGACGCAGCAACAGACACAGAGTTCAGCGGTACTCCTGGAGGGGGTAAGCCGATAAAAGGACTCGGGTTGCCCGTCGAACCAGGACCCGGAGGGGACAGATTGGGCCGGGTACCCCGGACCAATGGGGTCTGTCTCTTGAGGGGGGTGTCACGTTACCTTACGGTGATTGTGGTGCTAGCCAACGTGTGATGTCACCTTACGGTGATCGCGGTGCTAGCCAACGTGTGATGTCACCTTACGGTGATCGCGGTGCTAGCCAATGTGTGATGTTACCTTACGGTGATTGTGGTGCTAGCCAACGTGTGATGTTACCTTACGGTGATTGTGGCGCTAGCCAACGTGTGATGTTACCTTACGGTGATTGTGGTGCTAGCCAATGTGTGATGTTACCTTACGGTGATCGTGGTGCTAGCCAACGTGTGATGTTACCTTACGGTGATTGTGGTGCTAGCCAATTTGTGATGTTACCTTACGGTGATCGTGGTGCTAGCCAACGTGTGATGTTACCTTACGGTGATCGTGGTGCTAGCCAACGTGTAATGTTACCTTACGGTGATTGTGGTGCTAGCCAACGTGTGATGTTACCTTACGGTGATTGTGGTGCTAGCCAATGTGTGATGTTACCTTACGGTGATTGTGGTGCTAGCCAATGTGTGATGTTACCTTACGGTGATTGTGGTGCTAGCCAATGTGTGATGTTACCTTACGGTGATCACGGCGCTAGCCAATGTGTGGTGTAATCTAATGGTGACCATGGCTCTGTAAGCAGGTGCTGAGATGCAGTACGCAGGGATCGGGATCGCAGATCAAAGCGGTATAACAATATTATTTAACCCCTCTGTGACCTTAGACGTACTATCCCGTCGAGGTGCCCTGGGCTTATCTGACCCTGGACGGGATAGTACGTCATAGCCGATCGGCCGCGCTCACGGGGGGAGCGCGGCCGATCGCGGCCGGGTGTCAGCTGCTTATCGCAGCTGACATCCGGCACTATGTGCCAGGAGCGGTCACGGACCGCCCCCGGCACATTAACCCCTGGCACACCGCGATCAAAGATGATCGCGATGTGCCGGCGGTGCAGGGAAGCACCGCGCAGGGAGGGGGCTCCCTGCGGGCTTCCCTGAGCCCCCCGCAGCAACGCGATGTGATCGCGTTGCTGCGAGGGTCTCCTCACCTCCCTCCCTGCTCGAGCCCCGGATCCAAGATGGCCGCGGATCCGGGTCCTGCAGGGAGGGAGGTGGCTTCACAGAGCCTGCTTAGAGCAGGCACTGTGAAGGCTGCAGCGCTGCATGTCAGATCAGTGATCTGAGAGAGTGCTGTGCAAACTGTCAGATCACTGATCTGTGATGTCCCCCCCTGGGACAAAGTAAAAAAGTTAAAAAAAAATTTTCCAAATGTGTAAAAAAAAATAAAAAAAAATATTCCAAAATAATGAAAAAAAAAAAAAATATTATTCCCATAAATACATTTCTTCATCTAAATAAAAAAAAAAAACCAATAAAAGTACACATATTTAGTATCGCCGCGTCCGTAACGACCCGACCTATAAAACTGTCCCACTAGTTAACCCCTTCAGTAAACACCGTAAGAAAAAAAAAAAAAAAAAACGAGGCAAAAAACAACGCTTTATTATCATACCGCCGAACAAAAAGTGGAATAACACGCGATCAAAAGGACAGATATAAATAACCATGGTACCGCTGAAAGCGTCATATTGTCCCGCAAAAAAAGAGCCGCAATACAGCATCATCAGCAAAAAAATAAAAAAGTTATAGTCCTGAGAATAAAGCGATGCAAAAATAATTATTTTTTCTGTAAAATAGTTTTTATCGTATAAAAGCACCAAACCATAAAAAAATGATATAAATGAGGTATCGCTGTAATCGTACTGACCCGAAGAATAAAACTGATTTATCAATTTTACCAAACGCGGAACGGTATAAACGCCTCCCCCAATAGAAATTCATGAATAGCTGGCTTTTGGTCATTCTTCCTCACAAAAATCGGAATAAAAAGCGATAAAAAAAGTCACGTGCCCAAAAATGTTTTCAATAAAAACGTCAACTCGTCCCGCAAAAAACAAGACCTCACATGACTCTGTGGACCAAAATATGGAAAAATTATAGCTCTCAAAATGTGGTATTGCAAAAAATATTTTTTGCAATAAAAAGGGTCTTTCAGTGTGTGACGGCTGCCAATCATAAAAATCCGCTAAAAAACTCGCTATAAAAGTAAATCAAACCCCCCTTCATCACCCCCTTAGTTAGGGAAAAATAAAAAAAAATGTATTTATTTCCATTTTCCCATTAGGGCTAGGGTTAGGGCTAGGGTTAGGGCTAGGGCTAGGGTTAGGGCTAGGGTTAGGGCTAGGGCTAGGGTTAGGGTTAGGGTTAGGGCTAGGGTTAGGGCTAGGGTTAGGGCTAGGGTTAGGGCTAGGGTTAGGGTTGGGGCTACAGTTAGGGTTGGGGCTAAAGTTAGGGTTAGGGTTTAGATTACATTTACAGTTGGGAATAGGGTTGGGATTAGGGTTAGGGGTGTGTCAGGGTTAGAGGTGTGGTTAGGGTTACCGTTGGAATTAGGGTTAGGGGTGTGTTTAGATTAGGTTTTCAGTTATAATTGGGGGGTTTCCACTGTTTCGGCACATCAGGGGCTCTCCAAACACGACATGGCGTCCGATCTCAATTCCAGCCAATTCTGCGTTGAAAAAGTAAAACAGTGCTCCTTCCCTTCCGAGCTCTCCTGTGTGCCCAAACAGGGGTTTACCCCAACATATGGGGTATCAGCGTACTCAGGACAAATTGGACAACAACTTTTGTGGACCAATTTCTCCTGTTACCCTTGGGAAAATACAAAACTGGGGGCTAAAAAATAATTTTTGTGGGAAAACAAAAAGATTTTTTATTTTCACGGCTCTGCGTTATAAACTGTAGTGAAACACTTGGGGGTTCAAAGTTCTCACAACACATCTAGATAAGTTCATTGAGGGGTCTAGTTTCCAATATGGGGTCACTTGTGGGGGGTTTCTACTGTTTAGGTACATTAGGGGCTCTGCAAACGCAATGTGACGCCTGCAGACCAATCCATCTAAGTCTGCATTCCAAATGATGCTCCTTCCCTTCCGAGCCCTCCCATGCGCCCAAACGGTGGTTCCCCCCCACATATCGGGTATCAGCGTACTCAGGACAAATTGGACAACAACATTTAGGGTCCAATTTCTCCTGCTAACCTTGGAAAAATACAAAACTGGGGGCTAAAATATAATTTTTGTGGAAAAAAAAATATTTTTTATTTGCATGGCTCTGCGTTATAAACTGTAGTGAAATACTTGGGGGTTCAAAGCTCTCACAACACATCAAGATGAGTTCCTTAGGGGGTCTACTTTCCAAAATGGTGTCACTTGTGGGGGGTTTCTACTGTTTAGGTACATTAGGGGCTCTGCAAACGCAATGTGACGCCTGCAGACCATTCCATCTAAGTCTGCATTCCAAATGGCGCTCCTTCCCTTCCGAACCCTCCCATGCGCCCAAACGGTGGTTCCCCCCCACATATGGGGTATCAGCGTACTCAGGACAAATTGGACAACAACTTTTGGGGTCCAATTTCTCCTGTTACCCTAGGGAAAATACAAAACTGGGGGCTAAAAAATAATTTTTGTGGGAAAAAAATTTTGTTTTATTTTTATGGCTCTGCATTATAAACTTCTGTGAAGCCCTTGGTGGGTCAAAGTGCTCACCACACATCCAGATAAGTTCCTTAGGGGGTCTACTTTCCAAAATGGTGTCACTTGTGGGGGGTTTCAATGTTTAGGCACATCAGTGGCTCTCCAAACGCAACATGGCGTCCCATCTCAATTCCTGTCAATTTTGCATTGAAAAGTCAAACGGCGCTCCTTCCCTTCCGAGCTCTCCCATGCGCCCAAACAGTGGTTTACTGCCACATATGGGGTATCAGCGTACTCGGGACAAATTGGACAACAACTTTTGAGGTCCAATTTCTTCTCTTACCCTTGGAAAAATAAAAAATTGGGGGCAAAAATATAATTTTTGTGAAAAAATATGATTTTTTATTTTTACGGTTCTGCATTATAAACTTCTGTGAAGCACTTGGTGGGTCAAAGTGCTCACCACACCTCTAGATAAGTTCCTTAGGGGGTCTACTTTCCAAAATGGTGTCACTTGTGGGGGGTTTCAATGTTTAGGCACATCAGTGGCTCTCCAAACGCAACATGGCGTCCCATCTCAATTTCTGTCAATTTTGCATTGAAAAGTCAAACTGCGCTCCTTCCCTTCCGAGCTCTCCCATGCGCCCAAACAGTGGTTTACTGCCACATATGGGGTATCAGCGTACTCAGGACAAATTGGACAACAACTTTTGAGGTCCAATTTCTTCTCTTACCCTTGGAAAAATAAAAAATTGGGGATAAAAATATAATTTTTGTGAAAAAATATGATTTTTTATTTTTATGGTTCTGCATTATAAACTTCTGTGAAGCACTTGGTGGGTCAAAGTGCTCACCACACATCCAGATAAGTTCCTTAGGGGGTCTACTTTCCAAAATGGTGTCACTTGTGGGGGGTTTCAATGTTTAGGCACATCAGTGCCTCTCCAAACGCAACATGGCGTCCCATCTCAATTCCTGTCAATTTTGCATTGAAAAGTCAAATAGCGCTCCTTCCCTTCCGAGCTCTCCCATGCGCCCAAACAGTGGTTTACTGCCACATATGGGGTATCAGCGTACTCAGGACAAATTGGACAACAACTTTTTGGGTCCAATTTCTCCTGTTACCCTTGGTAAAATAAAACAAATTGGAGCTGAAGTAAATTTTTTGTGTAAAAAAGTTAAATGTTCATTTTTATTTAAACATTCCAAAAATTCCTATTAAACACCTGAAGGGTTAATAAACTTCTTGAATGTGGTTTTGAGCACCTTGAGGGGTGCAGTTTTTAGAATGGTGTCACACTTGGGCATTTTCTATCATATAGACCCCTCAAAATGACTTCAAATGAGACGTGGTCCCTAAAAAAAAATGGTGTTGTAAAAATGAGAAATTGCTGGTCAACTTTTAACCCTTATAACTCCCTAACAAAAAAAAAAAATTGGTTCCAAAATTATGCTGATGTAAAGGAGACATGTGGGAAATGTTACTTATTAAGTATTTTGTGTGACATATCTCTGTGATTTAATTGCATAAAAATTCAAAGTTTGAAAATTGCGAAATTTTCAAAATTTTCGCCAAATTTCCGTTTTTTTCACAAATAAACGCAGGTACTATCAAAGAAATTTTACCACTATCATGAAGTACAATATGTCACGAGAAAACAATGTCAGAATCACCAGGATCCGTTGAAGCGTTTCGGAGTTATAACCTCATAAAGGGACAGTGGTCAGAATTGTAAAAATTGGCCTGGTCATTAACGTGCAAACCACCCTTGGGGGTAAAGGGGTTAAGCAGTAAAGATAAAAGGAATCTCCTCATAGGGAGTTAGTAATCGGTAAACAAGAACAAAAGGGAGAACAAGGATTAAAGGGAACCTGTCACCTGAATTTGGCGGGACCGGTTTTCGGTCATATGGGTGGAGTTTTCGGGTGTTTGATTCGCCCTTCCCTTACCCGCTGGCTGCAATATTGGATTGAAGTTCATTCTCTGTCCTCCGTAGTACACGTTGCCTTGTGCAGGCATGTACTACGGAGGACAGAGAATGAACTTCAATATTGCAGCCAGCATGCAGCCAGCGGGTAAGGGATGGGTGAATCAAACCCCGAAAACTCCGCCCATATGACCGAAAACCGGTCCCGCCAAATTCAGGTGACAGGTTCCCTTTAATGTGACAGTCTGAGGGTTAAACAGCACTTATCGTGACTCCCGCTGGTCCTCCTTGATGTACAGTCTGATGGGGGTTGTAGTACCAGCAACGGCCGGTGTAGAGTCCTGAGATGGGGTCCTCTGTCAACGGTCCGGCTTCTGGTGGCAGCGGGCGGTCTCCGGTTTTACCCGCTGAACCCCTAGTCTATAAACCTGTGCAGCCAAAGTGAGCGAAGCTGCAGGTGTCCCTGTATCAAGAGTGAGCTGATGCTGAGTCAGCACAGTGAACCTCACCTCAGTGTCCTGTGACTGGCCCATACATCTCCGTACCAGCGCTGCCCGACGTTTATCCGGGCGCCCGGCACTTTTCTCGGTCACTGTCCCGCTGGAGCGTTCAGATAAGCCTGATCGTGGCACGTCTTGGCTCTGCTGCGCTGGGTGCAGAGTGTGCTGCACACACTGCTGCACTCTCCCTGATGGCAGGAAACTGCCTTCTACTTCGCACACTTTCTCCTCACTGCCTGGCTTAGCCATACCCCCTCTCTCTGAGTAACGGGGCCTGTCCCGTCCCCTATACTTTCTCCCGGGCAACATGGGACGTAACCTCAGCAGTTGTGGACCAGGTATAATGCAGGCACCCGCCGCTCGCTCTTCCTCCTTACAGCTCTACCCAATGTGTGATGCTACCTTACGGTGATCGTGGCGCTAGCCATTGTGTGATGTTACCTTACTGTGATCAGGGCGCTAGCCGATGTGTGATGTATAGTGATGAGCGAGTATACTCGTTGCTCGAGTTTTCCCGAGCACGCTCGGGTGGTCTCCGAGTATTTGTTAGTGCTCAGAGATTTAGTATTTGTTGCCTCAGCTGCATGATTTATGGTTACCAGACTGCTTGAATACATGTGGGATTTCCTAGCAACCAGGCAACCCCCACATGTACTCAGGCTGGCTAGCAGCCATAAATCATGCAGCTGGTGGACAAAAACTAAATCTCCAAGCATTAACAAATACTCGGAGACCACCCGAGCGTGCTCGGGGAAAACCCGAGCAACGAGTAGACTCGCTCATCACTAGTGATGTTACATTAGGTGATCATGGCGCTAGCCAATGTGTGATGTTACTTTACGGTGATTGTGGCGCTAGCCAATGTGTGATGTTACTTTACGGTGATTGTGGCGCTAGCCAATGTGTGATGTTACTTTACGGTGATTGTGGCGCTAGCCAATGTGTGATGTTACTTTATGGTGATTGTGGCGCTAGCCAATGTGTGATGTTACTTTACGGTGATTGTGGCGCTAGCCAATGTGTGATGTTATCTTACGGTGATCAAGGCTCTACCCAATGTGTGATGTTACCTTACAGTGATCATGGTGCTATCCAATGTGTGATTTTATATTACGGTGATCATGGTGCTACCCAATGTATGATGTTACCTTACGGTGATAGTGACGCTAGCCAATGTGTGATGTTACCTTACGGTGATCGTGGCGCTAGCCGATGTGTGATGTTACCTTACGGTGATCGTGGCGCTAGCCGATGTGTGATGTTATCTTACGGTGATCATGGTGCTACCCAATGTATGATGTTACCTTACGGTGATAGTGACGCTAGCCAATGTGTGATGTTACCTTACGGTGATCGTGGCGCTAGCCAATGTGTGATGTTACCTTACGGTGATCGTGGCGCTAGCCGATGTGTGATTTTATCTTACGGTGATCGAGGATCTACCCAATGTGTGATGTTACCTTACGGTGATCATGGCGCTATCCAATGTGTGATTTTACATTACGGTGATCATGGCGCTACCCAATGTGTGATGTTACCTTACAGTGATTGTGGCTGAGTGCTCGATCAGAGAGCAAATATACAAATAAGAAAAGACTGACTGGCACTTCCAAATCAGAAAACTGGTTTGAACAGGTGCAAACTAAGAATAGCCATCTTTGTACATAATTGTACATAACAAAAAAATAAAGTTGCACTCTGTAGTGCTAAGGCATGTAAATATGAATAGCATTACTGTTTTAGATAATACTACAAAATCGAGACAGGACATCTGCCTTAACATTCCTCGCAGGACAGAAGTGCAATTCGAAGTTAAAACGGGCGAAGAAGAATGCCCACCTGGCTTTGCGGGAATTCAACTGCTGGGTGGACTGAAAGAAGGTCAGATTTTTATGGTCCATGCAAATTATCACTGAAGAGCTGGTACCTTGCAATATATGTCTCCACTCCTCAAGCGCCATCTAGATAGCCCGAAGTTCACCTTCCCCAAAAGTATAATTTTACTCAGCCAGCGAAAACAGTTTGGAGAAAAAAAACGCAAGAGACAAACTTCCCTCAAGAAGTTCTTTGCAGAAGCACCGCCCCACCACCGACAGATGAGCCATCTACTTTCAAGAGAAACTGCGTGTTGTGATTAGGGTGACATAGCACTGGAGAGTTCGCGAGGGCTCATTCAAATGCTGGAAGACTGACACTGTCTACTCAGACCAGTCTCTGGCATTGGCCCTGTTCTCGGTTAAGGTGGAAGATGTCCGCAAAGGCATGATAATGGCTGGGAAACAAGGCAAGGTATGCAGAGATGGAGGCAAAGTTTTGGGCTTTACATTGTCTAGGCATTTGGAAGCACAGTGCAGTACCTAATGAAGTACCTGACCGGAGGACCAGTCAATAACCGGCGCATATAGACACAGCCATGGAAAGCCCAAGAGAACAAAATTCACCAATCCGGATAGTACGTAGAAGGAGATCCTTTGCAGTGCACCAATCTGTAGCGTAACTGGCAGCGTAATGAATCAAACCAGTTTTGCCAGTTGTCCGTTTATGGAGGCAAAAGTCAGTGGATGATCCAGTCGTTGTGTTGGGAGCTGAAGTCAACTGAATCAATCAAAATGTGTGAAGTTGTCCACGGAGCCGGAATCCAGATGGGCAGAGATGGAGAGGCATCTCTCCTGCCAAGTGAAGGTATCTTCAGACATAAGTCTTGGAGAGCACTCTGCTGGAGTTTCCCCGATCTCAATGGGCACTAGTGAACAAAATGTCTTTGGCTCCGCAATACATACAAATGTTCTCTCTGTACCTCTGCAGTCCTTCCTGTACAGAAAGTGTAATCCACTCAACCTTCATTGGTTCATAAGCTTGAGGTAGCAAAGGAGCCCAGAAGTTTGTAGCCAGTCCAGGAGGTCCTCTGGCATGAGGAGACGCTGATAATTTTTCCAGAGCGGATCCTGGTGGCCAAGTGTATAATGGCATCTATCGATGAAGGTAAGTCTCTGCCAGCCAGCTCATCCTTAATTTGACCCAGACAGAAGTTTGCCACCAGAGTTTCTTTGTTTCAAGCCAGCTCCATTGCCAAGGTATGAAAGCATAAGGCATACAGTGCTGCAGTATAGTGCTCTACTTTAGACTCGAGAGACGAGGAAGCAGAGTGCAGCCTGGAACTTCAAAATGGAACATCTCCAGCAACCGCTGAACATTGCTGGTCCCAGGACCACCATGTTCTCAAATACAGTTTGCCCAGGCCAGGGCTTATCCAGACAGCAAAGAGACCATAAATGCCATCTTAGTCTGGTTCAAAGCAAAGATGTGAGCGTGGAGTGTAAAGTGGATCTTACACTGATTAATGAAAACGGGTGTAATGGACTTGCCTGGGTTGGAGTAGTGGAATTGCATCAGTAGGGGTAGCATTAGCAGGTAGAGTAGTCAGGAATAGCCAAGGGGTCGGTACACAGGAGCAGCAATGTAATTTAAGTGATCAATAGGTAGCGTAGTCAGTAATAGCCATGGGTCGGTACACAGGAGCAGCAGTGTATTTTTGTTCTTTTAGTGACGGAGCAGGTGAAAGGAAGCTTGACTAAAGGCTGGTAGCTCAATAATATTGCCAGGATGGAAGTGCAATGCCAGGTTTAAGTAGGGTGTTCAATCAGGGTCGAAGCAATCATGAACTTAGGGAGGAGATAATCAGAAACAACAAAGGTACTTGTATCTGGATTAGCAAGGATCTGTCCAGCAAGCTGAAAAGCTCAGAGGGAAGGGCTACCGCCTGGTGCACAGGAGCTGCTGGGTTTGTATCCTAACTCTGGGGCTCACCTTAGGGACTCCATCGAACCAGGACAGAAGTGGTAGCTGGGGCTTAGCAGTTCCGCTAGAAACTGTAGAATAAAGCAGATCCCTTGTAGAAGCTGACTGTCTAGAAGGGAGCTGGCTGGACATGGTAGAAACAAAGGGTAGGGAGGAAATAGCGGTGGACAGATGCTGCTGCTGTGTTGCCAGCACACTGATGGCCTGCATCAACTGCTCCTGACACACAAGCTGAGAGCGGACTTCCTTGTGCTACACTTGTGCAGTCATAGGATCCCTGGGTCCAGTGAGCAGGGGCCATGGTAATGTAACGCTGGAGAGTGTGGACCCACTACGCCATGGGCTATGCTTACCTAGGAGAGGCATAACTAAGTGACTACTGGGTATTTGCTAGAGCATCTGATGGTGAGGGTAAGCTTGGTCACTGGTAGTCATGCCAAGGCAATCCCTGAGTCTGCAGCAGCTCACCGGAAGGTCAGGGGTACAGTACAAAGTACAGAGGGGCACATTAGAGGCATAGTCAGGGAGTCTGAGGTTGATGCAGGCATCACAGGATCAGTAAATGTATCTGAGGTCAGGAGCGGAGAGGTCAGGCAGGATGGCAACACTAGACAGATCAGTAACGTGGACTACCAGGGTAGAAACAAACATTTGAGCTGGGAGTTGTAGGAGGAGCTGCCTGATAAAGGCCCTGTTACCATGGGATAGGCCAGGGAAGCTTATCTCTGCAGGACACAGCAGTCTTAAATTCCTGCAGAGACCGGCCATACCCCTCCATGGCTAGGTGAATGCAGCAGCGCTGCGAAAATCAGGCTTGCCGGGATGACCTGACCCAGTGAGAAACTGCACAGTAAATAGAATGGCACTGAGGAGGCATGCGCATTACTGCCATTACACCAAATTGGCATAAGAAAAAAATAGATCTGCATTGCCCCATAGTATAACATTAGTCTGAGTGCTAGCTGATAAAACATTGTGTAGCACTCGGCTGTGTTATATATGTGAGCGAGTCTTTAGACATAAATGCTTCTGAGGTTCAGCGTTCAGGTCAGGAGGTCCACGGTCAAGATGGAAATTGTAGCCATGTAATAAATCTTAAAATACGATTAGGGCAGCACGGTGGCGCAGTGGTTAGCACAGCAACCTTGCAGTGCTGGAGTCCTGGGTTCAAACTCCACCAAGGACAACATTTGCAAAGAGTTTGTATGTTCTCTGTGTTTGTGTGGGTTTCCTCCCACATTCCAAAGACATATTGATAGGGAATTTAGATTGTGAGCCCCAATGGGGACAGCGATGATAATGTGTGCAAACTGTAAAGCGCTGTGGAATATGTTAGTGCTATATACAAATAAAGATTATTATTGTTAAAATACAGCTGTGAAACTAGCATTAAGCTTTGTTCTGAATAGGCATTGGAATGGCCAATTTCCATCCAGCATCTCACAAGTTTTGAGTGACTAGTATCATGATTCCTCCCATCTGAGTGTCTGGATAGATTGAATCTAGTTATGGGGCATGCTGAGCTGTCAGTATGGTGATGGACAGCTAAGCAATCCAATTGGATGCTGGGACGTGCTGAGCTGTCAATGTCTGGAGTGACAGGTTATCTGTCCTATCAGGAGCAGAGTGTGCCAGGGCTTCATCCATGTGTCTCTTGTCCAGAATAATTACTTGGCTATTTAACCAGCTCACTGTCTTTGATAGCTGCCAATTGTAGCTTTGCTCTTGAAGTGTGTGCTTACCCTGCACTCCTTTTTGGTAATCATCTGATCTTTGCTTATTGACCTAGGATTTGTCATGAGCATCCTTTTACCTAGCCCTTTTGTCGTGATCTGCTACCTTCTGGAAATATTCACCTTGGATTGTTTCTTGACTACGCCTTTGTCTCCTCTGTTTATGATGTACTTTCTTGGCTTTTTACCTCTGACCTCTTGACTACACAGCCTCACGGCTTATCCTTGAGTAGTGACTAACATCACAACTAGATTGAACTGTTATATGTATGATAGGTGTTGTTTAACTTTGAGATAACAAGACACCCTACGATTCACCTGTTCTTGTCGTTTTGGCTGAAAAGCACATTGCAAAATCTGAGTAATTTGTAGAAAAGACATTAGTATATTTTTCAGCAAATTTATTGGGTTCAAGGATATTTTATCGTTTTAAAAATGAATGAAATCACCTATTATGTGCACGTGGCTCCTTTAAAGGGACTCTGTCACCTGAATTTGGAGGGAACAATCTTCAGTCATAGGGGCGGGGTTTTCGGGTGTTTGATTCACCCTTTCCTTACCCGCCGGCTGCATGCTCGCAGCAATATTGGATTGAAGTTCATTCTCTGTCCTGTTATGATCTGGTCGCCTAGGAGCAGCATGAGACAGACTCTGGAGAAGGTGGTCCCTGTACTGACCACAAACCCTGAACCTAACAGCGCAACTAAAAGTAGCCGAGACCCCTCGGCACAGCCTAAGAACTAACTACCCCTAAAGACAGAAACAGGAAACCTATCTTGCCTCAGAGAAAATCCCCAAAGGATAGATAGCCCCCCACAAATATTGACAGTGAGAGGAGAGGGAAATAACATACGCAGATATGAAATCAGATTTTAGCATAGGAGGCCATACTAGCTAAAAAGAAAGAATAGAACAGAGTACTATGCGGTCAGTACAAAAACACTAGAAAATATCCACCGCAGAAAATACGGAACACCACATCTGACTAAAGACATGGGGGGTATATCTGCATCTCCAGAGAAATATCTAGGCTGTAAAAAATCCTTCACAGACTAAGCTGGACAAAACAAAAACATGAAAATGCACAGAACTATAAAGTCCACTGCAGGTGGACAGCAAAAACCAAGCAGGACTTATCTTTGTAGAAAAGCACAGCAAACTGGAGAGACCAGCAGGGAAGTGAATCCTTCCAGAACAATGGACAACTGCCACTGACTAAAGGATCCTGCAAAGCTATATACCCCAGTCAGTTTTGCAATTAGTAGATACACCTGTCCACTCCTGCAGTCCAGGCACAACTGCATTACCCTCTACAACCACCGGAAAGAGCCCAAAAGCTGAATTCACAACAGTACCCCCCCCCCCCCTTGAGGAGGGGTCACCGAACCCTCACCAGAGCCCCCAGGCCGATCAGGATGAGCCCGATGAAAGGCATGAACCAAATCAACGGCATGGACATCAGAGGCAGAAACCCAAGAATTATCCTCCTGGCCATAACCCTTACACTTGACAAGGTACTGAAGCTTCCTCCTCAAAAAACGAGAATCCAAAATCTTCTCAACAACATATTCCAACTCCCCATCGACCAATACAGGGGCCGGAGGATCAACAGAGGGAACAACGGGCTCCACATATTTCCGCAACAAAGATTTATGGAAGACATTATGAATAGCAAACGAGGCCGGAAGCGCCAGGCAAAAGGACACCGGATTAATAATCTCAGAAACCCTATAAGGACCAATAAATCGAGGCTTAAACTTAGGGGAAGAAACCTTCATAGGAACATGACGGGAAGATAACCAAACCAGATCAACAAACCGAAGCCGGGAACCAACACACCGACGACGATTAGCAAAACGTTGAGCCTCCTCCTGAGACAGCACCAAATTGTCCACCACATAAGCCCAAATCTGCTGCAACCTGTCAACCACAGAATCCACACCAGGAAGGTCAGAAGGCTCAACCTGCCCAAAAAAAAAACGAGGCTGAAAACCAAAATTACAAAAAAAAGGCGAAACCAAAGTAGCCGAACTAGCCCGATTATTAAGGGCAAACTCGGCCAATGGCAAAAAAGCCACCCAATCATCCTGATCAGCAGACACAAAGCATCTCAAATAGGTCTCCAAGGTCTGATTAGTTCGCTCAGTCTGGCCATTTGTCTGAGGATGAAATGCAGAAGAAAAAGACAAATCAATGCCTAGCTTGGCACAAAAGGCCCGCCAAAACCTAGAAACAAACTGGGAACCTCTGTCGGACACAATATTCTCCGAATACCATGCAAACGCACCACATGCTGAAAAAACAACGGAACCAAATCAGAAGAAGAAGGCAATTTAGGCAAAGGCACCAAATGAACCATGTTAGAAAATCGGTCACAGACAACCCAGATAACCGACATTCTTTGGGAAACAGGAAGATCGGAAATAAAATCCATAGAAATATGTGTCCAGGGCCTCTCGGGGACCGGTAATGGCAAAAGCAACCCACTAGCGCGGGAACAGCAAGGCTTAGCCCGCGCACAAATCCCACAGGACTGCACAAAAGAATGCACATCCCGCGACAAAGAAGGCCACCAAAAGGACCTACTAACCAAATCTCTGGTACCAAAAATCCCAGGATGGCCAGCCAACACAGAACAATGAACCTCAGAAATCACTTTAGTAGTCCATCTATCAGGAACAAACAGTTTCCCCACAGGACAGCGGTCAGGCTTATCAGCCTGAAATTCCTGAAGAACCCGTCGCAAATCAGGGGAGATGACAGAAAGAATCACCCCTTCCTTCAAAATGCCGACCGGCTCAAGAACCCCAGGGGAATCAGGAAAAAAACTCCTAGAGAGGGCATCCGTCTTACCATTCTTAGTACCAGGAATGTACGAGACCACAAAATCAAAACGGGAGAAAAACAGGGACCATCGAGCCTGTCTAGGATTCAGCCGTTTGGCAGACTCGAGGTAAATCAGATTCTTATGATCGGTCAGGACCACAATACGGTGCTTGGCCCCCTCAAGCCAATGTCGCCACTCCTCAAATGCCCACTTCTGTTGTGAATTCTGTTGTCGAACTTCCTCCTGTGGTCGTGAATGATACTTCGGCAAGTTCTGTCTATGGGCTCTCTCTGGTGGCTATGAGTGAAGCTGCTGCTTCTGAGGTTCCTTACACAGGTGACGTGGTTTATCCTTTGGTTGGCTGCTCTATTTAACTCCTCTCAGATCGTTACTCCATGCCAGCTGTCAATGTTTTTGCATTGGTTCAGTTCGCTCCTGGATCTCTCTGGTGACCTGCCTTCTCCTGCAGAAGCTAAGTTCCTGATATTCATTATTTGTTTACTGTTTTCTTGTCCAGCTGGTTATCATGATTTTGTCTTGCTAGCTGGAAGCTCTGGGATGCAGAGTGGCCCCTCCGCACCGTGAGTCGATGCGGAGGTCTTTTTTGCACACTCTGCGTGGTCTTTTGTAGGTTTTTGTGCTGATCGCAAAGTTACCTTTCCTATCCTCTGTCTATTTAGTAAGTCTGGCCTCCCTTTGCTGAAACCTGTTTCATCTCTGCGTTTGTGACTTCCATCTTTACTCACAGTCAATATATGTGGGGGGCTTCCTTTACCTTTGGGGAATTTCTCTGAGGCAGGGTAGGCTTTATTTTCTATCTCTAGGGCTAGATAGTTCTTAGGCTGTGACGAGGCGCCTAGGTCTGGTCAGGAGCGCTCCACGGCTATTTTTAGTGTGTGTGATAGGATTAGGGCTTGCGGTCAGCAGAGCTCCCACATCCCAGAGCTCGTCCTGTATGAGGTTTAACTATCAGGTCATTCTGGGTGCTTCTAACCACCAGGTCATAACAGTACAGCTGGCCCAAAGTATTAATGCTTCTCAATAGAGGGATAAGAGAACTTCTGAGACCATTTTTTTTTCTTTGCACCGTGTTTTGTCTTTCTTTTCCTTTAGACCTTTGGGTGGTTCAGGACACAGGTGTAGATATGGACATTCAAGGTCTGTCCTCTTGTGTGGATCATCTCACTGCAAGGGTGCAAAACATTCAAGATTTTGTGGTTCAGAATCCTATGTTAGAGCCTAGAATTCCTATTCCTGACTTATTTTCTGGGGATAGATCTAGGTTCTTGAATTTCAAAAATAATTGTAAACTGTTTTTAGCTTTGAAACCACGCTCCTCTGGTGACCCCGTTCAACAGGTAAAAATCATTATTTCTTTGTTGCATGGTGACCCTCAAGACTGGGCATTTTCCCTTGCGCCAGGAGATCCTGCATTGCGTGATGTTGATGCGTTTTTTCTGGTGCTTGGATTGCTTTATGATGAACCAAATTCAGTGGATCAGGCAGAGAAAATCTTGCTGGCTTTTTGTCAGGGTCAGGATGAAGCGGAGGTGTACTGTCAGAAGTTTAGAAAGTGGTCTGTGCTTACTCAGTGGAATGAATGTGCCCTGGCGGCAATTTTCAGAAAGGGTCTTTCTGAAGCCCTTAAGGATGTCATGGTGGGATTTCCCACACCTGCTGGTCTGAATGAGTCTATGTCTTTGGCCATTCAGATCGATCGGCGCATGCGTGAACGCAAAGCTGTGCACCATCTGGCGGTATTCTCTGAGCATAGGCCTGAGCCTATGCAGTGTGATAGGACTTTGACCAGAGCTGAACGGCAAGAACACAGACGTCGGAATGGGCTGTGTTTTTACTGTGGTGAATCCACTCATGCTATCTCCGATTGTCCTAAGCGCACTAAGCGGTTCGCTAGGTCTGCCACCATTGGTACAGTACAGTCTAAATTTCTTTTGTCCGTTACTCTGATTTGCTCTCTGTCATCCTATTCTGTCATGGCATTTGTGGATTCAGGCGCTGCCCTGAATTTGATGGACTTGGAGTTTGCCAGGCGCTGTGGTTTTTTCTTGGAGCCCTTGCAGTATCCTATTCCATTGAGAGGAATTGATGCTACGCCTTTGGCCAAGAATAAACCTCAATACTGGACTCAATTGACCATGTGCATGGCTCCTGCACATCAGGAGGATATTCGCTTTCTGGTGTTGCATAATCTGCATGATGTGGTCGTTTTGGGGTTGCCATGGCTACAGGTCCATAATCCAGTGTTGGATTGGAAATCTATGTCTGTGTCCAGCTGGGGTTGTCAGGGGGTACATGGTGATGTTCCATTGCTGTCAATTTCGCCTTCCACTCCTTCTGAAGTCCCTGAGTTTTTATCAGATTACCGGGATGTATTTGAAGAGCCCAAATCTGGTGCCCTACCTCCTCATAGGGATTGCGACTGTGCTATTAATTTGATTCCTGGTAGTAAGTTTCCAAAGGGTCGTCTGTTTAATGTATCTGTACCAGAGCACGCCGCTATGCGGAGTTATATAAAGGAATCCTTGGAGAAGGCTCATATTCGTCCGTCCTTGTCACCATTGGGAGCAGGGTTCTTTTTTGTGGCCAAGAAGGATGGTTCTTTGAGACCTTGTATTGATTACCGCCTTCTTAATAAGATCATAGTCAAATTTCAGTATCCTTTGCCGCTGCTGTCTGATTTATTTGCTCGGATTAAGGGGGCTAGTTGGTTCACCAAGATAGATCTTCGTGGTGCGTATATTATCTTGTGCGAATTAAACAGGGTGATGAATGGAAAACGGCATTTAATACGCCCAAGGGCCATTTTGAGTACCTGGTTATGCCATTCGGGCTTTCTAATGCTCCATCTGTGTTTCAGTCCTTTATGCATGACATCTTCCGAGAGTACCTGGATAGATTCATGATTGTATACTTGGATGACATTTTGGTCTTTTTGGATGATTGGGAGTCTCATGTGAAGCAGGTCAGAATGGTGTTCCAGGTCCTTCGTGCGAATTCCTTGTTTGTGAAGGGGTCAAAGTGTCTCTTTGAAGTTCAGAAGGTTTCATTTTTGGGTTTCATTTTTTCCCCTTCTACTATCGAGATGGACCCTGTTAAAGTTCAGGCCATTTACGATTGGACTCAGCCGACATCTGTGAAGAGCTTGCAGAAATTCCTGGGCTTTGCTAATTTTTATCGTCGCTTCATCGCTAATCTTTCCAGTATTGCTAAACCGTTGACTGATTTGACCAAGAAAGGTGCTGCTGTGGTCAATTGGTCCTCTGCGGCTGTGGAGGCTTTTCAGGAATTGAAGCGTCGTTTTGCTTCTGCCCCTGTGTTGTGACAGCCAGATGTTTCGCTCCCTTTTCAGGTTGAGGTTGATGCTTCTGAGATTGGAGCAGGGGCTGTTTTGTCGCAAAGAAGTTCTGATGGCTCGGTGATGAAACCCTGTGCCTTCTTTTCTAGAAAATTCTCGCCTGCTGAGCGAAATTATGATGTGGGCAATCGGGAGTTGTTGGCCATGAAGTGGGCATTCGAGGAGTGGCGACATTGGCTTGAGGGAGCTAAACATCGCGTGGTGGTCTTGACGGATCACAAGAATTTGACTTATCTCGAGTCTGCCAAACGGTTGAATCCTAGACAGGCTCGATGGTCGCTCTTTTTCTCCCGTTTTGATTTTGTGGTTTCATACCTTCCGGGATCTAAGAATGTGAAGGCTGACGCCCTGTCAAGGAGTTTTGTGCCTGACTCTCCGGGTGTTCCGGAGCCGGCGGGTATTCTTAGAGAGGGGGTAATTTTGTCTGCCATCTCCCCTGATTTGCGGTGGGTGCTGCCGAAGTTTCAGGCTGATAGACCTGACCGTTGTCCTACGGAGAAACTGTTTGTCCCTGATAGATGGACTAGTAGAGTTATCTCTGAGGTTCATTGTTCGGTGTTGGCTGGTCATCCTGGAATCTTTGGTACCAGAGATTTGGTGGCTAGATCCTTTTGGTGGCCTTCTTTGTCACGGGATGTGCGTTCTTTTGTGCAGTCCTGTGGGACTTGTGCTCGGGCTAAGCCCTGCTGTTCTCGTGCCAGTGGGTTGCTTTTGCCCTTGCCGATCCCGAAGAGGCCCTGGACGCATATTTCCATGGATTTTATTTCTGATCTCCCTGTTTCTCAAAAGATGTCGGTCATTTGGGTGGTTTGTGATCGCTTCTCTAAGATGGTCCATTTGGTACCCTTATCTAAATTGCCTTCCTCCTCTGATTTGGTGCCATTGTTTTTCCAGCATGTGGTTCGTTTGCATGGCATTCCAGAGAACATCGTCTCGGACAGAGGTTCCCAGTTTGTTTCGAGGTTTTGGCGGTCCTTTTGCGCTAAGATGGGCATTGATTTGTCTTTTTCTTCGGCTTTCCATCCTCAGACTAATGGCCAAACCGAACGAACTAATCAGACTTTGGAGACATATCTGAGATGCTTTGTTTCTGTTGATCAGGATGATTGGGTGTCTGTTGTGAATTCTGTGGCAGAGCTCCCTCCTGTGGTCACAAGTGGTACTTCGGCTGATTCTGTCTGTGAGCTTCCGTTGGTGGAGGAGAGTGGTACTGCGGCTTCTGAGTTTCCTTCCTCAGGTGATGTGGTGAAGTCGTTAGGTGCTGCTCTATTTAACTCCACCTGGTGCTCTGTTCCTGGCCTCCAGTCAATGTTCTAGTATCGGACTTGCTTCCTCCTGGATCGTTCCTGTGGCCTGCTGCTCTGCATAGCTAAGTTTCGCTTGTGTTATTTTTGTTTGCTGTTTTTTCTGTCCTGCTTGCTTATTTGATTTTTCTTGCTTGCTGGAAGCTCTGGGACACAGAGGGTGTACCTCCGTACCGTTAGTCGGTACGGAGGGTCTTTTTGCCCCCTTTGCGTGGTTGTTTGTAGGGTTGTGTGTTGACCGCAAAGTTACCTTTCCTATCCTCGCTCTGTTCAGAAAGTCGGGCCTCAGTTTGCTAAATCTATTTCATCTCTACGTTTGTCTTTTCATCTTAACTCACAGTCATTATATGTGGGGGGCTGCCTTTTCCTTTGGGGTATTTCTCTGAGGCAAGGTAGGCTTATTTTCTATCTTCAGGCTAGCTAGTTTCTCAGGCTGTGCCGAGTTGCATAGGGAGCGTTAGGCGCAATCCACGGCTGCCTCTAGTGTGGTTGGAGAGGATTAGGGATTGCGGTCAGCAGAGTTCCCACGTCTCAGAGCTCGTTCTATGTTTTTGGGTTATTGTCAGATCACTGTATGTGCTCTGACTTCTATGTCCATTGTGGTACTGAATTACCTAATCATAACAGTACTGGAGGCCCAAAGTACTAATGATTCTCAATAGAGGGAAAAAAGAAGTTCTGAGACCATTTTTTTTTCTTTGCACTGTGTTTTGCCTTTTTTTTTCCCTAGACATTTCGGTGGTTCAGGACACAGGTGTGGACATGGACATTCAGGGTCTGTGTTCTTGAATGGATAATCTCGTTATAAATGTACAAAAGATTCAAGATTTGGTGGTTCAGAATCCTATGTTAGAACCAAGAATTCCTATTCCTGATTTGTTTTATGGTGATAGAGCCAAATTTGTGAATTTCAAAAATAATTGCAAACTGTTTCTGGCCTTGAAACCTCGCTCCTCTGGTGACCCAGTTCAACAAGTTAGAATTATTATTTCTTTTTTGCGTGGCGACCCTCAAGACTGGGCATTTTCCCTTGCGCCAGGAGATCCTGCATTAAGTAATATTGATGCGTTTTTCCTGGCGCTCGGATTGCTGTACGATGAACCTAATTCGGTGGATCAGGCAGAGAAAAATTTGCTGGCTCTGTGTCAGGGTCAGGATGAGATTGAGATTTACTGTCAGAAATTTAGAAGGTGGTCCGTGCTCACTCAATGGAATGAAGGTGCGCTCGCAGCTATTTTCAGAAAGGGTCTCTCTGAAGCCCTTAAGGATGTCATGGTGGGATTTCCTATACCTGCTGGTCTGAATGAGTCTATGTCTTTGGCTATTCAGATCGGTCGACGCTTGCGTGAGCGTAAATCTGTGCACCATTTGGCGGTATTATCTGAGCATAAACCTGAGCCTATGCAGTGCGATAGGACTTTGACCAGAGTTGAACGGCAAGAACACAGACGTCAGAATGGGCTGTGTTTCTACTGTGGTGATTCCACTCATGCTATCTCTGATTGTCCTAAACGCACTAAGCAATTCGCTAGGTCTGCCACCATTGGTACAGTACAGTCAAAATTTCTTTTGTCCGTTACTTTGATCTGCTCTTTGTCATCTTATTCTGTCATGGCATTTGTGGATTCAGGCGCTGCTCTGAATTTGATGGACTTGGAGTATGCCAGGCGTTGTGGGTTTTTCTTGGAGCCCTTGCAGTGTCCTATTCCATTGAGAGGAATTGATGCTACACCTTTGGCCAAGAATAAGCCTCAGTACTGGACCCAGCTGACCATGTGCATGGCTCCTGCACATCAGGAGGAAATTCGCTTTCTGGTGTTGCATAATCTGCATGATGTGGTCGTGTTGGGGTTGCCATGGCTACAGGTCCATAATCCAGTATTAGATTGGAAATCCATGTTTGTGTCCAGCTGGGGTTGTCAGGGGGTACATGGTGATGTCCCATTCCTGTCTATTTCATCATCCACCCCTTCTGAGGTCCCAGAGTTCTTGTCTGATTACCGGGATGTATTTGATGAGCCCAAGTCCGATGCCCTACCTCCGCATAGGGATTGTGATTGTGCTATCGATTTGATTCCTGGTAGTAAATTTCCAAAAGGTCGACTGTTTAATTTATCTGTACCTGAGCACGCCGCTATGCGGAGTTACGTGAAGGAGTCCTTGGAGAAGGGGCATATTCGCCCGTCATCGTCGCCATTGGGAGCGGGGTTCTTTTTTGTGGCTAAGAAGGATGGTTCGTTGAGACCTTGTATAGATTACCGCCTTCTAAATAAGATCACGGTCAAATTCCAGTACCCCTTGCCGCTGTTATCTGATTTGTTTGCTCGGATTAAGGGGGCTAGTTGGTTCACCAAGATAGATCTTCGTGGTGCATATAATCTTGTGCGTATTAAGCGAGGCGATGAATGGAAAACTGCATTTAATACGCCCGAGGGCCATTTTGAATACCTAGTTATGCCATTCGGACTTGCCAATGCTCCATCAGTGTTTCAGTCCTTAATGCATGACATCTTCCGAGAGTACCTGGATAAATTCCTGATTGTGTACTTGGATGATATTTTGGTCTTCTCGGATGATTGGGAGTCTCATGTGAAGCAGGTCAGAATGGTGTTCCAGGTCCTGCGTGCTAATTCTTTGTTTGTGAAGGGATCAAAGTGTCTCTTTGGTCTTCAGAAGGTTTCATTTTTGGGGTTCATTTTTTCCCCTTCTACTATCGAGATGGATCCTGTTAAGGTCCAGGCCATCCATGATTGGACTCAGCCGACATCTCTGAAGAGTCTGCAAAAGTTCCTGGGCTTTGCTAATTTTTATCGTCGCTTCATCTGCAATTTTTCTAGTATTGCTAAACCATTGACCGATTTGACCAAGAAGGGTGCTGATGTGGTCAATTGGTCTACTGCTGCTGTGGAAGCTTTTCAAGAGTTGAAGCGTCGTTTTTCTTCTGCCCCTGTGTTATGTCAGCCAGATGTTTCGCTTCCGTTCCAGGTCGAGGTTGATGCTTCTGAAATTGGAGCGGGGGCTGTTTTGTCGCAGAGAAGTTCTGATTGCTTGGTGATGAAACCATGCGCCTTCTTTTCCAGGAAGTTTTCGCCTGCTGAGCGAAATTGTGATGTTGGCAATCGAGAGTTGCTGGCCATGAAGTGGGCATTCGAGGAGTGGCGTCATTGGCTTGAAGGAGCTAAGCATCGCGTGGTGGTCTGTTGTGAATTCTGTGGCAGAGTTCACTCCTGTGGTCACAAGTGGTACTTCGGCTGATTCTCTCTGGGATCTTCCGTTTGTGGAGGAAAGTGGTACTGCAGCTTCTGAGTTTCCTCCCTCAGGTGATCTGGTGAGCTCGTTAGCTTCTTCTCTACTTAACTCCACCTGATGCTTTGATCCATGCTTCCTGTCAATGTTCCAGTGTAGGACTTGTTTTCTCCCTGGATCTTTCCTGTGGCCTGCTGCTCTGCAAAGCTAAGTTTTGCTTATGTTATTTTGTTGCTATTTTTCAGTCCAGCTTGCTTTATTGGTTTTTCTCGCCTGCTGGATGCTCTGAGACGCAGAGGGAGCACCTCCGTACCATTAGTCGGTGCGGAGGGTCTTTTTGTCCCCTCTGCGTGGTTATTTATAGGTTTTTGTGCTGACCGCAAAGTTATCTTCCCTATCCTCGTTCTGTTCAGCTAGTCGGGCCTCACTTTGCTAAATCTGTTTCATCTCTATGTTTGTGTTTTCATCTTACTCACAGTCATTATATGTGGGGGGCTGCCTTTTCCTTTGGGGAATTTCTCTGAGGCAAGGTAGGCTTATTTTTCTTCTTCAGGACTAGCTAGTTTCTCAGGCTGTGACGAGGCGCCTAGGTTCTGGTCAGGAGCGCTCCACGGCTACCTTTAGTGTGGTTTGATAGGATTAGGGATTGCGGTCTGCAGAGTTCCCACGTCTCAGAGCTCGTTCTGTTATTTTGGGTTATTGTCGGATCGCTGTATGTGCTCTGACCTCCATGTCCATTGTGATTCTGAATTGCCTTTCATAACAGTACAGGAAGCCTAAAGTGCTAATGATTCTCAATAGAGGGAAAAAAGAAGTTCTGAGACCATTTTTTTTTCTTTGCACTGTGTTTTGTCTTTTTTTTCCCCTAGACATTTGGGTGGTTCAGGACACAGGTGTTACAATGGACATTAAAGGTCTGTCTTCATGTGTGGATCAGCTCACGGCAAGAGTTCAAAATATTCAAGATTTTGTGGTTCAGAATTCTTTGCTAGAACCGAGAATTCCTATTCCAGATTTGTTTTTTGGAGATAGAACTAAATTTCTGAGTTTCAAAAATAATTGTAAACTATTTCTGGCTTTGAAACCTCGCTCTTCTGGTGACCCAATTCAACAGGTTAGGATCGTCATTTCTTTTTTGCGCAGCGACCCTCAGGACTGGGCGTTTTCTCTTGCGCCGGGAGATCCTGCATTGAGTAATATCGATGCGTTTTTCCTGGCGCTTGGGTTGCTGTACGATGAGCCTAATTCAGTGGATCAGGCAGAAAAAAATTTGCTGGCTCTTTGTCAGGCTCAGGATGAGATAGAGGTATATTGTCAGAAATTTAGAAAGTGGTCAGTGCTCACTCAATGGAATGAATCTGCGCTGGCAGCAATATTCAGAAAGGGTCTCTCTGAAGCCCTTAAGGATGTCATGGTGGGATTTCCTATGCCTGCTGGTTTGAATGAGTCTATGTCTTTGGCCATTCAGATCGGTCGACGCTTGCGTGAGCGTAAATCTGTGCACCATTTGGCGGTATTACCTGAGCTTAAACCTGAGCCTATGCAGTGTGATAGGACCTTGACCAGAGTTGAACGGCAAGAACATAGACGTCTGAATGGTCTGTGTTTCTACTGTGGTGATTCCACTCATGCTATCTCTGATTGTCCTAAGCGCAATAAGCGGTTCGCTAGGTCTGCCACCATTGGTACTGTACAGTCAAAATGTCTTCTGTCCGTTACCTTGATCTGCTCTTTGTCATCGTATTCTGTCATGGCATTTGTGGATTCAGGCGCTGCCCTGAATTTGATGGACTTGGAATATGCTAAGCGTTGTGGGTTTTTCTTGGAGCCCTTGCAGTGTCCTATTCCATTGAGAGGAATTGATGCTACGCCTTTGGCCAAGAATAAGCCTCAATACTGGACCCAGCTGACCATGTGCATGGCTCCTGCACATCAGGAGGTTATTCGCTTTCTGGTGTTGCATAATCTGCATGATGTGGTCGTGTTGGGGTTGCCATGGCTACAAGCCCATAATCCAGTATTAGATTGGAAATCCATGTCGGTGTCCAGCTGGGGTTGTCTTGGGGTACATGGTGATGTTCCATTTCTGTCAATTTCGTCATCCACCCCTTCTGAGGTCCCAGAGTTCTTGTCTGATTACCGGGATGTATTTGATGAGCCCAAGTCCAATACCCTGACTCCGCATAGGGATTGTGATTGTGCTATCAATTTGATTCCTGGTAGTAAATTCCCAAAAGCTCGATTGTTTAATTTGTCCGTGCCTGAGCACACCGCTATGCGCAGTTATGTGAAGGAAACCCTGGAGAAGGGGCATATTCGCCCGTCATCGTCGCCATTAGGAGCAGGGTTCTTTTTTGTAGCCAAGAAGGATGGTTCGCTGAGACCTTGTATAGATTACCGCCTTCTTAATAAGATCACGGTTAAATTTCAGTACCCCTTGCCATTGTTATCTGATCTGTTTGCTCGGATTAAGGGGGCTAGTTGGTTTACAAAGATAGATCTTCGTGGTGCGTATAATCTGGTGCGAATTAAGCAAGGCGATGAATGGAAAACTGCATTTAATACGCCCGAGGGTCATTTTGAGTATCTCGTGATGCCGTTCGGACTTGCCAATGCTCCATCAGTGTTTCAGTCCTTTATGCATGACATCTTCCGAGAGTATCTGGATAAATTCCTGATTGTGTACTTGGATGATATTTTGATCTTCTCGGATGATTTGGAGTCTCATGTGAAGCAGGTCAGAACGGTTTTTCAGGTCCTGCGTGCTAATTCTTTGTTTGTGAAGGGATCAAAGTGTCTCTGGTGTGCAGAAGGTTTCATTTTTGGGGTTCATCTTTTCCCCTTCTACTATCGAGATGGATCCTGTTAAGGTCCAAGCCATCCATGATTGGACTCAGCCGACATCTCTGAAAAGTCTGCAAAAGTTCCTGGGCTTTGCTAATTTTTATCGTCGCTTCATCTGCAATTTTTCTAGTATTGCTAAACCATTGACCGATTTGACCAAGAACGGTGCTGATGTGGTCAATTGGTCTTCTGCTGCTGTGGAAGCTTTTCAAGAGTTGAAGCGTCGTTTTTCTTCTGCCCCTGTGTTGTGTCAACCAGATGTTTCTCTTCCGTTCCAGGTCGAGGTTGATGCTTCTGAGATTGGAGCAGGGGCTGTTTTGTCACAGAGAGGTTCTGGTTGCTCAGTGATGAAACCATGCGCTTTCTTTTCCAGGAAGTTTTCGCCTGCTGAGCGAAATTATGATGTGGGCAACCGAGAGTTGCTGGCCATGAAGTGGGCATTCGAGGAGTGGCGTCATTGGCTTGAAGGAGCTAAGCATCGCGTGGTGGTATTGACTGATCATAAGAACTTGACTTATCTCGAGTCTGCCAAGCGCTTGAATCCTAGACAAGCTCGTTGGTCGTTGTTTTTTGCCCGTTTTGACTTTGTGATTTCGTACCTTCCGGGCTCTAAAAATGTGAAGACGGATGCTCTGTCTAGGAGTTTTGTACCCGACTCTCCGGGTTTGTCTGAGCCGGCGGGTATCCTCAAGGAGGGAGTAATTGTGTCTGCCATCTCCCCTGATTTGCGGCGAGTGCTGCAAAAATTTCAGGCTAATAAACCTGATCGTTGCCCAGCGGAGAAACTGTTTGTCCCTGATAGGTGGACGAATAGAGTTATCTCTGAACTTCATTGTTCGGTGTTGGCTGTTCATCCTGGAATCTTTGGTACCAGAGAGTTAGTGGCTAGATCCTTTTGGTGGCCCTCTCTGTCGCGGGATGTGCGCACTTTTGTGCAGTCCTGTGGGATTTGTGCTCGGGCTAAGCCCTGCTGTTCTCGTGCCAGTGGGTTGCTTTTGCCCTTGCCGGTCCCGAAGAGGCCTTGGACACATATCTCTATGGATTTTATTTCTGACCTTCCCGTTTCTCAAAAGATGTCAGTCATTTGGGTGGTCTGTGATCGCTTTTCTAAGATGGTCCATCTGGTACCCTTGTCTAAATTGCCTTCCTCCTCTGATTTGGTGCCTTTGTTCTTCCAGCATGTGGTTCGTTTGCATGGCATTCCAGAGAATATTGTTTCTGACAGAGGTTCCCAGTTTGTTTCGAGGTTTTGGCGAGCCTTTTGTGGTAGGATGGGCATTGACTTGTCTTTTTCCTCGGCTTTCCATCCTCAGACTAATGGCCAGACCGAGCGAACCAATCAGACCATGGAAACATATCTGAGGTGCTTTGTTTCTGCTGATCAGGATGACTGGGTGTCCTTTTTGCCTTTGGCTGAGTTCGCCCTTAATAATCGGGCCAGCTCGGCTACCTTGGTTTCACCGTTTTTCTGCAATTCTGGGTTCCATCCTCGTTTCTCTTCTGGACAGGTTGAGTCTTCGGACTGTCCTGGTGTGGATACTGTGGTGGACAGGTTGCAGCAGATTTGGACTCAGGTAGTGGACAATTTGACCTTGTCCCAGGAGAAGGCTCAACTTTTCGCTAATCGCAGACGCCGTGTGGGTCCCCGACTTCGTGTTGGGGATCTGGTTTGGTTATCTTCTCGTCATATTCCTATGAAGGTTTCCTCTCCGAAGTTTAAACCTCGTTTTATTGGTCCGTATAGGATTTCTGAGGTTCTTAATCCTGTGTCTTTTCGTCTGACCCTTCCAGATTCTTTTTCCATACATAACGTATTCCATAGGTCATTGTTGCGGAGATACGTGGCACCTATGGTTCCATCTGTTGAGCCTACTGCCCCGGTTTTGGTGGAGGGGGAATTGGAGTATATTGTGGAGAAGATTTTGGATTCTCGTGTTTCAAGACGGAAACTCCAGTATCTGGTTAAATGGAAGGGTTATGCTCAGGAAGATAATTCCTGGGTTTTTGCCTCTGATGTCCATGCTCCCGATCTTGTTCGTGCCTTTCATGTGGCTCATCCTGGTCGGCCTGGGGGCTCTGGTGAGGGTTCGGTGACCCCTCCTCAAGGGGGGGGTACTGTTGTGAATTCTGTGGCAGAGTTCACTCCTGTGGTCACAAGTGGTACTTCGGCTGATTCTCTCTGGGATCTTCTGTTTGTGGAGGAAAGTGGTACTGCAGCTTCTGAGTTTCCTCCCTCAGGTGATCTGGTGAGCTCGTTAGCTTCTTCTCTACTTAACTCCACCTGATGCTTTGATCCATGCTTCCTGTCAATGTTCCAGTGTAGGACTTGTTTTCTCCCTGGATCTTTCCTGTGGCCTGCTGCTCTGCAAAGCTAAGTTTTGCTTATGTTATTTTGTTGCTATTTTTCAGTCCAGCTTGCTTTATTGGTTTTTCTCGCCTGCTGGAAGCTCTGAGACGCAGAGGGACCACCTCCGTACCATTAGTCGGTGCGGAGGGTCTTTTTGTCCCCTCTGCGTGGTTATTTATAGGTTTTTGTGCTGACCGCAAAGTTATCTTCCCTATCCTCGTTCTGTTCAGCTAGTCGGGCCTCACTTTGCTAAATCTGTTTCATCTCTATGTTTGTGTTTTCATCTTACTCACAGTCATTATATTTGGGGGGCTGCCTTTTCCTTTGGGGAATTTCTCTGAGGCAAGGTAGGCTTATTTTTCTTCTTCAGGACTAGCTAGTTTCTCAGGCTGTGACGAGGCGCCAAGGTTCTGGTCAGGAGCGCTCCACAGCTACCTTTAGTGTGGTTTGATAGGATTAGGGATTGCGGTCTGCAGAGTTCCCACGTCTCAGAGCTCGTTCTGTTATTTTTGGTTATTGTCGGATCGCTGTATGTGCTCTGACCTCCATGTCCATTGTGATTCTGAATTGCCTTTCATAACAGTGGTCTTGACTGATCATAAGAACTTGACTTATCTCGAGTCTGCCAAACGGTTGAATCCTAGACAGGCTCGCTGGTCGCTGTTTTTCTCCCGTTTTGACTTTGTGGTTTCGTACCTTCCGGGCTCTAAAAATGTGAAGGCGGATGCCCTGTCTAGGAGTTTTGTGCCCGACTCTCCGGGTTTATCTGAGCCGGCGGGTATTCTCAAAGAGGGAGTAATTGTGTCTGCCATCTCCCCTGATTTGCGGCGGGTGCTGCAAAAATTTCAGGCTGATAAACCTGATCGTTGCCCAGCGGAGAAACTGTTTGTCCCTGATAGGTGGACGAATAGAGTTATCTCTGAGGTTCATTGTTCGGTGTTGGCTGGTCATCCTGGAATCTTTGGTACCAGAGAGTTAGTGGCTAGATCCTTTTGGTGGCCATCTCTGTCACGGGATGTGCGTTCTTTTGTGCAGTCCTGTGGGATTTGTGCTCGGGCTAAGCCCTGCTGTTCTCGTGCCAGTGGGTTGCTTTTGCCCTTGCCGGTCCCGAAGAGGCTTTGGACACATATCTCTATGGATTTTATTTCAGATCTTCCCGTCTCTCAAAAAATGTCAGCCATTTGGGTGGTTTGTGATCGCTTCTCTAAGATGGTCCATTTGGTACCCTTGTCTAAATTACCTTCCTCCTCTGATTTGGTGCCATTGTTCTTCCAGCATGTGGTTCGTTTACATGGCATTCCGGAGAATATCGTTTCTGACAGAGGTTCCCAGTTTGTTTCGAGGTTTTGGCGAGCCTTTTGTGCTAGGATGGGCATTGACTTGTCTTTTTCCTCGGCTTTCCATCCTCAGACTAATGGCCAGACCGAACGAACCAATCAGACCTTGGAAACATATCTGAGATGCTTTGTTTCTGCTGATCAGGATGACTGGGTGTCCTTTTTGCCTTTGGCTGAGTGCTCCCTTAATAATCGGGCCAGCTCGGCTACCTTGGTTTCGCCGTTTGTCTGCAACTCTGGGTTCCATCCTCGTTTCTCTTCAGGGCAGGTTGAGTCTTCGGACTGTCCTGGTGTGGATACTGTGGTGGACAGGTTGCAGCAGATCTGGACTCATGTAGTGGACAATTTGACCTTGTCCCAGGAGAAGGCTCAACGTTTTGCTAATCGCAGACGCTGTGTGGGTCCCCGACTTCGTGTTGGGGATTTGGTTTGGTTGTCATCTCGTCATATTCCTATGAAGGTTTCCTCTCCTAAATTTAAGCCTCGTTTCATTGGTCCATATAGGATTTCTGAGGTTCTTAATCCTGTGTCTTTTCGTTTGACCCTTCCGGATTCTTTTTCCATCCATAACGTATTCCATAGGTCATTGTTGCGGAGATACGTGGCACCTATGGTTCCTGTTGTGAATTCTGTGGCAGAGTTCACTCCTGTGGTCACAAGTGGTACTTCGGCTGATTCTCTCTGGGAGCTTCCGTTTGTGGAGGAAAGTGGTACTGCAGCTTCTGAGTTTCCTCCCTCAGGTGATCTGGTGAGGTCGTTAGCTGCTTCTCTACTTAACTCCACCTGATGCTTTGATCCATGCTTCCTGTCAATGTTCCAGTGTTGGACTTCTGTTTCTCTGGATCATTCCTGTGGCCTGCTGCTCTGCATAGCTAAGTGCTTCTTTGCTATTTGTTGCTATTTTTTCTGTCCAGCTTGTCTATTTGTTTTGCTGGAAGCTCTGGGACGCAAAGGGTGTACCTCCGTGCCGTTAGTTCGGTACGGATGGTCTTTTTGCCCCCTTTGTGTGGTTTTCTTTAGGGTTTTGTGTAGACCGCAAAGTTATCTTTCCTATCCTCGTTCTGTCTAGAATATCGGGCCTCACTTTGCTGAATCTATTTCATCCCTACGTTTGTCTTTTCATCTTACTCACAGTCATTATATGTGGGGGGCTGCCTTTTCCTTTGGGGTATTTCTCTGAGGCAAGGTAAGCTTATTTTTCTATCTTCAGGCTAGTTAGTTTCTCAGGCTGTGCCGAGTTGCATAGGGAGCGTTAGGCGCAATCCACAGCTGCCTCTAGTTGTGTTTGGAGAGGATCAGGAATTGCGGTCTACAGAGTTTCCACGTCTCAGAGCTCGTTCTATTATTTTGGGTTATTGTCAGATCACTGTATGTGCTCTGATCGCTATGTACATTGTGTTACTGAATTGCCTATCATAACAGTACAGGAAGCCAAAAGTACTAATGATTCTCAATAGAGGGAAAAAAGAAGTTCTGAGACCATTTTTTTTCCTTTGCACTGTGATTTGTCTTTTTTTTCCCCTAGACATTTGGGTGGTTCAGGACACAGGTGTTACAATGGACATTAAAGGTCTGTCTTCATGTGTAGATCAGCTCACGGAAAGAGTTCAAGATATTCAAAATTTTGTGGTTCAGAATTCTTTGTTAGAACCGAGAATTCCTATTCCAGATTTGTTTTTTGGAGATAGAACTAAATTTCTGAGTTTCAAGAATAATTGTAAACTGTTTCTGGCTTTGAAACCTCGCTCCTCTGGTGACCCAGCGCAACAGGTTAGGATCGTCATTTCTTTTTTGCGTAGCGACCCTCAGGACTGGGCATTTTCTCTTGCGTCAGGAGATCCTGCATTGAGTGATATCGATGCGTTTTTCCTGGCGCTTGGATTGCTGTACAATGAGCCTAATTTAGTAGATCATGCAGAAAAAAATTTGCTGGCTCTTTGTCAGGCTCAGGATGAGATAGAGCTATATTGCCAGAAATTTAGAAAATGGTCCGTGCTCACTCAATGGAATGAATCTGCGCTTGCAGCCATTTTCAGAAAGGGTCTCTCTGAAGCCATTAAGGATGTCATGGTGGGATTTCCTATGCCCGCTGGTTTGAATGAGTCTATGTCTTTGGCCATTCAGATCGGTCGACGCTTGCGTGAGCGTAAATCTGTGTACCATTTGGCGGTATTACCTGAGATTAAACCTGAGCCTATGCAGTGCGATAGGACTATGACCAGAGTTGAACGGCAAGAACACAGACGTCTGAATGGGCTGTGTTTCTACTGTGGTGATTCCACTCATGCTATCTCTGATTGTCCTAAGCGCACTAAGCGGTTCGCTAGGTCTGCCGCCATTGGTACTGTACAGTCAAAATTTCTTCTGTCCGTTACCTTGATATGCTCCTTGTCATCGTATTCTGTCATGGCGTTTGTGGATTCAGGCGCTGCCCTGAATTTGATGGACTTGGATTATGCTAAACGTTGTGGGTTTTTATTGGAGCCCTTGCAGTGTCCTATTCCATTGAGAGGAATTGATGCTACACCTTTGGCCAAGAATAAGCCTCAATACTGGACCCAGCTGACCATGTGCATGGCTCCTGCACATCAGGAGGTTATTCGCTTTCTGGTGTTGCATAATCTGCATGATGTGGTCGTGTTGGGGTTGCCATGGCTACAAGCCCATAATCCAGTATTGGATTGGAATTCCATGTTGGTGTCCAACTGGGGTTGTCAGGGGGTACATGGTGATGTTCCATTTCTGTCAATTTCGTCATCCACCCCTTCTGAGGTTCCAGAGTTCTTGTCTGATTACCGGGATGTATTTGATGAGCCCAAGTCCGATGCCCTGCCTCCGCATAGGGATTGTGATTGTGCTATCAATTTGATTCCTGGTAGTAAATTCCCAAAAGGTCGACTGTTTAATTTATCCGTGCCTGAGCACACCGCTATGCGCAGTTATGTGAAGGAATCCCTGGAGAAGGGGCATATTCGCCCGTCATCGTCGCCATTAGGAGCAGGGTTCTTTTTTGTAGCCAAGAAGGATGGTTCGCTGAGACCGTGTATAGATTACCGCCTTCTTAATAAGATCACTGTTAAATTTCAGTACCCCTTGCCATTGTTATCTGATTTGTTTGCTCGGATTAAGGGGGCTAGTTGGTTCACTAAGATAGATCTTCGTGGTGCGTATAATCTGGTGAGAATCAAGCAAGGCGATGAATGGAAAACTGCATTTAATACGCCCGAGGGTCATTTTGAGTATCTAGTGATGCCGTTCGGACTTGCCAATGCTCCATCAGTGTTTCAATCCTTTATGCATGACATCTTCCGTGAGTACCTGGATAAATTCCTGATTGTGTACTTGGATGACATTTTGATCTTCTCGGATGATTGGGAGTCTCATGTGAAGCAGGTCAGAACGGTTTTTCAGGTCCTGCGTGCTAATTCTTTGTTTGTGAAGGGATCAAAGTGTCTCTTTGGTGTGCAGAAGGTTTCATTTTTGGGGTTCATCTTTTCCCCTTCTACTATCGAGATGGATCCGGTTAAGGTCCAAGCCATCCATGATTGGACTCAGCCGACATCTCTGAAAAGTCTGTAAAAGTTCCTGGGCTTTGCTAATTTTTATCGTCGCTTCATCTGCAATTTTTCTAGTGTTGCCAAACCATTGACCGATTTGACCAAGAACGGTGCTGATTTGGTCAATTGGTCTTCTGCTGCTGTGGAAGCTTTTCAAGAGTTGAAGCGTCGTTTTTCTTCTGCCCCTGTGTTGTGTCAACCAGATGTTTCGCTTCCGTTCCAGGTCGAGGTTCATGCTTCTGAAATTGGAGCGGGGGCTGTTTTGTCGCAGAGAAGTTCTGATTGCTCGGTGATGAAACCATGCGCCTTCTTTTCCAGGAAGTTTTTGCCTGCTGAGCGAAATTATGATGTTGGCAATCGAGAGTTGCTGGCCATGAAGTGGGCATTCGAGGAGTGTTCATGCTGCCGATCTTGTTCGTGCCTTTCATTTGGCTCATCCTGATCGGCCTGGGGGCTCTGGTGAGGGTTCGGTGACCCCTCCTCAAGATGGGGGTACTGTTGTGAATTCTGTTGTTGAACTTCCTCCTGTGGTCGTGAATGGTACTTCGGCGAGTTCTGTCTATGGGCTCCCTCTGGTGGCTATGAGTGAAGCTGCTGCTTCTGAGGTTCCTTACACAGGTGACGTGGTTTATCCTTTGGTTGGCTGCTCTATTTAACTCCTCTCAGATCGTTACTCCATGCCAGCTGTCAATGTTTTTGCATTGGTTCAGTTCGCTCCTGGATCTCTCTGGTGACCTGCCTTCTCCTGCAGAAGCTAAGTTCCTGATAGTCATTATTTGTTCACTGTTTTCTTGTCCAGCTGGTTATCATGATTTTGTCTTGCTAGCTGGAAGCTCTGGGATGCAGAGTGGCCCCTCCGCACCGTGAGTCGGTGCGGAGGTCTTTTTTGCACACTCTGCGTGGTCTTTTGTAGGTTTTTGTGCTGATCGCAAAGTTACCTTTCCTATCCTCTGTCTATTTAGTAAGTCTGGCCTCCCTTTGCTGAAACCTGTTTCATCTCTGCGTTTGTGACTTCCATCTTTACTCACAGTCAATATATGTGGGGGGCTTCCTTTACCTTTGGGGAATTTCTATGAGGCAAGGTAGGCTTTATTTTCTATCTCAAGGGCTAGATAGTTCTTAGGCTGTGACGAGGCGCCTAGGTCTGGTCAGGAGCGCTCCACGGCTATTTTTAGTGTGTGTGATAGGATTAGGGCTTGCGGTCAGCAGAGCTCCCACATCCCAGAGCTCGTCCTGTATGAGGTTTAACTATCAGGTCATTCCGGGTGCTTCTAACCACCAGGTCATAACACACTTCATAGCCAACAACTCCCGATTGCCGACATCATAATTGCGTTCTGCAGGCGAAAACTTCCGAGAAAAGAAGGCACACGGTTTCATCAAGGAACCATCAGAATTCCTCTGAGACAAAACGGCCCCTGCCCCAATCTCAGACGCGTCAACCTCAACCTGAAATGGAAGAGAAACATCTGGCTGACGCAACACGGGCAGAAGTAAATCGGCGTTTAAGCTCCTGAAAGGCAGAAACAGCCGCGGAGGACGAATTCGTCACATCAGCGCCTTTCTTGGTCAAATCGGTTAGAGGTTTAACCACACTGGAGAAGTTGGCAATGAAACGGCGATAAAGATTAGCAAAGCCCAAGAATTTCTGAAGGCTCTTCACAGATGTGGGCTGAATCCAATCATGAATGGCCTGAACCTTAACCGGATCCATTTCTATAGATGAGGGAGAAAAAATGAAACCCAAAAAAGAAACCTTCTGCACTCCAAAGAGGCACTTTCACCCCTTCACAAATAAAGCATTATTACGGAGGATCTGAAATACCATCCTGACCTGTTTCACATGAGACTCCCAATCATTGGAAAAAATCAAAATATCATCCAAATATACAACCATGAATTTATCAAGATAACTCCGAAAGATATCATGCATAAAGGATTGGAACACAGATGGGGCATTAGAGAGTCCGAATGGCATCACAAGGTATTCAAAATGGCCTTCAGGTGTATTAAATGCAGTTTTCCATTCGTCACCCTGCTTGATACGAATAAGATTATATGCCCCTCGAAGGTCAATCTTAGTAAACCAGCTAGCCCCCTTAATCCTAGCAAACAAATCAGTAAGCAAAGGCAAGGGGTATTGAAATTTGACCGTGATCTTATACAAGAGGCGATAATCAATACAGGGTCTCAAGGATCCATCCTTCTTGGCAACAAAAAAGAACCCCGCTCCCAACGGTGAAGAAGATGGCCGAATATGCCCTTTCTCCAAAGACTCCTTAATATAGCTCCGCATGGCGGTATGTTCAGGCACAGACAGGTTGAAAAGTCGGCCCTTAGGGAACTTACAACCTGCAATCAAGTCAATAGCACAATCACAGTCCCTATGCGGTGGAAGGGAACTGGATTTGGGCTCATCGAATACATCCTGAAAGTCTGACAAAAACTCAGGAACTTTAGAAGAGGCGGAAGAGGAAATTGACATCAAAGGAACCTGATCATGAACCCCCTGACAACCCCAACTAGTCACAGACATGGATTTCCAGTCTAACACCGGATTATGTAGCTGTAACCATGGAAAACCCAGCACAATATCATCATGCAAATTATGCAACACCAGAAAACGACAATCTTCCCGATGGGCTGGCGCCATGCGCATGGTCAGCTGTGTCCAAAACTGAGGTTTATTTTTAGCCAACGGTGTAGCATCAATGCCCCTCAAAGGAATAGGGTTCTGCAAAGGCTGCAAGGGAAAACCACAACGTCTGGCAAATTCTAAGTCCATTAAGTTCAGAGCGGCGCCTGAATCCACAAATGCCATGACAGAAAATGATGATAATGAGCAAATCAAGGTCACAGATAACAGAAATTTAGGTTGTATAGTACTGATGGCAAGAGAACTAGCGATTCTCCTAGTACGCTTAGGGCAATCAGAAATAACATGAGCAGAATCGCCGCAGTAAAAACACAACCTATTCTGACGCCTGAATGTTCGACGTTCAGCTCTAGACAAAATCCTATCACACTGCATAGGCTCAGGGCTCCGCTTAGAGGACAACGCCACAGTGTGCAGAACTCTGCGCTCACGCAAGCGCCGATCAATCTGAATGGCCAGAGACATAGAATCACTCAGACCAGCAGGCGTGGGGAACCCCACCATAACATCCTTAACGGATTCAGAAAGACCCTTTCTGAAAATTGCCACCAAGGCATCCTCATTCCATTTAGTCAGTACAGACCATTTTCTAAATTTCTGGCAATACAATTCTGCTGCTTCTTGACCTTGACACAGGGCTAACAAGATTTTCTCAGCCTGATCCACAGAATTAGGCTCATCATACAACAACCCCAATGCCTGAAAGAACGAATCTACATTAAGCAAAGCAGGATTGCCAGATTCCAGGGAAAATGCCCAATCCTGTGGGTCACCACGCAGCAGAGATATGATTTTAACCTGCTGAATAGGATCACCAGAAGACCGGGGTCTTAATGCAAAAAACAGTTTACAGTTATTTTTGAAACTCAAAAATTTGGATCTGTCACCAAAGAATACATCAGGAGTGGGAATCTTAGGTTCTAAGGCAGGAGTCTGAACAATGAAATCTGAAATACCCTGTACTCTAGCAGCAAGCTGGTCTACACGAGAAGCTAATTCCTGAACATTCATGCTAGCACAAGGCTCTTCAGCCACCCAGGGATTAAGAGGGAGGAGTAGACAAAGCAGACTGAAGAAAAAAAAAAATGGCTCAAGACCTTTCTTCCCTTCTTCTGAGATGCATTTAACTCATTATTGGCCAGTTGTACTGTTATGATCTGGTGGCCTAGGAGCAGCATGAGACGGACTCTGGAGAAGGTGGTCCCTGTACTGACCACAAACCCTGAACCTAGCAGCGCAACTAAAAGTAGCCGTGGGGGGTACCTAACACTCCCTAGACCCCTCGGCACAGCCTAAGAACTAACTACCCCTAAAGACAGAAACAGGAAACCTATCTTGCCTCAGAGAAAATCCCCAAAGGATAGATAGCCCCCCACAAATATTGACTGTGAGAGGAGAGGGAAATAACATACGCAGATATGAAATCAGATTTTAGCATAGGAGGCCATACTAGCTAAAAAGAAAGAATAGAACAGAGTACTATGCGGTCAGTACAAAAACACTAGAAAATATCCACCGCAGAAAATACGGAACACCACATCTGACTAAAGACATGGGGGTATATCTGCATCTCCAGAGAAATATCTAGGCTGCAAAAAATCCTTCACAGACTAAGCTGGACAAAACAAAAACATGAAAATGCACAGAACTATAAAGTCCACTGCAGGTGGACAGCAAAAACCAAGCAGGACTTATCTTTGTAGAAAAGCACAGCAAACTGGAGAGACCAGCAGGGTAGTGAATCCTTCCAGAACAATGGACAACTGGAACTGACTAAAGGATCCTGCAAAGCTATATACCCCAGTCAGTTTTGCAATTAGTAGATACACCTGTCCACTCCTGCAGTCCAGGCACAACTGCATTACCCTCTACAACCACCGGAGGGAGCCCAAAAGCTTAATTCACAACACTGTCCTCCGTAGTACATGCCTGCACAAGGCAAGATTGCCTTGCGCAGGCGTGTACTATGGAGGACAGAGAATGAACTTCAATCCAATATTGCAGCCGGCAGGTAAGGAAAGGGTGAATCAAACACCTGAAAACCCCGCCTCTATGGCTGAAGATTGTTCCCTCCAAATTCAGGTGACAGAGTCCCTTTAAGACGCCAGTGGACCTGCCAAGGTTTTCTTAATGCAGTCTCACACGTCCAGATAATTCCGGCACCGGAAAAATCGGTACTGGAATTATCCGTGTCCGTGTGCGGGTGCGTTTCTGTGGCACATCAGTGTGGCACACGTGTGCCGCCCGTGTGCCCACTGGGTACCACACGCACCATGCAGGAGACAGCGCTAAAGTTTAAAGTTTGGGTCCGTGTAATCAGTGCACTCCCACGAACACTGACATGTCTCCGTGTTTGGCACACGGAGACACGGTCCGCAAAAAATCAATGACATCTGCACAGATGCATTGATTTCCATGTGTCTACGTGTGTCAGTGGCTCCGGTACGTGAGGAAACTGTCACCTCACGTACCAGAGCCACTGACGTGTGAAACCGGCCTTAGGCTGGTTTCACACGTCCAGATAATTCCGGTACCGGAGAAATCTGTACCGAAGAAATCGGTACCGGAGTTATCCGTGTGCTCACGTGGCACATCAGTGTGGCACACGTGCGGCAGCCGTGTGCCGCCCGTGTGCCGCCTGAGCACCACACGGACCGTGCAGGAGACAGCGCAACAGTTAAGCGCATGTGAAAAACCACATGTGAAAACCACCATAAAAAAGGTTCAAAATGTTTCATTTTTCTTTTAAAATGTATTTTAAAATGTAAACAGAAGCCCTGTGTGAAGGAGTTATCCTCCAAAAATATTACATCAGTGTTTTTTATTTCAGGAAACTCCTGTCTATTACAACAATCTTCGGTTTTTCACTTTTCTTTTTTCCATAGGTAATTAATAAGTGCTCATGAAATAGAAATTAAATAGTGAGTATGTACCATCACAGGGAGCTGTGCTAAATCTCTATCAGCATATGAATCTAGGACAGTGCTTGTTAATCTGCCTTGATAAATAGTTATTACCCTCATTATTCTGTAATGTCACATGCTTTTTGTTGAAGTCATGCACTGGATCTCAGCCATACAACGTGTGAACATCCTGGAATAGTATAGTGACTATTCCTTGTGATATTCATGCCTGAAATTGCTATTCTTAGCTAGGAGGGAATCTCCATGACACTGAAACTATGCTAAAGGGGTTGTACACCACATTAAAGAAATTATTAACCCCTTCACGACCAGAGGTATTTTCGTTTTTGTTTTCGTATTTTGCTCCCCTTGATCCCAGAGCCATAATTTTTTTTATTTTTCGGTCAATATGGGCATGTGAGGGCTTGTTTTTTTGCGGGACAATTTGTCCTTTTGATTGACACAATTTGTTTTAACATATCGTGTACTGGAAAATGGGAAAAAAAATTCCAAGTGTGGTGAAATTGCAAAAAAAAGAGCAATTCCACAGTTGCTTTTTTAAAAAATTTTTTCCCATGTTCATTATGCTAAAACTGACCTGCCTTTTTGATTCTACGGGGCATTATGAGTTCATAGACATCAAAGATGTCTAGGTTCTTTTTTAAGTGGTGAAGAAAAAATCCAAATTTTGGTAAGCGTCTGCATTTTTCATGATCTGGGACTGAGTGAAGGCTTATTTTTTGCTCATTGAGCTGCCATTTTTATTGATACTATTGTGGTGTTAATGCCCGTTATTGCATTTTATTGCAATGTAGCGGCGAGTAAAAAACATAATTCTGAAGTTTTTAACCCCTTTCTGCCAGCTGACGGAATAGTACGTCAGCTGGCAGATCCCCTGCTTTGAGGTGGGCTCCGGCGGTGAGCCCACCTCAAAGCCGTGACATGTCAGCTGTTTTGTACAGCTGACATGTGCGCGCAATGAGCGCGAGCGGAATCACGATCCGCCCGCGCCCTTTAACTCGTTAAATGCCGCCGTCAAGCGCTGACAGCGGCATTTAACTAGCGCTCCCGGGCGCGTGGCCGGAAGTGCTTGCACTGCTGACCCCCGTCACATGATCGGGGGTCAGCAGTGCATTGCCATAACAACCAGAGGTCTCCTTGAGACCTCTATGGTTGTTGATGGCCGATTGCTTTGAGTGCCACCCTGTGGTAAGCGTTCAAAGCAACCCTGCCTTTCTGCTACATAGAGGTGATCTGTGCATCACCTCTATGTAGCAGAGGCGATCAAGTTGTGCATGCTTCTAGTATTCTATGGAGGCTATTGAAGCATGCCAAAATTAAAAAAAAAAGTGATTAAAAATATAAAAAAAATAAAAAATATATAAAAGTTCAGATCACCCCTCTTTCGCCCCTATCAAAATAATGTTGAGGGAGGATCTAAAGTGATCCTTCACGGTTGACTCAGTGATTTCCAGATTAATTTACAGGGCGTTGCCGGCAACTGAAAATGACCAGACGGAGACTCGTGCCTCTGTGTGGGGGATCGAGCAAATCTCTGGGCCCCTGTTTATTGTCTGACTTTTCATAGTCATAGAAATTATACTTCAACCAATCAGCATAAGAACATGTTCACAGTTCTTAACCTATAAGAATACAGGAAAAACTTAACCCATGAGGATACAGGAAAAATGGAAACTACAGATATAGTCATGTCTTTTTGGCATAGAAAAACATATTAACAGATGCCTCAGTCTTGTATAGCGATACCCCCACGAGTCTCTTATCTGGCTCACTCGAGTTAGAATACTCAAGGTCTTTATACCAATTATGAACCATAGACTAGCTGAATAACAAAATGTTATCTTCGTGAGAAACAGGACAGTTATTTCATAGCAGCTGTAACCTTCTACCTACCGTATTTTTCGGACTATAAGACGCACCGGACCATAAGACGCACCCCAAATTTGGGGTGAAAATTGCAGAAAAAAAGATTTTTTATAAGATGGGGGTCCGTCTTATTGTCCGAATTTACAGTATCTTACCTGAGGGCTGGTGGCGGCAGAGCAGGGTCACAGGAGGCAAGGTGTCGGTAGAGGTGGGGTGATGCTGGGATCAGGAGGTGCTGGGATGAGAAGGTGCTGGGATGAGAAGGTGCTGGGATGAGAAGGTGCTGGGATCAGGAGGTGCTGGGATCAGGAGGTGCTGGGATGAGAAGGTGCTGGGATCAGGAGGTGCTGGGATCAGGAGGTGCTGGGATCAGGAGGTGCTGGGATGAGAAGGTGCTGGGATCAGGAGGTGCTGGGATCAGGAGGTGCTGGGATCAGGAGGTGCTGGGATCAGGAGGTGCTGGGATGAGAAGGTGCTGGGATCAGGAGGTGCTGGGATCAGGAGGTGCTGGGATCAGGAGGTGCTGGGATGAGAAGGTGCTGGGATCAGGAGGTGCTGGGATCAGGAGGTGCTGGGATCAGGAGGTGCTGGGATGAGAAGGTGCTGGGATCAGGAGGTGCTGGGATCAGGAGGTGCTGGGATCAGGAGGTGCTGGGATGAGAAGGTGCTGGGATCAGGAGGTGCTGGGATCAGGAGGTGCAGTGAGAGGTATGGCGTGAGAGGGGTCCCAGGCTTACCGTGCAGGCTTACGGTGGCAGAGGTGCAGCGGCAGAGGAGGCGCAGTAAGTGGGGTCCCTTTCTCCGGTGAGGTGATGGTGCAGCAGCCCGGTAAGCAGGAGAGCCGGGTGAATCCTGCTGTTAGCGGTGGTGGCGGCCATTTTCCTGAGGCCGCGCGTGCGCAGATGGAGCGCTCTGCTTCCCGGGCTTCAGGAAAATGGCCGCGGAAGGCCGAACGTGCGCAGATGGAGATCGCGGCGGCCATTTTCCTGAAGCCCCGGGAAGCAGAGCACTCCATCTGCGCACGCGCGGCCTCAGGAAAATGGCTGCCACCACCGCTAACAGCAGGATTCACCCGGCTCTCCTGCTTACCGGGCTGCTGCACCATCACCTTACCGGAGAAAGGGACCCCACTTACTGCGCCTCCTCTGCCGCCGCACCTCTGCCACCGCACCTCTGCCGCCGCACCTCTGCCACCACGGTAAGGCCTGCATTTCGACTATTAGACGCACCCCCCATTTCCCCCCCTTTTTTGGGGGGGAAAAAGTGCGTCTTGTAGTCCGAAAAATACGGTAAGTAAATAACAGAATTTATCTTTAACCAACAACAAAATGGGGTCAAAGCACAAAATGGAGAATCTTTCATAATTTGTTCCTTCACATTCCCCCCTAGATACATTTTGTTAACTAATGTCCAGCATCAGAGGTACTATCCCAAGCTATAAGCTCGAGGGGTACTTGTCTTCACATGACTGGTGCCATGTTACCAGCCATGGCTGTTGCGGCGTACCCGTCCCCCCTGTATACTAGAATTTATGAATAACAATTATTGATAACAGTAGTTGGGATCTTTTGAAGATAGCCATGCGCTTGGCTTCAACATCTTCATCTGGTAACTTTGTGAAATCGGTGTAGAGAGCAGGGGTGGCAACGCTTTTGGTTTCATCATTAGTTGTCTTAGTGCAGAATTTCCTAATACATACAGAAATACACCAAAAAACAAGTTTTAGTATTACATACATGACAAGGATAAAGGCAGCGATATGTAACAAACTTTGTAAGATTTCAGCTATCCAGCCGCAAGTCCCTCAAACCAATTGGCTGGATTAAGAAAGGAGAAGGTGTCTGCCCACCAACTGTCCTTATTACGGTCATTGTCTTTATCATATTAATCTCTGAGTCTTTGAATATCTTCTAACTTATGTGAATACTGGCAGCCATCTTAAATACAGTTAAATTTGCATTAGCAAACATAAGGGGAAAAACTTATTGTTTCACAGCATAAGAATATATAAAAGTACAAAAGAGTATAAAGATATATATTTTCAACTTGACAATCCCCCGTAAACACTAAGTTTTTCCCTAAAAAGAAAGATCCTTCGAGACTGTCCATGTGATGGGGAAAGGGGAGGTGGATTTCTTCATCCAGACACCTCAGAAGCTCTCCCCTTGTGAGAGGCCTCCAGGCAGCTGAACCCTTCACCAGCTTCACATGGAGTTCTCCCGCTGTCCCTAAACTAAATCTCTTAGCATCATCTGAGAGTAAGGGGTATTGTCTATCTTCTTGAGGGGGACGTACTTGGGGATCTCCCCTGGATCAGTGCCATCGTACTCTGGTGAGTCTACTTCTTGATTGAGGAAGGTGCCAGTCGGAGTTGCCTCAGTAATAACCCTTTTATACAAGGGAATAACACAACAGAGGATTATTGATCCAACTACAAGAAGGGCAATCAGTACCAGACAAGCTTGTTGAAAGAATCCTTTGAGCCCACCCAACCAGCCGGAAAAGAAAGATGTGTCTACTCCAACATTAGTTTTTAATTCTGCTGCTAACCCATTTATCTTTTTAAGGGCTATCATGGTCTTTCCATTTACCCCAGAGTTCTGAGGGATATAGGTACAACATTCCTCTCCCACCATCCCACAGACTCCTCCTTTCTCAGCTAAGATCATATCCTGGGTTAATCGGTTTTTGGAGGGTCATTCTAGTGTTAGGGCCCAACTCCTCAACTATACCCTGGAAAGCATCACAGATAAAATTGACAAACCTTTGTTCACTGTAATATATGTAATTGATCACATCAACATTTTTTATTAATCTGCACTTGTGGATTAAAGAAGCAAAGCTAGCATAGATCTGGTTCTGGGCTTTAAATTGGTCAGGCACCCCCTTGGCATTCCAATGCCATCGACATATACCAATGGATCTTCTTCATAACTCATATGGAGCTGATCGAGACTTCTCTTTCTGGTATATTCATCAGGTATCTCCGGATCCCAAGGTAAAATCTTGAACTGCATAGCTAGTTTAACAAGGGTACATTGACCTGTCCAGGCATTAGGCAACCTAGGACGGAGCTTACCATCTCCACATAACCAATAAATGTCGTACATATACTGTGTATGATTAGCTAGCAAGTCAGTATCTAAGGAACTGTTCTCTTTGCAGAAACCTGTCTCGAAGACCCCTACTGGTGTACCTGTAGTGTCGTGGGTATTATAGCAGGTATAATTATCAGCTAATACGGTTATCCCCCCTGGGACCTTTAGTTTAGGTGCTTCATGAATTAGTGGGACATAATCTGAGCAATCAGTGGGCTTTAAACCCTTCAACAGATTCATAACACAGGCAATGGTATTAAGTATATCCAATATATACCCAAATTTGATCATCTGGATAATCTGTGGCCCTAAGCAATTTATCCCACATTTGTGTAATCATAGGGTAAATGAAAATAGAACTGACAATTTTATTGGCTATACCCATCTGTACTATTAATCTTTCATGATATTGTACAAACTTATTATTCAAGGATGTTGTGGAATTTAGGCTGTCCCATTCGGTTATCAATATTATTAAATGGAAATACGAAAAACCAAAACATCATGTCCCCTTATTTGCCACTAGTCTGTTTGACCAGCTTGCACTGCGATACGTGGATCCACGAAGGCCTGCCTTACAGCTTTACTGACATAGGAGTAATGAGGAGGACTTGGTAGGGACCGTCATACAAGGGTTCTAGTCCGTGTTTTCTGACATAGCTTTTCACGACCATAAAACCACCAGGCTTCAAATTATAACCAATATCGGTTTCTGCTGAATCTGGAAGGAAAGAAGAAACTAAAACATAGGTGTTAGCAACATTTTTACTAAGCTGAATAACATTTTGAACAGCACGGTCAGTTTCTTCTGACAACTACTGAGACTGAAAATTTACAACTGAGAACCTAGCACCAAACAATATCTCATATGGGAACAGGCCATATTTTGCAATAGGGGTAGTATGAATGTGTAAGAGCCCTGGCCATGGAGCCGTAGTCTCCTGCATCATTTTGGTCAATTGTCCCTTCAGTGTGCCGTTCAGCCTCTTAACTTTCCCACTAGATTGTGGATGGTACGGAATATGGACGGCTACAGTGGATCCAAGCATTGTCAGAACCTCGTGATACAATACACATGACAAGAAAAGTCCGGGCCTTGGTCACTTTCAACAACTTCTGGAACACCATATCTGCATATAACTTCCATCACCAGTTTCTTTGCTGTGGTCTTTTGCAGTCATGTTGGTAACGGGGAATGCTTCTGGCCAATTGGAGAACATATCGACAACCACCAGACAATATTCATACCTTCCAGACTTAGGCAATGTGATGAGGTCCACCTGGAGCCTTTGGAAAGGATAGTCGGGCTTAGCAAGGTGCTTCGGGGTTACACGTTGAAGTTGACCGGGATTGCAGGTCTGACAGATACCTCGATGTGTGGGCCCATGCGCCCACGTGGCAATAGCAGGGTACATCCGCTTAGGGAGACACACAAGTTGGTCCTTTTTCCAGAGACCATTGTCCATACGTGCTCCATCAGCTTCCACTGCTTCACTTCTTCCTTTGGAAACATTCTCTGCATCGTCATTAAGCGGTCTCGCGGGGTCCGGCAGAAAACCTCAGTCTGGCATAGATCATCAGGTTCCTGTAGAGTCAGTGTTTCTTGTAACTGTTTACGCTGAGAGCGTGTGGTCACCATAGCTGGTATTGTCAGTTCAACTGGTAGGAGAGCAGCAGCTTTTGCTTGCATATCTGCAGAGGCGTTACCACCAGTCTGTGGACTGTTCCTAGGACCGTGCTCCTTAACTTTGATAATGGCCACCTGGGTAGGTAATTCGATTGAGTCCATGAGGGTTTTAACAGCTTCAACATTCTTCACTGAGTCCCGGCGGTAGTAACAAACCCTCGATTGGCCCATAGGGCTCCGAAATCATGAGCAATACCAAATACATACTGTGAGTCCGTGTATTTATTAGCCCGCCTGTCTTTGGCCAGAACACATGCAGTAGACAGATCCTGAAGTTCTGCTTCTTGTCCTGACAGGGAGGGAGAGAGGGAGTGCAGCTCCGTGCACTACAGTGTCTTCCGTAGTAACAGCTTATCCAGTGTGGAATCTGCCAAAATCATCACCATATCTTGAACAGTCATTCAGGGCATTGTAGAGAGGTAGCATTATGCGGGATGCGTCTGGTATCCACTAACAACAATAAGTACATAGTCCAAGAAAACGCTGGAGCTCAGTCTCATCCTTTGTAGCTGACGGCTATTTTTCTTTCTTCTGTGAGGTGTCTGGCACCCTGAAGGAGACAGTGACCCAAAAATATCACTTGACCAAGGCAGAACCGAAGTTTCGAGGCCGAAACCCGACAGTTCAGATCTGCCAGATTCTTGCGAAAACTAACAGTGGCAACAATGGCTTCCTGCTCTGTCTGTGCACACAACAAAAAAAAAAAAATTACCCACATACTGAAGCAGCGTGACATAAGGATATTCTAACTGCCAGGGTTAGAGGGTTAGAGACACTATCCCCCCCCTTTTTTTTTTTTTTTTACAAACTGATTGGGAAAGGGCGTGTAAGATACACATCTCATTATACTCATCTGCATAGGGGTTATATATAACGTAAATACCATTTGACCATCATCTTGAAATTATATTCTGGAGCGGAACTGTGATAATAAATCTGTCCCCAGTAAATTTACCGGACATGAGGGAGAGATTACAAACTGAGCAGTAACTTCAGGGAAAGGTCCCACAGGGATAGGTTTTGTAAGAGTATGTTTATTGGGTCTGCCATCTACTCCAATTAAAATAAGCTCTTGATCCGAGAATTGAATAGGGATATCCGTAGGTACATCTGATGACTTGATTATAGAGTTGGCCGCCCCAGTGTCTACCATAAACTTAACAAGAGTGTCCCCGACAGGAAGCGTGACAGATGAGCATGCCCCAGGTTTGGTGGAGGACATTGTGATGGCAGGCCCTGGTTGGCCACCCCTTCAGTATGGGCGATTATCAGGATTTTGAGGTTGTCCGTAACTAGAGTATCCCCTAGGGTTTCCAGTATTCAGATTGCGACTGGAAGGGGGAACTTGAGGGTAGCATCTGTCAGCAGGGGTGTGACAATCTCTCTGAAAGTGACCGAGTCGGCCACAGCGCCAGCACTGCAAGCGAGAACTGGTGCGGCGGGGCTGGGGAGCGAGATTCCCAGACATAGGGTTAAAATAGATATTGGAGCGTAAGACTGGATTTGTGTAAGGGAGGGGGGCTGGAGCTGAAGTCTTCTGCTTGGGCCACTGATAAGGAACGAGCTGGGAGCTGTGTCCTTGCAGCTGTGGGGGAAGGTGGGGGGCTGAGAGCGGGGGGGGGGGGGGGGGCTAGAGAGCGCAGCTGCTGATACAGAATGGGTTAAGTTCTCCTGGAAACTTTGTACTACTTTTTTTTTTTTTCAATGCATCGTCCAGAATGGAAGTCTCAGTATCGGGTCTCATTGACATTATTGCCTCTTTCAATTCAGATTTAAAGCCGGACATCAAAGCTACTGCAAAAAGGTGTGAATGGGCTTTATTATACAGTGAAAACCCCAAATCTTTAAGTACTACCATAAGACGCCCATAGAACTTCTCGGCAGTCTCCCCCTTGTCCTGTGTGACATCTGTGAGGGAGGTAGCGTGGTCCGCTCGTCTATCTTGTGCCCAAACCTTTAAAGCATTGCAGAAATCAACATCACTCTCATAGGTTCCCCCTCAATAATTGGAAAATACCCCTCCCCAGCCTTCACGTGGAGTAAGTGTAACAGATCTCTCCAGGGAGTGGAATAAATCTCTCGATTTGCTGCTATTTGTCTATAGAAAACCATGGGGGATATTTCTGAATCGGGTAACTAAAGTAGGAGGGGGTGGATACTCATAACCACTAGCAATACTAAGCATACCAGGGACTGGTGCTGGCGGTGGCTGATAATAAGTGCCGTCGGCGTTTAGCAAGGGAAAGGTGGGGGCTACAACTCTGGGTCTTTTTGCTCCACAATTGTAACAGAACTCTCTTCATTGAGAATTAGTAACTCCGCATACATCACAAATCCACCTGGCAGGATCATAGGGTGGGGGCGCACTGAGTTTTGGCAACCCAGAATATATTGGTGCTTTGGGATTGAGGGGCACGGAGCTTACAGTCAGGAGGAGAGGCTTGATTTCCTGGGGAGGGACCATATCATCTAACAGGGAGCCCCCCTGTTTCAGATTATTATTATTTTTTTTAATTATTTGTCTTTCTAACACATTACCCTCAATCACTTTCTCAATTCCTTCCTGCACCACAAAACATTCAGCCACTTTCTCAGTCTTTGTCATAGTAGTAGACAGCTTCCCTTTTTCAACGTAACAAAAACAAATCCGAATTCACTTTCTCTGTTAATCCTTAATTTGCTATATATCAATCACTCAACTTGAAGCAGGTGAATCTTTTACCAATCTTTTAATTACTTACACTGATAACCAAACAATCTCTTACATGTTTTCTTCTAAAATAGGCACAATTCTTTCACTTTCAAATTCCAACTTGAACTTACGATATTTCTTTCTAATTCAATACAACATTGTACTATTGCACATACTACACAACACAAGGATAAAAAATTCCGAGAGGACGCAGCGACTCGCCCCCTCCATACCAGAAACACAGAACAGATAAGAACATCACAGCATTCCTCAACACAAAAGAAAGCAATAGCGCAGATGTTTGACCCCTCCCATCCCAAATTTCACACAGAGACGGAATACAGCAGTTCTCAGACTTAATTAATTTCTACAAAACCTTCATTACACAATTAATATAAAAAACCAGACCACCTTAGAAAAACCAATGATTGAGAATATTTTCCTCATCTTTGGGCAAACAGTATCAGATTCAACACACAAATTCAAAGTCTGCTCTTACTTCAATGGAAACATGATTCTCCTTTAGAGCTAAATATCCTTACCTAGTTGTGCACAATACCGAGAGGCCTTTACGGTTTGTTCCACTGGGTCTCTCTGTCCCCCACTGGGACAACCCAAAAACGCGGTACTCAGTGAAAGGAGGAGGGAGTCTTAAACTTCCCTCCGAATACCTCTGGATAGATATAAACTGTAAACTTCTATATATTCCTGAGTTACGTATCCTACCCAATCTTCGATCACCTCACCGCGCCTGATTCTAACAATGATCAGGAATTCAGGATATTTTGACTATAAAGAGAATTACATCACTGGTCAATCCGGGGTGTCCGTCCCTTATGAGGTACGGTTCGAGCAGCACTGGGCTCCCAACGGAACTACACCTCTATATGATTCCACCCAAAAAAACGGTTGACTCAGTGATTTCCAGATTAATTTACAGGGCGTTGCCGGCAACTGAAAATGACCAGACGGAGACTCGTGCCTCTGTGTGGGGGATCGAGCAGATCTCTGGGCCCCTGTTTATTGTCTGACTTTTCATAGTCATAGAAATTATACTTCAACCAATCAGCATAAGAACACGTTCACAGTTCTTAACCTATAAGAATACAGGAAAAACTTAACCCATGAGGATACAGGAAAAATGGAAACTACAGATATAGTCATGTCTTTTTGGCATAGAAAAACATATTAACAGATGCCTCAGTCTTGTATAGCGATACCCCCACGAGTCTCTTATCTGGCTCACTCGAGTTAGAATACTCAAGGTCTTTATACCAATTATGAACCATAGACTAGCTGAATAACAAAATGTTATCTTCGTGAGAAACAGGACAGTTATTTCATAGCAGCTGTAACCTTCTACCTAAGTAAATAACAGAATTTATCTTTAACCAACAACAAAATGGAGTCAAAGCACAAAATGGAGAATCTTTCATAATTTGTTCCTTCACATTCCCCCCTAGATAAATTTTGTTAACTAATGTCCAGCATCAGAGGTACTATCCCAAGCTATAAGCTCGAGGGGTACTGGTCTTCACATGACAGGTGCCATGTTACCAGCCATGGCTGTTGCGGCGTACCCGTCCCCCCTGTATACTAGAATTTATGAATAACAATTATTGATAACAGTAGTTGGGATCTTTTGAAGATAGCCATGCGCTTGGCTTCAACATCTTCATCTGGTAACTTTGTGAAATCGGTGTAGAGAGCAGGGGTGGCAACGCTTTTGGTTTCATCATTAGTTGTCTTAGTGCAGAATTTCCTAATACATACAGAAATACACCAAAAAACAAGTTTTAGTATTACATACATGACAAGGATAAAGGCAGCGATATGTAACAAACTTTGTAAGATTCCAGCTATCCAGCCGCAAGTCCCTCAAACCAATTGGCTGGATTAAGAAAGGAGAAGGTGTCTGCCCACCAACTGTCCTTATTACGGTCATTGTCTTTATCATATTAATCTCTGAGTCTTTGAATATCTTCTAACTTATGTGAATACTGGCAGCCATCTTAAATACAGTTAAATTTGCATTAGCAAACATAAGGGGAAAAACTTATTGTTTCACAGCATAAGAATATATAAAAGTACAAAAGAGTATAAAGATATATATTTTCAACTTGACAATAAAACAATTAAAAAAAAATCAAACATACACATATTTGGTATCGCCGCGTTCAGAATCGTCCGATCTATCAAAAAAAACAAAGGATTAACCTGACCGCTAAATGGCGTAGCGAGAAAAAAAATCAAAACGCCAAAATTACGTTTTTTTGGTCGCCGCGACATTGCATTAAAATGCAATAACGGGCGATCAAAAGAACTTATCTCCACCAAAATGGTATCATTAAAAACGCCAGCTTGGCGCGCAAAAAATAAGCCCTCACCTGACCCCAGATCACGAAAATTTGAGACGCTACGGGTATCGGAAAATCGCACAATTTTTTTTTTTTTAAGCAAACTTTGGATTTTTTTTTCACCACTTAGATAAAAAATAACCTAGACATGTTAGGTGTCTATGAAATCGTAATGACCTGGAGAATCATAATGGCAGGTCAGTTTTAGCATTTGGCGAACCTAGCAAAAAAGCCAAACAAAAAACAAGTGTGAGATTGCACTTTTTTTGCAATTTCATCACACTTGGAATTTTTTTCCCGTTTTCTGTTACATGGCATGGTAAAACCAATGATATTGTTCAAAAGTGCATCTCATCCCGCAAAAAATAAGCCCTCACATGGCCATATTGACGGAAAAATAAAAAAGTTATGGCTCTGGGAAGGAGGGGAGCAAACAACGAAAATGAAAAAGCGGAAAAAGCTCCGGGGGTGAAGGGGTTAATCTTTTTCTCGTTACGCAATATAGCAATTGGATTGTCTTTTTTTTCTATTGATAGATCTGGTGATTCTAAACAGATCACCTGTGTGCAGCAGAAATGTTCATGTGCTATGAGCGCTCACAACCATAGGTCTGCTGGAGACCTCTGGTTGTCATGCTGACCCATCAGTGATCTGCGATCATGTGATGGGGTCACTCATGGGTGGGATTTACGACGCCCTAACGGTAAGTGTGAGTTAAATGCCACTGTCAAAAATTGATAGTGGCATTTAAGTAGTTAACTTGGTTAAATAGTTAACGCCTCCTGACGAAGACCAGCGAAACGCGTGTTGAGGGGGCAGGTTGGGGTTTACAGCTCTTACTTCATGTGTTATACTTGTACGTATGCACCTATAGTTCACTTGCATAGCACGGACTATTGCACTTTCTCTGCTATGTTGCACACACTATTGCATATATATATATATATATATTGCAAATATATATTGTTGTTGCACTATGTTTGAGCAATCCTGCTGCATCTTTAATATTTTATTAGGACCCCGATGGGACCGCTTGATACTTAGATGTAGCTATGATATCGATTTATTCTTTTTCATAGTGTGTACTATATATTCTTTATACTAGCAATGCATATATTCTTTATACTAGCAATGCATATGTTATTCCATTTTCGGAGTAGATAGATTTTTTCTAATTATTATCCCCCAACATTCCTGCTTTTTGTGTTACTCTGACCTGATTCAATTTTAATAATTTTGATTAATAAACTTTATAAGATTTTTATACTCTCAGATCATTTTTTCTATAACTTGACCAATAGAATGGGTTATATGTGGTAATTCAATAATTGAGAGGTATTTGTTATCAATAGATGATAGCGCTTTTTGGGTTAACCTTATCCCATAATATAACTTGCAGTAAACCAACCCAACACGTAGTGTGCTGGAAGAAACTATTCTGGTTTTGCATCACACCATCATGCGCAGTGACACGTATCTCCCTTCCATTATTAAATAAAGATTATTATTATAACATGACAGACTTAAGACATGATTTAACTGACACAATGGTACCTGAGCCTTAACCCCTGAAGGCATGCAGGCCAAAGGAGACTATACATTGGAGGCACCCTAAGACAGACTTAATGGGATTCCCAATAGAGGCCCAAGCAGCAACCCAACAGCGTGAAAATAGGAGAAAAAGAAAAATATTGCAGAAAACAGATAATTAAACTGGCCACAGAGGAGAAAACGCAGAGCTGGATGGGAGGCTATGGAGGAACGCAATATGCTAGCTAAATCCAATTCTCGTGACTGTAACCTGACCGACAGAGGACCTATACGATCAGGAACTACTGTTACTTTCAACCTGGACAAAGGATGGGGTTTTAGCAGAGAGGTGGAACAACTGAACTATTTGTCAATCGTAGAGACGTTGAGTCACATCTTTTAAGAGGACACCCGGATTGTGATCTATACCCTGGTGACAAAGTGACCTTTACCTGGCACCATAGAGAAAGGGGAAACTACGCCCTACGTGTAAAACAGTGCCCAAAACAGCAGACATATACTCGTGTAGCCACTGAAAGTGGAACACAGACCCAGGCTACACAGACTCATGATGATCATGATGTTAAACAGTTTCCCATGGAGTCACTTGCTGACACATACAAAGAACTTCCCCAGTAAGGAAGCTGCGCACACCAGGACCTGCCCTGGAAGAACAACTAAAGAGACCTTCACCTGCGTGAAAGGCTGATAGCACAGGGCAGCACGGCGGTGCAGTGGTTAGCACTGCAGCCTTGCAGCGCTGGAGTCCTGGGTTCAAACCCCACCAAGGACAACATCTGCAAAGAGTTTGTATGTTCTCTCCGTGTTTGCGTGGGTTCCCTCCGGGCACTCCGGTTTCCTCCCACATTCCAAAGACATACTGATAGGGAATTTAGATTGTGAGCCCCATCGGGGACAGTGATGATAATGTGTGCAAACTCTAAAGCGCAGCGGAATATGTTAGCGCTATATAAAAATAAAATTATTAAGATTATTATTCCATCACTTCACCAGTGACACTGTCACATATTCCCCCCTCTGCCGAAAGCTGGAGGTTTTGGCACCTTCACTCACTAAACAGGGGACTCTGGACAGGGCATCTGCGTTCCCATGCAACCTCTCTAGCCTGTGCTCTACATGAACAGTGAAGTCCTGGAGCGCCAGAAACCACCTAGTCACCCGGGCATTCTTCCCCTTCTTTTCCTTCATCCATCTTAGGGGCACATGATCAGATATTAGTCTGAACTTTCTGCCTAACAGGTAATATTTCAAGGTGTCGATTGCCCACTTGATGGCCAAGTACTCTTTCTCTACGATGGCATAGTTCTTCTCACAGGAGAAGAGTTTCCTACTAAGGTATGGGACTGGGTGTTTGTTACCATCTATTATCTGGGACAGCACAGCTCCTAAACCGACTTCGAAGGCGTCCGTCTGGAGCACAAACTCCTTTGTGAAGTCTGGTGTGACCGAGACTGGCTGTCGGCACAAGATGAGCTTCAACTCCTGGAATACCATCTCCGCTTCAGAGGACCATTTGACCATCGTCAACTTTGTGCCCTTCAGAAGATCAGTCAGGGGGCAGCTATCATGGCGAAGTTCGGGATAAATCGCCACTAATATCCCACAATCCCGAGGAATACCCTGACCTGCTTTTTGGAGACCGGCTGTGGCCACTTCTGGATTGCCTCCACTTTGTCTACTTGCGGCCTTGTCACGCCCCTTCCAACGATATGACCCAAGTATTTTGCCTCTTTCCCAAGGGCACACTTTTTTGGGTTTATGGTAAACCCCGCTTTCCTTAGTGCATCGAGTACCACCTGGACCTTCTGCAGGTGGCTTCCCCAATCCGGGCTGAAAATCACAATGTCGTCCAAATAAGCAGCGGCCGGCGTACTTCTTTTGAGGGCCTAGAATCTGGTCCATAGCCCTAGGTGACTGGGGCTCCTTGTAGTCTGAACAGCATCTGGGTATATTGAAAGCACCCATCAGGTGTAGAGAAGGCCGTCTTCTCCTTGGCAGTTAGAGACAGGGGAATTTGTCAGTACCCCTTCATTAGGTCCAGGTTGGTGATGTACCTGGCTGACCTTAGCCTCTCAATAAGCTCATCGACCCGGGGCAGCGGATACGCTTCAAACTTGGACACCTCATTGAGCTTCCTGTAATTGTTACAGAAGTGCCACTCTCCACTTGGCTTCGACACCAGGACAATAGGGCTGGACCAGCTGCTTTTCGACTCCTTGATACCACCCAGGCTCAACATTCTCTTCGCCTCCTGGGAGATCACCTCACGGCGACCTTCAGGAATCTGATATGGCGTTTGGTTCTCAGCCATCCTTCTCCATGACCACCTTCAGCATGGACTTCAAGGTCTTATTGAATCTTTCCACCAGGCCATCTGTCTGTGGATGGTACACCGACATCCTAAGTTGGGTAATCTGGAGAGCCTTGCAAAATTCCCTCATTACCTTGGACATAAACGGTGTCCCTGGTCCATCAGGATCTCCTTTGGCAAGCCCGTCTGGGAGAAAATATGGACTAGCTCTCATGCTATAGTCCGGGCGGAGGAGTTTCTCGGGTACCGCTTCCGAGTACCGCGTAGTGTAGTTCTGTGAAGGAACAAATTATGAAAGATTCTCCATTTTGTGCTTTGACTCCATTTTGTTGTTGGTTAAAGATAAATTCTGTTATTTACTTAGGTAGAAGGTTACAGCTGCTATGAAATAACTCTGTCCTGTTTCTCACGAAGATAATATTTTGTTATTCAGCTAGTCTATGGTTCATAATTGGTATAAAGACCTTGAGTATTCTAACTCGAGTGAGCCAGATAAGAGTCTCGCTATACAAGACTGAGGCATCTGTTAATATGTTTTTCTATGCCAAAAAGACATGACCATATCTGCAGTTTCCATTTTTCCTGTATCCTCATGGGTTAAGTTTTTCCTGTATTCTTATAGGTTAAGAACTGTGAACGTGTTCTTATGCTGATTGGTTGAAGTATAATTTCTATGACTATGAAAACTCATACACAATAAACGGGGGCCCAGAGATCTGCTCGATCCCCCACACAGAGGCACGAGTCTCCGTCTGGTCATTTTCAGTTGCCGGCAACGCCCTTTAGATTAATTTGGAAATCACTGAGTCAACCGTGAAGGATCACTTTAGATCCTCCCTCAACAGTTCATTACCACAAGCATATATTGATGATCCCTGCTGGACTTAATTATGGACCCAATCAGGTCCATGGCAATCTGGTCGAATGGGACTTCGATTATTGGTAACGGAACTAGGGGACTACAGAAGTGGGATACAGGGGCAGTTAGTTGACAGGTAGGGCAGGAGCTGCAGAAATTAACAATGTCCCTGTGACACCCAGGCCAGTAAAACCTCTGAAACACTCGTTCTTGGGTCTTACCTACACCTAGGTGCCCCCCCCAAGACACGAGCATGGGCCAGATCTAGTACCCTATGTCCATAGGGTCCCTGGACTAATAGCTGCTCTGATACTTCCCCTCTCTGTTTAGTGGCCCGATATAGCAACTCCTCATTGACTGCAAAGTACGGGAACCTGGTGTCAGCCCCTGGCTCTTGGGCAACCCCATTTATCACAGTCACATTTTCCCGAACATTTTTCAGAGTCAAGTCCTGCATTTGGGCAGTCCCAAAATTCCCGTCAGAAACCCCGAGTTTAAGAATTTCAGTCTCACTGATGTCCATCTCGTCCTCGTCCCCAGCTAGGACATACAAGGGGAACTCATCCATCTCCGACTGTGGTGGGGTTTCAACAGGGTTGAGATGGCTCCTGTCTTCGTCCTTTGACAAAAAAAAGGCTGAAATAGCTCCCAATTATCAAGGGGTACAGCAAACCTTTGACCACCCCGACCTCATGAGACGCCGTACCCCAGCTTGTTTTAACTGCTTGTTTTAACTGACACTCTGGCAACAGGATAGTTCTTGGCATCCCCGTGGATACAGCGTACACCCACATGTTTTCCCGGGATTAACTGATGGAGTAGTGTGGTCCTTACTAGGGTCACCAAACTCCCTGAGTCTAAGAGTCCTTTCACCAGCTCCCCATTTATTGACACGGGACATGCCTGCGGCCCCTCATCGGGCTGTTTGCCTACCCTGCCTGCAATGTGGACATAGTAGGAGCAGCGCCTCCCTAGGCTACAGTCCATCTCTTCGGAGAACAAGGGGCAACGGGCGGCTACATGTCTAGGACCGCGACATCTCCAGCAAAGGAAGTCTTTACTTGTGGCCTTTGACAACCTCTCAGTGACCCCTTAGGATCTAGGACTTCCCCCAGTGGTGGCTTTACGACCCCTCTTTTGGGGCACTGGTTCTCGCTGAGTGGCCCAATATGAGTATGCACCACCTCCTGGCATTCTTAGGGACCTCGACCACCTGGAACTGTTCCACTAGGCCCACCAGTTTGTCTGCATTTTGGGGATCTCCCTGGGCAACCCAAGTCTGCACTGGCCTAGGAAGGGAGTGCACGAACCTGTCCATGACAACATGCTCGACCATCTGGGCTTGAGTGGATGATTCCGGTTGCAGCCATTTGTGCACCAAATGCAGTAGGTCAAACATTTGGGACCGAGGCGGTTTGTCCCCATAATACTCCCAGTGGTGAACCCGTTGTGCTCTGATGCACATTGTCAATCCTGCCAAAATTTCAGTCTTTAACTTGGCATATTCCTGCGCATCCTGTAGTGCCAAATCATAATAAGCTTTCTGGAGCTCACCAGTAAAATAAGGGGCCAGCACCTGCGCCCACTGCTCTGGCGACAGCTTCTCACTCTCCACCACCCGCTCGAACACTGTCAAAAACACCTCCACATCATCACCCGGGGTCATTTTTTGCATGGCTCGTCTTACTGTCTTCTGGACATACGTATCGTCACCTGGACTTGGGGGTGTGGCTGCCGGCCTTCCACGAACCACCTCTTTAAGCAACTCAATCTGCTGCTGGTGCTGCTGCATCTGCTGTATAAGCAGCTTACTTGTCTCTTGCTGCGCCCTCTATTGTTGTAATTGCTGCTGGTGCTGTAGCTGCTGTTCTTGTATTAGATGTTTAAGCAGGTCCTCAATCTTGCCTGACGTCATCCGCTGGCTTGTGGCCATCACGTGTTCGATGGAAATGCTGCCTGCACTTCTAACACCAACTGTGGTAGAGGAAAAATATGTAACACCGCATACGTAGGAAAAAAAATTCTATGCATCAATTCACAGGTAACAATTTCATTTTAACGTTTCGGCCTGTAAGCCTTTTTCAAGAAAAACTGTACATGAATCCGTGGCAGGTCTCGCACTGCTGGATCCCTGCCACGGATTCATGTACAGTTTTTCTTGAAAAAGGCTTACAGGCCGAAACGTTGAAATGAAATTGTTACCTGTGAATTGATGCATAGAATTTTTTTTCCTACGTATGCGGTGTTACATATTTTTCCTCTAACGGATTTAACATTATTTGAAACGTTGTTATTTCCCAATAAATTCACAAGAAAATTGCATTGACTTCAATTGTGTGCCGGAGTTTTTTCTATCGATTCTACTATTTTTCTCCTGAGCACCTTATCTAAGGGCAGTGAGCACCTCATTTTCTATAGACCAACTGTGGTAGATCGGCTCACTCGGCTGCACACGGAGGTAGTCATTGGAACACTGCGCCTTTAAGGATGCACTTGGTTCTTGGTTTATTAGTACAGCATAAAACAAGGTATTAAGCACAAAAATAAATACAGCCCTTTGGACAAAACAGCTAAACAAAACAAAACAAAACGGTAGCACTTCTTGCAGTCCTGGCACTAGTGAGGGTCAGCCCACTCGGGATTAACAATGTCCTTACACAAACACTATGTGCACCAACACTTTCCTGGAGTCTTCCTCTCCAGGTCCTCAGCAGCCCAGACTAACCCTGGAGCTCAGCTATTTAAAGCCGGACCATGTGACTCTCCATCATGTGACTGATTACACAGGTCCTGTAAGGACACTACAGGGGAGATACGTGAACATTCTCTTTCTCGCACTGTGAATGTCCACTAAAACCAGCCCATAATATAACTTTCAGTAAACTGACCCAACACGTAGTGTGCTGGAGGAAACTATTCTGGTTTTACATCACTAACGCCACCATGCGCAGTGACATGTACAGGTCCTTCTCAAAAAATTAGCATATAGTGTTAAATTTCATTATTTACCATAATGTAATGATTACAATTAAACTTTCATATATTATAGATTCATTATCCACCAACTGAAATTTGTCAGGTCTTTTATTGTTTTAATACTGATGATTTTGGCATACAACTCCTGATAACCCAAAAAACCTGTCTCAATAAATTAGCATATCAAGAAAAGGTTCTCTAAACGACCTATTACCCTAATCTTCTGAATCAACTAATTAACTCTAAACACATGCAAAAAATACCTGAGGCTTTTATAAACTCCCTGCCTGGTTCATTACTCAAAACCCCCATCATGGGTAAGACTAGCGACCTGACAGATGTCAAGAAGGCCATCATTGACACCCTCAAGCAAGAGGGTAAGACCCAGAAAGAAATTTCTCAACAAATAGGCTGTTCCCAGAGTGCTGTATCAAGGCACCTCAATGGTAAGTCTGTTGGAAGGAAACAATGTGGCAGAAAACGCTGTACAACGAGAAGAGGAGACCGGACCCTGAGGAAGATTGTGGAGAAGGACCGATTCCAGACCTTGGGGAACCTGAGGAAGCAGTGGACTGAGTCTGGTGTGGAAACATCCAGAGCCACCGTGCACAGGCGTGTGCAGGAAATGGGCTACAGGTGCCCCATTCCCCAGGTAAAGCCACTTTTGAGCTACAGAGAAGCAGCACTGGACTGTTGCTAAGTGGTCCCAAGTACTTTTTTCTGATGAAAGCAAATTTTACATGTCATTCGGAAATCAAGGTGCCAGAGTCTGGAGGAAGACTGGGGAGAAGGAAATGCCAAAATGCCTGAAGTCCAGTGTCAAGTACCCACAGTCAGTGATGGTGTGGGGTGCCATGTCAGCTGCTGGTGTTGGTCCACTGTGTTTCATCAAGGGCAGGGTCAATGCAGCTAGCTATCAGGAGATTTTGGAGCACTTCATGCTTCCATCGGCTGAAATGCTTTATGGAGATGAAGATTTCATTTTTCAGCACGACCTGGCACCTGCTCACAGTGCCAAAACCACTGGTAAATGGTTTACTGACCATGGTATTACTGTGCTCAATTGGCCTGCCAACTCTCCTGACCTGAACCCCATAGAGAATCTGTGGGATATTGTGAAGAGAAAGTTGAGAGACGCAAGACCCAACACTCTGGATGAGCTTAAGGCCGCTATTGAAGCATCCTGGGCCTCCATAACATCTCAGCAGTGTCACAGGCTGATTGCCTCCATGCCACGCCGCATTGAAGCAGTCATTTCTGCCAAAGGATTCCCGACCAAGTATTGAGTGCATAACTGAACATTATTATTTGTTGGTTTTTTGTTTGTTTTTAAAAAACACTTTTATTTGATTGGATGGGTGAAATATGCTAATTTATTGAGACAGGTTTTTTGGGTTATCAGGAGTTGTATGCCAAAATCATCAGTATTAAAACAATAAAAGACCTGACAAATTTCAGTTGGTGGATAATGAATCTATAATATATGAAAGTTTAATTGTAATCATTACATTATGGTAAATAATGAAATTTAACACTATATGCTAATTTTTTGAGAAGGACCTGTATATATATATAGTGGGTACAGAACAGCAAGAGCAGAGGCAGACACAGAGCAAGCAAACACAGCTACCTAAAGCAGATGTACATCTGACACAGACTATTAGCTGCTAGCCAGCTAAATAGCTTGCAAGTGATTAGGGATGAGAGGCACCTCAGGAAATGACTGCAGGCTAAACCAGATTGAGCAGCAAGACTGACAATCCAACAGCTGACAACCCAGCACACCCTAAGACAAGATTGCATAACTGGACTGTCACAAAACTGACAGTCCAGCACACTTCAGATCCCATAGGGCAGCTGAGCTGTCACTCACAGCGTTCCTTGGCCACAGTCAATGTTGAAACTGTGACATCCAAAATTGGGTAGAACAAAATTATTAGCTCTCTCAACTTAATGGTAGTTGCACACACTTTGGAATAAATGACTGCAATCAATCGCTTCCTATATCCATCAACAAGCTTCTTACAACTCTCAACTAGAATTTTTGACCACTCTTCTTTTGCAAACTGCTCCAGGTCTCTCATATTTGAAGGGTGCCTTCTCCCAACAGCAATTTTAAGATCTCTCCAGGTTTTCAATGGGATTTATATCCAGACACATTGCTAGCCACTTCAGAACTCTCTAGCTCTTTGTTTCAATCCATTTTTGGGTGCTTTTTGAAGAGTTTAGGGTAATTTCCTTGTTTGAAGATACATGGCCTAGGACACAAACCCAGCTTTATGACACTGGGCACTATATTGCGACCCAAAATCATTTAGTAATCTTTAGCTTTCATGATGTCAGAGGCAACAAAACAACCCTAAAACAACTTTGTACCTTCACCATATTAGACTGTAGATACTGTGTATTTTTCTTTGTAGGCCTTAGTCAGTTTTCAGTAAACAGTAGAATGATGTGCTTTACCAAAAAGCTATATCTTGGTCTCATCCATCCACAAGAGGCTTTCCTAAAAGGATTTTGGCTTACTCACAAACATTTTTGTCAAATTCCAGTCTATCTTTTTTATGTCTCGGAGTCAGCAGTGGGGTACTCCTGGGTCTCCTGCAGTAGCGTTTTCATTTCATTCAAATGTTCACGGACAGTTCGCACTGACACTGATACACCCTGAGAATGCAGAACAGCTTGAATTACTTTGGAACTTGATTGGGGCAACTTATCCACCATTCGGACTATCCTGCATTGCAATTTTCTCTGCTGTCCACATGAAGGGAGATTAGTTCCATGGGTTGTAAACTTCTTGATTATGTTGCGCAACAATTTTGGTTCTCAAGTCCTCAGAAATTGTCTTCTCTTTCTGTTCTCCGTGCTTAGTGTGGCACACACAGACACACAATGTAAAAATTGAGTCAACTTTTCCCCTTTGTATCTGGTTTAAGGGTGTGATTTTCATATTGCCCACACCTGTTACTTGCCACAGGTAACATAGTAACATAGTAACATAGTTAGTAAGGCCGAAAAAAGACATTTGTCCATCCAGTTCAGCCTATATTCCATCATAATAAATCCCCAGATCTACGTCCTTCTACAGAACCTAATTGTATGATACAATATTGTTCTGCTCCAGGAAGACATCCAGGCCTCTCTTGAACCCCTCGACTGAGTTCGCCATCACCACCTCCTCAGGCAAGTAATTCCAGATTCTCACTGCCCTAACAGTAAAGAATCCTCTTCTATGTTGGTGGAAAAACCTTCTCTCCTCCAGACGCAAAGAATGCCCCCTTGTGCCCGTCACCTTCCTTGGTATAAACAGATCCTCAGCGAGATATTTGTATTGTCCCCTTATATACTTATACATGGTTATTAGATCGCCCCTCAGTCGTCTTTTTTCTAGACTAAATAATCCCAATTTCGCTAATCTATCTGGGTATTGTAGTTCTCCCATCCCCTTTATTAATTTTGTTGCCCTCCTTTGTACTCTCTCTAGTTCCATTATATCCTTCCTGAGCACCGGTGCCCAAAACTGGACACAGTACTCCATGTGCGGTCTAACTAGGGATTTGTACAGAGGCAGTATAATGCTCTCATCATGTGTATCCAGACCTCTTTTAATGCACCCCATGATCCTGTTTGCCTTGGCAGCTGCTGCCTGGCACTGGCTGCTCCAGGTAAGTTTATCATTAACTAGGATCCCCAAGTCCTTCTCCCTGTCAGATTTACCCAGTGGTTTCCCATTCAGTGTGTAATGGTGACATTGATTCCTTCTTCCAATGTGTATAACCTTACATTTATCATTGTTAAACCTCATCTGCCACCTTTCAGCCCAAGTTTCCAACTTATCCAGAACATTCATATTCTAACTTTACTTTCTTACAGTCGACACCTGATACACTGCTGTAAATCTGGCAGCGCTGTTCAAGCACCATGTATTTCCTTCAGGAAATGCCCATCTAGTTATTATTATTGTTCAGCCTGTCAAAAGAAGCCATTAACCACCAACTGGCTTGTATGTAGCTGATCATTTAACAGCCTGTCTAAAGGTACCTTCACACTCACCAACTTTCCAACGAGAACGTGAATTTGAATGATCATGCTTGAAGAAAAGTTGTTGGCTAACAATTTTGGATAGGATAAAATAATTTTTTCTGACCCATTTTAGGAGTTTTGTGTGAAATGATGTCCAATTTGCTTTTTTTCTTCTATTTTTTGTGTTGTTCCAATGCACACAAAATAAATAAACTTGTATATAATAAAACGTGCAATTGCAATAATTTTCCGTGAGAAATACTTAATTTTCTTAATTTTAATTAATTTTCTGGAATTATTTTAACTGTGTTTAAATCATAAAGTAGACCTCAGAAAATGTATAAAACCACTATTTATTGCTTAAAATCAAGGCGACAAACCCAACCCATAGTGACCAATAAACAAAAACAAACCAAAAAATACAAAACGTGCTATAAAAACACCATTGAACTAATGGGGACGGCTATATCACCCTAGTCAGAGTAGTATGTACCTCGTGCCGATATAATTTTTTGAGAATTATTTTAACTGTGCCAACATTTCCAGTCATCCACAGTCCATGATTTTCCTTAGCCCACTGTAATCTTGTTTTTTCCTGTTTAGATGTTAATGATTGCTTTCGTTTAGCTTTTCTGTATGTAAATCCCATTTCCTTTAGGCGGTTTCTTACAGTTTGGTCACAGATGTTGACTCCACCCATTCGTTCCTCATTTGTTTTGTTGTGCATTTCCTGTTTTGGAGATGTATTGCTTTAAGTTTCCGGTCTTGACGCTTTGATGTCTTCCTTGGTCTACCAGTATGTTTGCCTTTAACAACCTTCCCATGTTGTTTGTATTTGGTCCAGATTTTAGACACAGCTGACTGTGAACAACCAACATCTTTTTCAGCATTGAATGATAATTTATCCTCTTTTAAGAGTTTGATAATCCTCTCCTATGTTTCAATTGACATCTGTCGTGTTGGAGCCATGATTCATGTCAGTCCACTTGGTGCAACAGCTCTCCAAGGTGCGATCACTCCTTTTTAAGATGCAGACTAATGAGCAGATCTATATTGTGTGCAGAATTATTAGGCAAGTTGTATTTTGATCACAAGATACTTTTTATACATGTTATTCTACTCCAAGCTGTTCAGGCTTGAGAGCCAACTACCAATTAAGTAAATCAGGTGATGTGCATCCCTGTAATGAAGAGGGGTGTTGTCTAATGACATCAAAACCCTATATAAAGTGTGCTTAATTATTAGGCAGCTTCCTTTCTTTTGGCAAAATGGGTCAGAAGAGAGATTTGACGGGCCCTGAAAAGTCCAAAATTGTGGGATATCTTGCAGAGGGATGCAGCAGTCTTGAAATTGCCAAACTTTTGAAGCGTGATCACCAAACAGTCAAGCGTTTCATGGCAAATAGCCAACAGGGTCGCAAGAAGCGTGTTGGGCCAAAAAGGTGCAAAATAACTGCCCATGAATTGAGGAAAATCAAATGTGACGCTGCCAAGATGCCATTTGCTACAAGTTTTGCCATATTTCAGAGCTGCAACGTTACTGGAGTAACAAAAAGCACAAGGTGTGCGATACTCTAAATATTATTTTGTATTGTCTTATATTCAGGTATCTCTTGATAAAGGCTTATAATATAGCCGAAACGTTGAATTATGATACCCATACCATGTACCTCAATGGTCCTTATGTTGTGCGATACTTATTGATCTGAAAGAGAAGACTTATAAATATCTCAAATAAACTTATTTCCATTTTTGACTTGAAAACAGTGTGCCGGATTTTTTTCTTGAGATTACATGCACAAACAGACATCCTCCTAAGATAGCCAAATCTACAAAAAAAAAAAAACATTCCAACTTCCAAAAAAATATTAAGCTTTGATATTTATGAGTCTTTTGGGTTGATTGAGAACATAGTTGTTGATCAATAATAAAAATAATCATCTGAAATACAACTTGCCTAATAATTCTGCACACAGTGTAATTTGATCCAGGTGTTATTTTTGGGTATGAAAATTTACAGGGCGATTCCATAATTTTTTCCTCAGAATTGAGTGATTCTATAATTTTTCTCCTATGCTTGGTTAAAAAAGTAACCATTACTGACTACCACATTTTTTGTTCTAGATTTCTTTTAGTGTTTCTTAAAGCCAGAAAGTTGCCATTTGAAATGACTTTAGTTTTGTGCCAGGTCTGTGATCTGCTTTTTTTCTACAAAATTAAACAACTGAATGAATATCCTCCAAGGCCAGCGATTCCATAATTTTTGCCAGGGGTGGTACTTGTGTACGTGCAGTGTGTGTGTGATGACATGATTATATTTAAATAAATGTTGATTTTGATGTCAGCAGGTTTACTTGTCCATTAGTGATAATCTGCTGATAAAACAGTGATTTTATCAAAACTACAACAAGCAGCCCACTAAGTGACACATTGCTGGAATAAGGCTCTCTGCTTCAATATTATGCTACAATCAGATAAGATGGTAAAAACCTGGTGACATTCACTTTACCTAAGAAGGCAGGTGATAGAAATCAGATTATTTTTTATAGTGAAAGTCAAAATTTGATGAATATCTGAAGTCTGCAGGACAATTATTAATAAACAAAATTGTAAACCTACATCCTCATTTAATTTTTATGATATTAAACAGTGTTCTCACCAATGACATGATCTGCAATGTGAGCTTGCTTATCTAAAAAAAAGCAGTGCTAAAATAAGCCAAGAATCTAACATTCACCACACAAGTGTGTGACAATGGTATAACCTGCTGCCATGGAAACATTACACAGATACATGCCATGCATGAAAAGGGCACTGGCTAGCAAAACGGTTAACCCTTTTTTACAACTGGAAATTGTCCTCGACCTGTATCTTTGTTATGATCTGAGTCCATCTGGCTCAGCCTAAAGCATCAGAGTGACTTTAAACATTACATCATAACCAAGGAATCCTGACTAGAGAACATTGTAAATCCATGTGAAGTAATATAAATAGTGGCCGAGATCCAGATGCAAAAAAAAAAAAAAGAAAAACTGAGAAACGAAAAGCTCTGTACTACTTAGACTTTTCAACAAAGTCTATATGTCTATCTGTCTGTCTGTATCTATCTATCTATTTATCTATCATCTATCTACCTATTTATCTACATATATATCTATTTATCTATCTATCCATCTATTTATCGATCTGTCTATCTCTATTTATGTATCTATCTATAGATCTATCTATATCTATCTATGTCTATTTAGCTATCTATCTATCTATCTCTACCTATTTATCTACATATCTATCTATCTATCTATCTATCTATCTATCTATCTATCTATCTATCTATCTATCTATCTATCTATCTATCTCTATCTACCTATTTATCTACATATCTATCTATCTATCTATCTATCTATCTATCTATCTATCTATCTCTATCTACCTATTTATCTACATATCTATCTATTTATCTATCTATCTATGGACCAAAAAAAAAAATGGAAGGCAGCACTCCAGGTTTTAGCAAAAATATAAGCTGACTTTATTGGGCCCACATGGCGTGGTGCAACGTTTCGGCTTCCAAAAGCCTTTTGGGAGCCGAAATGTTGCACCACACCATGTGGGCCCAATAAAGTCCACTGATATTTTTGCTAAAACCTGGAGTGCTGCCTTCCATATTTTTGGTCCCTGTATATTTGGCAAGTATATGGATTAGTTGCTTGGAGGCCTATGCACCCATTTAATTGTATGTGCTGTTCCATTTTTTTCTATCTATCTACCTATCTACCTACCTATCTATCTATTGTATCTACCTAAAGTATGTGCCGATCTGTCTATCTTTCTGTCTATCTTCCTATATATACAGTACAGATCAAAGTTTGGACACACCTTCTCATTTGAATATTTTTCTGTATTTTCATGACTATGAAAATTGTACATTCACACTGAAGGCATCAAAACTATGAATTAACACATGTGGAATTATATACTTAACAAAAAAGTGTGAAACAACTGAAATTAGGTCTTATATTCTGGGTTCTTCAAAGTAGCCACCTTTTGCTTTGATGACTGCTTTGCACACTCTTGGCATTCTCTTGATGAGCTTCAAGAGGTAGTCACCGGGAATGGTTTTCACTTCACAGGTGTTCCCTGTCAGGTTTAATAAGTGGGATTTCTTGCCTTATAAATGGTGTTGGGACCATCAGTGTTATGATCCGGTGACCTTGGAGCTGCATTAGAACTTTCACTGGAGAAAGTGGCCACTATACTGACCACAATCCTGAACTTAACACCGCAACTAGAAGTAGCCGTGGAGTGTACCTAACACACTTAGACACCTCGTCACAGCCGGAGGACTAAATACCCCTAAAGATGGAAATCGGAATACTATCTTGCCTCAGAGAAAATCCCGAAAGGATAGAGAGCCCCCACAAATATTGGCGGTGGGTCGGAGAGGAAAAAACATACACAGGCAGAAAAAACAGGATTTAGCACAGGAGGCCACTCTAGCTAGATAGGACAGGATAGGACAGAGTTCTGTGCGGTCAGTATTAAAACCCTTCAAAAAATCCACAGCAGAACATACAAAAAACTTCCTACATCTACTAAAGATGTAGGAGCGTATATCTGCAACTCCAGTGAATCCTACAAACAGAGCAGGAATAAAACTGAAACAAGCACACCGCAGTGTGCCACAGATACAAAAACAAAACACTTATCTTTGCTGAATTTGGCAGCAAGCAGGATAAGCCAGAAAGAGATCCAACACTTCATAAGGAACATTGACAACTGGCAAGGGCTAAAGGATCCTGCACACCTAAATATCCCAGTCAGAATTGTAATCATCTGATACACCTGGCCAGGACTGCGAGTCAGAGACAACTGCATTCCCACCTACAACCACTGGAGGGAACCCAAGAGCAGAATTCACAACACATCAGTTGTGTTGTGCAGAAGTCTGGTGGATACACAGCTGATAGTCCTACGGAATAGACTGTTAGAATTTGTATTATGGCAAGAAAAAAGCAGCTAAGTAAAGAATAACAAGTGGCCATCATTACTTTAAGAAATGAAGGTCAGTCAGTCCGAAAAATTGTGAAAACTTTGAAAGTGTCCCCAAGTGCAGTGGCTAAAACCATCAAGCGCTACAAAGAAACTGGCTCACATGAGGACCGCCCCAGGAAAGGAAGACCAAGAGTCACCTCTGCTTCTGAGGATAAGTTTATCCGAGTCACCAGCCTCAGAAATAGCTAGTTAACAGCAGCTCAGATTAGAGACCAGGTCAATGCCACACAGAGTTCTAGCAGCAGACACATCTCTACAACAACTGTTAAGAGGAGACTTTGTGCAGCAGGCCTTCATGGTAAAATAGCTGCTAGGAAACCACTGCAAAGGACAGGCAACAAGCAGAAGAGACTTGTTTGGGCTAAAGAACACAAGGAATGGACATTAAACCAGTGGAAATCTGTACTGGTCTGATGAGTCCAAATTTGAGATCTTTGGTTCCAACCAACGTATCTTTGTGCGACGCAGAAAAGGTGAACGGATAGACTCTACATGCCTGGTTCCCACCCTGAAGCATGGAGGAGGTGTGATGGTGTGGGGGTGCTTTGCTGGTGACACCAGGGTCGGACTGGGGCACCGGGACACCGGAGAATCCTCCGGTGGGCCCCACCCCCAGCTCCTGCCTTCTTCATTTGTACCTGCCCTGCATCATGCTCATAGCGTGCGCACAGAAGTGCGCACTTTATTGTATAGTCGGCACAGCTGGCAGACTGCACAGGTGATGGGAAGTGCAGGAGCAGCTCCTTCACATCACCTGCTGCTGCTGCCATTACTCTGCCAGGAGAGCTGTGTGTGCAGAGTGCTGACCCTCACTTCAGCCAGCACAGTCAGAGGAACAGCTGACTGTGAGACTGAGGCTGAGAGCAGACAGCACACAACAACTGACCCACAGTCACCTGTTTCCTGTGCTGGGTATGATCTCTGCTCCTCTTCCACAAAGCCCTGGACAGCAGTGTAAACGCCGATTGGCTGCAAATCAGCCAATCAGCGTTAGTTTTCTTTGTGTGAGCTCACAGTACAGCTCAGGCAAGGAGCTATGCTTTGATTGGTCAACTGTCCTGCCCAAGCAGCACTGGAGCAGAGGGAGTCTGATGGCTGCAGTGTGACTGTAAGTACATAACTGTATGATGCCTGCACCCTGAGTAGATCTCCGGCCACAGAGGCAGTTAGGGGAGGGGGCCCCATGCCTCCTAAAGGTGACATAGGGGGCCCACAGTGATATTCTAATTTTCTTGTGGGTCCCCACCCTATTGTGTCATCCACCTCTATTTAACTGTGGCTCCCCTTTCCCTCTCTGACTAGGCCCATAGGAAATCAGAGGTGACATAGTGGGGGAGGGGCCCACAGAATATTGGGTGACACAGTGGGGGAGGGGGCCCACAGGAAAATAGAGGTGACACAGTGGGGGGAGGGGGCCCACAGGAAAATAGAGGTGACACAGTGGGGGGAGGGGCCCACTGGAAAATAGAGGTGACACAGTGGGGGGAGGGGGCCCACAGGAAAATAGAGGTGACACAGTGGGGGAGGGGGCCCACAGGAAAATAGAGGTGACACAGTGGGGGGAGGGGGCCCACAGGAAAATAGAGGTGACACAGAAGAGGAGGGGGGCCCACAGGAAAATAGAGGTGACACAGTGGGGGAGGGGGCCCACAAGAAAATAGAGGTGACACAGTGGGGGAAGGGGGCCCACAGGAAAATAGAGGTGACACAGTGACAGTGGAGGAGGGGGACCACAGGAAAATAGAGGTGACACAGTGGGGGAGGGGGCCCACAGGAAAATAGAGGTGACACAGTGGGGGGAGGGGGCCCACAGGAAAATAGAAGTGACACAGTGGGGGAGGGGGGCCCACAGGAAAATAGAGGTGACACAGTGGGGGAGGGGGCCCACAGGAAAATAGAAGTGACACAGTGGGGGGAGGGGCCCACAGGAAAATAGAGGTGACACAGTGGGGGAGGGGGCCCACAGGAAAATAGAGGTGACACAGTGGGGGAGGGGGCCCACAGGAAAATAGAGGTGACACAGTGGGGGAGGGGGGCCCACAGGAAAATAGAGGTAGCACAGTGGGGAAGGGGGCCCACAGGAAAATAGAGGTAGCACAGTGGGGGAGGGGGCCCACAGGAAAATAGAGGTAGCACAGTGGGGGAGGGGGCCCACAGGAAAATAGAGGTGGCACAGTGGGGGAGGGGACACACAGGAACATAGAGGTGACACAGTGGGGGACGGGGCCCACAGGATATTGGGTGACACAGTGGTGACGGGGGTCCTCAGGTAATTAACACCTTTACGACATCAGCCTTACATGTATGGCGCGTGTTAAATGCCACTGTCAATCTCTGACAGCCGCATATAATACATGCCAACATGCGTGCGCATCATTCTCTCACCCATTGGCACCCATGATGTGATCGTGGGTCGCCGATGGGTTGTAATGACAGCCAGGGGTCTTCTTCCTGTAGCCGAGCTTTAAAGGAGACTGTGATTTCTGCTACATGCAGTGATGCTGTGGCATCACTGTATATAATAGCACATGCGATCGGATGATCACATCCTCATGTCCTCTAAGGGGGCTAACTGTACCAGTGAAAGGTAAAAACAAAATTTAAAAAATTCCTAAAAGTTCAAATCACCCCTTTTTATTCAATTGAAAATAAATATATTTAAAAAATAAAAAAACAACACATATTTGGCATTGCTGGATTCAGAAAAGTCCGATCTATCAAAATATAAAAACAATTAACTCGATCAGTAAACACCGTAAACAGAAACAACTCAAGAATTCCAAATGTCCTTTTCTCAAATGTCCTTTTTTTCCCACAAAAAAAGCTATAACAAGTGATGAAAAAATCACATCTATCCCAAAATCATACTAATAAAAACAATGTCTCGCCCCCAACAGAAAGCTTCCCTGTAATAAAATACGCAGCAGTCGCTGTCTTCTGCCGCTGTGTCGTTGCTTCTGTCTTCTTCATTGCAGTGGAATATGGCCACCGGTAAGTATTTTACTACACACATGGGACCTACATTACTGCTCTCCTGTGTGGTGTAGTATATAGAGGATCTATCAGCTCTCCTGTGTGGTGTAGTATATAGAGGATCTGTCAGCTCTCGTGTGTGGTGTAGTACATAGAGGATCTGTCAGCTCTCCCATGTGGTGTAGTATATAGAGGATCTGTCAGCTCTCCTGTGTGGTGTAGTATATAGAGGATCTGTCAGCTCTCCTGTGTGGTGTAGTACATAGAGGATCTGTCAGCTCCTGTGTGGTGTAGTACATAGAGGATCTGTTAGCTCTCCTGTGTGGTGTAGAACATAGAGGATCTGTCAGCTCTCGTGTGTGGTGTAGTACATAGAGGATCTGTCAGCTCTGGTGTGTGGTGTAGTACATAGAGGATCTGTCAGCTCTCCTGTGTGGTGTAGTATATAGAGGATCTGTCAGCTCTCCTGTGTGGTGTAGTATATAGAGGATCTGTCAGCTCTCCTGTGTGGTGTAGTACATAGAGGATCTGTCAGCTCTCGTGTGTGGTGTAGTATATAGAGGATCTGTTAGCTCTCCTGTGTGGTGTAGTATATAGAGGATCTGTCAGCTCCTCTGTGGTGCAGTATATAGAGGATCTGTCAGCTCTCCTGTGTGGTGTAGTACATAGAGGATCTGTCAGCTCTCGTGTGTGGTGTAGTACATAGAGGATCTGTCAGCTCTCCTGTGTGGTGTAGTATATAGAGGATCTGTCAGCTCTCCTGTGTGGTGTAGTATATAGAGGATCTGTCAGCTCTCCTGTGTGGTGTAGTACATAGAGGATCTGTCAGCTCTCGTGTGTGGTGTAGTACATAGAGGATCTGTCAGCTCTCGTGTGTGGTGTAGTATATAGAGGATCTGTCAGCTCCTGTGTGGTGCAGTATATAGAGGATCTGTCAGCTCTCGTGTGTGGTGTAGTATATAGAGGATCTGTCAGCTCTCCCGTGTGGTGTAGTATATAGAGGATCTGTCAGCTCTCCTGTGTGGTGCAGTATATAGAGGATCTGTCAGCTCTCCTGTGTGGTGTAGTATATAGAGGATCTGTCAGCTCTCCTGTGTGGTGTAGTATATAGAGGATCTGTCAGCTCTCCTGTGTGGTGTAGTATATAGAGGATCTGTCAGCTCTCCTGTGTGGTGTAGTATATAAAGGATTTGTCAGCTCTCTTGTGTGGTGCAGTATATAGAGGATCTGTCAGCTCTCCTGTGTGGTGTAGTATAAAGAGGATCGGTCAGCTCTCCCATGTGGTGTAGTATATAGAGGATCTGTCAGCTCTCCTGTGTGGTGTAGTATATAGAGGATCTGTCAGCTCTCCCGTGTGGTGTAGTACATAGAGGATCTGTCAGCTCTCTTGTGTGGTGTAGTATAAAGAGGATCTGTCAGCTCTCCTATGTGGTGCAGTATATAGAGGATCTGTCAGTTCTCCTGTGTGGTGTAGTATAAAGAGGATCTGTCAGCTCTCCCATGTGGTGTAGTATATAGAGGATCTGTCAGCTCTCCTGTGTGGTGTAGTATAAAGAGGATCTGTCAGCTCTCCCATGTGGTGTAGTATATAGAGGATCTGCCAGCTCTCCTGTGTGGTGTAGTATATAGAGGATCTGTCAGCTCTCCCATGTGGTGTAGTATAGAGGATCTGTCAGCTCTCCCATGTGGTGTAGTACATAGAGGATCTGTCAGCTCTCCCATGTGGTGTAGTATATAGAGGATCTGTCAGCTCTCCTGTGAGGTGTAGTATATAGAGGATCTGTCAGCTCTCGTGTGTGGTGTAGTACATAGAGGATCTGTCAGCTCTCGTGTGTGGTGTAGTACATAGAGGATCTGTCAGCTCTCCTGTGTGGTGTAGTATATAGAGGATCTGTCAGCTCTCCTGTGTGGTGTAGTATATAGAGGATCTGTCAGCTCTCCTGTGTGGTGTAGTACATAGAGGATCTGTCAGCTCTCGTGTGTGGTGTAGTATATAGAGGATCTGTTAGCTCTCCTGTGTGGTGTAGTACATAGAGGATCTGTCAGCTCTCGTGTGTGGTGTAGTATATAGAGGATCTGTCAGCTCCTGTGTGGTGCAGTATATAGAGGATCTGTCAGCTCTCGTGTGTGGTGTAGTATATAGAGGATCTGTCAGCTCCTGTGTGGTGCAGTATATAGAGGATCTGTCAGCTCTCCTGTGTGGTGTAGTATATAGAGGATCTGTCAGCTCTCCTGTGTGGTGTAGTATATAGAGGATCTGTCAGCTCTCCTGTGTGGTGTAGTATATAGAGGATCTGTCAGCTCTCCTGTATGGTGTAGTATATAAAGGATTTGTCAGCTCTCTTGTGTGGTGCAGTATATAGAGGATCTGTCAGCTCTCCTGTGTGGTGTAGTATAAAGAGGATCTGTCACCTCTCCCATGTGGTGTAGTATATAGAGGATCTGTCAGCTCTCCTGTGTTGTGTAGTATATAGAGGATCTGTCAGCTCTCCCGTGTGGTGTAGTACATAGAGGATCTGTCAGCTCTCTTGTGTGGTGTAGTATAAAGAGGATCTGTCAGCTCTCCTATGTGGTGCAGTATATAGAGGATCTGTCAGCTCTCCTGTGTGGTGTAGTATAAAGAGGATCTGTCAGCTCTCCCATGTGGTGTAGTATATAGAGGATCTGTCAGCTCTCCTGTGTGGTGTAGTATAAAGAGGATCTGTCAGCTCTCCCATGTGGTGTAGTATATAGAGGATCTGTCAGCTCTCCTGTGTGGTGTAGTATATAGAGGATCTGTCAGCTCTCCCATGTGGTGTAGTATAGAGGATCTGTCAGCTCTCCCATGTGGTGTAGTACATAGAGGATCTGTCAGCTCTCCCATGTGGTGTAGTATATAGAGGATCTGTCAGCTCTCCTGTGAGGTGTAGTATATAGAGGATCTGTCAGCTCTCCTGTGTGGTGTAGTATATATAGGACTAGCTATTGAACCCGTTCTACGCCCGGGTGGCGAGCATTTATATTGGTATATGGTCTCCATCCTGGTATGTGCTGCTCCATCCTGCGCCCCCATCCTGTCATGTGCTGCTCCATCCTGCGCCCCATCCTGTCATGTGCTGCTCCATCCTGTGCCCCCATCCTGTCATGTGCTGCTCCCATCCTGCATCTCCATCCTGTCATGTGCTGCTCCCATCCTGCGTCCCCATCCTGTCATGCGCTGCTCCCATCCTGCGTCCCCATCCTGTCATGTGCTGCTCCCATCCTGCGTCCCCATCCTGTCATGCGCTGCTCCCATCCTGCGTCCCCATCCTGTCATGCGCTGCTCCCATCCTGCGTCCCCATCCTGTCATGCGCTGCTCCCATCCTGCGTCCCCATCCTGTCATGCGCTGCTCCCATCCTGCGTCTCCATCCTGTCATGCGCTGCTCCATCCTGCGCCCCCATCCTGTCATGCGCTGCTCCATCCTGCGCCTCCATCCTGTCATGTGCTGCACCCATCCTGCGTCCCCATCCTGTCATGCGCTGCTCCCATCCTGCGTCCCCATCCTGTCATGCGCTGCTCCCATCTTGCGTCTGCATCCTGTCATGTGCTGCTCCATCCTGCGTCCCCATCCTGTCATGTGCTGCTCCCATCCGGCGTCCCCATCCTGTCATGTGCTGCTCCCATCCTGCGTCCCCGTCCTGTCATGTGCTGCTCCCATCCTGCGTCTCCGTCCTGTCATGTGCTGCTCCATTCTGCGCCCCCATCCTGTCATGCGCTGCTCCCATCCTGCGTCCCCATCCTGTCATGTGCTGCTCCATCCTGCGTCCCCATCCTGTCATGCGCTGCTCCCATCCTGCGTCCCCATCCTGTCATGTGCTGCTCCCATCCTGCGTCCCCATCCTGTCATGTGCTGCTCCCATCCTGCGCAATCATTCTGACATGGGCTGCTCCCATCCTGCCACACTCAGCTCTACTACTTCTGCCACACTCAGCTCTGCTACATCTGCCACATTCAGCTCTGCTACATCTGCCACATTCTGCTCTGCTATATCTGCCACACTCTGCTCTGCTACGTTTGCCACACTCTGCTCTGCTACATCTGCCACACTCTGCTCTGCTACATCTGCCACACTCTGCTCTGCTACATCTGCCACACTCTGCTCTGCTACATCTGCCACACTCTGCTCTGCTACATCTGCCACACTCTGCTCTGCTACATCTGCCACACTCTGCTCTGACCCGCTCGGCCCCGCTGCCTCTGACCCGCTCGGCGCAGAGTGCTGGGGGGCCTGAGCAGGCGGGGACACCGGCGCGCTGTGGGGGTCAGGTGCCGGTATCGCCGCCAGCTCAGGCCCCCCAGCACTTACTATATTCACCTGTCCTCCGTTCCACCGCTGTGCGCCGCCATCTTCCCGGTCCTCTGGCTGTGACTGGTCAGTCAGAGGGCGGCGCCGACGCGCATTAAGCGCGTCATCGCGCCCTCTGAACTGAAGGTCACAGGCCGAGGACCGCGAAGATAGCGGCGCAAAGCGGTGGAACGGAGGACAGGTGAATATAGCCGATACTCACCCTCCTGGCGGTCCCTGCTTCTCTGTTGGAGATCGCGGTGTGCGTTCAGTGTTAACGCATACCGCGATCTCCCGGGAGCGTCACTCTGTGAGGCCCAGACTGCGCCGGCGCTTGCGCAGTCTATAAAGGCTTCGGACAGAGTGATGCTCCCAGCGTTATATTATAGATTTGTCAGCTATCCTGTGCGGTGTAGTATATAAAGGATTTGTCAGCTCTCTTGTGTGGTGTAGTATATAGAGGATCTGTCAGCTCTCCTGTGTGGTGTAGTATATATAGGACTAGCTATTGAACCCGTTCTACGCCCGGGTGGCGAGCATTTATATTGGTATATGGTCTCCATCCTGGTATGTGCTGCTCCATCCTGCGCCCCCATCCTGTCATGTGCTGCTCCATCCTGCGCCCCATCCTGTCATGTGCTGCTCCATCCTGTGCCCCCATCCTGTCATGTGCTGCTCCCATCCTGCATCTCCATCCTGTCATGTGCTGCTCCCATCCTGCGTCCCCATCCTGTCATGCGCTGCTCCCATCCTGTGTCCCCATCCTGTCATGTGCTGCTCCCATCCTGCGTCCCCATCCTGTCATGCGCTGCTCCCATCCTGCGTCCCCATCCTGTCATGCGCTGCTCCCATCCTGCGTCCCCATCCTGTCATGCGCTGCTCCCATCCTGCGTCCCCATCCTGTCATGCGCTGCTCCCATCCTGCGTCTCCATCCTGTCATGCGCTGCTCCATCCTGCGCCCCCATCCTGTCATGCGCTGCTCCATCCTGCGCCTCCATCCTGTCATGTGCTGCACCCATCCTGCGTCCCCATCCTGTCATGCGCTGCTCCCATCCTGCGTCCCCATCCTGTCATGCGCTGCTCCCATCCTGCGTCCCCATCCTGTCATGCGCTGCTCCCATCCTGCGTCTGCATCCTGTCATGCGCTGCTCCCATCCTGCGTCCCCATCCTGTCATGCGCTGCTCCCATCCTGCGTCCCCATCCTGTCATGTGCTGCTCCATCCTGCGTCCCCATCCTGTCATGTGCTGCTCCCATCCGGCGTCCCCATCCTGTCATGTGCTGCTCCCATCCTGCGTCCCCGTCCTGTCATGTGCTGCTCCCATCCTGCGTCTCCGTCCTGTCATGTGCTGCTCCATTCTGCGCCCCCATCCTGTCATGCGCTGCTCCCATCCTGCGTCCCCATCCTGTCATGTGCTGCTCCATTCTGCGTCCCCATCCTGTCATGCGCTGCTCCCATCCTGCGTCCCCATCCTGTCATGTGCTGCTCCCATCCTGCGTCCCCATCCTGTCATGTGCTGCTCCCATCCTGCGCAATCATTCTGACATGGGCTGCTCCCATCCTGCCACACTCAGCTCTACTACTTCTGCCACACTCAGCTCTGCTACATCTGCCACATTCAGCTCTGCTACATCTGCCACATTCTGCTCTGCTATATCTGCCACACTCTGCTCTGCTACGTTTGCCACACTCTGCTCTGCTACATCTGCCACACTCTGCTCTGCTACATCTGCCACACTCTGCTCTGCTACATCTGCCACACTCTGCTCTGCTACATCTGCCACACTCTGCTCTGCTACATCTGCCACACTCTGCTCTGACCCGCTCGGCCCCGCTGCCTCTGACCCGCTCGGCGCAGAGTGCTGGGGGGCCTGAGCAGGCGGGGACACCGGCGCGCTGTGGGGGTCAGGTGCCGGTATCGCCGCCAGCTCAGGCCCCCCAGCACTTACTATATTCACCTGTCCTCCGTTCCACCGCTGTGCGCCGCCATCTTCCCGGTCCTCTGGCTGTGACTGGTCAGTCAGAGGGCGGCGCCGACGCGCATTAAACGCGTCATCGCGCCCTCTGAACTGAAGGTCACAGGCCGAGGACCGCGAAGATAGCGGCGCAAAGCGGTGGAACGGAGGACAGGTGAATATAGCCGATACTCACCCTCCTGGCGGTCCCTGCTTCTCTGTTGGAGATCGCGGTGTGCGTTCAGTGTTAACGCATACCGCGATCTCCCGGGAGCGTCACTCTGTGAGGCCCAGACTGCGCCGGCGCTTGCGCAGTCTATAAAGGCTTCGGACAGAGTGATGCTCCCAGCGTTATATTATAGATTTGTCAGCTATCCTGTGCGGTGTAGTATATAAAGGATTTGTCAGCTCTCTTGTGTGGTGTAGTATATAGAGGATCTGTCAGCTCTCCTGTGTGGTGTAGTATATTGGGGATCTGTCAGCTCTCCTGTGTGGTGTAGTATATAGAGGATCTGTCAGCTCTCCTGTGTGGTGTCGTATATAGAGGATCTGTCAGCTCTCCTGTGTGGTGTAGTATATAGAGGATCTGTCAGCTCTCCTCTGTGGTGTCGTATATAGAGGATCTGTCAGCTCTCCTGTGTGGTGTAGTATATAGAGGATCTGTCAGTGTTCCTGTGTGGTGTAGTATATAGAGGATCTGTCAGCTCTCCTGTGTGGTGTAGTATATAGAGGATCTGTCAGCTCTCCTGTGTGGTGTAGTATATAGAGGATCTGTCAGCTCTCCTGTGTGGTGTAGTATATAGAGGATCTGTCAGTGTTCCTGTGTGGTGTAGTTTATAGAGGATCTGTCAGCTCTCTTGTGTGGTGTAGTATATAGAGGATCTGTCAGCTCTCCTGTGTGGTGTAGTTTATAGAGGATCTGTCAGCTCTCGTGTGTGGTGTGGCATATAGGATCTATCCTGTGTGGTATTTTTAAACGGCATGGTGTGCCCCAAGAATGATTTTTCTCTAGTGGGCCCAAGGTACTCCAGTCCGACGCTGGGTGACACTGTTGGGAATTTATTCAAAATTGAAGGTATACTGAACCAGCATGGCTACCACAGCATCTTGCAGCGGCATACTATTTCTTCCGGTTTGCGTTTAGTTGGACCATCATTTATTTTTCAACAGGACAATTGTTGTGCAAATTTGGTTTGGATAAATCTATCCCTGTGTGTGCTGCGGCCATTCCCAATAAGACTGAGTATTTTGAGCCCTCAAGAATGACACTGTACACCATTGTGACAATAACATTCCACCAATACTGCAGGTTAATGTACATACATGGTTTTATAATTGCATATAGAAAGAAGGTGGTTAGGGGTGGTTAGTTAATTACCATATTGTCGAGCTCCTCTGTTATTGGTTATCTAAATATATATGGAATATTGTGATTAATGCACATATGAATGCTGATTAAGCAACTAAAATGTAGCTGTCTGCATCTAGGACAAAGTTGAGACATCTGATAATCACTTAGTACATCTGGTGCTGTTCTTCTTTTGGCTGGAAATCCCCAGTCTGTCTGGCTTATATCAGTTTATGTCAGCCATTTTAAGCAATTGATTATAATGTATATATCAGCTGTGAGTATAAATTTGCGTTTATATGAGTATACATGAGTTTATATGATTATATAGGAGTATATATGCAAGTGAGATCTATATGATATATATTTCCATCACAATGCCTCAGTCCTAATACAGCCTCTGTAGGATTGCATCAACGTAACCCCTTTCTCCTGTCAGATTGAGCCTTCAGCTCGTTCAAGAAGTTAAAAGACTCTGTAATCTCAGTGCCAGCACTAGGCCTACCTGACTATGAGAAGCCATTCCGTCTCTACTAGGGTTGAGCGACCTTGACCTTTTTAGAGTCGAGCCGTGTTTCGCGAAACCCGATTATCTTAGAAGTCGAGTCGAGTGGAATCGGCCGATTATCGCGAAAAGTCGGGTATCGCCCGAAACACAAAACCCAATGCAAGTCAATGGGGGAGCATAGTCGGCAGTGAGTGGAGGCCAGGAAAACACCTACACTGCCCATTTTAATGGCAAAAACATCCATTCTTGTTACAGAAGCTTGTCAATCGTAATTTACCTTATAATAATTGGAAGGCATTTGAAATTGGGGGTCATTTGGCTAAAGTTGTGGGGGGTAGGGCTGGTTCAAGTAATTAGTGGGCCCAGGAAATCTGGAACACGTCACGGCAGTGGAGCAGGGAGAGGTAAGTATTTAAACTTTGCAAGTGCTGTGATCCTGAGCAAGCGGGGGGGGCCCACTCGTTGGCATTGGCAATGGCACAGGGCCCCTCAAAGTACAGCGGTGTGTTTGCACGGCGGGGGCGCCTCCCACCGGCAGCAACACTTTTGCGTACTATGAGAGGCCCTGTGCCAGTGACGTCGCCAACTAGTATTCCTCCCCCCACCTGATGAAGGAACCTGCACTTTCATCTGCACCTTCCTCTTTGTCCCCGTGTAAGGTGGTATGGTATGCGGGAAGAGGAACCTGACTTTAAGCAGGGTCACAATCTTGCTGTGTAGCGTGCACGGGGAATGTTGCATTATGGGTCAATGTACCAGCAGACTCATCTATCACTGGCTGGGCAATGGGCAGGATGAGGAGGAAACACAGATATAGGCCCAAAGAATAAAGTTGGCTAAATGCAGTTCAAAATTGGTAACACAGGACTAACCAGGGGGCATTGCAGTGGAGGACAACTGGAATGAGAGGCTGACACAGAGAGTAGGCCCAAATCAGTAAGTAGTCGAAATGCAGTTCAAAATTGGCAACCGTAGTAAACAGGCGGCACAGCTTTGTTCAGTGGAGGAGAACAGCAAGGAGTGGCAGACACCGATAGTAGGCCCCAACCCAACTAGTAGGCCAAATGCTGTCTATCATTAACAACTACTTAACGAGAGCCTGAAAATGGAATTTCAGGACAGGAAACCTGGAGAACAGCAAGGAGCGGCAGACACTGTTAGTAGGCCCCAAACCAACTAGTACGCCAAATGCAGTTGTTCCATTTAACCACTATTTAACAAGAGCCTGAAGATAGAAGCTCAGGAAAGGCAACCTGGAGAACACCTTGGAGTGGAACACACCGTCTCTACACCCCATACCAAATGTGTAGGCCTAATGCAGTGTAGTTTCCAACAACTACTAAACGAGAGCATTAAGATCGAAGCAATGGCGAGGAAACCTGGGGAACACCTTGGAGTGGAACACACCGTCTCTAGACCCCATACCCAATTTGTAGGCCTAATGCAGTGTAGTTTTCTACAACTACTAAACGAGAGTCGGAAGACCGAAGCAATGTGGACGAAACCTGGGGAACACCTTGGAGTGTAACACACCATCTCTCTACACCCCATACCCAATTTGTAGGCCTAATGCAGTGTAGTTTCCAACAACTACTAAACAAGAGCATTAAGATTGAAGCAATGGAGAGGAAACCTGGGGAACACCTTGGAGTTGAACACACCGTCCCTACACCGCATACCAAATGTGTAGGCCTAATGCAGTGTAGTTTCCAACAACTACTAAACGAGAGCATTAAGATTGAAGCAATTGAGAGGAAACCTGGGGAACACCTTGGAGTTGAACACACCGTCTCTACACCCCATACCAAATGTGTACGCCTAATGCAGTGTAGTTTCCAACAACTACTAAACGAGAGCATTAAGATCGAAGCAATGGAGAGGAAACCTGGGGAACACCTTGGAGTGGAACACACCGTCTCTACACCCCATACCCAATTTGTAGGCTTAATGCAGTGTAGTTTTCTACAACTACTAAACGAGAGTCGGAAGACCGAAGCAATGTGGACGAAACCTGGGGAACACCTTGGAGTGTAACACACCATCTCTCTACACCCCATACCCAATTTGTAGGCCTAATGCAGTGTAGTTTCCAACAACTACTAAACGAGAGCATTAAGATCGAAGCAATGGCGAGGAAACCTGGGGAACACCTTGGAGTGGAACACACCGTCTCTACACCCCATACCCAATTTGTAGGCCTAATGCAGTGTAGTTTTCTACAACTACTAAACGAGAGTCGGAAGACCGAAGCAATGTGGACGAAACCTGGGGAACACCTTGGAGTGTAACACACCATCTCTCTACACCCCATACCCAATTTGTAGGCCTAATGCAGTGTAGTTTCCAACAACTACTAAACGAGAGCATTAAGATTGAAGCAATGGAGAGGAAACCTGGGGAACACCTTGGAGTTGAACACACCGTCCCTACACCCCATACCAAATGTGTAGGCCTAATGCAGTGTAGTTTCCAACAACTACTAAACGAGAGCATTAAGATTGAAGCAATGGAGGGGAAACCTGGGGAACACCTTGGAGTTGAACACACCGTCTCTATACCCCATACCAAATGTGTAGGCCTAATGCAGTGTAGTTTCCAACAACTACTAAACGAGAGCATTAAGATCGAAGCAATGGCGAGGAAACCTGGGGAACACCTTGGAGTGGAACACACCGTCTCTACACCCATACCCAATTTGTAGGCCTAATGCAGTGTAGTTTTCTACAACTAGTAAACGAGAGTCGGAAGACCGAAGCAATGTGGACGAACCCTGGGGAACACCTTGGAGTGTAACACACCATCTCTCTACACCCCATACCCAATTTGTAGGCCTAATGCAGTGTAGTTTCCAACAACTACTAAACGAGAGCATTAAGATCGAAGCAATGGCGAGGAAACCTGGGGAACACCTTGGAGTTGAACACACCGTCTCTACACCCCATACCCAATTTGTAGGCCTTATGCAGTGTAGTTTTCACCAACTACTAAACGAGAGTAGGAAGATCGAAGCAATGTGGACGAAACCTGGGGCACACCTTGTGGCGGCAGACACCGTTAGTAGGCCCTACCAAAGTTGTAGCCCCAATGCAGTTTTAAAATTCCTAGAGGCTGAAAACAAGACTATTGACGCTCAGCTTTTTTCAAAGGAACACAGCTGAATTGAGTGGCGCAGACAGACACAGGTAGTAGGCCTTAAACCAAAAATGTGGCTCACTGCAGCTTAAAAAAGGTTACAGGGGTACACAGGCAGCATTGCTCTGGGCAGTGGAGGACAATTTCAATAGTTGACCGCAGAAAGACTTTGTACGCCTACTATTAAAAAAAGGATCCTCTATGCAATAAAAAATAGGTTCCAGGGGTACACGGGCAGCAGTGGTCTGGTCAGTGTAGGAGTAGTAGAAAGAACGGGCCGCAGACAGGCTTCGAAGGCCTAACATAAAAAAATATTGGACTGTAGGCACTTTAACATTGGTTCCAGGGGTACACGGGCAGCAGTAGACTGGTCAGTGTAGTAGTAGTAGAAAGAACGGGCCGCAGACAGGCTTCGAAGGCCTAACATAATAAAATATTGGGCTGTAGGCACTTTTAAATAGGTTCCAGGGGTACACAGGCAGCAGTAGACTGGTCAGTGTAGTAGTAGTAGAAAGAACGGGCCGCAGACAGGCCTCGAAGGCCTAACATAATAAAATTGGGCTGGCTGTAGGCAATTTAAAATTGGTTCCAGGGGTACACGGGCAGCAGTGGTCTGGTCAGTGGAAGCCTAGTGGAAGGAGGGACCGCAGACAGGCTTCGAAGGCCTAACATAATAACATGGGCTGGCTGTAGGCAATTTATGATTGGTTCCAGGGGTACACGGGCAGCAGTGGTCTGGTCAGTGGAGGCCTAGTGGAAGGAGGGACCGCAAACAGGCTTCGAAGGCCTAACATAATAAAATGGGCTGGCTGTAGGCACTTTATGATTGGTTCCAGGGGTACACGGGCAGCAGTAGACAGGTCAGTGTAGTAGTAGTTGAAAGAACGGGCCGCAGACAGGCTTCGAAGGCCTAACATAATTAAATTGGGCTGGCTGTAGGCAATTTAAAATTGGTTCCATGGGTACACGGGCAGCAGTGGTCTGGTCAGTGGAGGCCTAGTGGAAGGAGGGACCGCAGACAGGCTTCGAAGGCCTAACATAATAAATTAGGGCTGGCTGTAGGCAATTTATGATGTGTTCCAGGGGTACACGGGCAGCAGTGGTCTGGTCAGTGGAGGCCTAGTTGAAGGAGGGACCGCAGACAGGCTTCGAAGGCCTAACATAATTAAATTGGACAGGCTGTAGGCACTTTATAATTGGTTCCAGGAGTACACGGGCAGCAGTAGACAGGTCAGTGTAGTAGTAGTTGAAAGAACGGGCCGCAGACAGGCTTCGAAGGCCTAACATAATTAAATTGGACAGGCTGTAGGCACTTTATAATTGGTTGCAGGAGTACACGGGCAGCAGTGGTCTGGTCAGTGGAGGCCTAGTGGAAGGAGGGACCGCAGACAGGCTTCGAAGGCCTAACATAATTAAATGGGCTGGCTGTAGGCAATTTATGATTGGTTCCAGGGGTACACGGGCAGCAGTGGTCTGGTCAGTGGAGGCCTAGTGGAAGGAGGGACCGCAGACAGGCTTCGAAGGCCTAACATAATAAATTAGGGCTGTAGGCACTTTAACATTGGTTCCAGGGGAACACGGGCAGCAGTAGACAGGTCAGTGGAGGCCTAGTGGAAGGAGGGACCGCAGACAGGCTTCGAAGGCCTAACAAAATAAAATGGGCTGGCTGTAGGCAATTTATGATTGGTTCCAGGGGTACACGGGCAGCAGTGGTCTGGTCAGTGGAGGCCTAGTGGAAGGAGGGACCACAGACAGGCTTCGAAGGCCTAACATAATAACATGGGCTGGCTGTAGGCAATTTATGATTGGTTCCAGGGGTACACGGGCAGCAGTGGTCTGGTCAGTGGAGGCCTAGTGGAAGGAGGGACCGCAGACAGGCTTCGAAGGCCTAACATAATAAAATGGGCTGGCTGTAGGCACTTTATGATTGGTTCCAGGGGTACACGGGCAGTAGTAGACAGGTCAGTGGAGGCCTAGTAGAAGGAGGGAACGCAGACAGGCTTCGAAGGCCTAACATAATAACATATGGCTGTAGGCACTTTATAATTGGTTCCAGGGGTACACGGGCAGCAGTAGACAGGTCAGTGTAGTAGTAGTTGAAAGAACGGGCCGCAGACAGGCTTTGAAGGCCTAACATAATTAAATTGGGCTGGTTGTAGGCAATTTAAAATTGGTTCCAGGGGTACACGGGCAGCAGTGGTCTGGTCAGCGGAGGCCGATTGTAATGAGTGTCTGCCAGTTAGTAGTCCAAAACAATAAATAAATGTGAATGTCTCGCATTAAAACAAAACGAAAACACTAAAGGGTGCAATCATTAGGTACAGGGGTGGGATCCTCTGCGTAGTTTCAGACCTACTAATTTAGCGCAAAGTATTTACTGTGGTAAATAGAGGACACTGCCCCTGACTATGTTAAGTACCATCATACATGTCAACACAATGGTATTGTCAGTGGCAGGAATGGAAGGATGTCAGCGCATAGACTAAACATTGGTGGAAGTGTAAGAGATAACTGTGGAAGTGGTAGAGCAATGTTTGACCTGGGGGTGGGTGAACTCTCTTGTGGCCGGCGGTACAGGCCCAGGGCCCCTCATGTTACAACAGTGTGTCTGACGTTGGGTGCGCACCACCACCGCCAGAGACACTTTATTGTACTATGAGGGACCCAGTGGCACTGCCGTCGACCAAAAGCGGGCACACCCACCTCTTCAGACAAACAGCACTCTCACGGGTGCTTGCGCCAAGTCGCGATACCACGGCCCCGTGTGGGGAGTTTGGCCATTTAGGGAGGTGTAAACATGTCGTATGCTGGACAATCAGCTGCAGCAAATTAGACATTAGAAAAGTAATTCACAGTAGTCCACAGGCAAGAGCTTTTCATAGGAAAGCTAGGTGTCGGCCGGGCAAGGTGGGGCAAAAGAATTCGAAATCCAGTTGTGGTTCATTTTAATGAATGTTAGATCATCAACATTTTGGGTAGCCAGACGAGTCCTTTTTTCGGTTAATATTGAACCTGCAGCACTGAATACTCTTTCTGATAGAACACTAGCTGCCGGGCAAGCAAGCTCCTGCAATGCATATTCTGCCAATTCTGGCCAGGTGTCTAATTTTGATGCCCAGTAATCAAATGGGAATGATGGTTGAGGGAGAACATCGATAAGGGATGAAAAATAGTTTGTAACCATACTGGACAAATGTTGTCTCCTGTCACTTTCAATTGATGCAGCAGTACCTGTCCTGTCTGCGGTCATAGCAAAATCACTCCACAACCTGGTCAGAAAACCCCTCTGTCCAACGCCACTTCTGATGTGTGCACCCCTAACACTCCTGGTCTGCTGCCCCCTGGAGCTCGTGTGAGAACGATCACGTGCGCTGTGTGCTGGGAATGCCTGAAGCAAACGGTCAACAAGAGTTGATTGTTTGGTTGCTAATATTAGTTCCAAGTTCTCATGTGGCATAATATTTTGCAATGTGCCTTTATAGCGAGGATCAAGGAGGCAGGCCAACCAGTAATCGTCATCGTTCATCATTTTAGTAATGCGTGTGTCCCTTTTGAGGATACGTAAGGCATAATCCGCCATGTGGGCCAAAGTTCCAGTTGTCAAATCTGCGGTTGTGATTAGTTGAGGGGCAGTTTCAGGCAAATCTACGTCACTTATGTCCCTCAAAAAACCAGAACCCGGTCTTGCCACGCAACCAATTTCCAGTGCCCCCGGGAAAGCTTCCTCATTAAAAATATACTCATCCCCATCATCCTCCTCGTCCTCCACCTCCTCTTCGCCCGCTAACTCGTCCTGTACACTGCCCTGACCAGACAATGGCTGACTGTCATCAAGGCTTTCCTCTTCCTCTGGTGCAGACGCCTGATCCTTTATGTGCGTCAAACTTTGCATAAGCAGACACATTAGGGGGATGCTCATGCTTATTATGGCGTTGTCTGCACTAACCAGCCGTGTGCATTCCTCAAAACACTGAAGGACTTGACACATGTCTTGTATCTTCGACCACTGCACACCTGACAACTCCATGTCTGCCATCCTACTGCCTGCCCGTGTATGTGTATCCTCCCACAAAAACATAACAGCCCGCCTCTGTTTGCACAGTCTTAGGCGATGCTGGGGAAGGTTCAAAGACCGCTGATAGGTCTGCATACGGCTAGAGTGTACAGGCGAACGGCGGATATGTGAGCAAAGTCCACGCACTTTGAGGAGCAGGTCGGAGAACCCAGGATAAGTTTTCAATAAGCACTGCACCACCAGGTTTAAGGTGTGAGCTAGGCAAGGAATGTGTTTCAGTTGGGAAAGGGAGATGGCAGCCATGAAATTCCTTCCGTTATCACTCACTACCTTGCCTGCCTCAAGATCTACTGTGCCCAGCCACGACTGCGTTTCTTGCTGCAAGAACTCGGACAGAACTTCCGCGGTGTGTCTGTTGTCGCCCAAACACTTCATAGCCAATACAGCCTGCTGACGCTTGCCAGTAGCTGGCCCATAATGGGACAACTGGTGTGCAACAGTGTCAGCTGCCGATGGAGTGGTTGGCCGACTGCGGTCTGTGGAAGCGCTGTCGCTTCTGCAGGAGGACGAGGAGGAGGAGGAGGGGGTGCGAACGCCTACAGCCAACTGTTTCCTAGACCGTGGGCTAGGCACAACTGTCCCGAAATTGATGTCCCCTGTGGACCCTGCATCCACCACATTCACCCAGTGTGCCGTGATGGACACGTAACGTCCCTGGCCATGCCTACTGGTCCATGCATCTGTAGTCAGGTGCACCTTTGTACTCACAGATTGCCTGAGTGCTTGGACGATGCGCTGTTTAACATGCTGGTGCAGGGCTGGGATGGCTTTTCTGGAAAAAAGTGTCGACTGGGTAGCTCGTAGCGTGGTTCAGCGTACTCCATCAGGGCTTTGAAAGCTTCGTTTTCAACTAACCGGTAGGGCATCATCTCTAACGAGATTAGTCTAGCTATGTGGGCGTTAAAACCCTGTGTACGCGGATGCGAGGATAAGTACTTCCTTTTTCTAACCAGAGTCTCATGTAGGGTGAGCTGGACTGGAGAGCTGGAGATCGTGGAACTAGCGGGTGTGCCGGTGGACATGGCAGACTGAGAGAGGGTTGGAGACTGTATTGTTTCCGCCGGTGCCCTAGATGCAATATTTCCTCCTACAAAACTGGTGATTCCCTGACCCTGACTGCTTTTGGCTGGCAAAGAAACCTGCACAGATACTGCCGGTGGTGCGGAAAATGGTGGCCTTACAGTGACGGAAGGGATGTTGCGTTGCTGACTAGCTTCATTGGCCGAGGGTGCTACAACCTTAAGGGACGTTTGGTAGTTAGTCCAGGCTTGAAAATGCATGGTGGTTAAATGTCTATGCATGCAACTTGTATTGAGGCTTTTCAGATTCTGACCTCTGCTTAAGCTAGTTGAACATTTTTGACAGATGACTTTGCGCTGATCAATTGGATGTTGTTGTTTTCCTGGAGCAGAACAATATTGTATCATACAATTATTAGGTTCTGTAGAAGGACGTAGATCTGGGTATTTATTATGATGGAATATAGGCTGAACTGGATGGACAAATGTCTTTTTTCGGCCTTACTAACTATGTTACTATGTTACTATGTTTAAAAAAATGCCAGACTGCACTCTTCCTAGCATCGGATCCCTTTTCAGGGATTGCAGACTGAGCTTTAACCGGATGGCCACGCTGTCCTCCAACAGGTTTTGGCTTTGCCACGCGTTTTGGGCCAGATACGGGCCCGGCAGATGGAACCTGTTGCGATGTTGATGCCTGCTGCGGCCCCTCCTCCACCTCCGCTTCTGAACTACTGCCGCCTGCACCCTGTTCCCCCAATGGCTGCCAATCGGGGTCAACAACTGGGTCATCTATTACCTCCTCTTCTAGCTCGTGTGCACCTTCGTTTGTGTCACCGTGTCGGTCGGTGGTATAGCGTTCGTGACGGGGCAACATAGTCTCATCAGGGTCTGATTGTGGATCAGTACCCTGAGAGGGCAGTGTTGTGGTCTGAGTCAAAGGACCAGCATAGTAGTCTGGCTGTGGCTGTGCATCAGTGCACTCCATGTCAGAATCTACTTGTAATGGGCATGGCCTGTTAAGTGTTTCACTTTCTAAGCCAGGGACGGTATGTGTAAAGAGCTCCATGGAGTAACCCGTTGTGTCGCCTGCTGCATCCTTCTCTCTTGTTGTTGTTTTTGCTGAAGAGGACAAAGAAGCGACTTGTCCCTGACCGTGAACATCCACAAGCGACGCACTGCTTTTACATTTACCAGTTTCAGAAGAGGAGGCAAAAGAGCTAGAGGCTGAGTCTGCAATGTAAGCCAAAACTTGCTGTTGCTGCTCCGGCTTTAAAAGCGGTTTTCCTACTCCCAGAAAAGAGAGCGTTCGAGGCCTTGTGTAGCCAGATGACGAACCTGGCTCCACAGCTCCAGACTTAGGTGGAATATTTTTTTCCCACGACCACCTGATGCTCCACTACCACTACCATCATTACCAGCTGACAATGAACGCCCACGGCCACGACCTCTTGCACCAGACTTCCTCATTGTTTTAAAAACTTAACCAAAGTAACTTTATTTGTTGCTGTCAAACAACTTACACGGTGAGCTATAACTTCAGTATGATTTCAATATCCCTTTACAGGTTGGTGAGACCACAAGGAAAATCAGGCACAATGTTACACACTCTGTTTTCTGTGGCACCAAATCACAGAGATGCCACACACGCAGGACTGTCACTCAAGCACAAATGTCAATATTAATCTCCCACTGATTTTTTTTTTTTTTTTTTTTTAGGGAGACTTTAGAAACAAAATAAAATAAAATGATTTTTTCAGGAAGAATTTAGAAACCAAATAAAATAAAATGATTTTTTCAGGGAGAATTTAGAACCCAAATCAAGCAAAAAAATAAATAGGCTTTCTATGGCCCACTGAGTGAGAGATGGCACACACAGGAGTCAGGAGTGGCACACAAGCCCAGAGGCCAATATTTTTCTCCCACTGATTGATGTAGTGATTTTTTCAGGTAGATTTTAGAACCCAAATCAAGCAAAAAAATAAATAGGCTTTCTATGGCCCACTGAGTGAGAGATGGCACACACAGGAGTCAGGAGTGGCACACAAGCCCAGAGGCCAATATTTTTCTCCCACCGATTGATGTAGTGATTTTTTCAGGTAGATTTTAGAACCCAAATCAAGCAAAAAAATAAATAGGCTTTCTATGGCCCACTGAGTGAGAGATGGCACACACAGGAGTCAGGAGTGGCACACAAGCCCAGAGGCCAATATTTTTCTCCCACTGATTGATGTAGTGATTTTTTCAGGTAGATTTTAGAACCCAAATCAAGCAAAAAAATAAATAGGCTTTCTATGGCCCACTGAGTGAGAGATGGCACACACAGGAGTCAGGAGTGGCACACAAGCCCAGAGGCCAATATTTTTCTCCCACCGATTGAGGTAGTGATTTTTTCAGGTAGATTTTAGAACCCAAATCAAGCAAAAAAATAAATAGGCTTTCTATGGCCCACTGAGTGAGAGATGGCACACACAGGAGTCAGGAGTGGCACACAAGCCCAGAGGCCAATATTTTTCTCCCACTGATTGATGTAGTGATTTTTTCAGGTAGATTTTAGAACCCAAATCAAGCAAAAAAATAAATAGGCTTTCTATGGCCCACTGAGTGAGAGATGGCACACACAGGAGTCAGGAGTGGCACACAAGCCCAGAGGCCAATATTTATCTCCCACTGATTGATTTATTGATTTTTTCAGGTAGAATTTAGAACCCAAATCAAGCAAAAAAATAAATAGGCTTTCTATGGCCCACAATTTGAGAGAGAGAGAGAGAGATGGCACACCCAGGAGTCAAGACTGGCACACAAGCAGAAAGGGCAATATTAATCTTCCACTGTTTTTTTTTTTTCAGGGAGACTTTAGAAACAAAATGAAATAAAATGATTTTTTCAGGAAGAATTTAGAAACCAAATAAAATAAAATGATTTTTTCAGGGACAATTTAGAAACCAAATAAAAAAAAAGGCTTTCTATGGCCCACTGAGTGAGAGATGGCACACACAGGAGTCAGGAGTGGCACACAAGCCCTGAGGCCAATATTTTTCTCCCACCGATTGATGTAGTGATTTTTTCAGGTAGATTTTAGAACCCAAATCAAGCAAAAAAATAAATAGGCTTTCTATGGCCCACTGAGTGAGAGATGGCACACACAGGAGTCAGGAGTGGCACACAAGCTCAGAGGCCAATATTTTTCTCCCACCGATTGATGTAGTGATTTTTTCAGGTAGATTTTAGAACCCAAATCAAGCAAAAAAATAAATAGGCTTTCTATGGCCCACTGAGTGAGAGATGGCACACACAGGAGTCAGGAGTGGCACACAAGCCCAGAGGCCAATATTTTTCTCCCACCGATTGATGTAGTGATTTTTTCAGGTAGATTTTAGAACCCAAATCAAGCAAAAAAATAAATAGGCTTTCTATGGCCCACTGAGTGAGAGATGGCACACACAGGAGTCAGGAGTGGCACACAAGCCCAGAGGCCAATATTTTTCTCCCACCGATTGATGTAGTGATTTTTTCAGGTAGATTTTAGAACCCAAATCAAGCAATAAAATAAATAGGCTTTCTATGGCCCACTGAGTGAGAGATGGCACACACAGGAGTCAGGAGTGGCACACAAGCCCAGAGGCCAATATTTTTCTCCCACCGATTGATGTAGTGATTTTTTCAGGTAGATTTTAGAACCCAAATCAAGCAAAAAAATAAATAGGCTTTCTATGGCCCACTGAGTGAGAGATGGCACACACAGGAGTCAGGAGTGGCACACAAGCCCAGAGGCCAATATTTTTCTCCCACTGATTGATGTAGTGATTTTTTCAGGTAGATTTTAGAACCCAAATCAAGCAAAAAAATAAATAGGCTTTCTATGGCCCACTGAGTGAGAGATGGCACACACAGGAGTCAGGAGTGGCACACAAGCCCAGAGGCCAATGTTTTTCTCCCACTGATTGATGTAGTGATTTTTTCAGGTAGATTTTAGAACCCAAATCAAGCAAAAAAATAAATAGGCTTTCTATGGCCCACTGAGTGAGAGATGGCACACACAGGAGTCAGGAGTGGCACACAAGCCCAGAGGCCAATATTTTTCTCCCACTGATTGATGTAGTGATTTTTTCAGGTAGATTTTAGAACCCAAATCAAGCAAAAAAATAAATAGGCTTTCTATGGCCCACTGAGTGAGAGATGGCACACACAGGAGTCAGGAGTGGCACACAAGCCCAGAGGCCAATATTTTTCTCCCACTGATTGATGTAGTGATTTTTTCAGGTAGATTTTAGAACCCAAATCAAGCAAAAAAATAAATAGGCTTTCTATGGCCCACTGAGTGAGAGATGGCACACACAGGAGTCAGGAGTGGCACACAAGCCCAGAGGCCAATATTTATCTCCCACTGATTGATTTATTGATTTTTTCAGGTAGAATTTAGAACCCAAATCAAGCAAAAAAATAAATAGGCTTTCTATGGCCCACTGAGTGAGAGATGGCACACACAGGAGTCAGGAGTGGCACACAAGCCCAGAGGCCAATATTTATCTCCCACTGATTGATTTATTGATTTTTTCAGGGAGAATTTAGAAACCAAATAAAAAAATAAATAGGCTTTCTATGGCCCACTGAGTGAGAGATGGCACACACAGGAGTCAGGAGTGGCACACAAGCCCAGAGGCCAATATTTTTCTCCCACCGATTGATGTAGTGATTTTTTCAGGTAGATTTTAGAACCCAAATCAAGCAAAAAAATAAATAGGCTTTCTATGGCCCACTGAGTGAGAGATGGCACACACAGGAGTCAGGAGTGGCACACAAGCCCAGAGGCCAATATTTTTCTCCCACTGATTGATGTAGTGATTTTTTCAGGTAGATTTTAGAACCCAAATCAAGCAAAAAAATAAATAGGCTTTCTATGGCCCACTGAGTGAGAGATGGCACACACAGGAGTCAGGAGTGGCACACAAGCCCAGAGGCCAATATTTTTCTCCCACTGATTGATGTAGTGATTTTTTCAGGTACATTTTAGAACCCAAATCAAGCAAAAAAATAAATAGGCTTTCTATGGCCCACTGAGTGAGAGATGGCACACACAGGAGTCAGGAGTGGCACACAAGCCCAGAGGCCAATATTTTTCTCCCACCGATTGATGTAGTGATTTTTTCAGGTAGATTTTAGAACCCAAATCAAGCAAAAAAATAAATAGGCTTTCTATGGCTCACTGAGTGAGAGATGGCTCACACAGGAGTCAGGAGTGGCACACAAGCCCAGAGGCCAATATTTTTCTCCCACTGATTGATGTAGTGATTTTTTCAGGTGGATTTTAGAACCCAAATCAAGCAAAAAAATAAATAGGCTTTCTATGGCCCACTGAGTGAGAGATGGCACACACAGGAGTCAGGAGTGGCACACAAGCCCAGAGGCCAATATTTATCTCCCACTGATTGATTTATTGATTTTTTCAGGTAGAATTTAGAACCCAAATCAAGCAAAAAAATAAATAGGCTTTCTATGGCCCACAATTTGAGAGAGAGAGAGAGATGGCACACCCAGGAGTCAAGACTGGCACACAAGCAGAAAGGGCAATATTAATCTCCCACTGTTTTTTTTTTTTCAGGGAGACTTTAGAAACAAAATGAAATAAAATGATTTTTTCAGGAAGAATTTAGAAACCAAATAAAATAAAATGATTTTTTCAGGGACAATTTAGAAACCAAATAAAAAAAAAGGCTTTCTATGGCCCACTGAGTGAGAGATGGCACACACAGGAGTCAGGAGTGGCACACAAGCCCAGAGGCCAATATTTTTCTCCCACCGATTGATGTAGTGATTTTTTCAGGTAGATTTTAGAACCCAAATCAAGCAAAAAAATAAATAGGCTTTCTATGGCCCACTGAGTGAGAGATGGCACACACAGGAGTCAGGAGTGGCACACAAGCCCAGAGGCCAATATTTTTCTCCCACCGATTGATGTAGTGATTTTTTCAGGTAGATTTTAGAACCCAAATCAAGCAAAAAAATAAATAGGCTTTCTATGGCCCACTGAGTGAGAGATGGCACACACAGGAGTCAGGAGTGGCACACAAGCCCAGAGGCCAATATTTATCTCCCACTGATTGATTTATTGATTTTTTCAGGCAGATTTTAGAACCCAAATCAAGCAAAAAAATAAATAGGCTTTCTATGGCCCACTGAGTGAGAGATGGCACACACAGGAGTCAGGAGTGGCACACAAGCCCAGAGGCCAATATTTTTCTCCCACTGATTGATGTAGTGATTTTTTCAGGTAGATTTTAGAACCCAAATCAAGCAAAAAAATAAATAGGCTTTCTATGGCCCACTGAGTGAGAGATGGCACACACAGGAGTCAGGAGTGGCACACAAGCCCAGAGGCCAATATTTATCTCCCACTGATTGATTTATTGATTTTTTCAGGTAGAATTTAGAACCCAAATCAAGCAAAAAAATAAATAGGCTTTCTATGGCCCACAATTTGAGAGAGAGAGAGAGATGGCACACCCAGGAGTCAAGACTGGCACACAAGCAGAAAGGGCAAATAATAATCTCCCACTGTTTTTTTTTTTCAGGGAGACTTTAGAAACAAAATGAAATAAAATAATTTTTTCAGGAAGAATTTAGAAACCAAATAAAATAAAATGATTTTTTCAGGGACAATTTAGAAACCAAAAAAAAAAAAAAAAAAAAGGCTTTCTATGGCCCACTGAGTGAGAGTTGGCACACACAGGAGTCAGGAGTGGCACACAAGCCCAGAGGCCAATATTTTTCTCCCACCGATTGATGTAGTGATTTTTTCAGGTAGATTTTAGAACCCAAATCAAGCAAAAAAATAAATAGGCTTTCTATGGCCCACTGAGTGAGAGATGGCACACACAGGAGTCAGGAGTGGCACACAAGCCCAGAGGCCAATATTTTTCTCCCACTGATTGATGTAGTGATTTTTTCAGGTAGATTTTAGAACCCAAATCAAGCAAAAAAATAAATAGGCTTTCTATGGCCCACTGAGTGAGAGATGGCACACACAGGAGTCAGGAGTGGCACACAAACCCAGAGGCCAATATTTTTCTCCCACTGATTGATGTAGTGATTTTTTCAGGTAGATTTTAGAACCCAAATCAAGCAAAAAAATAAATAGGCTTTCTATGGCCCACTGAGTGAGAGATGGCACACACAGGAGTCAGGAGTGGCACACAAGCCCAGAGGCCAATATTTATCTCCCACTGATTGATTTATTGATTTTTTCAGGTAGAATTTAGAACCCAAATCAAGCAAAAAAATAAATAGGCTTTCTATGGCCCACAATTTGAGAGAGAGAGAGAGATGGCACACCCAGGAGTCAAGACTGGCACACAAGCAGAAAGGGCAAATAATAATCTCCCACTGTTTTTTTTTTTCAGGGAGACTTTAGAAACAAAATGAAATAAAATAATTTTTTCAGGAAGAATTTAGAAACCAAATAAAATAAAATGATTTTTTCAGGGACAATTTAGAAACCAAAAAAAAAAAAAAAAAAGGCTTTCTATGGCCCACTGAGTGAGAGTTGGCACACACAGGAGTCAGGAGTGGCACACAAGCCCAGAGGCCAATATTTTTCTCCCACCGATTGATGTAGTGATTTTTTCAGGTAGATTTTAGAACCCAAATCAAGCAAAAAAATAAATAGGCTTTCTATGGCCCACTGAGTGAGAGATGGCACACACAGGAGTCAGGAGTGGCACACAAGCCCAGAGGCCAATATTTTTCTCCCACTGATTGATGTAGTGATTTTTTCAGGTAGATTTTAGAACCCAAATCAAGCAAAAAAATAAATAGGCTTTCTATGGCCCACTGAGTGAGAGATGGCACACACAGGAGTCAGGAGTGGCACACAAACCCAGAGGCCAATATTTTTCTCCCACTGATTGATGTAGTGATTTTTTCAGGTAGATTTTAGAACCCAAATCAAGCAAAAAAATAAATAGGCTTTCTATGGCCCACTGAGTGAGAGATGGCACACACAGGAGTCAGGAGTGGCACACAAGCCCAGAGGCCAATATTTATCTCCCACTGATTGATTTATTGATTTTTTCAGGTAGAATTTAGAACCCAAATCAAGCAAAAAAATAAATAGGCTTTCTATGGCCCACAATTTGAGAGAGAGAGAGAGAGATGGCACACCCAGGAGTCAAGACTGGCACACAAGCAGAAAGGGCAATATTAATCTTCCACTGTTTTTTTTTTTTCAGGGAGACTTTAGAAACAAAATGAAATAAAATGATTTTTTCAGGAAGAATTTAGAAACCAAATAAAATAAAATGATTTTTTCAGGGACAATTTAGAAACCAAATAAAAAAAAAGGCTTTCTATGGCCCACTGAGTGAGAGATGGCACACACAGGAGTCAGGAGTGGCACACAAGCCCTGAGGCCAATATTTTTCTCCCACCGATTGATGTAGTGATTTTTTCAGGTAGATTTTAGAACCCAAATCAAGCAAAAAAATAAATAGGCTTTCTATGGCCCACTGAGTGAGAGATGGCACACACAGGAGTCAGGAGTGGCACACAAGCTCAGAGGCCAATATTTTTCTCCCACCGATTGATGTAGTGATTTTTTCAGGTAGATTTTAGAACCCAAATCAAGCAAAAAAATAAATAGGCTTTCTATGGCCCACTGAGTGAGAGATGGCACACACAGGAGTCAGGAGTGGCACACAAGCCCAGAGGCCAATATTTTTCTCCCACCGATTGATGTAGTGATTTTTTCAGGTAGATTTTAGAACCCAAATCAAGCAAAAAAATAAATAGGCTTTCTATGGCCCACTGAGTGAGAGATGGCACACACAGGAGTCAGGAGTGGCACACAAGCCCAGAGGCCAATATTTTTCTCCCACCGATTGATGTAGTGATTTTTTCAGGTAGATTTTAGAACCCAAATCAAGCAATAAAATAAATAGGCTTTCTATGGCCCACTGAGTGAGAGATGGCACACACAGGAGTCAGGAGTGGCACACAAGCCCAGAGGCCAATATTTTTCTCCCACCGATTGATGTAGTGATTTTTTCAGGTAGATTTTAGAACCCAAATCAAGCAAAAAAATAAATAGGCTTTCTATGGCCCACTGAGTGAGAGATGGCACACACAGGAGTCAGGAGTGGCACACAAGCCCAGAGGCCAATATTTTTCTCCCACTGATTGATGTAGTGATTTTTTCAGGTAGATTTTAGAACCCAAATCAAGCAAAAAAATAAATAGGCTTTCTATGGCCCACTGAGTGAGAGATGGCACACACAGGAGTCAGGAGTGGCACACAAGCCCAGAGGCCAATATTTTTCTCCCACTGATTGATGTAGTGATTTTTTCAGGTAGATTTTAGAACCCAAATCAAGCAAAAAAATAAATAGGCTTTCTATGGCCCACTGAGTGAGAGATGGCACACACAGGAGTCAGGAGTGGCACACAAGCCCAGAGGCCAATATTTTTCTCCCACTGATTGATGTAGTGATTTTTTCAGGTAGATTTTAGAACCCAAATCAAGCAAAAAAATAAATAGGCTTTCTATGGCCCACTGAGTGAGAGATGGCACACACAGGAGTCAGGAGTGGCACACAAGCCCAGAGGCCAATATTTTTCTCCCACTGATTGATGTAGTGATTTTTTCAGGTAGATTTTAGAACCCAAATCAAGCAAAAAAATAAATAGGCTTTCTATGGCCCACTGAGTGAGAGATGGCACACACAGGAGTCAGGAGTGGCACACAAGCCCAGAGGCCAATATTTATCTCCCACTGATTGATTTATTGATTTTTTCAGGTAGAATTTAGAACCCAAATCAAGCAAAAAAATAAATAGGCTTTCTATGGCCCACTGAGTGAGAGATGGCACACACAGGAGTCAGGAGTGGCACACAAGCCCAGAGGCCAATATTTATCTCCCACTGATTGATTTATTGATTTTTTCAGGGAGAATTTAGAAACCAAATAAAAAAATAAATAGGCTTTCTATGGCCCACTGAGTGAGAGATGGCACACACAGGAGTCAGGAGTGGCACACAAGCCCAGAGGCCAATATTTTTCTCCCACCGATTGATGTAGTGATTTTTTCAGGTAGATTTTAGAACCCAAATCAAGCAAAAAAATAAATAGGCTTTCTATGGCCCACTGAGTGAGAGATGGCACACACAGGAGTCAGGAGTGGCACACAAGCCCAGAGGCCAATATTTTTCTCCCACTGATTGATGTAGTGATTTTTTCAGGTAGATTTTAGAACCCAAATCAAGCAAAAAAATAAATAGGCTTTCTATGGCCCACTGAGTGAGAGATGGCACACACAGGAGTCAGGAGTGGCACACAAGCCCAGAGGCCAATATTTTTCTCCCACTGATTGATGTAGTGATTTTTTCAGGTACATTTTAGAACCCAAATCAAGCAAAAAAATAAATAGGCTTTCTATGGCCCACTGAGTGAGAGATGGCACACACAGGAGTCAGGAGTGGCACACAAGCCCAGAGGCCAATATTTTTCTCCCACCGATTGATGTAGTGATTTTTTCAGGTAGATTTTAGAACCCAAATCAAGCAAAAAAATAAATAGGCTTTCTATGGCTCACTGAGTGAGAGATGGCTCACACAGGAGTCAGGAGTGGCACACAAGCCCAGAGGCCAATATTTTTCTCCCACTGATTGATGTAGTGATTTTTTCAGGTGGATTTTAGAACCCAAATCAAGCAAAAAAATAAATAGGCTTTCTATGGCCCACTGAGTGAGAGATGGCACACACAGGAGTCAGGAGTGGCACACAAGCCCAGAGGCCAATATTTATCTCCCACTGATTGATTTATTGATTTTTTCAGGTAGAATTTAGAACCCAAATCAAGCAAAAAAATAAATAGGCTTTCTATGGCCCACAATTTGAGAGAGAGAGAGAGATGGCACACCCAGGAGTCAAGACTGGCACACAAGCAGAAAGGGCAATATTAATCTCCCACTGTTTTTTTTTTTTCAGGGAGACTTTAGAAACAAAATGAAATAAAATGATTTTTTCAGGAAGAATTTAGAAACCAAATAAAATAAAATGATTTTTTCAGGGACAATTTAGAAACCAAATAAAAAAAAAGGCTTTCTATGGCCCACTGAGTGAGAGATGGCACACACAGGAGTCAGGAGTGGCACACAAGCCCAGAGGCCAATATTTTTCTCCCACCGATTGATGTAGTGATTTTTTCAGGTAGATTTTAGAACCCAAATCAAGCAAAAAAATAAATAGGCTTTCTATGGCCCACTGAGTGAGAGATGGCACACACAGGAGTCAGGAGTGGCACACAAGCCCAGAGGCCAATATTTTTCTCCCACCGATTGATGTAGTGATTTTTTCAGGTAGATTTTAGAACCCAAATCAAGCAAAAAAATAAATAGGCTTTCTATGGCCCACTGAGTGAGAGATGGCACACACAGGAGTCAGGAGTGGCACACAAGCCCAGAGGCCAATATTTATCTCCCACTGATTGATTTATTGATTTTTTCAGGCAGATTTTAGAACCCAAATCAAGCAAAAAAATAAATAGGCTTTCTATGGCCCACTGAGTGAGAGATGGCACACACAGGAGTCAGGAGTGGCACACAAGCCCAGAGGCCAATATTTTTCTCCCACTGATTGATGTAGTGATTTTTTCAGGTAGATTTTAGAACCCAAATCAAGCAAAAAAATAAATAGGCTTTCTATGGCCCACTGAGTGAGAGATGGCACACACAGGAGTCAGGAGTGGCACACAAGCCCAGAGGCCAATATTTATCTCCCACTGATTGATTTATTGATTTTTTCAGGTAGAATTTAGAACCCAAATCAAGCAAAAAAATAAATAGGCTTTCTATGGCCCACAATTTGAGAGAGAGAGAGAGATGGCACACCCAGGAGTCAAGACTGGCACACAAGCAGAAAGGGCAAATAATAATCTCCCACTGTTTTTTTTTTTCAGGGAGACTTTAGAAACAAAATGAAATAAAATAATTTTTTCAGGAAGAATTTAGAAACCAAATAAAATAAAATGATTTTTTCAGGGACAATTTAGAAACCAAAAAAAAAAAAAAAAAAAAGGCTTTCTATGGCCCACTGAGTGAGAGTTGGCACACACAGGAGTCAGGAGTGGCACACAAGCCCAGAGGCCAATATTTTTCTCCCACCGATTGATGTAGTGATTTTTTCAGGTAGATTTTAGAACCCAAATCAAGCAAAAAAATAAATAGGCTTTCTATGGCCCACTGAGTGAGAGATGGCACACACAGGAGTCAGGAGTGGCACACAAGCCCAGAGGCCAATATTTTTCTCCCACTGATTGATGTAGTGATTTTTTCAGGTAGATTTTAGAACCCAAATCAAGCAAAAAAATAAATAGGCTTTCTATGGCCCACTGAGTGAGAGATGGCACACACAGGAGTCAGGAGTGGCACACAAACCCAGAGGCCAATATTTTTCTCCCACTGATTGATGTAGTGATTTTTTCAGGTAGATTTTAGAACCCAAATCAAGCAAAAAAATAAATAGGCTTTCTATGGCCCACTGAGTGAGAGATGGCACACACAGGAGTCAGGAGTGGCACACAAGCCCAGAGGCCAATATTTATCTCCCACTGATTGATTTATTGATTTTTTCAGGTAGAATTTAGAACCCAAATCAAGCAAAAAAATAAATAGGCTTTCTATGGCCCACAATTTGAGAGAGAGAGAGAGATGGCACACCCAGGAGTCAAGACTGGCACACAAGCAGAAAGGGCAAATAATAATCTCCCACTGTTTTTTTTTTTCAGGGAGACTTTAGAAACAAAATGAAATAAAATAATTTTTTCAGGAAGAATTTAGAAACCAAATAAAATAAAATGATTTTTTCAGGGACAATTTAGAAACCAAAAAAAAAAAGGCTTTCTATGGCCCACTGAGTGAGAGTTGGCACACACAGGAGTCAGGAGTGGCATACAAGCCCAGAGGCCAATATTTTGCTCCCACCGATTGATGTAGTTATTTTTTCAGGTAGATTTTAGAACCCAAATCACGCAAAAAAATAAATAGGCTTTCTATGGCCCACTGAGTGAGAGATGGCACACACAGGAGTGGCACACAAGCCCAGAGGCCAATATTTTTCTCCCACTGATTGATGTAGTGATTTTTTCAGGTAGATTTTAGAACCCAAATCAAGCAAAAAAATAAATAGGCTTTCTATGGCCCACTGAGTGAGAGATGGCACACACAGGGATGGCACTCTAGCAGAAATGCCAATCTTAATCTCCCACCAAAAAAAAAATAAAAACAGGGACTGTCCTACAATTACTATCTCCCTGCAGTAATCTCAGCCAGGTATGGCAGGCAGCAATAAGGAGTGGACTGATCCACAAATTAAATAAAAAGTGTGGACAAACAAGAAAGATAGCTGTGCAGAAAGGAAGGAACAAGAGGATTTGTGCTTTGAAAAAAGCAGTTGGTTTGCACAGCGGCGAACACACAGCAATGCAGCTATCAGGGAGCCTTCTAGGGCAGCCCAATGAGCTACAGCACTGAGAAAAAAAAAATGTAGCTTCCACTGTCCCTGCACACCGAAGGTGGTGTTGGACAGTGGAAATCGCTACAGCAGAAGCGGTTTGGTGGTTAATGGACCCTGCCTAACGCTATCCCTGCTTCTGACGAAGCGGCAGCAACCTCTCCCTAAGCTCAGATCAGCAGCAGTAAGATGGCGGTCGGCGGGAACGCCTCTTTATAGCCCCTGTGACGCCAAAGACAGCAAGCCAATCACTGCAATGCCCTTCTCTAAGATGGTGGGGACCAGGACCTATGTCATCACGCTGCCCACACTCTGCGTTCACCTTCATTGGCTGAGAAATGGCGCTTTTCGCATCATTGAAACGCGACTTTGGCGCGAAAGTCGAGTACCGCATGGCCGACCACGCACAGGGGTCGGATCGGGTTTCATGAAACCCGACTTTGCCAAAAGTCGGCGACTTTTGAAAATGAACGACCCGTTTCGCTCAACCCTAGTCTCTACCAGATGGAAAAAGAAGGCCTTGCTACTGGAGTCCTGACACAGCTTCAGGGGGGAAAGCAGAGACCTCTAGGCTACTTTTCAGCTCGCCTGGATCCAGTTGCATGGGGAGCCCCCTCCTGCATGAGAGCAGTATTTGCAGCACATGCCCTTCTGGACAAGACCTCTGACATCATTTTTGGACATCCACTGGAAATCCTGGTTCCGCATGACATCTCAGCAATTCCCAACCATACCCAGCCAAAACATCTCTCCACCGCCAGGCATCTTCGCCTCCAGTGCTCTCTACTCCTGCCCGACAATGTCACCATCTCCAGATGTGCTGTCCTCAACCCGGCCACTCTACTCCCACTCCCAAGGGGGGATACAGATATGGACCCTCAGATCAAAATTCTGATCAAAATCTGCATGATACCTTCCGCAGGGATCAGGATTTGCTCCAGACGGATGACCATGATTGCTTTAGCATCATGCAACAGAAAACAGCAGGACTACCCAATGTGGCAGAAGAGCCACTGACCAACCCAGAGTTGATCCTCTATGTGGATGGCTCCAGATTTGCAGATGATGAAGGAAGATTCCACACGGGATGTGCAGTGACCAGCAATCAAGAGATCCTGTGGTCCAGAAGTCTGCCGCCTAGTCTGTCAGCCCAGGAAGCAGAACTGATAGCGCTGACGAAGGCCTGCCATATGGCAGAAGACAAGACTGCGAACATATATACAGATTCAAGGTACTCGCATGGCATAGCACACGACTTTGGACCCATTCGGGCTGCAAGGGACTTCATCACAGCAAGCGGAACAACCGTGAAGCATCATGGAGCCATCAAGGACCTGCTGGACGCACTCCAACTTTCAAAAATGGTGACCGTACTAAAAGTCAAAGCACATGGAAAACTGAACACAGTAAAGGCACGGTCAATAACATGGTGGATATGGCAGCCAAAGAAGCAGCCAAAGGAAGACAATATGGAGAAGGGGGAGAGGTCGTAGAGCCGGACGGCTACTACATGACGACTGAAGACAAGAAACCTGACCAGATGACGTCCTGGGATCTGCTTAAAAAGTTGCAAGAGCAAGCCCCAAAGGACAAAAAGGAATGATGGATGCGGAAGGGAGCAACACATGAAAAAGGAAGGGTATACATAATGGACTACAAACCCTGTTTACCCCAAAGCATGTACCCTATGGTGGTCCAGTGGGCACATGGGCCCACACACAGATCAAAGACACAGATGAATGATCTGATAGGTGCCTACTGGTTCGCTCCAGGGATCTCCACCCTAACAGCCAAATTCACTAGCAGCTGTCTGACCTGCGGCAAATGCAACCCTGGAAGAATGGAGAAGTTTCCCACACATCATCTTGCCAGACCACTGTACCCCTTCCAGAGGATCCAGATAGGCACACTCCCAGAGGCCCAGTTTGGGTCTACTCCCAGGTTAGGGGTATTCTTCCCTTAGCAGCTGACTATATGTACTATGTAATTGAACTCACCAAGAAACTTGCTAATATCCATTTTCAAGTTTTTTTCTTCATCGCCAGATCCAGATTCAGTATCCGGTACGCACTCCTTGATGCCAGACTGGGTGTTGGTGAAGAAGTTTGTAAGGAGAACACCACTCGATCCCAGATTTGATGGTCCTTTCCAAGTGCTGCTGCTGACGACACCAACCTCTGTGAAGCTGAAGGGAAGACCCACTTAGATCCACGCATCGCATTGCAAGAAAGCTCCGATACCAGAAGAGACACCCAAGCCAGAATGATGTTGTGGATGCCCTGCCTGACCGGATAGATGACCTACCTGATAAAGAATACACACCGCTGACTACACATGCTGTTGACTAAGAGACTGATTGCAACAAATCCCCGTTAGGGACAGATCTCCTGACCGCCCATTTGCGAAGAGTCTGTACGGGGGGGGGGAAGGAGGTTGAGGGGGGTGTATGCGCTAGGCATGCGTCAGTTCACCAGCAGCATAAAAGAGTTGCAGTGCTTTGGGACAGGAGGTTAGGATTAGGGCAAGTGATATCTAAGGGGGATTGTGATGGAAATATATATCATATAGATCTCACTTGCATATATACTCCTATATAATCATATATACTCATGTATACTCATATAAATGCAAATATATACTCACAGCTAATATATACATTATAATCAGTTGCTTAAAATGGCTGACATAAACTGATATAAGCCAGACAGACTGTTTGGGGATTTCCAGCCAAAAGAAGAACAGCACCAGATGTCCTAAGTGATGATCAGATGTCTCAACTTTGTCCTAGATGCAGACAGCTACATTTTAGTTGCTTAATCAGCATTCATATGTGCATTAATCACAATTTTCCATATATATTTAGATAACCAATAACAGAGGAGCTCGACAATATGATAATTAACTAACCACCCCTAACCACCTCCTTTCTATATGCAGTTATAAAACCATGCGTTAGGGGTTGAGTTCCCACCTCTACACAAGGGGAATCTCAGGCCATCTCTGCTGCGGTCTCCCATTCTTCTCCTGCTGCAGTTGAGCCTGCTCAGCAGAGATGTCAGTCCCAGCGTCTTGCTCAGTCTGACTCTGAACAAAGAGTTACTGCTGCTTTTCCTGCTTCTGCCATTGAAGCCAGTGCTGGGCAGCGAAGAGCAGACGCTTCTGGGACTAAGTCCTGCTTTTCTCGTTCTGAGCATGCCCAGAGTAAGATCTCTCAATGGAGATCGAGGGTCACATGTTCAGATACTGCAGCTAAATCCATTGGTCCTTCAGGAAGGTCCTGTAGGTGCTCAGGCTCTGTGGCAGCCTCTCATTGGTCCTTCTAGGAAGGTCATGTACTTGCTGCAACTATTTAAAGCTCGCATGGCCGCACGGCCATGCGCTAGTATCTTTCTAAGTTATTTGCTTTGCACCAGTGTGGTCATGTAAGATTGTGTTAAGGACCCGGCTGAAATAAGCCCCTAGAATGCTGGCACCTCCGGCGAGGAGATTGTGTTTGTGTGTATTCAGGGACCTGGCTGTAGTAAGCCCCTAGAATGCTGGTACCTCTGGTGAGGAGTTTTGTGTGCATGCATGACCACTGACTGCTCTCAGTTGGGTAGTTAGCCTGTGCCTCTGTGAAGTCTAACAGGGCGCAGTGCTTTGCTTTCACGGCTACTCTGTGAAATAACAGAGCTAATTCATACCGCCATATAGTGCCGCCGTTTGCTAGCAGCAGGTTCTCCTGCACGGTGGACCCCGGGCTACGAACGCAACTATAACAATAAAACATCTATATTTACTCAGTGCGTTCCGCTAGCCCTAATACCATGTATGTACAATAAACTGTCAGTATTGGTGGAATGTTATTGTCACAATGGTGCACAGTGTCATTCTTGAGCGCTAAAAATACTCAGTCTTATTGGGAACGGCCGCAGCACACACAGGGATAGATTTATCCAAACCAAATTTCCATAACACAATGACCCCAAACACTCCTCCAGGCTGTGTAAGGGCTATATGACCAAGAAGGAGAGTGATGGGGTGCTACGCCAGATGACCTGGCCTCCACAGTCACCAGACCTGAACCCAATCGAGATGGTTTGGGGTGAGCTGGACCACAGTGTGAAAGCAAAAGGGCCAGCAAGTGCTAAGCATCTCTGGGAAAAGGATTTTATAGGTGAGCAACTAGCTATATTGGTTCCATTAGCAACGGTTTTGGTTTCTTGACCATAAATAAATAATTATGATTAGGATTAGGGGGATGAGTTGAAGATGGCTTTTTACACTCCAGAAGGGCATTGTGAAAATCTTGTCATGTCTCTAGGTTTGACTAATGCTCCTACCAAATTCCAACATTTTGTTAATGACATCTTCCGTCACCTCGTGGGTAGAGTTGTAGTAGTGTATCTTGACAATATTTTAATCTAGTCGTCTAATCTCAAGTCTCATCAGGTATAGGATAATAAACTGTATGCTAAGTTAGAGAAGTGTGTATTCACCGTACAGAAGGTTCAGTTCTTAGGATTCCTATGGTCAGCTCCAGGAATGGAACCTCTCAGAATATCTGAAAGCATTACAATGCTTTTTGGGGTTTGCAAACTATTATCAGAAATGTATTAAAAACTTCTCGTCTATTGTCAAACCCCTTACTGACGTGACTAGGAAAGGTATGGACTTCTCAAGGTGGTCCGACTTGGATCAGCAGCCATTTATTTTTTGAAGAGATGTATTTCCACTGCGCCAGTACTCATACAACCCGATGCTTCTCAACCATTTATTGTCGAGGTTGATGCTTCAGAGGTGGGGGTCGGGGCTGTATTGTCTCAAGGGTCCTCACCTAGGGTAACGACACAGCATTTTATCTTAATGAACCAGAAGTCTATTTTCAGCAAGCCAGGAAGACTAGACTGTTATCTATATGTTGACTTTTGAATATATGTGTTTCTTTCTGGCTGGTCAATAAAATAGACTTTTGTTCATGTAAGCCTGTACTATTGACTAGTAAGATGACAATTTATTGTCACATATTGTGCTGTTATCCTGGATGACTAGTGATCAAAAAAATGAAGAATCCAGCTCAACGAGGTAGTGAAAAAACTTTTGTTTATTCACTTAGAAAATATGCTCGTTGGAGGATAAAAACATCAGCAATAACAAGGAGTAAAATGCAGTATCAACGCGTTTCTGGTAGCCAAGTACCAATAGTCATGATAAGACTAATTGATATTATTATTTTTTTTTATTATTAATATTATTATTTATTTATATAGCACCATTAATTCCATGGTGCTGTACATGAGAAAGGGGTTACATACAGAGTTATAGATATCGTTTCCAGTAAACAAATTTACAGTGACAGACTGGTACAGAGGGGAGAGGACCCTGTCCTTGTGGACTTACATTCTATGGGATAGTGGGGAAGAGGCTGAAGGTTGGGGGGAGGCAGCGGCTCTGGCAATGGTGAGGCGGCGGCTCTGGCGATGCGGCAGAATGGTTATTGCAGGCTGTAGGCTTTCTTGAAGAGATGGGTTTTCAGGTTCCGTCTGAAGGAGCCGAGGGTGGTCGATAGTCGGACGTGTTGAGGCATGGAATTCCAGAGGATGGGGGATATTTGGGAGAAATCTTGGAGGCGGTTGTGTGAGGAGCGAATAAGTTTGGAGGTCTTGGGGGGATCGGAGATTACGTGAGGGAAGATATTGGGAGATTAGTTCAGAGATATAGGGAGGGGACAGGTTGTGGATGGCTTTGTAGATCAGTGTTAGTAGTGTTATGACCTGGTGGTTAGGAGCACCCGACCTGATAGTTAAACTCATACAGGACGAGCTCTGGGATGTGGGAGCTCTGCTGACCGCAAGCCCTAATCCTATCACACACACTAAAAATAGCCGTGGAGCGCTCCTGATGCTCCCTAGGCGCCTCGTCACAGCCTCAGAGCTAGCTAGCCCTAGAGATAGAAAATAAAGCCTACCTTGCCTCAGAGAAATTCCCCAAAGGAATAGGCAGCCCCCCACATATAATGACTGTGAGAAAAGATGAAAGTCACAAACGCAGAAATGAAATAGGTTTCAGCAAAGAGAGGCCAGACTTACTAAATAGACAGAGGATAGGAAAGGAATCTTTGCGGTCAGCACAAAAACCTACAAAAGACCACGCAGAGTGTGCAAAAAAGACCTCCGCACCGACTCACGGTGCGGGGGGGGGGGGGGCACTCTGCATCCCAGAGCTTCCAGCTAGCAAGACAAAATCAGTATAACCAGCTGGACAAAGAAAGAACGAGCAAAAATAACAATAAGGAACTTAGCTTCTGCAGGAGAAGACAGGTCACCAGGCAGATCCAGGAGCGAACTAAACCAATGCTAAAACATTGACAGCTGGCATGGAGTAACGATCTGAGTGGAGTTAAATAGAGAAGCCAACCAAAGGATAAACCACGTCACCTGTGTAAGGAACCTCAGAAGCAGCAGCTTCACTCATAGCCACCAGAGGGAGCCAATAGACAGAACTCGCCGAAGTACCATTCACGACCACAGGAGGGAGTTCGACAACAGAATTCACAACAGCACCCCCCCCCTTGAGGAGGGGTCACCGAACCCTCACCAGAGCCCCCAGGCCGATCAGGATGAGCCAAATGAAAGGCACGAACAAGATCGGCAGCATGAACATCAGAGGCAAAAACCCAGGAATTATCTTCTTGACCATAACCCTTCCACTTGACCAGGTACTGGAGTTTCCGTCTCGAAACACGAGAATCCAAAATCTTCTCCACCACATACTCCAACTCCCCCTCGACCAACACCGGGGCAGGAGGATCAATGGAGGGAACCATAGGCACCACGTATCTCCGCAACAACGACCTATGGAACACATTATGGATGGCAAAAGAAGCTGGAAGGTCCAAACGAAATGACACAGGATTAAGAACCTCAGAAATCTTATATGGTCCAATGAAAAGAGGCTTAAACTTAGGAGAGGAAACCTTCATAGGAATGTGACGAGATGACAACCAAACCAAATCCCCAACACGAAGTCGGGGACCAACACAACGCCGGCGGTTAGCGAAACGTTGAGCCTTCTCCTGGGACAATGTCAAATTGTCCACCACATAAGTCCAAATCTGCTGCAACCTGTCCACCACCGCATCCACACCAGGACAGTCCAAAGGCTCAACCTGCCCTGAAGAGAAACGAGGATGGAAACCAGAATTGCAGAAAAAAGGAGAAACTAAAGTAGCCGAGCTGGCCCGATTATCAAGGGCGAACTCAGCCAAAGGCAAGAAGGACACCCAATCATCCTGATCAGCAGAAACAAAGCATCTCAGATATGTCTCCAAAGTCTGATTAGTTCGTTCGGTTTGGCCATTAGTCTGAGGATGGAAAGCCGAAGAAAAAGACAAATCAATGCCCATCTTAGCGCAAAAGGACCGCCAAAACCTCTAAACAAACTGGGAACCTCTGTCCGAGACGATGTTCTCCGGAGTGCCATGCAAACGAACCACATGCTGGAAAAACAATGGCACCAAATCAGAGGAGGAAGGCAGTTTAGATAAGGGTACCAAATGGACCATCTTAGAGAAGCGATCACAAACCACCCAAATGACCGACATCTTTTGAGAAACAGGGAGATCAGAAATAAAATCCATGGAAATATGCATCCAGGGCCTCTTCGGAATCGGCAAGGGCAAAAGCAACCCACTGGCACGAGAACAGCAGGGCTTAGCCCGAGCACAAATCCCACAGGACTGCACAAAAGAACGCACATCCCATGACAAAGAAGGCCACCAAAAAGATCTAGCCACCAAATCTCTGGTACCAAAGATTCCAGGATGACCAGCCAATACTGAACAATGAATCTCCGAGATAACTCTACCAGTCCATCTAACAGGGACAAACAGTTTCTCCGTAGGACAACAGTCAGGTCTATCAGCCTGAAACTTTTGCAGCACACGCCGCAAATCATGGGAAATGGCAGACAAATTTACCCCTTCTTTAAGAATACCCGCCGGCTCCGGAACACCCGGAGAGTCAGGCACAAAACTCCTTGACAGGGCATCAGCCTTCACATTCTTAGATCCCGGAAGGTATGAAACCACAAAATCAAAACGGGAGAAAAAGAGCGACCATCGAGCCTGTCTAGGATTCAACCGTTTGGCAGACTCGAGATAAGTCAAATTCTTGTGATCCGTCAAGACCACCACGCGATGTTTAGCTCCTTCAAGCCAATGTCGCCACTCCTCGAATGCCCACTTCATGGCCAACAACTCCCGATTGCCCACATCATAATTGCGCTCAGCAGGCGAGAATTTTCTAGAAAAGAAGGCACATGGTTTCATCACCGAGCCATCAGAACTTCTTTGCGACAAAACAGCCCCTGCTCCAATTTCAGAAGCATCAACCTCCACCTGAAAAGGAAGCGAAACATCTGGCTGGCACAACACAGGGGCAGAAGCAAAACGACGCTTCAACTCCTGAAAAGCCGCTACAGCCGCAGAGGACCAATTGACCACATCAGCACCTTTCTTGGTCAAATCAGTCAACGGTTTAGCAATACTGGAAAAGTTAGCGATGAAGCGACGATAAAAATTAGCAAAGCCCAGGAACTTCTGCAAGCTCTTCACAGATGTCGGCTGAGTCCAATCGTAAATGGCCTGAACTTTAACAGGGTCCATCTCGATAGTAGAAGGGGAAAAAATGAAACCCAAAAATGAAACCTTCTGAACTTCAAATAGACACTTTGACCCCTTCACAAACAAGGAATTCGCACGAAGGACCTGGAACACCATTCTGACCTGCTTCACATGAGACTCCCAATCATCCGAAAAGACCAAAATGTCATCCAAATATACAATCATAAATCTATCCAGGTACTCTCGGAAGATGTCATGCATAAAGGACTGAAACACAGATGGAGCATTAGAAAGCCCGAATGGCATAACCAGGTACTCAAAATGGCCCTCGGGCATATTAAATGCTGTTTTCCATTCATCACCCTGTTTAATTCGCACAAGATTATATGCCCCTCGAAGATCTATCTTGGTGAACCAACTAGCCCCCTTAATCCGAGCAAATAAATCAGACAGCAGCGGCAAAGGATACTGAAATTTGACTGTGATCTTATTAAGAAGGCGGTAATCAATACAAGGTCTCAAAGAACCATCCTTCTTGGCCACAAAAAAGAACCCTGCTCCCAATGGTGACGACGACGGACGAATATGACCCTTCTCCAAGGATTCCTTTATATAACTCCGCATAGCGGCGTGCTCTGGCACAGATAAATTAAACAGACGGCCCTTAGGAAACTTACTAACAGGAATCAAATTAATAGCACAGTCGCAATCCCTATGAGGAGGTAGGGCACCAGATTTGGGCTCTTCAAATACATCCCGGTAATCTGATAAAAACTCAGGGACTTCAGAAGGAGTGGAAGGCGAAATTGACAGCAATGGAACATCACCATGTACCCCCTGACAACCCCAGCTGGACACAGACATAGATTTCCAATCCAACACTGGATTATGGACCTGTGGCCATGGCAACCCCAAAACGACCACACTATGCAGATTATGCAACACCAAAAAGCGAATATCCTCCTGATGTGCAGGAGCCATGCACATGGTCAATTGAGTCCAGTACTGAGGTTTATTCTTGGCCAAAGGCGTAGCATCAATTCCTCTCAATGGAATAGGATACTGCAAGGGCTCCAAGAAAAAACCACAGCGCCTGGCAAACTCCAAGTCCATCAAATTCAGGGCAGCGCCTGAATCCACAAATGCCACCACAGAATAGGACGACAGAGAGCAAATCAGAGTAACAGACAAAAGAAATTTAGACTGTACCGTACCAATGGTGGCAGACCTAGCGAACCGCTTAGTGCGCTTAGGACAATCGGAGATAGCATGAGTGGATTCACCACAGAAAAAACACAGCCCATTCCGACGTCTGTGTTCTTGCCGTTCAGCTCTGGTCAAAGTCCTATCACAATGCATAGGCTCAGGCCTATGCTCAGAGAATACCGCCAGGTGCTGCACAGCTTTGCGCTCATGCATGCGCCGATTGATCTGAATGGGCAAGGACATAGACTCATTCAGACCAGCAGGCGTGGGAAATCCCACCATGACATCCTTAAGGGCTTCAGAAAGACCCTTTCTGAAAATTGCCGCCAGGGTACATTCATTCCACTGAGTAAGCACAGACCACTTTCTAAACCTCTGACAGTACACCTCCGCTTCATCCTGACCCTGACACAAAGCCAGCAAGATTTTCTCTGCCTGATCCACTGAATTTGGTTCATCATAAAGCAATCCAAGCGCCAGAAAAAACGCATCTACATCTCGCAATGCAGGATCTCCTGGCGCAAGGGAAAATGCCCAGTCTTGAGGGTCACCACGCAACAAAGAAATTATGATTCTTACTTGTTGAACGGGGTCACCAGAGGAGCGGGGTTTCAAAGCTAGAAACAGTTTACAATTATTTTTGAAATTCAAGAATCTAGATCTATCCCCAGAAAATAAATCAGGAATAGGAATTCTAGGCTCTAACATAGGATTCTGAACCACAAAATCTTGAATGTTTTGTACCCTTGCAGTGAGATGATCCACACAAGAGGATAGACCCTGAATGTCCATCTCTACACCTGTGTCCTGAACCACCCAAAGGTCTAGGGGAAAAGAAAGACAAAACACAGTGCAAAGAAAAAAAAATGGTCTCAGAAGTCCTCTTATCCCTCTTTTGAGATGCATTAATACTTTTGGCCAGCTGTACTGTTATGACCTGGTGGTTAGGAGCACCCGACCTGATAGTTAAACTCATACAGGACGAGCTCTGGGATGTGGGAGCTCTGCTGACCGCAAGCCCTAATCCTATCACACACACTAAAAATAGCCGTGGAGCGCTCCTGATGCTCCCTAGGCGCCTCGTCACAGCCTCAGAGCTAGCTAGCCCTAGAGATAGAAAATAAAGCCTACCTTGCCTCAGAGAAATTCCCCAAAGGAATAGGCAGCCCCCCACATATAATGACTGTGAGAAAAGATGAAAGTCACAAACGCAGAAATGAAATAGGTTTCAGCAAAGAGAGGCCAGACTTACTAAATAGACAGAGGATAGGAAAGGAATCTTTGCGGTCAGCACAAAAACCTACAAAAGACCACGCAGAGTGTGCAAAAAAGACCTCCGCACCGATTCACGGTGCGGGGGGGGGGGGGCACTCTGCATCCCAGAGCTTCCAGCTAGCAAGACAAAATCAGGATAACCAGCTGGACAAAGAAAGAACGAGCAAAAATAACAATAAGGAACTTAGCTTCTGCGGGAGAAGACAGGTCACCAGGCAGATCCAGGAGCGAACTGAACCAATGCTAAAACATTGACAGCTGGCATGGAGTAACGATCTGAGTGGAGTTAAATAGAGAAGCCAAACAAAGGATAAACCACGTCACCTGTGTAAGGAACCTCAGAAGCAGCAGCTTCACTCATAGCCACCAGAGGGAGCCCATAGACAGAACTCGCCGAAGTACCATTCACGACCACAGGAGGGAGTTCGACAACAGAATTCACAACATAGTAGTTTGAACTGGATTCGTTGGGGAATTGGGAGCCAATGGAGGGATTTGCAGAGGGGAGAAGCAGGGGAGTAGCGAGGAAAGAGGTGGATTAGCCGGACAGCAGAGTTGAGGACAGACTGGAGTGGTGCTAGAGAGTTAGCGGGGAGGCCACAGAGGAGGGTGTTGCAGTAGTTGAGGCGGGAGATGATGAGTGCATGCACAAGAGTTTTGGTAGATCATGGGCTGAGGAAGGATCGGATTCTGGCAATATTTTTGAGTTGGAGGCGACAGGAGGTGGCAAGAGTTTGGCCGTGCGGTTTGAAGGACAGGGCAGAGTCGAGAGTTACCCCGAGGCAGTGGATTTCAGGTGCGGGAGAGAGCGTGATGCAGTTTACCATAATAGATAGGTCAGGTAGGGGGGATACATGAGATGGAGGAAAGATGATGAGTTCAGTTTTGTCTACATTGAGATTTAGGAAGCGAGAGGTGAAGGAGGATATGGCTGATACAGATATGACTAGTGATACAGGGTCACGGAATAATGATGTTTGCTGATATGTTGATTACACATTGTCCAGACCAGCCAGTTTGTTGACTTGCAAAATAGAGGAGGAAAAACTATGCAAATAGATTACATAATCAAACAATTCGAGTTGGTCTTATCACCATTTTTCCACTTTACCTGTGAATACTGGATGAAGGCCGGTTGCTAACTATAAAAAAGGTTATATGCCTCTGTAACATGTGACATATTCAACCAAGAGAACCAGAGACTCTCTACAGGACAGCAGCCAAGACATCATGGTTCCATCACGAGGGACACAGATTTGTCATTCTACAAGAAGCCAGCTTATTGGACAACACCCCCGGCTGGAAGAATACAGATCTGCTCCATTGACCATCGTGAATCCTTGGATACATTTGGGGTAGTCAGGATTTGGACCCACCGGTTGCTGAACCATGGATACACTTGTGGGGGCCAGGAATGGGACCCGCCATTCGCCTGGCTCCATGGAGATGTTCGGAGAAGCCAGGTTGCATCCCTCTGGTCAACTGGCCATGTACCTCAATGGACTGTCATCTTTCTAAGCTTGTCGTTAACTCCTCTCTCTGTGTGTGCAACAGTTGGGAATAGTCGGCCCTGGAAGCTCTGAAGTCACAGCTGTTCTCATCCTGGTGAGTCAGCGGAAGGATGAGACTCTGTAATTTGCAACATTTTGGATATTTTGCTGGGACTGTTCTATGTGTTTCCTGCCTGTTTTGTGGTTCAAGAAAGTATTGCAACACTGTTTACCCTCACTATGTTGCCTGAGTAGTATTACGCCCACAGTAAAAGGAGAGCAGGCGTTCGGTGGGATGATCCCTAATCCATTTGGTTTCGGCTAGCGGATCAGGGCATCGGCTGACCCCATGTCTTCACACCTAGTAAATGGCATTCATGTGCCTTCTTCTCTAAAAAGTTATTGGTGGAAAGAAACTACGATGTAGTCCATATGGAATTTTTGGCCATTAAGTTGCCATTTGAGGAATGGTGCCATTTTTTGGAGGGGGTAGTTCCCCCGATGACATTCATAACTGATCATAAAAACTTGATGTACCTAGAATCTGCTTAATGTCTGAATCCCAGGCAAGCTAGATGGTCTTTTTTTCATCAGGTTTAATTTTGTGGTCACTTACCGTACAGGGATTAAGACCGTCAAAGCAGATGCTTTGTCTCAGCGCTTCCCTGGGGGTGGAAGTACAGATGATCTTGTCCCCATTTTACAAAAAAGGGGTGGTCGTCTCCATAGTGTGTTCTGAACTCAAAAGTGAGGTATTGAAGGCTCAGGGGGATGCCCCTGCTGGTCCTTCAGGGAAATTGTTTGTACCAATATATCAGTATCTCAGAATTTTAGAGGCACATCATAACTCGGCTCTGGCTGGTCTCCCAGATAGTAAGGTGACCATGGACCTCCTTTCTCGTCATTTCTGGTGGTCAAGGTTGCGTAAGGATGTAGTTGACTTTGTATCCTCTTATAGTGTCTGTGCGCGTTCTAAGACCCCTTATACTAGTCCATCTGAGGCTCTTTTACCATTAAACATTCCTGACCGACCATGGACTCATTTACCCATGGATTTTATCACGGATCTTACTTTTGTCCTCTGGCAAAATGGTTATCTTAGTTCTGGTGGATAGGTCTGGTAAAATGGCACACTTTATTGCTTTACCTTCTCTCCCTAATGCCAAGGCAATGGCTTAGGTGTTTGTCACTGAGATCATGAAGCTTCACAGGGTTCCCTCTAATGTGGTATCAGATCGGGGGACCCAGTTTGTATCTAAATTTTAAAGGGAGTTTTGTTACCGTTTAGGGATGCATCTATCCTTTTCCTCGGTGTTCCAGCCTCAGACTAATGGTCAGACTGAACGCCTAAACCATCGTTTGGAGACATACCTCAGATGTTTTGTGTCAGATAATCAGGAGGATTGGTCTACTTTTTTACCACTGGCTGAGTTTGGGTTAAACAATCGTCGTAGCGAGTCCACTGGTAAGTCGCCATTTTTTGGCACATATGGCTTCCATCCTCCGTAAAAATGAGTCTTCGGGGGTTCCTGGAGAGGAACAATTTTCATCTCCACTCTCATTTGCGTGGAAAGGGGTTAAGAATAATTTTAAGATCATAGGAGACAAATACAAACGTATGACTGGTAAAAAAAGAATGTCAGGTCTGGACCTGAGGGTGAATGAGTTGGTATGGCTGTCCACCAAAAACAATAAACTGAAAGTTCCTTCTTGGAAACTAGGTCCTAAAATTATTGGCCCTTATAACATGGTCGCCGTAATCAACCCTGTAACTTTTTGTCTCAAGCTTCCCCCAACTCTCAAGATCCATAATATTTTTCACAGGTCTTTAACTCAAAAGATATGTTGCGCCTGTGGTATCGTCACCTTGACCACTCCTGATTTTGGCTAACAAATACTGATGTAAAATTCTGACTAAATACTTAACTTGTGAATGTGGCCTAATAGTCCACCTTATTAACTGGGAATAAACTCACAAGTGTGTCACATCCTCCTGGGATATCTGGGTTTAGGCGATCTTTATGTACTGTGAGTTGCAGGTCTTCCAGTTAGCCTGTGTGTTTTGTTCCTCATATTAACCCCTTTCCGATATTGGACATAATATTCCATCCATGTGACCTAGGCCTGTTTTACCATGGACAAAATATTACACCATTGCGATCACCAGCGCACACAGAGGTGCGCGGGCGATAGCCACTGGATGTCAGCTGATTCTGACAGCTGACACCCAGCACTTGGTGCCAGGAGTGGTCACAGACTGCTCCCGGCACATTAACCCCCGAAATGCTGCGATCAAGCACGATCAAAGGATTCCAGAAGGCGACAGAGGGCTGACAGCCCCTCTGCCTTTGGATCGGAGACCCTGCAGCGTGACACAGGGTCCCAATTCTTTCCATGATGACTCGATGTCATCATGACAACATCCAGGTCACCAGAGCTGGGAAACTTGCTGATCATGCGCAGTGCATGATCAGCAAGTCTCTCTGTCAGTGCATAAGTGACAGTTTCTATAGCATAGAGAGGCTGCTGCATCTTCATATTGTAGAAGTGATCAGCCTGCAAAAAATGATAGTCCCAAAATGGGACTAAATAAAAAAGTTAGAAAAAAGTAAAAAAATGTTTTTGGTAATTGTAAAAATATATATTTTTTAATCAAAAATAATAATTAAAAAATCAATATGTATTCTATCTCTAAATAAATATTTGAATGAAACAAAGAAACAATAAAAGTACACATATTTGGTATCGCCGCATGCACAAGGACCCAACCTATAAAACTGTCCCCCTAGTTAACCCCTTTAGTGAACACCATAAAAAAGAAAGTAGGCAAAAAACAATGCTTTATCATCATACCACCAAACAAAAAGCGGAATAACATGCGATCAAAAAGACGGATATAAATAAACATGGTACCGCTGAAAACATCATCTTGTCCCGCAAAAAACGAGCCGCCATACAGCATCATCAGCGAAAAATAAAAAAGTTATAGTTCTCAGAATAAAGTGATGCAAAAATAACTATTTTTTTCTGTAAAATAGTTTTTATTGTGTAAAAGTGCCAAAACATAAAAAAAAATATAAGTGAGGTATCGCTGTGATCGTACTGACCCGAAGAATAAAACTGCCTTATCAATTTTACCACACACGGAACGGCATAAACCCCCCCAAACGAAATTCATGAATTGCTGGTTCTTGTTCATTCTGCCTTCCAGAAATCATAATAGAAAGCGATCAAAAAATGTAATGTGCCCGAAAATAGCACCAATAAAATCGTCAACTTGCCCCACAAAAAACAAGATCTTACAAACATGACTATCAGCTAAAATATGGAAAAATTATAGCTCTCAAAATGTGGTGATGCAAAAACTATTTTTGCAATATAAAGAGTCTTTTAGTGTGTGACAGCTGCCAAACATAAAAACCTGCTATGAGGTCTCTTTCACACGTCCTTAGGCTGCCGTCACACTAGCAGTATTTGGTCAGTATTTTACATCAGTATTTGTAAGCCAAAACCAGGAGTGGGACAAATAGGGGAAAAGTATAATAGAAACAAATGCACCAGTTCTGTATTTATCACCCACTCCTGGTTTTGGCTTACAAATACTGATGTAAAATACTGACCAAATACAGCCTTACATTTCCAGTACGGAGATGTCAGTGTCAGTGTGTGGCATGCGTGTGCTGCATCAGTACCACAAGGACGGGCACTAGGGAAGAAGCGTTACAGTAAGCGCTGTTCCCCGGCGCCGGGTGCTGAACACGGCTCTCATCATTCTCCCCTGCTCTGCCGGTGATCGGTTCGAGAAGGGGAGAATCATGAGAGTTATATTTAACCCTATTTTGACCTCGGACGGGATAATACGTCCGATGTCAGATCCCCTGCTTTGATGTGGGCTCCGGCAGTGAGCCCACATCAAAGCCGCGACATGTCAGCTGTTTTGTACAGCTGACATGTGCGCGCAATAGCGGCGAGTGGAATTGCGATCCACCCGCCGCTATTAACTAGTTAAATGCCGCTCTCAAATGCTGACAGCGGCATTTAACTAGCGCTTCCGGCCATCTGGCCAGAAATGCGCGCATTGACAACCCCCGTCACATGATCGGGGGTCAGCGATGTTTCGGCATAGTAACCAGAGGTCTCCTTGAGACCTCTATGGTTGCTGATGCCAGATTGCTTTGAGCGCCACCCTGTGGTCGGCGTTCATAGCAAGCCTGTAATTCATCTATGTAGCAGAGCCGATCAGGCTATGCCAGCTTCTAGCCTTCCATGGAGGCTATTGAAGCATGGCAAAAGGAAAAAAAATAAATGTTAAAAATAATATGAAATAACTAAAAAAAAATTAAAAGTTTAAATCACCCCCCCCCCTTTTGCCCCATTCAAAATAAAACAATAAAAATAAAATCAAATATACACATATTTGGTATTGCCGCATTCAGAATCACCCGATCTATCAATAAAAAAAGGATTACCTGATCGCTAAAGGCATAGCAAGAAAAAAAAATTGAAACACCAGAATTACCTTTTCTGGTCATCGTGACATTGCATTAAAATGCAATAACGGGCGATCAAAAGAACGTATCTGCACCAAAATGGAATCACTAAAAACGTCAGCTCGCCATGCAAAAAATAAGCCCTCACCCGACCCCAGATCACGAACAATGGAGTCACTACGGGTATCGAAAAAAGGCACAATGTTTTTTTTTTATTTATTATTTTAGCAAAGTTTGGAATTTGTTTTCACCACTTAGCTAAAAAACAACTTAGACATGTTTGGTGTCTATGAACTCGTAATGACCTGGAGAATCATAATGGCATGTCAGTTTTAGCATTTAGTGAACCTAGCAAAAAAGCCAAACAAAAAACACTCATGGGATTGCACTTTTTTTTTCAATTTCACCGCACTTTATTTTTTTTCCCATTTTCTAGTACACGACATGGTAAAACCAATAATGTCATTCAAAAGTACAACTCGTCCCACAAAAAATAAGCCCTGACATGGCCATATTTATGGAAAAATAAAAAAGTTATGGCTCTGGGAAGGAGGGGAGCGAAAAACGAACATGGAAAAACGGAAAATCCCAAGGTCATAATTATTATTATTTATTATTATAGCGCCATTTATTCCATGGCGTTTTACATGTGAGGTGGGGTATACATAATAAAAACAAGTACAATAATCTTTAACAATACAAGTCACAACTCGTACAGGAGGAGAGAGGACCCTGCCCGCGAGGGCTCACAATCTACAAGGGATGGGTGAGGATAGAGCTGGTCGTGCAGTGGTTTGGTCGATCGGTGGTTACTGCAGGTTGTAGGCTTGTTGGAAGAGGTGGGTCTTCAGGTTATTTTTGAAGGTTTCGATGGTAGGCGAGAGTCTGATATGTTGTGGTAGAGAGTTCCAGAGTAGGGGTGATGCGCGAGAGAAATCTTGTATGTGATTGTGGGAAGAGGAGATAAGAGGGGAGTAGAGAAAGATATCTTGTGAGGATCGGAGGTTGCGTGCAGGAAAGTACCGGGAGACGAGGTCACAGATGTATGGAGGAGACAGGTTATGGATGGCTTTGTATGTCATGGTTAGGCTTTTGTACTGGAGTGTTTGGGTAATGGGGAGCCAGCGAAGGGATTAACAAAGGGGAGAGGTCGGGGAATAGCGGGGGGACAGGTGGATTAGTCGGGCAGCTGAGTTTAGAGTAGATTGGAGGGGTGCTAGAGTGTTAGAGGGGAGGCCACAGAGCAGGAGGTTACAGTAGTTGAGGCGGGAGATGATGAGGGCATGGACTAGGGTTCTTGGTTTAGGAATGTACAGATCCATGAAATATTTTTGAGTTGAAGGGGGCAGGAAGTTGAAAGGGCTTGGATATGTGGTTTGAAGGAGAGATCAGTGTCAAGGATTACCCCGAGACAGCGAGCTTGTGGGACTGGGGAGAGTGGGCAGCCATTTACTGTAATGGATAGGTTCATTGGGGGGTCGTGTGAGATGGGGGAAAGACAATGAATTCTGTTTTGTCCATGTTAAGTTTTAGAAATCTAGCGGAGAAGAAGGATTAAATAGCGGATAGACATTGAGGGATTCTGGTTAGTAGGGTGGTGATATCTGGTCCAGAGATGTAGATCTGTGTGTCGTCAGCATAGAGATGATACTGAAAACCGTGAGATTCTATGAGCTGTCTCAGGGCAAAAGTGTAAATGAAGAAGAGCAGGGGCCCTAGAACTGAACCTTGCGGGACTCTGACAGATAGGGGGTGAGGAGGTGGTGTGTGAGTGGGAGACGCTGAATGTCCGGTCAGTTAGGTATGACGAGATCCAGGATAGGGCTGAGTCTGTGATGCCAAAGGATGAGAGGGTCCGCAGCAACAGAGAATGGTCCACTGTGTCAAAGGCAGAGGACAGGTCCAGGAGGAGGAGGATAGAGTAGTGTCGCTTGCTCTTGGCGGTTAATAGGGCATTGGTGACCTTAGATAGGACAGTTTCAGTGGAGTGGTGTGACCGGATGCCTGATTGTAAACGGTCGAAGAGGGACCAGAAAGATAGATGGTAGGACAGTTCAAGATGGACGTGTTGTTCCAGTAGATTTGAGGCATAGGGGAAAAATGATATAGGGCGATAGTTAGATACAGAGGATGGGTCAAGAGAGGGCTTTTTGAGGATAGGTGTGATTGAGGCATGTTTAAAGCTTGAGGGAAAAACACCAGTTGTTTGTGATAGGTTGAAGAGATGGGCTAGGGTTGGGATGAAGACTGTGGCAAGGTTGGGATGAAGTGGGAAGGGATCGGGTCAAGTGCACAGGTGGTGAGATGCGATCTTGAGAGTAGAGTGGAGAGTCGATCTTCTGTAATGGTGGAGAAGTTGGTTTTGGAGGTGGAGTGCTGGGTACTTGGGAGGAAGGGCTCTGGGGGTTGTCGACTAAAACTGTCTCTGATGTTCTCAATCTTCTGCTTGAAAAACGAGGCAAATTCTTCAGCTGAGATGAGTGGGGAGGGAGGAGGTGCTGGGGGATGGAGGAGAGAATTGAAGGTGTTGAATAACTGTTTAGGGTTGTGAGACAGGGAGGATATGAGAGGGTGAGAAGTAGGTTTGTTTTGCTGTGGCGAGTGTGGTCTTGAAAGTAGTGAGGGACTGTTTGAATGCGATTAAGTGCTCGTTGGAGTGGGATCTTTTCCATCTCCGCTCAGCAGCCCTGGAAGCTTGCCTCAGTTCTTTGGTCAGGCTGGTGTGCAAGGGCTGTCTCTTGATTTTGCGAGCTTTGTTATGTATGAGAGGGGCAAGAGATTCCAAAGCTACAGCTATTGTGGTGTTATATAGAGCGGCAGCGTCATCCGCATTGTGTAGGGAACTTATGTCTGTGAGAGAGAGGAGGGATTCAGAGAGTGAGTGTAGATCAAGGTGTTTAAGATTTCTGCGAGGGTTTGCAAGTTTGTGGGGTGGGGATTGTAGACAAGGAGTGGAGAGGGAAGAGAATGTGAGTAGATTGTGGTCAGAAAGAGGAAGAGGTGAGTTAGAGAGGTTAGATAGGGAGCAGAGGCGGGTGAAGATGAGGTCCAGTGTGTGACCATCTTTGTGAGTGGCTGCAGAAGACCATTGAGTGAGGCCGAAGGAGGAAGTGAGAGATAGAAGTTTAGTGGCAGCTGAGAGGGAAGTGTCAATGGGTATGTTGAAGTCGCCCATGATGATAGTGGGGATGTCTGCAGAAAGGAAATGAACCAAAACCAATCACCAAACCAAAGGATGCACCAGGAAGACCAGACTGGATCAAGATATATTCTTTTATTATTTAATTATCAAGCAGCGATACAATATATAAAAAAACTACCATTAAAAAATATACGATAAAAATACAAAACAATCATACAAAAAAGAGTGCAGCACGGGACGGCATATAAAAATGAATATACGGATACCCAACCGCACAATAATAATAATTATTTATATATCCGTGCAAGGTAAATATTACCCACAATCGGGGTATATTAGTTCCCTGAAAAATTGACTGACACAATGTGGAAACAATAATAAAAAATAATAAAAACTCCAAAATTGATGTGCAATATATGCAAAAAAGTGAATATTCCTCGTTATCCTAAAATTAACAACTTGAATAAAAAAAGAGATATCTGGACTTAAAAGACTGCAAGAACTTGAGGATGTGATATTTAAACCGGCTGACAAGGGTGGTAATGTGGTGATCTGGCCAAAATCATTATATGAGACTGAAGCTTTCAGGCAACTGAGGGACAAGGTATGCTATCGTAAATTGACCTTTAATCTCCTTAAGAAATTCAGGTTAAAACTCCTAACTATCTTACAGGATGCTATGGAAACAGAGATAATAAATAGGGATCTGTTCACGGCACTTCAAATACCGGAACCAATGATATCCACGTTGTATTTGTTACCAAAAATACACAAAAATAGTGAGAATCCCCCGGGAAGACCAATCATTTCAGGGTGTGGCAATTATTTGGAAAATATAAACAAATTCATAAATGCTAAATTGCAACCTTTGAAACACTCCCGTCATACATCAAAGATACTAACGAATTTCTCAAGAAGGTGGATGGGTTACATATTGACGATGATGCGATTTTGGTAACTTGCGACGTGGAGTCCTTATATGCCAACATACGCCGTAGCGATGGTATTCAGGCAGTAAAATACTTTGTCGATTGTTCTTCTATGATTCCCTCCATGAGTCAATTTTTAGTCCAACTATTACAATTCTCACTATCTCACAATTTTTTATTTTTTATTTTTTAAGGGGTCCCTCTACCTGCAGCTCCAAGGTACTGCGATGGGTGCTTCTTTTGCGCCAAATTATGCAAATTTATTCTTGGAGCTGTGGGAGAGGGACCTCTTTTTGTCTGGCCAATTGTCATCAATCGAGCGCATCCCTATATGGATGCACTATATTGATGACATTTTTTTAATTTGGCAGGGATCCACCGATACACTTCGGGAATTCATGTCGATATTAAATGGTAATACCAATAATATACGGTTAACGTATAAATATGATAGAGATCAGATAGAATTCCTGGATGTTCATCTTCGAAGAGGCAGTGATAACTGCCTTCAGACTAATCTATACCGTAAGGAGACTTCAGTTAACTCTGTATTGCATGCTACATCAGCACATCCTCCAGCCATGATACACTCTATCCCTACGGGTCAATTCTTGCGATTACGGAGGATATGTTCTGAAGATTCTGATTTTGAAGAACAAGCTAAGGATCTCTGTAAAAGATTTGTAGACCGTGACTATAGTAAACGGTCGATTAAGAAAGCGTATAATCGAGCCAAAAATGTAACAAGGCACCAGGCTTTGTACTCTACTAAACCCTCCACTTCAAAACAAACTGTCCGGTTTATTACAACATATCATGGTCAGACTGATCTTATGCGATTTTATATGGCCGATCCAATACTATCAAGGTACATAGGGAAAAAGCCAAATATCACTTATAGAAGATCCAGAAACCTGAGAGATCAACTGGTAAAAAGCCACTATACTTATACAGCACCTTCATTTTTGTCTAGACCCCCTGACGAAGGAATTTAGTTCCGAAATGCGCGTCGGGTGTATGCGTGTACTCTGGACGGCGCGGTGCCCTAAGGTAATATCCACTAATATCCACTATTTTTCCCTGAAATCTGTTATAGTTCAGCACTTCACACTTTGTCTCTATCAGCACTGTGCAGGGTCTGGAAATAACCCTGATGGTTAAAACAATTGAGTTCTTTGAATTTATTTGCACTTCAGCACTTTTTTGCATATATTGCACATCAATTTTGGAGTTTTTATTATTTTTTATTATTGTTTCCACATTGTGTCAATTTTTCAGGGAACTAATATACCCCGATTGTGGGTAATATTTACCTTGCACGGATACATAAATAATTATTATTATTGTGCGGTTGGGTATCCGTATATTAATATTTATATGCCGTCCCGTGCTGCACACTTTTTTGTATGATTGTTTTGTATTTTTATCGTATATTTTTTAACGGTAGTTTTTTTTATATATTGTATTGCTGCTTGATAATTAAAGGGACTCTGTCACCTGAATTTGGAGGGAACAATCTTCAGCCATAGGGGCGGGGTTTTCGGGTGTTTGATTCACCCTTTTCTTACCCGCTGGCTGCATGATGGCCGCAATATTGGGTTGAAGTTCATGCTGTGTCCTCCGAAGTACATGCCTGCACAAGGTGCAATCTTGCCTTGCGCAGGCATGTACTATGGAGGACAGAGAATGAACTTCAATCCAATATTGCAGCCAGCATGCAGCCAGAGAGTAAGGAAAAGGTGTTTCAAACACCCGAAAACCCCGCCCCTATGGCTGAAGATTGTTCCCTCCAAATTCAGGTGACAGAGTCCCTTTAAATAATAAAAGAATATATCTTGATCCAGTCTGGTCTTCCTGGTGCATCCTTTGGTTTGGTGATTGGTGTTGGTTCTTGGTTTAAGTGGTCTCCACTTTCTTTTTACTCAAAAGATACCCGGGTGAGCTAATATCACTATATTTATGATTGTGATACTGATTTATATATAGCCTTTATTTTATTTGGGTTGTTCTTTTGTAATTTTCTCTAAGAAAGGAAATGAAGTAGCTAGGTGGTGAAGTGGTCAAAGAGGGTGGTGGCTGGCCCTGGGGGGCGGTAAATGACAGCCACTTGGAGGTTGGAGGGGGAATAGATGCGCACAGAGTGCACCTCAAAGGAAGGGAGGGTAGCAGTGGGATGTGGGTGAAGGAGCAGTTATCTGACAGGAGAAAACCAACTCCTCCGCCATGCTTGCTGCTGGGGCGGGGTGTGTGAGAAAGGTGGAAGCCACCATACGAAAGTGCAGCAGGAGAGGCTGTGTCAGAAGGGGTGAGACAGGTTTCGGTGATGGTGAGGAAGGAAAGTTTGTTAGTAATAAAAAGATCATGGATGTAGGAAAGCTTGTTGCAGACAGAGTGAGTGTTCCATAGAGCTCCTGTTAGTGGGACTGGGGAAGTGGGGGCCGGGCAAATGGGTATAAGGTTAAAGACGTTACGGAAATTTGTGATAGAGCGTGGATGGGAAGTAGAACTGACTGTGGGGATGTGGTGAGGAGGACCAGGATTTGGAGAGATATCACCATGAAGGGGTTAAGTGATAAAAAAACACAGCAGGCGGTGGCTGATGGGACTATTATTCCCATCAGCCTACCTCTGCTGCGGCTAATAACACTGACAGCAGGATCAGCTGATGGAGGTATACTTCAGCCGCAGGCTGCACTATAAATAAATAAATGAAAAAAAAATGGCATGGGTTCCCCTTTATTTTCTATGACCAGCCAGGCAAAACTCACAGCTGGGGACTGCAACCCTCAGCTGTCAGCTTCAGCAAGGTTGGTTATCAAGAATAGAAGGGTCCCCATGCTGTTTTTTTTTTTAATTATTTAAATAAATACAGGTGCTTCTCACAAAAATTGAATATCATCAAAAAGTTAATTTATTTTAGTTATTCAATACAAAAAGTGAAACTCATATATTATATAGAGCTATTACAAACAGAATGATCTATTTCAAGTGTTTATTTCTGTTAATGTTGATGATTATGGCTTACAGTCAATGAAAACCCAAAAGTCATTATCTCAGTAAATTAGAATAATTAACAAAAAACACCTTTCATTTATTTATTGCGCAGGCAGCCGCTAATGAATACCCCCATCAGTTGATCCTGCTGTCACTATTATTAGCAGCATCAGCAGCAGAGGTATGCTGATGGGAGTAATAGTCTCATCAGCCGTCGCCTGCTGTCTCTTTTATCACTTAAATATAACTCTCATCATTCTTCCTTGCTCGAGCCGATTGCCGGCAGAGCAGGGGAGAATGATGAGATCCGTGTTCAGCACCCGGCGCCGGGAAAGAATGCTTGCTGTAACGCTTCTTCCCCGGCGCCAATGCGTGTCACACGGATGATATCCATGTATGTTATACGTGTGCATGTGTGCAGGACATTTTGTGGCCCACGCTGATGTTAAAAAACGGACATGTCAGCGTGTTTTGCCCTCGGACACATGGTCCGTGGAAAGAAACACACTGTCATGTGAACAGATTCACTTGAATGATAAGTCTGCGCTCCAGGAGGCAAATAGCGCTCTGTTCCTCCTGAATCTCTCCATATGGCTAAGTAGTATTGTACAGCCACATATGGGGTATTGCCATGTTCAGTAGAAATAGTCGGACAAATTTTGTTGCCATTTTTACCCACTTCTTGTGTGAAAATATAAAACAGAATTTTGGTGGTAAAAATGTAGTTATTTTGTCTTTATTGCCCAATGGCATAAAATTCTGTGACACACCCATGGAGTCAATATGATTACTACACCTCTAGGTGAATTCATTGAGAGGTGTAGTTTGTAAAATGTTTTGGCACCTCATGGACTCTCTCAGTGGAACATAGCACCTGCAAACCATAGCAATAAAATCTGGTGCTCCTTGCCTTCTGAGCTTTGCACTGTGCCTGAAAAATATTTCCCGATTATATGTAGGGTATTGGCGCACTCAGGAAAAAATGGACCTCAGTTTGTTTAAAAAAAATATCCTGTTAGCCCTTAGAAAAATGAAAAACTTGAGGCTAAAACAACATTTTAGTGGTAAAAATGTAATTTATTCTCTCTCCACCGCTCAGTGGTATAAAACTCTGTGAGGCACATGTGGTGTCAATATGATCACTGCACCCATAGATTAGTTCATTAGAGAGTGTAGTTTGTAAAATGAGTTCAAATACAGGGGGTTTCTGTTGTTCTGGCACCTCAGGGGATCTTCCATTGTGATATGGCACCCTCAAACCATTCCAGTAAAATCTGAACTTCAATATGGCGCCTCTTCCCTTCAGAGCTTTGCACAGTGCCTCAAAAGTAGTATCCCCCTACATATGGGGTATCGGCGTACTCAAGGGAAATTGCACAACAAATTGTATGGTGCAATTTCTCTTTTTACCCTTATGAAAATGTAATATTTGGAGCTAAATAACAATAATAATTTGGAGCTACAACAATATTGTGAGGAAAATGTGATTATATTATTTTCACGGCTTAACGTTATAAACTTCTGTGAAGCACCTGGGGGTTCAAAGTGCTCACGACACATCTAGACTACCTCTTGAAGCTCATCAAGAGAATGCCAAGAGTGTGCAAAGCAGTCATCAAAGCAAAAGGTGGCTACTTTGAAGAACCTAGAATATATAACATAATTTCAGTTGTTTCACAATTTTCACAGTCATGAAAATACAAAAAAAAAATCTTGAAATGAGAAGGTGTGTCCAAACTTTTGGTCTGTACTGTAGCTTAGGAAATCCATGCCAATGCAAGACCCAGAAGTTCCCAACTGCTCCACTGAACCAACCCTGCATGGCTGAGAGCCATATCTTTGGTGAAAAGCTCACCTATGTTTCCAATTTTAGATAGGCTGGAGCAAAGCCATTGCAAAACTGATCAATTGACTGTTAGGCAATCCCTGCATGTGTTGCGGCTGTCGAATGGTTGGAAGACATGCACACGTGGGGACAGGGCCGGCTCCAGGTTTTTGAGGGCCCCGGGCGAAAGAGTCTCAGTGGGCCCCCCCTTTAACACATACCCCGATTCATGATCGCATATAAACACAGCCATGTAGTATATAACACTGCCCACATAGTATATAGCAGCCCATGTAGTATATAGCAGCCCACGTAGCATATAGCAGCCCATGTAGTATATAGCACAGCCCACGTAGTATATAGCAGCGCAGCCCACGTAGTATATAGCAGCCCACGTAGTATATAGCAGCGCAGCCCACGTAGTATATAGCAGCACAGCCCACGTAGTATATAGCAGCGCAGCCCACGTAGTATATAGCAGCGCAGCCCACGTAGTATATAGCAGCGCAGCCCACGTAGTATATAGCAGCGCAGCCCACGTAGTATATAGCAGCGCAGCCCACGTAGTATATAGCAGCGCAGCCCACGTAGTATATAGCAGCGCAGCCCACGTAGTATATAGCAGCCCACGTAGTATATAGCAGCGCAGCCCACGTAGTATATAGCAGCGCAGCCTACGTAGTATATAGCAGCGCAGCCCACGTATATAGTAGCGCAGCCCACGTAGTATATAGCGGCGCAGCCCACGTAGTATATAGCAGCGCAGCCCACGTAGTATATAGCAGCGCAGCCCACGTAGTATATAGCAGCGCAGCCCACATAGTATATAGCAGCGACACTCACTCAGGCACTGGTAGGACTAGGAGCTCCTCCTGAATCTGCCTCATAACTTCAGCAGCACTGCAGCCAGCCAGGGGCGGAGATCAGAGCAGAGAACGTGCTCTCTCCGCCCACAAACAGTGTCACACTGGCTGCCTTCTCTTAACCCCTATGTGTGCCTGCCTGGCTGCACTGACTGAGTGAGAAGATGCTTGTGTCAGAGCTGGCACATAGGGGTTAAGAGAACGCAGCCAGCAGTGACTTTGTGGGCGGAGAGAGCATGTTATCTCCTGCTCTGCTCTCCCAGCTGTATCTATGACAGCGTGAGTGGGCCCCCCTCTCTCCCCAGGGCCCCGGCATTTGCCCAGGTGCGCCGGGTGCTGACGCCGGCCCTGCGTGGGGACTGTAATAAATTTTTCGAGCATGCCGAAGTCACTCAGTTAGCACCTTATCTGTGCACGCTGGCTCATCTCTAAGAAGGTGTGTCCAAACTTTTGGTCTGTACTGTACTTGTACATGTCATTGTGTAGTCACAGGTTCTTGGCTCCTGCATATGCGGTGTCCCTGAACCTTTCCCAATACAGACACATAATTAGAGCATAAAGACGGGATAATAAACATGGTACCTTTACATGTACAGATATTTTTACAATGTTTACAATTATAGGAAAATTACGGATCCTAAGAACGCCCATTCCCGATAATCGCCCAGTGTCAGTGCGTCCTTAGTTACATATAAGCTTTATATAGTCTATAGAGATAAAGATAAGATAGAAATATATATTAGATATGTATATCATATTCCATTTTACAGGAGGCAGGGCCCATCCAGAGCCGAGACTGCAGTGACCCAGGGATTAGCCGATCGCCAGCACTTGGGGTCAGGAAGGAATTTTTCCCCACACTTGGGGTTGTTTCGCCTTCCTCTGGGTCACATCGTTTTTATGCAGTAAATCCAATAAATGGCACTGAATGATTACGTTAAACTAAATTTGATAATAGATAATAAAAATGAGTAAACTCTATTCATTGTGTCTGTGTCTTCTTTATATTCTGTTCCTGCTGCTATAGTGAATGTTACTAATGGCCTTAAGCGTTAATCAAAATTATTTTTTTTGCGGGGAGTTGGGTCATATGATCTCACTGATGATTGTCTCCCTTCATGACAGTGATATTATGGCCTGATAGATAAACCTGGCACACACAGAACATAGATGCAGTGAAATTGAATGAGGTAAAGTACATACAGTAGACATTTCGGTCTGTTTAGACCTTCATCAATGTACTGGATAAACAGAAATCAGGTATAAAAATTAAAATATAAATGAATATCTAAATAAAGTATATACAAAATGTAGGTCATATAGTAGGCATGAACAGTATTTTAACGCCATAGTAGTTTGATGGTATATTAGATATGAGAAAGTATACAAAAACCGTATCTGGTCACAATCATTATAGAACAATCATAGTGGAAAGGCTAGCATAACAGCAAGTATATGATTATTAAAAGGCATGTGCCATGAGTGTTGCAGACTTAAGATTTAAAGAAAAATAGAATCAGACCTACCCTCACACAAATATTTGTGAGTCTCAGGGTCATATATTGTAGATGGAGGTTCCTAATAGGGATAAAATAGGAACATTGCTAGTAATAGGCTATATGTGCATTGTGCATGTGGACCTTGATAAAATATAACAGGATACCTACCCTATGATAATGGGTTGACCGGTTATACCACAGTGACACTAAAGGGTTAAAAAATGATGTCTGGCTATTTGGACATAATCCCAAAACAACTTGCAGAGCTGCAAATGGTCATATTCAGGCTGCGCATGTGAGCAATCTGACTTACCCAGGTCAAGAGACGTTAGTAGTTGGATGGACGCAGTATCCACTGCTTGTCCAGTGTGGTGAGTATACTATGGAAAATACAGTGGTAGTAAGTAATGCATCCCGGTAAGATCTGCCCCAAATCATGAGCATGAAAAAAAAAGTAGCTACATGGTAATAACAAGTAGGACAGAGGGACCGAGCTTACCAGAAGTAGGAGAGTGACCCTGAGCCAGATGGCAAGACCCCAACGTGCATTTCGCATATTTCAGACACCACTTTCTCAAGGGGATGCGGTGAGGTGTACAGACAGGACCATCAAATAGCGCAGGTATCACTCTTCTTTTTACTGCATATATGGAAACTTTGTACACCACTATTGGCCACTCACAGGGTTTGGATCTGCCTCTTCTTGGGGGCCTCCGACCTGGACAGTACTTTGTGTGAGCTTATCCTCGAGTGATGCACTATGTCCTTACCCACAACTTCTTTGTTTTTAAAGGGAACCTTTGTCACCCCCAAAATAGACGGTGAGCTAAGCCCACCAGCATCAGGGGCTTATTTACGGCATTCTGTAATCAGGGGCTGGCTGGCACTTTTCAGCCTAGGGGGCAATCACAAGGCAGTGGCCCACCAGTTGCGGTGGACCACCCCTGCCCTGCTTATCTCTGGTCCCTGCATTAAAGCAGCAGAAATAACATCCTTTAAAAAAACGGGATGGTATATAGATATGGGAACAGAACGGAGCTTGCTGAATAGATATGGGAACACAAGCAAGCTTACTACCTACATAGATACTGCAACAGAAGCAAGCTGACTGCATAGACATGAGAATGGAACCAAGATTACTACATACATACCTGAACTGAATTGAGCTTACAAAAAAGATATGTGAGCAGAATCAAGCTTACTACAAAGCTATGGGAAAAGCACGGAGCTTACTACAGAGATAAGGGAGCAGAGCCAAGCTTTCGCTTACTAAGTCTACTACATAGATAGAGCAATAAAACCAAGACTCCTACGTAAATATGGGAACAGAACCAAGCATACCGCATACATATGGTACCGGAATCTAGATTACTACATTGATACAGTACCAGAACTAAGCTTACCGCATACATATGGTACCAGAATCTAGATTACTACATTGATACAGTACCAAAACCAAGCTTACTGCTTACATATGGTAACATAACTGAGCTGATATACAAACATACATGCAACTCCAGAAACACAGACATGTAAAACACACAGTATGGCAGGGGTGTTGCTAGGGTCACAAAAGATCAGGGGCCCAAGCCCCAAAGTGCATGTCTCCCCATACGACCCCCCTATAGCTATTTAACATAGCATCTATACATGTATAATTACAGTATATACTGTTGCTAACCAAAAACACAATGCAATGACCAATATTATAAAATTACAGCTATAAAATGCCAAATAATACGGCTACACAATGTCAACTACCATAACCACTACATAGCGAATACATAATATTATAATATTACCATTACCTCTACATAACAAAACACTTTATATAAATACCAATGACACCACTATACACCTTCTACTACATAATGACTGAAACACATTAAACTGTTACTAAATAAAAAAAGAAAACAAAAATGCTACTAAAGAGCAATAATACCACCTTATAGTAACTGTATATTGGTAGATCACAGTCCTGCACATACATGTGATTACAGTACAGTCATATATAGTAACTTACAGATGACGTTTTTTCTCACTCAGGTGGCCCTATGAAAACTATTAATTTCCCTATTTATAACAAATAATGTCCTCTGAGTTCCCAACCAGCTCTGTATACAGTGGGTACGGAAAGTATTCAGACCCCTTTAAATTTTTCACTCTTTGTTTCATGACAGCCATTTGGTACATTCAAAAAAGTTTATTTTTTTTCACATTAATGTACACTCTGCACTCCCATCTTGACTGAAAAAAAAACAGAAATGTAGAAATTTTTTAAAATTTATGAAAAAGGAAAAACTGAAATATCACATGGTCATAAGTATTTAGACCCTTTGCTCAGTATTGAATAGAAGCCCTCTTTTGAGCTAGTATATCCATTAGTCTTCTTGGGAATGATGCAATAAGTTTTTCACACCTGGATTTGGGGATCCTCGGCCATTCTTCCTTGCAGATCCTCTCCAGTTACGTCAGGTTGGATGGTGAACGTTGGTGGACAGCCACCTTCATGTCTCTCCAGAGATGCTCAATTGGGTTTAGGTCAGGGCTCTGGCTGGGCCAGTCAAGAATGGTCACAGAGTTGTTCTGAAGCCGCTCCTTTGATATTTTAGCTGTGTGCTTAGGGTCATTGTCTTGTTGGAAGGTGAACCTTCGGCCAAGTCTGAGGTCCAGAGCACTCTGGCAGAGGTTTCCATCCAGGATATCTCTACACTTGGCCGCATTCATGTTTCCTTCAATGATAACCAGTCGTCTTGTCCCTGTAGCTGAAAAAAACCCCACAGCATGATGCTGCCACCACCATGTATCACTGTTGGGATTGTATTGGGCTGGTGATGAGCAGTGCCTGGTTTTCTCCACACATACCGCTTAGAATTATCACCAAAAAGGTCTATCTTCATCTCATCAGCCCAGAGAATCTTATTTCTCATAGTCTGGGAGTCCTTCATGTGTTTTTTAGCAAACTATTGGGGCTTTCATATGTCTTGCACTGAGGAGAGGCTTCCGTCGGGCTGCTCTGCCATAAAAGCCTGACTGGTGGAGGCTGCAGTGATAGTTGACTTTGTGGAACTTTCTCCCATCTCCCTACTGCATCTCTGGAGCTCAGCCACAGTGATCTTGGGGTTCTTCTTTACGTCTCTCACCAAGGCTCTTCTCTCACGATTGCTCAGTTTGGCTGGACGGCCAGGTCTAGGAAGACTTCCGGAGGTCCCAAACTTCTTCCATTTTTTTCTTTTTTATTAAATTACCAAAAATTTCTACATTCCTGTTTTTTTCAGTCAAGATGGGGTACATTACAGAGTGTACATTAATGAGAAAAAAATTAAGATTTTTGAATTTACCAAATTGCTGCAATAAAACAAAAAGTGAAAAATTTAAAGGGGTCTGAATACTTTCCGTACCCACTATGTATACAGGATACTATGTGAGTGGTGTATATTACACAATGACTACAGACATCAGATATTACACCAGTCACATATCCAGTATATACCATCAGATATCTGTGCACGTAGTATATTACATACAGTATACAGGATGTGACTGGTGGGTGAAATTTGTAGACATATCTACAAACATCAGATGTCATATACAGGATTGTATGTGACTGGTATACTGTATATTATACTACGAGTACAGACATCAGGTATTTGACCATCACATACAATATTATCTACTATATAACATCTGATGTCTGTACACATAGTATAAGGGTATGTTTCCATGGTCAGGAAACGTAGCGCTTTGGATGCAGCGGACACCCCGCTCCGCCCAAAGTGCCGCCCCCCTTTGTACGCGTGGTGATTCCGCCTGTGTTCATTGAGCACATGTGCATGCGGAATCACCGCATCCTGTACATAGAGTGGGTTAGTTATCTTGCAGAGACAGAGCGTCTTCTCTGCAAGATAGACATGCTGCGGTCTAGAAAGACGCGCCGCATGTGCGTAAATGCAGGGCCGCCAGATGCGTCCCTGCACGCATAGTGGAGATGGAATTTCATAAAATCTCCTCCACTATGCTGTAATATCTGGACGCTGAGGATATACACAGTGTCCAATCCGCAGCAAATCCTGATTTATTATGCCACGTGGAAACATGCCCTTACACATATAGGATAATATATTACTTGCATATGAAACACTGTCATACAAACATCAGATGTTATACAGTATACACATGTGTATGTGTGTAGATACGTATACATGAGAGTGTGTATACTGTATAACATCTCATGTCTGTACGCAAAGTATAAGGCCATGTTCACACTTGCGCATATTTGCCATGTTTTTTTCTGCGCAGATTTGTTAACAAAACCTAAAGCAAAACCTGATGCCAGCAAAGTTAATGAGAAACCTGAAGTGTCATGCAGATATTGAGTATTCTTGACTTAGTTCACACAGGGCGTTTTTGCAATGTATGTTATTGATGCTTTTCTTATGCAAATTTTCAGCTGCATTTTACAGAACCAGCAAAGTCTATGAGATTTCAGAAATCTCATGCACACATTGTTTTTTTTGTCATCAGGATTTTGTGCTTTGCATGTCTTTTTGCACAATGGAGCATGTCACTTTCACCATTTGTTTACCCACTGAAATGAATGGGTGGTGAAAAAATGTTGACAAAACACACCAAAAACTCAGGTATCAGGTTTTGCTGCGTTTTTTGTGCCAAAACCCTGATTCTATAGAATAGGACTTTTTTTTCAATACTAAACTTTATCAGCATGCACAAGAGACAAATCTAGCATGCCAAAACCGCAGCAAAAACCTCATAAAAAAAGCAGCAAAAAACCGCAAGAAAAACATACTTTTTTCTGCAGCTTCTTTCCTGCCAAGAGATCAGGTTTTGCTGCAGAAAAACCGCATAGTGTGAACTTACCCTTTCAGATTCGGTGCAGAGAATAATCTGCAGCATGTCAATTCTCTGTGTATTTTTCTGTGCGTTTTTCACCATTGACTTCAGTCAAATCAGTTAAAAACGCAGGGATAAAAAATATCGATTTTGTAGCTGCGCGTTTCCTGCCAAGAAAGGCTGAAATTTTACTTTGTGCGCATACCCCAAGGGTATGTCCACAGTATTTGGTGCAGAAATTTCCCGCCCCATTTCTGTCTTTCTTTGCAGGAAAAAGCTGCATATAGTAGTTTTTGAGGTGTTTTTTTACATGCATTTTTATTGCAGATTTTTCCCCACTTATTAAGGTACTGTCACACATAACGATATCGTTAACGATATCGCTGCTTTTTGTGACGTAGCAACGATATCGTTAACGAAATCGTTATGCGTGACAGCGACCAACGATCAGGCCCCTGCTGGGAGATCGTTGGTCGCTGGGGAATGATCAGGATTTTGTCGCTGGACTCCCTGCTGACATCGCTGAATCGGCGTGTGTGACGCCGATCCAGCGATGTCTTCACTGGTAACCAGGGTAAATATCGGGTTACTAAGCGCAGGGCCGCGCTTAGTAACCCGATGTTTACCCTGGTTACTATTGTAAAAGTAAAAAAAAACAAACAGTACATACTTACATTCCTGTCGCGTCCCTCGCCGTCAGCTTCCCTGCGTCCCCCAGTGTCAGCGCCGGCCGGCCGTAAAGAAGAGCACAGCGGTGACATCACCGCTCTGCTTTCCCGCCAGCGCTTACACAGTGCAGGGAAGCTGACGCCGGGAGACGCGACAGGAATGTAAGTATGTAGTGTTTTTTTTTCACTTTTACAACGGTAACCAGGGTAAACATCGGGTTACTAAGCGCGGCCTTGCGCTTAGTAACCCGATGTTTACCCTGGTTACCTGGGGACTTCGGCATCGTTGGTCGCTGGAGAGCTGTCTGTGTGACAGCTCCCCAGCGACCACACAACGACTTACCAACGATCACGGCCAGGTGGTATCGCTGGTCGTGATCGTTGGTAAATCGTTAAGTGTAACGGTACCTTTAGTCTGAGTGAAATCTGCAGCAAAAGCACTGATAAAAGTGACATGCTGAAGATTTACATCTGTACCAAATCTGCAAGGAAAAAATATAAGGAATGTTTGCACGAGACATCAGCATTCTCAGTCACTTGCTGGCATTAGGAATCCCTTTAGGTTTGGTGAGAAATCTGTGCAGAAAAATCTGCGACAATCTGCAGCGTGTGCACAGGCCCTAACACATACAACATAACGTATAACTGGCATTTGATATACTGTTAGGCAGGGTTCACATTAGCGTTTGAGTCCACAGCGTGGTGCAGCGGACTTCTTTCCTTAAGCTCTGCCTACTTCCACATGCGTCCTGTGTACCTATCTTTAACATTGTGTATGCAGGGACATGTGTTGTATGCGGTGCGTCCTTGTGCAACGTTTTGACGTGCCTGCAGCAACATGTTGCATTTTCTTGCATTCTAAGGGGACGTCAAAATGATGCACGCGGGTGCATCCACATACAATGCATGTCCCTGCGTACACAATGTTAAACATAGGTACGCAGGACGCATGCAGAGTAGGCGGAGCTTAAGGAAAGAAGTCCACAGCACCACGCTGCAGACTGAAAAGCTAATGTGAACTTTGCCTTATACAGTATACGCATTTTTGTATGTATAATACAGATCTAGGATAGCGTGTGTGTACATGGTATAACCTCCAATCTCTGTATTTTAATTCTTTGTACCAGGCTCAGGCTGGATCAGTCCAGGGCAGGATTCAGTAATGTGTCTCTGGTCACTCTGAGGTACAGGGATGGAGATTTATTGCAGGAGATTGAACTTTCCTGCAGATCTGGTGACCCTGGTGCTGATAACCTGTCACTGACAGGGCCACCCTGAAAGTTCACTCTCCTGCAATAAATCTCAGTGATCAGCAGAGCAGCGGCCGCTGACTCTATACAGTAGCGGCCCTGGACTTATCAGCGTCCCCCTCCTCACCACACAGAAGCTCTACTACTCACCATCCGGCCTCCTGTCTGAGCCGCCCACAAGCTCCTCTCCGGCCGGATGAAGATACAGCCGCGCTCTCTCCACTTCAGCAGAGCAGACGGCCGCACACAGGGAGCTGTGGCTGCGTCTGTGTCTGCTCCACTGTGATGCCGCCTGCACAGATAAAATAAGGCGGCCCCCTGGTGGCCTTAATCAGCTGCTTGGTGACCGGCCCAGGGGGCAAATGCCCCTTTGCAACCCGGCCCAGTCCGCCCCTGTCTGTAATGCTGTAGATAAGCCCCCGATGTGTCCTAAAAGATGAGAACAAGTGGTTAGCTTATACTCATCCAGGGGCGGTCCTGGTCCGATGGGTGTCGCAGTCCGGTCAGGCGCCTCCCATCTTCATCAGATGATGTCCTCTTCTTGCATTCACGCCGCGGCTGCTGCACAGGCATACTTTGTGTGCACTGTTGAGGGCAGACCAAAGTACTCCAGTGCGCAGGCGCCGGGCCTCTCTGACCTTTCCTGGCGCCTGCGCACTGCAGTACTTTGCTCTGCCCTCAACAGGGCAGACAAAGTACGCCTGCGCCGGAGCCACAGTGGAAGAAAAGAGGACGTCATCCTATGAAGATGGGAGGCCCTGGACAGGACCGCGACGCCCATAGGATCGGACCGCCTGCCCAGGTGAGTATAATCTAACCTCTTTTTCTCATCTTTCAGGGTACATCGGGGGCTTATCTACAGGTTCCCTTTAAGTACACCTTTTGCAGGCAGAAGCGCGGCACGGCCATGGGTGCTTCCATTGCACCCTCATATGCCAATTTCTTCCTTGACTCATGGGAGAGATTCCTCTTTAGCGATGGTGGCGTGTCAGCTACCTCCCATGCGCTGCGCTGGCTCAGATATATTGATGACATCTTGTTGCTGTGGGATGGGATGGTGCATCAGATGGAGGAAAATATGGCAGATCTTAATTGTAATTCATATACTATTCGGCGTACTTATAATTTTGATCATGATAAAATAGATTTCCTGGGCATTTCTCTGGAGATTGTCGCGAACAGGTGCATCGAGACGAATGTCTACAGGAAACCAAAGTCTGTTACAGCCTGATACATGCCAAATCCGCACACAACCAAGCTACCACTGGGGCCATCCCGGTTGAACAGCTCCTCAGGATGAGGTGGATCTGCCCCTCTGACGACAAATTCGAGGCACAAGCCTCAGATCTTAGAATACACTTTGAAGCCCTTGGTTATTCACAGGTTTATAAAGCCAGGTTAAGACAGAGCAAGGAAAACCCCTCGTAACAGACTCTTTCATTCATCTAAGGGCCGTATTAATGTGAGTGGAGACAGTCAAATACGGGTTATCTCCACCTTCAATCATGAGTGGGATAACATGTGACAAATTCTTACCAAGCACTAGGCCATTCTTGGGGCTGAGTCTTCCCTGGGGGCCTCTCTGGGTAGCTTCCCCTCCATGATCTCTAGCAGGTCTAAAAACTTAAATGATCTCTTACTCAAGAGTCATTAAACTCTGGCTGTTACTAACCCGTTTGGCACAAGAGGTCCTATTCCAGGCTCTATTCATGTGGCCACTGTCTTGCCTGTGCAAATGTCCTGCGCTGCTCAACCTTCCACTCCTCAGATGGCTCCAGAAAGTTCCACATTCAAGAGCGTATATCATGCAGCAGTACTAATGTAATATACCAATTCTCAATTCTGTGAATCTGCACTATAGAGCTACTGGCAGTGACATACACAGCACTATAGAGCCGGTGGTAGTGACATACACAGCACTATAGAGCCAGTGGTAGTGAATATACAGTGGGGAAAAAAAGTATTTAGTCAGCCACCAATTGTGCAAGTTCTCCCACTTAAAAAGATGAGAGAGGCCTGTAATTGACATCATAGGTAGACCACAACTATGAGAGTCAAAATGAGAAAGCAAATCCAGAAAATCAACTTGTCTGATTCGGCAAGATTTATTTTGCAAATTATGGTGGAAAATAAGTATTTGGTCACCTAAAAACATGCAAGATTTCTTCACAGACATGTAACTTATTTTTTAACCCCTTACCCCCAAGGGTGGTTTGCACGTTAATGACCGGGCCAATTTTTACAATTCTGACCATAGTCCCTTTATGGCCGGCTTCACACTCAGCGTATGAAAATACGGTCCGTATATTACGGCCGTAATACGCTGAAATGTCCCGAAAATAGTGGTCCGTAGCTCCTCCGTAGGCAGGGTGTGTCAGCGTTTTTTGCGCATGGCATCCTCCGTATGTAATCCGTATGGCATCCGTACTGCGTGGTTTTCTCGCAGGCTTGCAAAACCAACATACCGCTATAGAAATGATCCATGTGTCCCAAAAAGAAAAAAATATATATATACTGTCTATATATATATATATATATATATATATATATATATATATATATATGTCATTAGACACATATATGTATATATATTAATATTTATTCCAGCGCTATACAGCTTGAAAGCCGGTAATTCAATTACCGGCTTTTTCTTTCTCCTTCTTAAAACCCGACATGATTTGAGACATGGTTTACATACAGTAAACCATGTCTTCTCTCCATTTTTTTTGCAGATTCCACACTACTAATGTCAGTAGTGTGTATCTGCAAAATTTGGCCGTTCTAGCTCTTAAAATAAAGGGTTAAATGGCGGAAAAAATTGGCGTGGGCTCCCGCGCAATTTTCTCCGCCAGAGTAGTAAAGCCAGTGACTGAGGGCAGATATTAATAGCCTGGAGAGGGTCCATGGTTATTGGCCCCCCCCCTGGCTAAAAATATCTGCCCCCAGCCACCCCAGAAAAGGCACATCTGGAAGATGCGCCTATTCTGGCACTTGGCCACTCTCTTCCCATTCCCGTGTAGCGGTGGGATATGGGGTAATGAAGGGTTAATGCCACCTTGCTATTGTAAGGTGACATTAAGCCTAATTAATAATGGAGAGGCGTCAATTATGACACCTATCCATTATTAATCCAATTGAATGAAAGGGTTAAATAAAACACAAACACATTATTTAAAATTATTTTAATGAAATAAAAACAATGGTTGTTGGAGTATTTTATTCTACGCCCAATCCAATCACTGAAGACCCTCGTTCTGTGAAAGAAAAAACATAATAAACCAACAATATACTTACCCTCCGCAGATCTGTAACGTCCAACGATGTAAATCCTTCTGAAGGGGTTAAAACATTTTGCAGCAAGGAGCTTTGCTAATGCAGGCTGCTCCTCGCTGCAAAACCCCGGGGAATGAGTCTAAATATAGATCAATGAGCTATATTTAGCTTCATTTGCGGTGAGGCGCCCTCTGCTGGCTGTTTATAGATCGTGGGAACTTGCCTAGAAAGCCTGGGAGCTTTCTAGGAAATTTCCCACGATCTATGAACATCCAGCAGAGGGCGCTGGGTGGCTGGGGGCAGATATTTTTAGCCAGGGGGGGGCCAATAACCATGGACCCTCTCCAGGCTATTAATATCTGCCCTCAGTCACTGGCTTTACTACTCTGGCGGAGAAAATTGCGCGGGAGCCCACGCCAATTTTTTCCGCCATTTAACCCTTTATTTTAAGAGCTAGAACGGCCAAATTTTGCAGATACACACTACTGACATTAGTAGTGTGGAATCTGCAAAAAAACTGGAGAGAAGACATGGTTTACTGTATGTAAACCATGTCTCAAATCATGTCGGGTTTTAGGAAGGAGAAAGAAAAAGCCGGTAATTGAATTACCGGCTTTCAAGCTGTATAGCGCTGGAATAAATATTAATATATATACATATATGTGTCTCACTGACATATATATATATATATATATATATATATACCTATTCTATGTGTACACATTTATTCTACCTATTGGACTGTAAGCTGTCAGTGTGATTTTACTGTACACCGCACTGAATTACCGGCTTTTCTCTCTAACAGAGCTGCGTATTTCTCGCAAGTCACACTGCTTGTCCGTGTGAAATCCGTATTTTTCACGCTTCCATAGACTTTCATTGGCGTATTTCTTGCGCAGTACGGTGACAAACGCAGCATGCTGCGATTTTGTACGGCCGTAGAAAGCCGTATAATACTGATCAGTAAAATATGGCAGATAGGAGCAGGGGCATAGAGAATAATTGTGCCGTATTTTTTGCGAGTTTTACGGACGTAGTTTCTGCGCTCTTACGTCCGTAAAACTCGCAAGTGTGAAGCCGGCATATGAGGTAATAACTCTGGAATGCTTTAACGGATCTTGGAGATTCTGAGAATGTTTTCTAGTGACATATTGCACTTCACTTTAGTGGTAAAATTTCTTCGATATAACTTGTGGTTACTTGTGTAAAAAATGGAAATTCTGCAAAAATTTGGAAAATTTTGCAATTTTCAAACTTTGAATGTTTATGCCCTTAAAATAGAGAAATATGTCACACAAAGTAGTTAATAACATTTCCCACATATCTACTCTACATCAGCACAATTTTGGAAACAAAATTTTTTTTGTTAGGAAGTTATAAGGGTTAAAATTTGACAAGCGATTTCTCATTTTTACAACAAAATTTGCAAAAGAATTTTTTTTTTTAGGGATCACCTCACATTTGAAGTCACTTTTAGAGGTCTATATTGCAGAAAATACCACATTCAAGAAATGTATTAACCCTTCAGGTGTTTCACAGGAGCCGAAGCAACGTGGAAGGAAAACATGAACATTTAACTTTTAGTCACAAAAATGATCTTTTAGCAACAATTTTTGTATTTTCCCAAGGGTAAAAGGATAAAGTGGTCCCGAAAAGTTGTTTCCCAATTTGTCCAGAGTACGCTGATACCCCATATGTGGGGGGGAGGGGGGGTCACTGTTTGAGCGCATGGCAGGGCTTGGAAGGGAAGGAGCGTCGTTTGACTTTTTCAACCTAAAATTGACTGGAATAGAGATCGGACGCCATGTCGCATTTGACAAGCCCCTGATGTGTCTAAACAGTGGAAACCCCCCACAAGTGACACCATTTTGGAAACTAAACCCCTAAGGAACTTATCTAGATGTGTGGTGAGCACTTTGAACCCCCAAGGGCTTCACAGAAATTTATAACGCCCGGGCGTGAAAATAAAAAATCATATTTTTTCCACAAACATGATCGTTTAGTCCCAAATTTTTTATTTTCACAAGGGTCATAGGAGAAATTGGACCCCAAAGTTGTTTTCCAATTTGCCCTGAGTACACTGATACCTCATATATGGGGGGGGCCACTGTTTGGGCGCACGGCTGGGCTTCGAAGGGAAGGAGTGCCGTTTGGCTTTATCAACCCCAAATTGGCTGGAATTGAGATCGGATGCCATGTCGTGTTTGACGAGCCCCTGATGTGCCTAAACAGTGGAAACTCCCACAAGTGACCCCATTTTGGAAACTAGACCACCTAAGGAACTTATCTAGATGTGTGGTGAGCACTTTGAACCCCCAAGTGTTTCACTAAAGTTTATAAAGCCCGGGTGCAAAAAAAAAATATTTTTTTTTCCACAAAAATGATTTTCTAGTCCCTATTTTTTTTCCAAGGGTAACAGGAGAAATTGGACCCCAAAAGTAGTTGTCCAATTTGTCCAGAGTATGTTGGTACCCCATATGTGGGAGAAAAGTACTGTATGGGCACAGGTCGGGGCTCGGAAGGGAAGTAGTGAGGTTTTGGAATGCAGACTTTGGTGGAATGGTCTGCGGGCGTCATGCTCCGTTTGCAGAACCCTTGATGTGCCTAAACAGTAAAAAAAGTAAAAAAACACAAGTGACATCTATTTTGGAAACTAGACCCGCAAGGAACTTCTAGATGTGTCCCCTTTGGAATTAATCTGTTTCCTGTAAAGTAAATTAGTAGTGCATTGAGGTGTGGTACAATTTGAAGCAATTTGAAGCAATCCTTCATACACAGGCCAGGTTTTTCAGGGCAGGTGTTGCATTGATAAGTGGTGTCCTTGCGTATTCCCCTTTTATAAAACACTTGGCACCTTTTTTGCGGCTTACCTTTTCGTCCAGTTGACGGAACCACCCCGTGAAGATACTTACCTGGTACGATATGAGCACCTTCAGTTACGGAAGTACTTGGGCCTGCTCCTTCCGGAGTGCCAAATACCAGGGCCTTAACCACTACCTCCTGGAACTGAAGGTACAACGTATCGGTGTGGCGTGCACATCGTGACAGCGGGAAAGCGTTGAGCATTGCCATTTGTACGATGTACACGGCCAGCTTCTTGTACCACACCCTGGCCTTTCTCAAAGCATTGTACGGTTGGAGGAGTTGATCGGAGAGATCAACGCCCCCCCATGTTTTTGTTGTACCCCAGTACACAGATCGGTTTGCTGACCTGTGTAGAGGTACCTCGTACAGTGCTGAGGGCACTACCATCACAGTGTATGGAGGCCAAGAGAAGGACATCCCTCTTGTATTTGACCACCAGCAGGTGGTCGCTACATTGGGCTCTGCTCTCATCTTTTCTGAGCATCTGCCCAAGCAACATCTCTGATTTTTGCGGATAGTACCGCAGGCTGTGGTACCTCGCGCAGAGAGGGATTTGTAGAGTAGACCTTTATCCAGCAGTGGGTGCACCAAATCCCACACAATTTTCCCACTCACTCCCAGGACAGGGGGACATTCAGGGGGTTCAATCTTTGTGTCCTTCCCTTCATAAACTCTAAAGCTGTGGGTGTTCCCTGAGGTACTCTCACACAGTTTGTAGAGTTTGATCCCGTACCTGGCCCTCTTACTGGGCAGGTACTGACAGAATCCAAGCCTTTCCTTAAAATGAATTAAAGAAGTTGTCCACTACAATAATTTTTTTTTTCATAAATCTTGCTATTATGTGCCACTGAAAACATCCACTGTGTTTATTTTAGCAATATTACCTCTTATCATGCTGTAGCAGCACATCTTCAGTGCTGGATCCAGCTCTCATGGGATTAATCGACAACTTCCTTTCTCCTGACTTATTGTGCTCTAATACTACAAGTTCCATGATGCATTGCACTGGCCACTAAGCTCGAACCTACCACACCCACTCCAAAACACACCTAAACCTCTCCCTCCTCTATCTTCAAAAAGATTTGTGATGTAATTTCTGTCCAACCTCCTCTTTTACATTTGTCCAACCCACACTCCATTACACACAGATAGATAGATAGATAGATAGATAGATAGATAAATAGATAGACAGGGCCGCCATGAGGGCATTACTGCCCTGACTGACGTATGGGGCCCGGTGGGCAGAGGGAGCCCGCATCGGGCCCCGTCTCTTCTGCTCACCGGGCCCGGGCCCCAGTGGCAGGCGGCTTCTATCGTGAACCTGCATCTAAGATGCAGGTTCAGTTTGCCTTTCGGGCCCGTGCAGGCCCGCAAGGCAATGGTTAAAACCGCCAGCCAATCGGAGGCTGGCAGCTGACGTCAGCGCGCATCGCTGGCGTATGACGTCATTGTCATTCGCCGGCGAGTGCGCGCTGAAACGCCGGGAGGGATCTTCTCTTCGCCGCAGGAGCGTGTCCAGGTAAGAAGAAAGTTTTTTTTAATTTTTTTGATTATTTTAATTGAAAGCGGCAATGTTTCAGGATGGAGACACAAGAAAAGGAGCCGGATTGGAGACACGGGGGCAGAATGGAGACAAGGAGGCAGAATTGCAGACACGGGGGCAGAATGGAGACACTGGGGCAGAATGGAGACTGTGGGGCAGAATGGAGACACAAGGGGCACAATGGAGACAAGGGGGCACAATGGAGACACTGGGGCAGAAAGTAGACACTGGGGCAGAATGCAGACACTGGGGCAGAATGCAGACACAGGGGGCAGAATGGAGACACAGGGGGCAGAATGGAGACACAGGGGGCAGAATGGAGACACAGGGGGCAGAATGGAGACACAGGGGGCAGAATGGAGACAGATCGGGCAGGATCATGGGACAGATGGGGCAGGATGGAGACAGATGGTGTAGGATGGAGACAGATGGGGCAGGATCATGGGACAGATGGGGCAGGATTATGGGGCAGGATGGGAAGATCGTATGGGGCAGGATAGGAGAACATATGGCTGGAGCCAGGAATGAGACACGGGGGCCAGGATGGGGAATATTATTACAATAGGGGCTAAATAAGGGATATTATTACTGCAGTATTTATTTTATTTTTTGAGGATACGGTTTTAAATGGGGGTGGGGCGGTCTTGTTACTGTGCAGACCAACACTGTCGCTTTTTTCTTCATCTGTTGTAGTTTATAATTTGGGAAAAAAATAAGTAATGTGTTCTGCAAGCGGTGCTCTAGATCAGGGGTCCCCAACTCCAGTCCTCAAGGCCCACCAACAGGTCATGTTTTCAGGATTTCCTTTGCATTGCACAGGTGATGCAATTATTACCTGGGCAAGACTAAGGAAATCCTGAAAACATGACATGTTGGTGGGCCTTGATGACTGGAGTTGGGGACCCCTGCTCTAGATAACTTATTTCCTGCAGAGACGAGCCCTGGCTGGATGAAGTGATGGCGGTCTGTGCTGAATGAAGATTAAAAGCAAAGATGAAGGACTTCACCTAGAGACGTCACTGGTGAGTCAGTGTGTTACCTGTACACTGATGCTATACACGGTATACTATATACAGTGGTCCTGTGTACAATGTCACCAGTGATCCCTGAATTACCTTTACATTATACACTATATACAGGGCACCAGTGTATAATTTCACCGGTGATCACTGTATTACTTGTACACAGACACTGCATACTAAGTACAGATCTCCTGTGAATACTCGCACTTATGGTGATATTAGTATTGAGGTTTTTTTTTTTATTACTGATCAGTATTGTAGTATTCAGTCACTATGTGGTGGTAATATGTTGTCCGGCCATGGTGTGGCGGTATTTGATCCTTACATGTGCTATTATTTGGTCACTATGTGGTGGTAATATGTGGTGGTAATACGTGGTCTGGTCATGGTGAGGTGGTATTTGTCCCCTGTATGTGGTATTATTGGTGATCATATGGTGGTAATATGTGGTCTGGTCATGGTGCGATGGTATTTGTCCCCTGTATGTGGTATTGGTCATTTTAAAAGTTGAAAAATAAATAAAAATATACTTAAATTGTATTGGATACTTTAACAAATGTTTAATAGGTTAGAGTAGGGTAGGGCCCGACCCTGTCGTGATGGCGGCTTTAAAAATCTTTTAACTGTGGACAATTGAAGGGGTGGAGGCGAGGCTGGGGTGGAGCCTGGATGGAGTCTCAAGGGGGCCCCGAAAATTTTGCCAGTATGGGGCCCCGAAATTCCTAGTGGCAGCCCTGTAGATATATACATAGATAGATAGATAGATAGATAGATAGATAGATAGATAAGTATATGTATCTATGTCTATTTACATAGATATGTCCATATCCATGTTTCTAAACCCCTTGAGCTTTTTTCGTTTATCGCTCCCCTTCTTTCCAGTGCCATAATTTTTCCGTCAATATGGCCATGTGAGGGCTTATTTTTTGCGGGACAAGTTCTACTTTTGAACGACACAATTGGTTTTACCATGTCGTGTAACAGAAAATATGAAAAAAATTCAAAGTGCGATGAAATTGCAAAAAAAGTGTAAATCCCACACTTGTTTTTTGCTTGGCTTTTTTGCTAGGTTCACCAAATGCTAAGGCTGTGTGCACACATTGCGGATTTGATTCCAGATCCGCGGGGTTTTTTGCTGCACAGAATTGCATCAAATCCGCAGTGTAGTGCAGTGTAGTGCACAACAACCAATGTAAGTCTATGGGAGCCGCAGACTTGTTGTGCACATGCGGAAAAAGCCGCACCGAAACGCAGCTTTTTTTTTTTCTGCAGCATGTCACTTTTGTGCTGAACTGCAGTGTTTTTGTACCCTTAGACTTTCATTGAGTCGGGCATATCCGCAGCAAAACCGCAGATGTAAAAAAGATCTGCAGTTTTGCTGCGGATGTGGGTCCGAGAAAAGCTGCAGTTCGGAAGGAGGGAAGTGTGTGGGCAGTGACTGTGTGCGTGTATGTGTGTGCGGGCGGGGTCTGTGGGCTGTTCAGATGTGTGCGGGACTGTTCGGGTGTGTGCGGGCGGGGTCTGCGGGCTGTTCGGACGTGTGCGGTGCTGTGCAGGACTGTTCGGGTGTGTGCGGGGCTGTGCGGGTGTGTCCCTGGCTGTTCGGTTATGTGCGGGACTGTTCGGTTGTGTGCGGGACTGTGCGGATCTGTGCCTGGCTGTTCGAGTGTGTGCGGGACTGTTTGAATGTGTTTGGGTGTGTGCCGGACTGTTTGGGTGCGTGCGGGGCTGTGACGGGGGTCTTTTGGGGTGTGTGTGAGGGCATCATCCGATGGGACTACAAGTACGCAGCATCCAATCTGCAGCGAGATTATCCACACAAGAGGACAGACCTTGAATGTCCATATCTACACCTGTGTCCTGAACCACCCAAATGTCTAGGGGAAAAGAAAGACAAAACACAGTGCAAAACAAAAATGGTCTCAGAAGTTCTCTTATCCCTCTATTGAGATGCATTAATACTTTTGGCCAGCTGTACTGTTATGACCTGGTGGTTAGGAGCACCCGGAATGACCTGATCGTTAAACCTCATACAGGACGAGCTCTGGGATGTGGGAGCTCTGCTGACCGCAAGCCCTAATCCTATCACACACACTAAAAATAGCCGTAGAGCGCTCCTGACCAGACCTAGGCGCCTCGTCACAGCCTAAGGACTATCTAGCCTTAGAGATAGAAAATAAAGCCTACCTTGCCTCAGAGAAATTCCCCAAAGGTAAAGGAAGCCCCCCACATATATTGACTGTGAGTAAAGATGAAAGTCACAAACGCAGAAATGAAACAGGTTTCAGCAAAGGGAGGCCAGACTTACTAAATAGACAGAGGATAGGAAAGGTAACTTTACGATCAGCACAAAAACCTACAAAAAACCACGCAGAGTGTGCAAAAAAAGACCTCCGCACCGACTCACGGTGCGGAGGGGCCACTCTGCATCCCAGAGCTTCCAGCTAGCAAGACAAAATCATGATAACCAGCTAGACAAGAAAACAGTGAACAAATAATGACTATCAGAAACTTAGCTTCTGCAGGAGAAGGCAGGTAACCAGAGAGATCCAGGAGCGAACTGAACCAATGCAAAAACATTGACAGCTGGCATGGAGTAACGATCTGAGAGGAGTTAAATAGAGCAGCCAACCAAAGGATAAACCACGTCACCTGTGTAAGGAACCTCAGAAGCAGCAGCTTCACTCATAGCCACCAGAGGTACCGAAGTACCATTCACGACCACAGGAGGGAGCTCGACAACAGAATTCACAACAGGGACCCCCCCAAAAAATGACGTGGGTTCCCCCTATATTTTATAGCCAGAAAGGCTAGGCAGACAGCTGCGGGCTGATATTCATAGCCTAGAGAGGGTCCATGGATATTGGCCCCCTCGGCTACAAATACCAGTCCGCAGCCGCCCCAGAAATGGCACATCTGTGAGATGCGCCAATTCCGGCACTTAGCCCCTCTTTTCCCACTGCCGAGTAGCGGTGGGATATGGGGTAATAAGGGGTTAATGTCACCTTGCTATTGTAAGGTGACATTAAGCCGGGTTAATAATGGAGAGGCGTCAGTATGACGCCTCTCCATTATTAATCCTATAGTAGTCAAAGAGTTATAAAAAAAGACACAGCCAGATAAAAGGATTTTAATATTCTTAATTTAAGCATAGTTACCATACTTCAGCGCCTGCAAAAAACGTTAAATAATAAACTGTATACTCCCTGTCCGCTGTAGTCCAATTAATAAAGAGGGTCCCATGACGATCTCCCCTATAGAACAGTGACATTGGGTGATGTCACTGCTCTATAGGACCTTCAGTGACACACTGACAGGAGACAATGGCTCCTGCTGTGTATCACAGAGAGGTTACTAGAGTTCACTGGTCTCACTTTATGGCATTTGCTGCGTGGGTACTTTCTCACACAGCAATGCCAAAAGTGAGACTAGGGACTATTTTCTCACAGGGGCGTAGGAATACATTGTGAGGAATACATTGAGGAAGGATACCTTCCATCACTGTATTCCTGGAGCCCCTGGAGAGCAGTCACATCAGCTGATGCTGCTGCTCTCCACGGGAGATCGTCGTGGGACACTCGTTTTAATTGGATATCTGCGGATCAGGGAGTCTAGTGTTTGTTTATTATTTTAATATTTTTTACAGATGACACTGGCTTGGGGATCAAAGTGACAAGTGATGGTGAGTATGTACTCTGTCAGGGGTCCCCAACTCCAGTCCTCAAGGCCCACCAACATGTCATGTTTTCAGGATTTCCTTAGTCTTGCCCAGATAATAATTGCATCACCTGTGCAATGCAAAGGAAATCCTGAAAACATGACCTGTTGGTGGGCCTTGAGGACTGGAGTTGGGGACCCCTGCTCTATGTTATATGTACTATATGTCTATATGTATGTTGTATGTATGTACTGTATGTATGTACTGTATGTGGCATGTTGCATGTCGTATGTCGCATGCTGCATGTTGCCACATGTCGTCACATGCTGCATGTTCTCACATGTTGCATGTTGTCACATGTCGCATGTTGTCACATGGCGCATGTCGTCACATGGCACATGTTGCATGTCATCGCATGTCGCATTCTGCATGTCATCGCATGTTGTCACATGTCGCATGCTGCATGTCGCCGCATGTTGTTGCATGCTGCATGTCATCGCATGCTGCATGTCGCCGCATGCCACATGCTGCATGTCGCTGCATGTCATGGCATGGCACATGTCATTGCATGCTGCATGTCGCATGTCACATGCTTCATGTCGCATGATGTCACATGTCTCATGTTCCATGTCACATGTTGTCACAAGGCACATATTGTCACATGGCGCATGTTACATGTCGTCGCATGGAGCATGTTATCGCATGGTGCATGCCGCATGTCACATGCTGCATGTCGTCATATGGTGCATGTAGCATGTTGCATGTCGTCGCATGCTGCATGCCGCATGTTGCATGTCACATGGTGTATGTATGTTCTGTATATGTGTGTATGTGTTTTTTTTTACATTCACCACATTAGCCGGATGATAGGACTACTACTGTCCCATCATTGGCTAATGTGTCACTCACTGTCACTGTAGCAGGCAGAGCCTGATGGGACTTCTAGTCCCATCGGACGATGCCTGCACACAGAGACACACACACACACATACACCAATGACCACCCCCTCCCCCGCTGCAGACACCAGCATGGCCAGCAGACCCACAGATCCCAGCACGCAGACCCTCGGTGCCCGCACATCCTGGCACCGGCACGCAGACCCCCGGCGCCCACACATCCCGGTGCCAGCACGCAGACCCCCAGTGCTGGCACGCAGACCCCCGACGCCCGCACATCCCGGCGCCGGCATGCAGGCCCCCGGTGCCTGCACATTCCGGCATCGGTACGCAGACCCCTGGCGCCCGCACATCCCGGCCTAGCCCCGCCCACCCCCCACCACAGCCCTGCAGCCCCCAGCGCCGCCCACAGCCCAGTCACTCTTGAGTGACCGCTGTCTGTGGAGGCTGGTCACGCCTGCTGCTGACGTCATGTATATTTCCAAACTCTGGAAATTGACGTGACATCGGCGGAAATTAGCGGCGGCTGCAGCCTGGGGGTCACGTGACCCAGACTCAGCCACCAGCATAGCGCCGCTCACAGGCGAAAACGACAACGGAAGGTATTTACACAATTCATTAGGGGCCCCGGGGGGATACATTGGGGGTTAACTGAAAGTAGTGGACAACCCCTTTAAGGACTCATCCACGCAGATGTCCCTTTTTGTTGAAGTGTTCGATGACAGGCCGAACTTTGAACAGACGGTCAGAGTTAGGGTCATCTCGTGGGGGACACTGTGCATTATTGTTATAATGCAGGAATTTGTGGATGGCCTCAAAAAGCGTCCGGGCCGGGCCATTACCATTCGGAACACTGGAGTGTTATATTAACTATCAACATTCCAATATTGCCAAAGTTCTGGCTTCTTCCGAATCCCCATGTGGAGGACCAGGCCCCAAAACTGCATAATTTCAACTGCGTCTACAGGAGACCAGTTAGAATATGAACTGGGGTTTTGCACCAAGAATTGACAAGCATACAAATTAGTTTGCTCCACCATGAGGTTAACAAAATCCTCAGTAAAAAAGACTTTGAAAAAGTCTATTTCTCTGAGGCCGGTGGAGTCAAACTTGAATCCTGATTCTGCCACAAAATCAGGAATCAGTGGCTCATAATTTTCAGGGGAAGAGGTCCACACAGGGTCCGCAATGGGGTGTGCTGGTTCAGGTTCTGAAATGGCGGGCGCTGTCTCATGTTCTGTCCTGGGGCATCTGCGTGGCGGTTCCACAGGACCCGAGGAGGAAGATGAGGAGGAGGATGAGGATGAAGAATGGGAAAAGTAAAGAAAAGTGGGATCCTCATCCTCGCTATCTGTGTCGGAGGCAAGAGAGATCGTGCAGGGATCAGGGATAACACTAAGGCCATGTTCACACAGTGCGTTTTTTACTGCGGAACCGCAGCGGTTTTGCCGCTGCGGTTCCGCAGCTGTTTTCCATGCAGGGTACATTACACCAGGGGTCCCCAACTCCAGTCCTCAAGGCCCACCAACAGGTCATGTTTTCAGGATTTCCTTTGCATTGCACAGGTGATGCAATTATTACCTGGGCAAGACTAAGGAAATCCTGAAAACATGACATGTTGGTGGGCCTTGAGGACTAGAGTTGGGGACCCCTGCATTACACTGTACCCTATGGAAAACAGGAACCACTGTGCACATGATCCTGAAATTCTAAAAAAAAAACGCACTGAATTGCTGCGGTAAAAAAGAAGTACCATGTCACTTCTTTTTGTGAAACTGCAGCGGTTCTGCACCCATAGACCTCCATTGTGAGGTCAAACCCGCAGTGAAACCCGCAAATGAAAAAAATATCTGCGGGTTTTACTGCGGTTTGTGGTGCAGAACCGCTGCAGTGTGGCTGCCCCCCCCGTGCCCCAATCCCACCCCCCCATGCTCCGATGCCACCCCCCCGTGCTCCGACGTCCCCCCCGTGCCCCCATCTCCCCCCCTATACTTACCCGGCCTCCCGGTGTCCGTCCGTCCGTCTTCTCCCTGGGCGCCGCCATCTTCCAAAATGGCGGGCGCATGCGCAGTGCGCCCGCCGAATCTGCCGGCCGGGAGATTCGTTCCAAAGTGCATTTTGATCACTGAGATATAATCTATCTCAGTGATCAAAATAAAAAAAATAGCAAATGACCCCCCCCCCTTTTGTCATCCCCATAGGTAGGGACAATAAAAAAATAAAGAATTTTTTTTTTTTTCCACTAAGGTTAGAATAGGGTTAGGGTTAGGGTTAGGGGTAGGGTTAGGGTTAGTGGTAGGGTTAGGGGTAGGGTTAGGGGTAGGGGTAGGGTTAGGGGTAGGGTTAGGGGTAGGGTTAGGGTATTTTCAGCCATTAACCCTAAACTTCCTAGAAAACACACAGAGACTCTGCATAGAAAACTGCACTAAAAAACGCACTAAAAAACGCATCAAAAAACGCATCAAAAAACGCACCAAAAACGCACCAAAAAAAGGACCTGCGTTTTCTGCCAAGAGCTGCGGTTTATAGTGCAGAAAAAAAGGATGGAAATCAGGAACGTGTGAACATACCCTTACAGTTGTAGTCTCTTCTTTCTTCTGTCTTCAGCAGGGATTGTGGTGTTACAGGCTGCTGTGGCACCAAAATACCCAGCACAGGAGGAGTTCTGGCTGTGTGACCACTCTGTAGGAATCCTCAGCTAGAGTGAGGAGCCCTGCAAAGCAGTCAGATAGGTCACAGGCAGGTGACAGACAGGTCACAGAGCGGTCACACCACTGCTGTGACCTGTCATTGGTGGGATCGAATAATCACATCGATCCCACCAATCACTGCTGGCCTTGGTGACAATGGCAAGTGCCTAGAATCACTCCGATCCTAGGCAGGTCACAGCCAGGTCACCAGCAATGTACAGAGCGGTCACACCATGACAGCAGCTGTGCCCTGTGATTGGCGCGATCGACGATGACATCGATCGAGCAAATCAACTCCGGCAGGTCCTGCTGGGCCTGTCCTAGGCTCTGGCCTAGGATTGGTGCTATTACAACACCGATCCAGGCTGGTACCGGCAGGGCACAGCGCGGTAAAACAGCTGCTGTGCCTTGCGATTGGCGCGATCGATGATTGCACCAATCTGGGTTTTTTTGCCAGTGGCTGGCACTGCCAGGCTCCGGTCTTGGATCGAGTATATCGGTACTCAATCCTAGCCTGGGACCTCATTGTTTCAGCCAATCTGATTGGCTGAAAAGAGAAAGGCTGTGTTTGGCTGTTCAGAATTGAACAGCCAATCACAGCGACAGACCTCAGGATGCCGAGACCATCTTCCCTGAGGTAAGATGGCGTCGGAATTTTAATGCGATCACTGCTACTTAAGTCGCGATGTTGCATTAAATGCCATGACGTACTATCCCGTCCATGGAAATTAAGCCCGATGTCACATGCACGGGATAGTATGTCCGATGGCAGAAAGGGGTTAAGAGGTTCCTCTGTCCTCCACTCATTACCTGTAGTAATGGCACCTGTTTGAACTTGTTATCAGTATAAAAGACACCTGTCCACAACCTCAGTCACACTCCAAATTCCACTATGGTGAAGACCAAAGAGCTGTTGAAGGACACCAGAAACAAAATTGTAGCCCTGCACCAGGCTGGGAAGACTGAATCTGCAATAGGCAAGCAGCTTGGTGTGATGAAATCAACTGTGGGAGCAACAACAAGAAAATAGAAGACATACAAGACCACTGATAATCTCCCTTTGATCTGGGGCTCCACGCAAGATCTCACCCCCAGAGGTCAAAATGGTCACAAGAAGGTGAGCAAAAATCCCAGAACCACATGGGGGGACCTAGTGAATGACCTGCATAGAGCTGGGACCACCGTAAAAAAAGACTACCATCAGTAACACACTACATTCCCAGGGACTCAGATTCTGCAGTGTCAGACGTGTCCCCCTGCTTAAGCCACTATATGTCCGGGCCTGTCTGAAGTTTGCTAGAGAGTATTTGGATTATCCAGAAGAGTATTGGGAGAATGTCATATGGTCTGATGAAACCAAAGTAGAACTGTTTGGTAGAAACAAAACTCGTCATGTTTGGAGGAGAGAGAATGCTGAGTTGCATCCAAAGAACACCATACCTACTGTGATGCATGGTGGTGGCAACATCATGCTTTGGGGCTGTTTCTCTGCAAAGGGACCAGGACGACTGATCTGTGTACATGACAGAATGAATGGGATATTTATCGTGAGATTTTGAGTGCAAACCTCCTTCCATCAGCAAGGGCATTAAAGTTGAAACGTAGATGGGTCTTTCAGCATGATAATGATCTCAAGCACACAGACAGGGCAACAAAGGAGTGGCTTCGTAAGAACAGGGCCGGTTTTAGGCAAAGTGGGGCTCTGGGCAAAAGTTTAAAGTGGGGCCCCAAATGCTAACATATCGCACCATCATACAGAAACATTTCTGTTGTATTTACAAGCGCTAAGTTCAGGCCACTAAATGAGCGTGATCAACAATATTGAAGTTATTCGACACTTATTTCCCGACCTCTTTAGGGTAGGAGCACACGTTCAGTAATTGGCAGCGATTCGAACGCAGCACACGTTCGCTACGTCCAAATCGCTGCCGGCTATTGAACGCAGATGAATCCGCATGTGTTCATTGAACCGTGTGAAATCACTGCACCCAATACATTGTACAGGTGAAATTTATCTTGCGGATAGAAATAAAGATAAATTGACATGCTTGCGGTCTGGAAAGATGTGCCGTATGTCCGTCTCCGCAGGTGAGCTGCGGGCGTCTGTGCATGCATAGTGGGCATGGGATTTTTTTAAATCCCATCCACTATGCTGTAAAATCTGGCCGCTGTACAAATACGCAGCATCCAACCAGCGTCATTTACTGACCGTGTGCACCTACCCATACTCCGGCTGAGGAAGAATGATTGGTACAGATAGTCCTCAATACAGTATAATGCACGTCCCATATAGTATAGTAAAAATGCACTCCCCATGGTCCTTGGTAGAGTATAATGCAGCCCCCCTCATACAGTATACTGCAGCCCCCCTCAGAGTATTATATATCGCAGACCCCCTTACAGAGTATAATGCAGCCCCCTTAGAGTATGTTGCAGTCCCCCTCATAAAATATAATGCAGCCCCCTCAAAGTATAATGCAGCCTCATCACACAGTATAATGCAGGCCCCACCCACACAAACACACACACACAGTATAGTGCAGCCCCCTTCACACACAGTGTAATGCAGCCCCCCATACACAGTATAATGCAGAACCCCAAAGTATAATGCAGCCCCACAAACAGCATAATGCAGACCCCACCCCCCACACTGTATAATTCAGCCATCCACAAACACAGTATAGTACAGCCCCCACACACAGTATAATGCAACCTCCCCACACACAGTATAAAGTAAAATGCAGCCCCTCACAAACACACACAGTATAGTGCAGCCCCCACACAGTACAATGCAGCCCCCCCCTCACACACAGTATAGTGAAGTCCCCCCACACAGTATAGTGCAGCCCCTGCACACAGTATAATGCAGATTACTAGGAGTATAATGTCGCCTTCCCATACACACAATATAATGTGGCCCCCCCAGAGTATAAAGCAGCCCCCTCAGAGTATAATGCAGCCCTACATACAGTATAATGCAGCCTACCCACAAACACAGTTTAGTGGAGCCCCCTCTGTTGTGAATTCCGCTCTTGGGCTCCCTCCGGTGGTTGTAAGTGGCACTTTTGTGAGTTCTGCTCTTGGGCTCCCTCTTGTGGTTTCTAGTGGTATGGCTGCTCCTTGGAGTTAGCTGTCATCAGCTGCCTCCACTTATCGTCTCTTCTGCTCGGCTATTTAAGTCTGGTTCTATCTTCAGCCAGTGCCACTTGTAAATGGTTCCTGGTTGGATTCACATCTCTTTGGAGTTCCCTGTTATCCTGACCAGTTCAGCAAAGCTAAGTTTTTGGTATGCAGTAAAAGAGAAGAAACTAATGCGGCACTCACCCCGAATTTGCTGTGAAGATTGTGATCTTTAATGGAGAAAGATGAAAATTACATCCATCAGGACATCAGGTACATATGAGGGTGCGGTATAGGAGCACGGACGACGGCCGTTTCGCACACACAGGTGCTTCTACGGGTCCTGGACCCGTAGAAGCACCTGTGTGTTTGAAACGGCCGTCGTCCGTGCTCCTATACCGCACCCTCATATGTACCTGATGTCCTGATGGATGTAATTTTCATCTTTCTCCATTAAAGATCACAATCTTCACAGCAAATTCGGGGTGAGTGCCGCATTAGTTTCTTCTCTTTTACTGCATACCGATTACTCTCTGGACATTCATGCAGAGCACCATTACCCTTTACGATTGTGACGCCTGAATACACAGCTGTCCATTAACAGTCCTGCATGCTTGGAAACATTCTGCTCTAGTGCCGTTCTGCTCCCTATACTAAAGCTAAGTTTTTGCTTGCCCTTTTCTGTCCATAGATTGTGGACTTATCCATTCTGTGCTTTCTATGTTTGTCCAGCTTATCAGTGTAAATTAATTCTGTCTTGCTGGAAGCTCTGGGAGGCAGATTTGCCCTCCACACCTTTAGTCAGGTGTGGAGATTTTTTGTAAACTCTGCGTGGATTTTTGTAGTGTTTTATACTGACCGCACAGTATTCCATCCTATCCTATCTATTTAGTTAGACTGGCCTCCTGTGCTCATCCTGGTTTCATTCTGTGTATGTCTTTTCCCTCTCCACTCACAGTCATTATTTGTGGGGGGCTAATCTATCCTTTGGGGGATTTTCTCTGAGGCAAGATAGCTTTCCTGCTTCTATCTTTAGGGGTAGTTAGCTCTTAGGCTGTGACTTCTAGTGTTGTGTTGAGCTTAGGGACTGCGGTCAGTACAGTTACCACTTCCTTCAGAGCTCGTTCCATGTTGCTCCTAGACCACCGTATCATAACACCCCTCACACACACACACAGTATAATGTAGCCCCTCACAGTATAGTGTGTTCCCCCCCACACACAGTATAGTGCAGTACCCCATGTGAGGCAGTGAATCGTTTCACGGGTTGGGGGCGCTGTGTGTTCTCCCCAGGTTGTGCATGGGGGCGGATGATGTCCATAGGTGTGCATGGCAGTCAAGGATTTCCAGTCCGGGTTTTCCATGTGGCAGGAAGCCACAGGTTTTTTTGTTAAAAGCCCTCCAGTGAAGGGTATGGGTGTGTCAGGTGCAACATCAGTGTCAGTCTAGTGTATGCTGTTGCGCAGAGCAGAGGCCTGCAGAGCGCTGGCTGTGTGTGTGAAGCAGCACAGGCCAGCGGAGCCAGCAGCTATGGCAGCTGAACAGTCTGGCATCCGCAGCGTATACAGCGAATCAAGTCATCCATGGTGGTAGTGACATACACAGCACTATAGAGCCAGTGGTAGTGACATACACAGCACTATAGAGCCAGTGGTAGTGACAAACACAGCACTATAGAGCTGGTGTTAGTGAATGTACACAGCATTATAGAGCCAGTGGCAGTGACATATACAGCACTATAGATTCAGTGGTAGTGAATATACACAGCACTATAGAGCTGGTGGTAATGACATACACAGCACTGTAAAGCCGGTGGTAGTGACATACACAGCACTATAGAGCCGGTGGTAGTGACGTACTGTTATGACCTGGTGGTTAGGACAATAATGGACCTGGTGGTTAAGAGCACACGGAATGACCTGATAGTTATTAATCATATAGGACGAGCTCTGAGACGTGGAAACTCTGCTGACCGCAATCCCTAATCCTATCACACACACTAGAAATAGCCGTGGATTGCTCCTAACGCTCCCTATGCAACTCGTCACAGCCTACGAAACTATCTAGCCCTGAAGATAGAAAAATAAGCCTACCTTGCCTCAGAGAAATTCCCCAAAGGAAAAGGCAACCCCCCACATATAATGACTGTGAGCAAAGATGAAAATTACAAACACAGAGATGAAATAGATTTAGCAAAGTGAGGCCCGACTTACTGAACAGACTGAGGATAGGAAAGGCAACTTTGCGGTCAGCACAAAAAACTACAAAAAGACCACGCAGAGGGCGCAAAAAGACCCTCCGCACCGACTCACGGTGCGGAGGCGCTCCCTCTGCGTCCCAGAGCTTCCAGCAAGCAAGACAAAAATCAAAATAGCAAGCTGGACAGAAAAACAGCAAACAGAAAAACAAGCAGTAACTTAGCTTCTGCTGGGAAGACAGGTCACAAGAACGATCCAGGAGAGAACAAGACCAATACTGGAACATTGACAGGTGGCATGGAGCAAAGATCTAAGTGGAGTTAAATAGAGCAGCCAGCTAACGAATTAACCTCGTCACCTGTGGAAGGAAACTCAGAAGCCGCAGCCCCACTCACAACCACCAGAGGAAGCCCATGGACAGAACCAGCCGAAGTACCATTCACAACCACAGGAGGGAGCTTGACAACAGAATTCACAACACATACACAGCACTATAGAGCCTGTGGTAGTGAATATACACAGCACTATAGAGCCAGTGGCAGTGACATACACAGCACTATAGAGCCAGTGGTAGTGAATATACACATCACTATAGAGCTGGTGGTAGTGACATACACAGCACTCTAGAGCCGGTGGCAGTGACAGTCACAGCACTATAGAGCCGGTGGTAGTGACATACACAACCCTATAGAGCCAGTGGTAGTGAATATACACAGCACTATAGAGCTGGTGGTAGTGACATACACAGCACTATAGAGCCGGTGGTGGTGACATACACAGCACTATAGAGCCGGTCGTAGTGTCACGATTCACACCGTGACCGTCACCCCTACGTCACGGATCGGGGTGACTTTAGGCCAACATACGGCTTATCTTAGTTATCCCTCCACTGCTACAATGTGATGAAAAAATACACAAGGCTATTGACCTCTTGTATTACAGCAGGGGCTTATTTTGGGTATCCCACTGCTCTTCAATATACCACGAACTGCAGGGATTTATGTATATCCCGCTTTACAGTTCCACTTGCAGCCCTCTAGCGCCCCCCTCAGGTCAGACTAGGTACTGCACCTAGGGTAATTAGTCGCCAGAAAGGCTGCCTGCTATGTACTGACTATTGGGCATGCTGCAGTGAGGCGATTTAACTACTTCCGTTCAGGCAGGAACAATAATTATCAACGCCGCAGTTGCTACAATGACTCCCAAAGGCACTGTACAAGGTATGCTGCCACCAGCTTTGTTTAAACGGGTCCGAAGCTAACCCAAAACAGTAGAGTAATTCCCTTCAGAAGACTTAGGGTACGTTTTAGAGCAGAAGAACGAATCTAGTATATTAAATATTATACTCCATAAAAGATTTAAGGCAGTGTTTATAAAAAGGCATATAAAGATGTTACAAAAGAGACAATTGAAATATGTACAAGGTAATTATAAAATAAAGGGATTAAATGAGAAAATCAACACTTACATGTTCTCAGTTCATTTCAGGCAAAACCATGCTGGTGGGCGGATTACCTTGCGCAGGCGTGTAATACGGAAGACAGAGAATGAACTTCAATCCAATATTGCGGCCAGCATGCAGCCAGCGGGTAAGGAAAGGGTGAATCAAACACCCGAAAACTCCGCCCATATGACCGAAAACCGATCCCGCCAAATTCAGGTGACAGGTTCTCTCTAAGTAAAACTCTGCTGACTCTCCAGGTCGAGTCACTTAAATAACCACAGTCTCGTGACATCACTAACAGGGCTGGCTTCCTCAGACCCTCCTACCTCTTCAGTCTTAGTAAATTTCACACAAGTTTGTCTAATGCCTGTATCTCCGCTACAGAACATGTCAGAATCATAACACACCCAGCATTCGTCTTGTATTAAGATTTGCTCTCTATAGATACTAAATTCGGGCTAGTAGGGACACGCCGTTGCAGAGAAATCTGTACTTATTTACCTGGTGAAATTAGAGCCTAGCGCTTACAGTGATGGATAGATGCGCCGATGGACTTTAGCAATATGTACTCATTTTCCTAGCCCAAATCGTTGGCCCAGAATCTTACAAGATTCAGACAAAGAGCCTCATGTTTCAAAAAGGGAGATCCGACCAGTTTCAGCTGGTACAACTGTCCACTGCAGCTATGCAGTCGTAAAAATTCATTTAGAAGGGGCATGAGGGGTTTGGGAACTGAAAGTCAGGAATGCAGCAAGAAGCAATAAAAGCTCTTGTACACACATTGCAAAAGAAAAGCTAAACCCTGAAGTAAAGTAGAAACTGAACTTATTATATACATTTTCCTCACAGGTAGTGACATACTCAGCACTATAGAGCCGGTGGTAGTGACATACTCAGCACTATAGAGCCAGTGGTAGTGACATACTCAGCACTATAGAGCCGGTGGTAGTGACATACACAGCACTATAGAGCCGGTGGTGGTGATACACACAGCACTATAGAGCCGGTGGTAGTGATACACAGCACTATAGAGCCGGTGGTGGTGACATACTCAGCACTGTAGAGCCGGTGGTAGTGACATACACAGCACTATAGAGCCGGTGGTAGTGACATACACAGCACTATAGAGCCGGTAGTAGTGATATACTCAGCACTATAGAGCTGGTGGTGGTGACATACACAGCACTATAGAGCCGGTGGTAGTGACATACACAGCACTATAGAGCCGGTGGTAGTGACTTACACAGCACTATAGAGCCGGTGGTAGTGACATACACAGCACTATAGAGCCGGTAGTAGTGATATACTCAGCACTATAGAGCCGGTGGTGGTGACATACACAGCACTATAAAGCCGGTGGTAGTGATATACAGCACTATAGAGCCGGTGGTAGTGACATACACAGCACTATAGAGCCGGTGGTGGTGACATACACAGCACTATAGAGCCGGTGGTGGTGACATACACAGCACTATAAAGCCGGTGGTAGTGATATACAGCACTATAGAGCCGGTGGTAGTGACATACACAGCACTATAGAGCCGGTGGTGGTGGCATACACAGCACTATGGAGCCGGTGGTGGTGACATACACAGCACTATAGAGCCGGTGGTAGTGATATACAGCACTATAGAGCCGGTGGTGGTGACATACACAGCACTATAGAGCCGGTGGTGGTGGCATACACAGCACTATAGAGCCGGTGGTGGTGACATACACAGCACTATAGAGACGGTGGTGGTGGCATACACAGCACTATTGTTGTGAATTCTGTTATCGAACTCCCTCCTGTGGTCATGAATGGTACTTCGGCGAGTTCTGTCCATGGACTCCCTCTGGTAGCTGTGAGTGGAGCTGCTGCTTCTGAGGTTCCTTCTACAGGTGACGTAGTTTATTCTTTGGCTGGCTGTTCTATTTGACTCCACTCAGATCGTTACTCCATGCCAGCTGTCAATGTTCTTGTACTGGTTCAGTTCGCTCTTGGATCTTTCTGGTGACCTATCTACTCCAGCAGAAGCTAAGTCCCTGCTAGTTATTTATTTGTTCATTGTTTCCTTGTCCAGCTGGCTATCATGATCTTGCCCTGCTAGCTGGAAGCTCTGGAATGCAGAGTGGCACCTCCGCACCGTGAGTCGGTGCGGAGGTCTTTTTGCACACTCTGCGTGGTCATTTTGTAGGGTTTTGTGCTGACCGCAAAGATACCTTTCCTATCCTCAGTCTGTTTAGTTAGTCTGGCCTCCCTTTGCTAAAACCTGTTTCATTTCTGTGTTTGTGACTTTCATCTTAACTCACAGTCAATATATGTGGGGGGCTGCCTTTTCCTTTGGGGAATTTCTCTGAGGCAAGGTAGGCTTTATTTTCTATCTTTAGAGCTAGTTAGCTCTTAGGCTGTGAAGAGGCGTCTAGGTCGTGTTAGGTACGCTCCACGGCTATTTCTAGTTGTGTGATAGGATTAGGGATTGCGGTCAGCAGAGTTCCCACTTCCCAGAGCTTGTCCTGTGTGAGTTTAACCATCAGGTCGTTCCGGGTGCTCCTAACCACCAGGTCCATAACAGTACAGCTGGCCCAAAGTATTAATGCATCTCAATAGAAGGATAAAAGAAGTTTTGAGACCATTTTTTTTTCTTTGCAGTGTTTTTTGTCTTTATTTTCCCCTAAACCTCTGGGTGGTTCAGGACACAGGTGTAGATATGGACATTCAAGGTCTGTCCTCTTGTGTGGATCATCTCACTGCAAGGGTACAAAACATTCAAGATTTTGTGGTTCAGAATCCGATGTTAGAGCCTAGAATTCCAATTCCTGATTTGTTTTCTGGGGATAGATCTAAGTTCCTGAATTTCAAAAATAACTGTAAACTGTTTCTAGCTTTGAAACCCAGCTCCTCTGGTGACCCCATTCAACAAGTAAAAATCATTATTTCTTTGTTGCGTGGTGACCCTCAAGACTGGGCATTTTCCCTTGCGCCAGGAGATCCTGCATTGCGTGATGTAGATGCGTTTTTTCTGGCGCTTGGATTGCTTTATGATGAACCAAATTCAGTGGATCAGGCAGAGAAAATCTTGCTGGCTTTGTGTCAGGGTCAGGATGAAGCGGAGGCGTACTGTCAGAAGTTTAGAAAGTGGTCTGTGCTTACTCAGTGGAATAAGTGTGCCCTGGAGGCAATTTTCAGAAAGGGTCTTTCTGAAGCCCTTAAGGATCTCATGGTGGGATTTCCCACGCCTGCTGGTCTGAATGAGTCTATGTTCTTGGCCATTCAGATCGATCGGCGCTTGCGTGAGCGCAAAGCTGTGCACCATTTGGCGGTATTCTCTGAGCATAGGCCTGAGCCTATGCAGTGTGATAGGACTTTGACCAGAGCTGAACGGCAAGAACACAGACGTCGGAATGGGCTGTGTTTTTACTGTGGTGATTCCACTCATGCTATCTCCGATTGTCCTAAGCGCACTAAGCGGTTCGCTAGGTCTGCCACCATTAGTACGGTACAGTCTAAATTTCTTTTGTCCGTTAATCTGATTTGCTCTCTGTCGTCCTATTCTGTTATGGCATTTGTGGATTCAGGCGCTGCCCTGAATTTGATGGACTTGGAGTTTGCCAGGCGCTGTGGTTTTTTCTTGGAGCACTTGCAGTATCCTATTCCATTGAGAGGAATTGATGCTACGCCTTTGGCCAAGAATAAGCCTCAGTACTGGACTCAATTGACCATGTGCATGGCTCCTGCTCATCAGGAGGATATTCGCTTTTTGGTGTTGCATAATCTGCATGATGTGGTCGTTTTGGGGTTGCCGGCTACAGGTCCATAATCCAGTATTGGATTGGAAATCTATGTCTGTGTCCGGCTGGGGCTGTCAGGGGGTACATGGTGATGTTCCATTGCTGTCAATTTCGCCTTCCACTCCTTCTGAAGTCCCTGAGTTTTTGTCAGATTACCGGGATGTATTTGAAGAGCCCAAATCCGGTGCCTTACCTCCTCATAGCGATTGCGATTGTGCTATTAATTTGATTCCTGGTAGTAAGTTTCCTAAGGGCCGACTGTTTAATTTATCTGTGCCAGAGCACGCCGCTATGCGGAGTTATATAAAGGAATCCTTGGAGAAACGTCTTATTTGCCCGTCGTCATCACCGGTGGGAGCAGGGTTCTTTTTTGTGGCCAAGAAGGATGGCTCTTTGAGACCTTGTATTGATTACCGCCTTCTTAATAAGATCACAGTCAAATTTCAGTACCCTTTGCCGCTGCTGTCTTATTTGTTTGCTCGGATTAAGGGGGCTAGTTGGTTCACCAAGATAGATCTTCGTGGTGCGTATAATCTTGTGCGAATTAAACAGGGTGATGAATGGAAAACGGCATTTAATACGCCCGAGGGCCATTTTGAGTACCTGGTTATGCAATTCGGGCTTTCTAATGCTCCATCTGTGTTTCAGTCTTTTATGCATGACATCTCCCGAGAGTACCTGGATAGATTCATGATTGTATATTTGGATGATATTTTGGTCTTTTCGGATGATTGGGAGTCTCATGTGAAGCAGGTCAGAATGGTGTTCCAGGTCCTTCGTGCGAATTCCTTGTTTGTGAAGGGGTTGAAATGTCTCTTTGGGGTTCAGAAGGTTTCATTTTTGGGTTTCATTTTTTCCCCTTCTACTATCGAGATGGACCCTGTTAAAGTTCAGGCCATTTATGATTGGACTCAGCCGATATCTGTGAAGAGCCTGCAGAAGTTCCTGGGCTTTGCTAATTTTTACCGTCGCTTCATCGCTAATTTTTCTAGTGTTGCTAAACCGTTGACTAATTTGACCAAGAAAGGTGCTGATGTGGTCAATTGGTCCTCTGCGGCTGTAGAGGCTTTTCAGGAGTTAAAGCGTCGTTTCTCTTCTTCCCCTGTGTTGTGCCAGCCAGATGTTTCGCTCCCGTTTCAGGTCGAGGTTGATGCTTCTGAGATTGGAGCAGGGGCTGTTTTGTCGCAAAGAAGTTCTGATGGCTCGGTGATGAAACCATGTGCCTTCTTTTCTAGAAAATTCTCGCCTGCTGAGCGCAATTATGATGTTGGCAATCGAGAGTTGTTGGCCATGAAGTGGGCATTCGAGGAGTTGCGACATTGGCTTGAAGGAGCCAAACATCGCGTGGTGGTCTTGACGGATCACAAGAATTTGACTTATCTCGAGTCTGCCAAACGGTTGAATCCTAGACAGGCTCGATGGTCGCTGTTTTTCTCCCGTTTTGATTTTGTGGTTTCGTACCTTCCGGGCTCTAAAAATGTGAAGGCTGATGCCCTGTCAAGGAGTTTTGTGCCTGACTCTCCGGGTGTTCCTGAGCCGGCGGGTATTCTCAAAGAGGGGGTAATTTTGTCTGCCATCTCCCCTGATTTGCGGCGCGTGCTGCAGAAGTTTCAGGCTGATAGACCTGACCGTTGTCCAGCGGAGAAACTGTTTGTCCCTGATAGATGGACTAGTAGAGTTATCTCTGAGGTTCAATGTTCGGTGTTGGCGGGTCATCCTGGAATCTTTTGTACCAGAGATTTGGTGGCTAGATCCTTTTGGTGGCCTTCTTTGTCAAGGGATTTGCGTTCTTTTGTGCAGTCCTGTGGGACTTGTGCTCGGGCTAAGCCCTGCTGTTTTCGTGCCAGTGGGTTGCTTTTGCCCTTGCCGGTCCCGAAGAGGCCCTGGACGCATATTTCCATGGATTTTATTTCAGATCTCCCTGTCTCTCAAAGGATGTCGGTCATTTGGGTGGTTTGTGATCGCTTCTCTAAGATGGTCCATTTGGTACCCTTGTCTAAATTGCCTTCCTCCTCTGATTTGGTGCCATTGTTTTTCCAGCATGTGGTTCGTTTGCATGGCATTCCGGAGAACATCGTCTCGGACAGAGGTTCCCAGTTTGTTTCGAGGTTTTGGCGGTCCTTTTGTGCTAAGATGGGCATTGATTTGTCTTTTGCTTCGGCTTTCCATCCTCAGACAAATAGCCAAACCGAACGAACTAATCAGACTTTGGAAACATATCTGAGATGCTTTGTTTCTGCTGATTAGGATGATTGGGTGTCCTTCTTGCCTTTGGCTGAGTTCGCCCTTAACTGAGTTCGCCTTTTTTCTGTAATTCTGGTTTCCATCCTCGTTTCTCTTCAGGGCAGGTTGAGCCTTCGGACTGTCCTGGTGTGGATACGGTGGTGGACAGGTTGCAGCAGATTTGGACTCATGTGGTGGACAATTTGACATTGTCCCAGGAGAAGGCTCAACGTTTCGCTAACCGCCGGCGCTGTGTGGGTCCCCGACTTCGTGTTGGGGATTTGGTTTGGTTGTCATCTCGTTATGTTCCTATGAAGGTTTCCTCTCCTAAGTTTAAGCCTCGTTTCATTTGTCCGTATAAGATTTCTGAAGTTCTCAATCCTGTGTCATTTCGTTTGGTCCTTCCAGCTTCTTTTGCCATCCATAATGTGTTCCATAGGTCGTTATTGCGGAGATACGTGGCGCCTATGGTTCCCTCCGTTGATCCTCCTGCCCCGGTGTTGGTCGAGGGGGAGTTGGAGTATGTGGTGGAGAAGATTTTGGATTCTCGTATTTCGAGACGGAAACTCCAGTACCTGGTCAAGTGGAAGGGTTATGGTCAGGAAGATAATTCCTGGGTTTTTGCCTCTGATGTTCATGCTGCCGATCTAGTTCGTGCCTTTCATTTGGCTCGTCCTGATCGGCCTGGGGGCTCTGGTGAAGGTTCGGTGACCCCTCCTCAAGGGGGTGGGGGGGGGTACTGTTGTGAATTCTGTTATCGAACTCCCTCCTGTGGTCATGAATGGTACTTCGGCGAGTTCTGTCCATGGACTCCCTCTGGTGGCTATGAGTGGAGCTGCTGCTTCTGAGGTTCCTTCCACAGGTGACGTAGTTTATTCTTTGGCTGGCTGTTCTATTTAACTCCACTCAGATCATTACTCCATGCCAGCTGTCAATGTTCTTGTACTGGTTCAGTTCGCTCTTGGATCTTTCTGGTGACCTGTCTACTCCAGCAGAAGCTAAGTCCCTGCTAGTTATTTATTTGTTCATTGTTTCCTTGTCCAGCTGGCTATCATGATCTTGCCCTGCTAGCTGGAAGCTCTGGGATGCAGAGTGGCACCTCCGCACCGTGAGTCGGTGCGGAGGTCTTTTTGCACACTTTGCGTGGTCTTTTTGTAGGGTTTTGTGCTGACCGCAAAGATACCTTTCCTATTCTCAGTCTGTTTAGTTAGTCTGGCCTCCCTGTTGTGAATTCTGTTGTCGGGCTCCCTCCTGTGGTCATGAATGGTACTTCGGCTGGTTCTGTCCATGGACTTCCTCTGGTGGGTGTTTCTGAGTTTCCTTCCACAGGTGACGAGGTTTATTCGTTGGCTGGCTGCTCTATATAACTCCACTTAGATCTTTGCTCCATGCCACCTGTCAATGTTCCAGTATTGGTCTAGTTCACTCCTGGATCGTTCTTGTGACCTGTCTTCCCAGCAGAAGCTAAGTCCTGCTTGTTTTCCATTTGTTTGCTATTTTTCTGTCCAGCTTGCTATTTTGATTTTTGTCTTGCTTGCTGGAAGCTCTGGGACGCAGAGGGAGCGACTCCGCACCGTGAGTCGGTGCGGAGGGTCTTTTTGCGCCCTCTGCGTGGTCTTTTTGTAGGTTTTTGTGCTGACCGCAAAGCAACCTTTCCTATCCTCTGTCTGTTCAGTAAGTCGGGCATCACTTTGCTAAATCTATTTCATCACTGTGTTTGTATTTTCATCTTTACTCACAGTCATTATATGTGGGGGGCTGCCTTTTCCTTTGGGGAATTTCTCTGAGGCAAGGTAGGCTTTATTTTCCTATCTTCAGGGCTAGCTAGTTCCTTAGGCTGTGCCGAGTTGCATAGGGAGCGTTAGCAGCAATCCACGGCTATTTCTAGTGTGTGTGATAAGATTAGGGATTGCGGTCAGCAGAGTTCCCACGTCCCAGAGCTCGTCCTTTATTATCAGTAACTATCAGGTCATTCCGTGGCTCTTAACCACCAGGTCCATTATTGTCCTGACCACCAGGTCATAACACCTCCCTTTGCTAAAACCTGTTTCATTTCTGTGTTTGTGACTTTCATCTTAACTCACAGTCAATATATGTGGGGGGCTGCCTTTTCCTTTGGGGAATTTCTCTGAGGCAAGGTAGGCTTTATTTTCTATCTTTAGGGCTAGTTAGCTCTTAGGCTGTGAAGAGGCGTCTAGGTCATGTTAGGTACGCTCCACGGCTATTTCTAGTTGTGTGATAGGATTAGGGGTTGCGGTCAGCAGAGTTCCCACTTCCCAGAGCTTGTCCTGTGTGAGTTTAACCATCAGGTCGTTCCGGGTGCTCCTAACCACCAGGTCCATAACAACTATAGAGCAGGTGGTGGTGGCATACACAGCACTATATAGCCGGTGGTAGTGACATACACAGCACTCTAGAGCCGGTGGTGGTGACATACACAGCACTATAGAGCCGGTGGTGGTGACATACACAGCACTATAGAGCCGGTAGTAGTGATATACTCAGCACTATAGAGCCAGTGGTGGTGACATACATAGCACTATAGAGCCGGTGGTGGTGACATACACAGCACTATAGAGCCGGTGGTGGTGACATACACAGCACTATAGAGCCGGTGGTAGTGATATACAGCACTATAGAGCCGGTGGTGGTGACATACACAGCACTATAGAGCCGGTGGTGGTGATATACACAGCACTATAGAGCCGGTGGTGGTGACATACACAGCACTATAGAGCCGGTAGTAGTGATATACTCAGCACTATAGAGCCGGTGGTGGTGACATACACAGCACTATAGAGCTGGTGGTGGTGACATACACAGCACTATAGAGCCGGTGGTGGTGACATACACAGCACTATAGAGCCGGTAGTAGTGATATACAGCACTATAGAGCCGGTGGTAGTGACATACACAGTACTATAGAGCCAGTGGTAGTGATATACAGCACTATAAAGTCGGTGGTGGTAACATACACAGCACTATAGAGCTGGTGGCGGTGACATATACAGCACTATAGAGCCAGTGGCGGTGATATACAGCACTACAGAGCCGGTGGTGGTGATATACAGTACTATAGAGCCGTTGGCGGTGATATACAGCACTATAGAACCGGTGGTAGTGACATACACAGCACTATAGAGCCGGTGGTGGTGATATACACAGCAGTATAGAGGCGGTGGTAGTGATATACACAGCACTATAGAGCCGGTAGTAGTGATATACACAGCACTATAGAGCCGGTGGCGGTGACATACTCAGCACTATAGAGCCGGTGGCGGTGACATACTCAGCACTATAGAGCCGGTGGCGGTGACATACTCAGCACTATAGAGCCGGTGGTTGTGATACACCAAGCCAAAATAAATATATAGAGCGCACTACCAATACCCACTAGTACTAAATGCCAATCGGGGTGCAAACAAGCGGCCAGTAACATAAATCTGAGAACAAAGAAAAAAGAAGCCACTCAAAAGAATGCACGCCACAGGGCTAATAAATAATGATATACGAAATATAATAACAAGAATTTTATTAACAACCACAACTTCAAAAAACATAAAACATAATTAAAAACAGTAATACAAAATATACTTGGTCCACATATCAATATAGCATGTATAATACAAATATTAATAGAATAAATCTGCACACCCTTATTAATAATGGAAGATAAACCCTCTGGCTCATGAAACTAAGCGCATGAAAGCGAAACCGTATACAAATCCCTATGGTGTGTGTAGCCCCCAAAAAAGGGGGGACAGACGCCAAAACAAGGGGGAAAAAAACCCCAACAAAACAATATCTGGGAGACAAAAAGGCCGCCTAAATGATGGTAGATAACTCCGCACTTGAGAGCTGGAAAGGACAGCACAATGTAAAATCCAAGTGCATCACATGCCCATAATAAGGCAGCAAAGGTATAACATTACCCGCAGTGTCACAGCAAGAGGAGAAGGGAGCACCATCCACGGGTGCAGACCAGTGTGGACCAAGCAATGCAGCTAAACCGGTGGTAGTGACATACACAGCACTATAGAGCCGGTGGTTGTGATACACAGCACTATAGAGCCGGTGGTAGTGACATACACAGTACTATAGAGCCAGTGGTAGTGATATACAGCACTATAGAGCCGGTGGTGGTAACATACACAGCACTATAGAGCCGGTGGTAGTGATATACACAGCACTATAGAGCCGGTAGTAGTGATATACACAGCACTATAGAGCTGGTGGCGGTGACATACTCAGCTGTTATGATCTGGTGGTTTAGAAGCAACATGGAATGAGCTCTGAAGGAAGTGGTATCTGTACTGACCGCAGTCCCTAAGCTCAACTCAACACTAGAAGTAGCCGTGGAATGCTCCTAACTCTCCCTAGGCATCTCGTCACAGCCTAAGAGCTAACTACCCCTAAAGATAGAAGCAGGAAAACTATCTTGCCTCAGAGAAAATCCCCAAAGGATAGATTAGCCCCCCACAAATAATGACTGTGAGTGGAGAGGGAAAAGACATACACAGAATGAAACCAGGATGAGCACAGGAGGCCAGTCTAGCTAGATAGATAGGACAGAATGGAATACTGTGCGGTCAGTATAAAACACTACAAAAATCCACGCAGAGATTACAAAAATCTCCACACCTGACTAAAGATGTGGAGGGTAAATCTGCTTCCCAGAGCTTCCAGCTTCACTGAATAATTCATACTGACAAGCTGGACAAACATAGAAAGCACAGAACGGATAAGTCCACAATCTGTGGACAGAAAAAAGCAAGCAAGAACTTAGCTTTGCTGAACTGGTCAGGATAACAGGGAAATCCAAAGAGATGTGAATCCAACCAGAAACCATTTACAAGTGGCACTGGCTGAAGGAAAGAACCAGGCATAAATAGCCGAGCAGAAAAGACAATCAGTAGAAGCAGCTGCTGACAGCTAAATCCAAGGAGCAGCCATACCACTTGAAACCACAAGAGGGAGCCCAAGAGCAGAACTCACAAAAGTGCCACTTACAACCACCGGAGGGAGCCCAAGAGCGGAATTCACAACAGTATCCCCCCCTTGAGGAGGGGTCACCGAACCCTCACCAGAGCCCCCAGGCCGATCAGGACGAGCCAAATGAAAAGCACAAACCAAATCGGTGGCATGGACATCGGAGGCAACAACCCAAGAATTATCCTCCTGGCCATAACCCTTCCACTTGACAAGATACTGAAGCCTCCGCCTCGAAAAACGAGAATCCAAAATCTTCTCAACCTCATATTCCAACTCTCCCTCAACCAACACCGGGGCAGGAGGGTCAACCAAGGGAACAACGGGCACCACATATCTCCGCAACAAAGATCTATGGAAAATATTATGAATGGCAAAAGAGGCTGGAAGAGCCAAACGAAAAGACACCGGATTAATAATTTCAGAAATTTTATAAGGACCAATAAACCGAGGCTTAAACTTAGGGGAAGAAACCTTCATAGGAACATGACGAGAAGACAACCAAACCAAATCCCCCACACGAAGCCGGGGGCCAACACACCGACGGCGGTTAGCAAAACGTTGAGCTCTTTCCTGAGACAACGTCAAATTGTCCACCACATGAGTCCAAATCTGCTGCAGCCTGTCCACCACAGAATCAACACCAGGACAATCAGAAGGCTCAACCTGCCCAGAAGAAAAACGAGGATGAAAGCCAAAATTACAAAAGAAACGTAAAACCAAAGTAGCCGAACTAGCCCGATTAGGCAAACTCGGCCAACGGCAAGAAAGACACCCAATCATCCTGATCAGCAGACACAAAGCATCTCAAATAGGTCTCCAAGGTCTGATTAGTTCGCTCAGTTTGGCCATTAGTCTGAGGATGAAATGTCGAAGAAAAAGACAAATCAATGCCCATCCTAGCGCAAAAGGCCCGCCAAAACCTAGAGACAAACTGAGAACCTCTGTCAGACACAATATTCTCCGGGAATGCCATGCAAACGAACCACATGCTGAAAAAATAATGGAACCAGATCTGAGGAGGAAGGCAACTTAGGCAAAGGTACCAGATGGACCATTTTAGAGAACCGGTCACAAACAACCCAGATAACAGACATCTTCTGGGAAACAGGAAGATCCGAAATAAAATCCATGGAAATATGCGTCCAGGGCCTCTCAGGGACCGGCAAAGGCAAAAGCAACCCACTAGCGCGGGAACAGTAAGGCTTGGCTCGGGCGCAAGTCCCACAGGACTGCACAAAAGCACGGACATCGCGCGACAAGGAAGGCCACCAAAATGGACCTAGCAACCAAATCTCTGGTACCAAAAATCCCAGGATGACCAGCCAACACAGAACAATGAACCTCAGAAATCACCTTACTTGTCCACCCATCAGGAACAAACAGCTTCCCCACAAGACAGCGGTCAGGCCTATCAGCCTGAAATTCCTGAAGCACCCGCCTCAAATCAGGGGAGATGGCAGAAAGAATCACCCCTTCCTTAAGAATGTCAACCGGCTCAAGGACTCCAGGAGAATCAGGCGAAAAACTCCTAGAGAGGGCATCGGCCTTAACATTCTTAGATCCCGGAAGATACGAGACCACAAAATCAAAACGGGAGAAAAACAGGGACCATCGAGCCTGTCTAGGATTCAGCCGCTTGGCCGACTCGAGGTAAATCAGATTCTTATGATCAGTCAGGACCACAACGCGGTGCTTAGCTCCCTCAAGCCAATGTCGCCACTCCTCGAACGCCCACTTCATAGCCAACAACTCCCGATTGCCGACATCATAATTGCGTTCCGCAGGCGAAAACTTTCTGGAAAAAAAAGCACACGGTTTCATCAAAGAACCATCAGATTCCCTCTGAGACAAAACGGCCCCTGCCCCAATCTCAGAAGCGTCGACCTCAACCTGAAAATGAAGAGAAACATCCGGCTGATGCAACACAGGGGCAGAAGTAAATCGGCGTTTAAGCTCCTGAAAGGCCTCAACAGCCGCAGAGGACCAATTCGTCACATCAGCGCCTTTCTTCGTCAAATCAGTAAGGGGCTTAACCACACTGGAAAAGTTGGCAATGAAACGGCGATAGAAATTAGCAAAGGCCAAAAATTTTTGAAGGCCCTTCACAGATGTGGGTTGAATCCAGTCATGAATAGCTTGGACCTTAACAGGATCCATTTCTATAGACGAGGGAGAAAAAATAAAACCCAAAAAAGAGACCTTCTGAACTCCGAATAGGCACTTAGACCCCTTCACAAACAAAGCATTATCACGAAGGATCTGGAACACCATCCTGACCTGCTTCACATGAGACTCCCAATCATCGGAAAAAATCAAAATATCATCCAAATATACAACCATGAATTTATCAAGATAATTGCGGAAAATATCATGCATGAAGGACTGGAACACAGATGGAGCATTAGAGAGCCCAAATGGCATCACAAGGTATTCAAAATGGCCTTCGGGCGTATTAAATGCAGTTTTCCATTCGTCACCCTGTTTAATACGAACAAGATTATATGCCCCTCGGAGGTCAAGCTTAGTAAACCAACTAGCCCCCCCCTTAATCTGAGCAAACAAATCAGAAAGCAAAGGCAAGGGGTATTGGAATTTGACCGTGATCTTATTAAGAAGACAATAATCAATACAGGGTCTCAAGGAGCCATCCTTCTTAGCAACAAAAAAGAAACCCGCTCCCAATGGTGACGAAGACGACCGAATATGCCCTTTCTCCAAAGATTTCTTAACATAGCTCCGCATGGTGGCATGCTCTGGCACAGACAGATTGAAAAGTCGGCCTTTAGGGAACTTACAACCTGGAATCAAGTTAATAGCACAATCACAGTCCCTATGTGGAGGAAGGGAACTGGACTTGGGCTCATCAAATACATCCTGGAAATCCGACAAAAACTCAGAGACCTCAGAAGAGGGGGAAGAGGAAATTGACATCAAAGGAACGTCACTATGTACCCTTTGACAACACCAACTAGTCACAGACATAGTTTTCCAATCCAGCACCGGATTATGTTCCTGTAACCATGGAAAACCCAGTACAACAACATCATGCAGGTTATGCAACACCAGAAAATGGCAATTTTCCTGATGTGCAGGAGCCATGTACATGGTCATCTGCGTCCAGTACTGAGGTTTATCCTTGGCCAATGGTGTAGCATCAATGCCCCTCAAAGGAATAGGGCTCTGCAAAGGCTGCAAGGAAAAACCACAGCTCCTGGCGAATTCTAAGTCCATTAAGTTCAGGGCAGCGCCTGAATCCACAAATGCCATGACAGAAAAGGACGACAATGAGCAAATCAGGGTCACAGATAAAAGAAATTTAGGCTGTACAGTACTAATGGTAACAGACTGTTGTGAATTCTGTGGCAGAGCTCCCTCCTGTGGTCACGATTGGTACTTCGGCTGATTCTCTCTATGAGCTTCCGTTGGTGGAGGAGAGTGGTACTGCGGCTTCTGAATTTCCTTCCTGTGGTGAAGTCGTTAGGTGCTGCTCTATTTAACTCCACCTAGTGCTTTGATCCTGGCCTCCAGTCAATGTTCTAGTATTGGACTTGCTTCCTCCTGGATTGTTCCTGTGGCCTGCTGCTCTGCATAGCTAAGTTCCGCTTTTGTTATTTTGTTTGCTGTTTTTTTCTGTCCAGCTTGCTTATTTGGTTTTTCTTGCTTGCTGGAAGCTCTGGGACGCAGAGGGTGTACCTCCGTGCCGTTAGTCGGTACGGAGGGTCTTTTTGCCCCCTTTGCGTGGTTGTTTGTAGGGTTTTGTGTTGACCGCAAAGTTACCTTTCCTATCCTCGCTCTGTTCAGAAAGTCGGGCCTCACTTTGCTAAATCTATGTCATCTCTACGTTTGTCTTTTCATCTTAACTCACAGTCATTATATGTGGGGGCTGCCTTTTCCTTTGGGGTATTTCTCTGAGGCAAGGTAGGCTTATTTTCTATCTTCAGGCTAGCTAGTTTCTCAGGCTGTGCCGAGTTGCATAGGGAGCGTTAGGCGCAATCCACGGCTGCCTCTAGTGTGGTTGGAGAGGATTAGGGATTGCGGTCAGCAGAGTTCCCACGTCCCAGAGCTCGTTCTATGTTTTTGGGTTATTGTCAGGTCACTGTATGTGCTCTGACTTTTATGTCCATTGTGGTACTGAATTACCTAATCATAACAGTACTGGAGGCCCAAAGTACTAATGATTCTCAATAGAGGGAAAAAAGAAGTTCTGAGACCATTTTTTTTTCTCTGCACTGTGTTTTGCCTTTTTTTTCCCCTAGACATTTGGGTGGTTCAGGACACAGGTGTAGCGATGGACATTAAAGATCTGTCTTCATGTGTGGATCAGCTCACGGCAAGAGTACAAAATATTCAAGACTTTGTGGTTCAGAATTCTATGTTAGAACCAAGAATTCCTATTCCTGATTTGTTTTTTGGAGATAGAACTAAATTTCTGAGTTTCAAAAATAATTGTAAACAATTTCTGGCTTTGAAACCTCGCTCCTCTGGTGACCCAGTTCAACAAGTTAGGATGATTATTTCTTTTTTATGTGGCGACCCTCAGGACTGGGCATTTTCTCTTGCGCCAGGAGAACCTGCATTAAGTAATATTGATGCATTTTTCCTGGCGCTCGGATTGCTGTACGATGAACCTAATTCAGTGGATCAGGCAGAGAAAAATTTGCTGGCTCTGTGTCAGGGTCAGGATGAGATAGAGGTATATTGTCAGAAATTTAGAAAGTGGTCCGTACTCACTCAATGGAATGAAGGTGCGCTTGCAGCTATTTTCAGAAAGGGTCTCTCTGAAGCCCTTAAGGATGTCATGGTGGGATTTCCTATGCCTGCTGGTCTGAATGAGTCTATGTCTTTGGCCATTCAGATCGGTCGACGCTTGCGTGAGCGTAAATCTGTGCACCATTTGGTGGTATTATCTGAGCATAAACCTGAGCCTATGCAGTGCGATAGGACTTTGACCAGAGTTGAACGGCAAGAACACAGACGTCAGAATGGGCTGTGTTTCTACTGTGGTGATTCCACTCATGCTATCTCTGATTGTCCTACGCGCACTAAGCGGTTCGCTAGGTCTGCCACCATTGGTACGGTACAGTCAAAATTTATTTTGTCCGTTACCTTGATCTGCTCTTTGTCATCTTATTCTGTCATGGCATTTGTGGATTCAGGCGCTGCCCTGAATTTGATGGACTTGGAGTATGCTAGGCGTTGTGGGTTTTTCTTGGAGCCCTTGCAGTGTCCTATTCCATTGAGAGGAATTGATGCTACGCCTTTGGCCAAGAATAAACCTCAGTACTGGACCCAGCTGACCATGTGCATGGCTCCTGCACATCAGGAGGTTATTCGCTTTCTGGTGTTGCATAATCTGCATGATGTGGTCGTGTTGGGGTTGCCATGGCTACAAGTCCATAATCCAGTGTTAGATTGGAAATCCATGTCTGTGTCCAGCTGGGGTTGTCGGGGGGTACATGGTGATGTCCCATTTCTGTCTATTTCGTCATCCACCCCTTCTGAGGTTCCAGAGTTCTTGTCTGATTACCGGGATGTATTTGATGAGCCCAAGTCCGATACCCTACCTCCGCATAGGGATTGTGATTGTGCTATCGATTTGATTCCTGGTAGTAAATTCCCAAAAGGTCGACTGTTTAATTTATCTGTGCCTGAGCACGCCGCTATGTGGAGTTACGTGAAGGAGTCCTTGGAGAAGGGGCATATTCGCCCGTCATCGTCGCCATTAGGAGCGGGGTTCTTTTTTGTGGCCAAGAAGGATGGTTCGCTGAGACCTTGTATAGATTACCGCCTTCTAAATAAGATCACGGTTAAATTTCAGTACCCCTTGCCGCTGTTATCTGATTTGTTTGCTCGGATTAAGGGGGCTAGTTGGTTCACCAAGATAGATCTTCGTGGTGCGTATAATCTTGTGCGTATTAAGCGAGGCGATGAATGGAAAACTGCATTTAATACGCCCGAGGGCCATTTTGAGTACCTAGTTATGCCATTCGGACTTGCCAATGCTCCATCAGTGTTTCAGTCCTTTATACATGACATCTTCCGAGAGTACCTGGATAAATTCCTGATTGTATACTTGGATGATATTTTGATCTTCTCGGATGATTGGGAGTCTCATGTGAAGCAGGTCAGAACGGTGTTTCAGGTCCTGAGTGCTAATTCTTTGTTTGTGAAGGGATCAAAGTGTCTCTTTGGTGTTCAGAAGGTTTCATTTTTGGGGTTCATTTTTTCCCCTTCTACTATCAAGATGGACCCTGTTAAGGTCCAAGCCATCCATGATTGGACTCAGCCGACATCTCTGAAAAGTCTGCAAAAGTTCCTGGGCTTTGCTAATTTTTATCGTCGCTTCATCTGCAATTTTTCTAGTATTGCTAAACCATTGACCGATTTGACCAAGAAGGGTGCTGATGTGGTTAATTGGTCTTCTGCTGCTGTGGAAGCTTTTCAAGAGTTGAAGCGTCGTTTTTCTTCTGCCCCTGTGTTGTGTCAACCAGATGTTTCGCTTCCGTTCCAGGTCGAGGTTGATGCTTCTGAAATTGGAGCGGGGGCTGTTTTGTCGCAGAGAAGTTCTGATTGCTCGGTGATGAAACCATGCGCCTTCTTTTCCAGGAAGTTTTCGCCTGCTGAGCGAAATTATGATGTTGGCAATCGAGAGTTGCTGGCCATGAAGTGGGCATTCGAGGAGTGGCGTCATTGGCTTGAAGGAGCTAAGCATCGCGTGGTGGTCTTGACTGATCATAAGAACTTGACTTATCTCGAGTCTGCCAAGCGGTTGAATCCTAGACAGGCTCGTTGGTCGCTGTTTTTTGCCCGTTTTGACTTTGTGGTTTCGTACCTTCCGGGCTCTAAAAATGTGAAGGCGGATGCCCTGTCTAGGAGTTTTGTGCCCGACTCTCCGGGTTTATCTGAGCCGGCGGGTATTCTCAAAGAGGGAGTAATTGTGTCTGCCATCTCCCCTGATTTGCGGCGAGTGCTGCAAGAATTTCAGGCTAATAAACCTGATCGTTGCCCAGTGGAGAAACTGTTTGTCCCTGATAGGTGGACGAATAAAGTTATCTCTGAGGTTCATTGTTCGGTGTTGGCTGGTCATCCTGGAATCTTTGGTACCAGAGAGTTAGTGGCTAGATCCTTTTGGTGGCCATCTCTGTCGCGGGATGTGCGTTCTTTTGTGCAGTCCTGTGGGATTTGTGCTCGGGCTAAGCCCTGCTGTTCTCGTGCCAGTGGGTTGCTCTTGCCCTTGCCGGTCCCGAAGAGGCCTCGGACACATATCTCTATGGATTTTATTTCAGATCTTCCCGTCTCTCAAAAAATGTCAGTCATTTGGGTGGTTTGTGATCGCTTCTCTAAGATGGTCCATTTGGTACCCTTGTCTAAATTACCTTCCTCCTCTGATTTGGTGCCATTGTTCTTCCAGCATGTGGTTCGTTTACATGGCATTCCAGAGAATATCATTTCTGATAGAGGTTCCCAGTTTGTTTCGAGGTTTTGGCGAGCCATTTGTGCTAGGATGGGCATTGACTTGTCTTTTTCCTCGGCTTTCCATCCTCAGACTAATGGCCAGACCGAACGAACCAATCAGACCTTGGAAACATATCTGAGATGCTTTGTTTCTGCTGATCAGGATGACTGGGTGTCCTTTTTGCCTTTGGCTGAGTTCGCCCTTAATAATCGGGCCAGCTCGGCTACCTTGGTTTCGCCGTTTTTCTGCAACTCTGGGTTCCATCCTCGTTTCTCTTCAGGGCAGGTTGAGTCTTCGGACTGTCCTGGTGTGGATACTGGGGTGGACAGGTTGCAGCAGATTTGGACTCATGTAGTGGACAATTTGACCTTGTCCCAGGAGAAGGCTCAACGTTTCGCTAATCGCAGATGCTGTGTGGGTCCCCGACTTCGTGTTGGGGATTTGGTTTGGTTGTCTTCTCGTCATATTCCTATGAAGGTTTCCTCTCGTTTCATTGGTCCATATAGGATTTCTGAGGTTCTTAATCCTGTGTCTTTTCGTTTGACCCTTCCAGATTCTTTTTCCATACATAACGTATTCCATAGGTCATTGTTGCGGAGATACGTGGCACCTATGGTTCCATCTGTTGATCCTCCTGCCCCAGTTTTGGTGGAGGGGGAGTTGGAGTATATTGTGGAGAAGATTTTGGATTCTCGTGTTTCAAGACGGAAACTCCAGTATCTGGTTAAGTGGAAGGGTTATGCTCAGGAAGATAATTCCTGGGTCTTTGCCTCTGATGTCCATGCTCCCGATCTTGTTCGTGCCTTTCATATGGCTCATCCTGGTCGTCCTGGGGGCTCTGGTGAGGGTTCGGTGACCCCTCCTCAAGGGGGGGTACTGTTGTGAATTCTGTGGCAGAGCTCCCTCCTGTGTTCACGATTGGTACTTCGGCTGATTCTCTCTATGAGCTTCCGTTGGTGGAGGAGAGTGGTACTGCAGCTTCTGAGTTTCCTTCCTCAGGTGATGTGGTGAAGTCGTTAGGTGCTGCTCTATTTAACTCCACCTAGTGCTTTGATCCTGGCCTGCAGTCAATGTTCTAGTATTGGACTTGCTTCCTCCTGGATCGTTCCTGTGGCCTGCTGCTCTGCATAGCTAAGTTCCGCTTTTGTTATTTTGTTTGCTGTTTTTTTCTGTCCAGCTTGCTTATTTGGTTTTTCTTGCTTGCTGGAAGCTCTGGGACGCAGAGGGTGTACCTCCGTGCCGTTAGTCGTTACGGAGGGTCTTTTTGCCCCCTTTGCGTGGTTGTTTGTAGGGTTTTGTGTTGACCGCAAAGTTACCTTTTCTATCCTCGCTCTGTTCAGAAAGTCGGGCCTCACTTTGCTAAATCTATTTCATCTCTACGTTTGTCTTTTCATCTTAACTCACAGTCATTATATGTGGGGGCTGCCTTTTCCTTTGGGGTATTTCTCTGAGGCAAGGTAGGCTTATTTTCTATCTTCAGGCTAGCTAGTTTCTCAGGCTGTGCCGAGTTGCATAGGGAGCGTTAGGCGCAATCCACGGCTGCCTCTAGTGTGGTTGGAGAGGATTAGGGATTGCGGTCAGCAGAGTTCCCACGTCCCAGAGCTCGTTCTATGTTTTTGGGTTATTGTCAGGTCACTGTATGTGCTCTGACTTTTATGTCCATTGTGGTACTGAATTACCTAATCATAACACAGACCTAGCGACCCTCCTAGTACGTTTAGGGCAATCAGAAATAACATGAGCAGAATCACCACAGTAAAAACACAGCCTATTTTGACGTCTGAATTCCTGCCGTCCTGTTTTAGTCAAAATCCTATCACATTGCATAGATTCAGGACTCTGCTCAGAGCACACTGCCATATGGTGCACAGCTTTGCGCTCGCGCAAACGCCGATCATTCTGAATGGCTAGAGACATAGAGTCGCTCAAACCAGTAGGCGTAGGGAAGCCCAGCATAACATCTTTAAGGACTTCAGAAAGACCCTTTCTGAAAATAGCAGCCAGAGCATCCTCATTCCATTTAGTAAGCACAGACCATTTCCTAAATTTCTGGCAGTATAATTCTGCCGCTTCCTGACCTTGACACAAGGCCAACAGGGTTTTCTCTGCATGATCCACAAAGTTAGGTTCATCATACAATAATCCGAGCGCTTGAAAAAATGTGTCTACATTCAGCAATGCCGGATCCCCTGATTCAAGGGAGAATGCCCAGTCCTGAGGGTCACCACGCAGCAAGGATATAATGATTTTTACTTGCTGAATGGGATCGCCAGAAGAACGGGGTTTCAAAGCAAAAAACAATTTGCAGTTATTTTTAAAGTTCAAAAACTTGGATCTGTCTCCAAAAAACAAATCAGGAGTAGGAATTTTAGGCTCCAAAGCCGGAGTCTGGACAACATAATCTTGGATACTCTGTACTCTTGCAGCAAGTTGATCCACACGAGAAAATAAACCCTGAAAATCCATGCCAGAGCACAAATCCTGCACCACCCAAAGGTCAAGAGGAAAAAAAAAGACAAAAAGAGAGCACAGAAAAAAAAAATGGCTCAGATTTTTTTCCTTCTTTTTGAGATGCATTTAATTCATTTATGGCCACTTGTACTGTTATGATCTGGTGGTTTAGGAGCAACATGGAACGAGCTCGGAAGGAAGTGGTATCTGTACTGACCACAGTCCCTAAGCTCAACACAACACTAGAAGTAGCCGTGGAATGCTCCTAACTCTCCCTAGGCATCTCGTCACAGCCTATGAGCTAACTACCCCTAAAGATAGAAGCAGGAAAGCTATCTTGCCTCAGAGAAAATCCCCAAAGGATAGATTAGCCCCCCACAAATAATGACTGTGAGTGGAGAGGGAAAAGACATACACAGAATGAAACCAGGATGAGCACAGGAGGCCAGTCTAGCTAGATAGATAGGACAGAATGGAATACTGTGCGGTCAGTATAAAACACTACAAAAATCCACGCAGAGATTACAAAAATCTCCACACCTGACTAAAGGTGTGGAGGGTAAATCTGCTTCCCAGAGCTTCCAGCTTCACTGAATAATTCATACTGACAAGCTGGACAAACATAGAAAGCACAGAACGGATAAGTCCACAATCTGTGGACAGAAAAGAGCAAGCAAGAACTTAGCTTTGCTGAACTGGTCAGGATAACAGGGAAATCCAAAGAGATGTGAATCCAACCAGGAACCATTTACAAGTGGCACTGGCTGAAGGAAAGAACCAGGCATAAATAGCTGAGCAGAAAAGACAATCAGTAGAAGCAGCTGCTGACAGCTAAATCCAAGGAGCAGCCATACCACTTGAAACCACAAGAGGGAGCCCAAGAGCGGAACTCACAAAAGTGCCACTTACAACCACCGGAGGGAGCCCAAGAGCGGAATTCACAACAGTATCCCCCCCCTTGAGGAGGGGTCACCGAACCCTCACCAGAGCCCCCAGGCCGATCAGGACGAGCCAAATGAAAAGCACAAACCAAATCGGTGGCATGGACATCGGAGGCAACAACCCAAGAATTATCCTCCTGGCCATAACCCTTCCACTTGACAAGATACTGAAGCCTCCGCCTCGAAAAACGAGAATCCAAAATCTTCTCAACCTCATATTCCAACTCTCCCTCAACCAACACCGGGGCAGGAGGGTCAACCGAGGAAACAACGGGCACCACATATCTCCGCAACAAAGATCTATGGAAAATATTATGAATGGCAAAAGAGGCTGGAAGAGCCAAACGAAAAGACACCGGATTAATAATTTCAGAAATTTTATAAGGACCAATAAACCGAGGCTTAAACTTAGGGGAAGAAACCTTCATAGGAACATGACGAGAAGATAACCAAACCAAATCCCCCACACGAAGCCGGGGGCCAACACACCGACGGCGGTTAGCAAAACGTTGAGCTCTTTCCTGAGACAATGTCAAATTGTCCACCACATGAGTCCAAATCTGCTGCAGCCTGTCCACCACAGAATCAACACCAGGACAATCAGAAGGCTCAACCTGCCCAGAAGAAAAACGAGGATGAAAGCCAAAATTACAAAAGAAACGTGAAACCAAAGTAGCCGAACTAGCCCGATTATTAAGGGCAAACTCGGCCAACGGCAAGAAAGACACCCAATCATCCTGATCAGCAGACACAAAGCATCTCAAATAGGTCTCCAAGGTCTGATTAGTTCGCTCAGTTTGGCCATTAGTCTGAGGATGAAATGCTGAAGAAAAAGACAAATCAATGCCCATCCTAGCACAAAAGGCCCGCCAAAACTTAGAGACAAACTGAGAACCTCTGTCAGACACAATATTCTCCGGGAATGTCATCCAAACGAACCACATGCTGAAAAAATAATGGAACCAGATCTGAGGAGGAAGGCAACTTAGGCAAAGGTACCGAATGGACCATTTTAGAGAACCGGTCACAAACAACCCAGATAACAGACATCTTCTGGGAAACAGGAAGATCCGAAATAAAATCCATGGAAATATGCGTCCAGGGCCTCTCAGGGACCGGCAAAGGCAAAAGCAACCCACTAGCACGGGAACAGTAAGGCTTGGCTCAGGCGCAAGTCCCACAGGACTGCACAAAAGCATGGACATCGCGCGACAAGGAAGGCCACCAAAATGGACCTAGCAACCAAATCTCTGGTACCAAAAATCCCAGGATGACCAGCCAACACAGAACAATGAACCTCAGAAATCACCTTACTTGTCCACCCATCAGGAACAAACAGCTTCCCCACAGGACAGCGGTCAGGCCTATCAGCCTGAAATTCCTGAAGCACCCGCCGCAAATCAGGGGAGATGGCAGAAAGAATCACCCCTTCCTTAAGAATGCCAACCGGCTCAAGGACTCCAGGAGAATCAGGCGAAAAAGGGCATCGGCCTTAACATTCTTAGATCCCGGAAGATACGAGACCACAAAATCAAAACGGGAGAAAAACAGGGACCATCGAGCCTGTCTAGGATTCAGCCGCTTGGCCGACTCGAGGTAAATCAGATTCTTATGATCAGTCAGGACCACAACGCGGTGCTTAGCTCCCTCAAGCCAATGTCGCCACTCCTCAAATGCCCACTTCATAGCCAACAACTCCCGATTGCCGACATCATAATTGCGTTCCGCAGGCGAAAACTTTCTGGAAAAAAAAGCACACGGTTTCATCAAAGAACCATCAGATTCCCTCTGAGACAAAACGGCCCCTGCCCCAATCTCAGAAGCGTCGACCTCAACCTGAATATGAAGAGAAACATCCGGCTGACGCAACACAGGGGCAGAAGTAAATCGGCGTTTAAGCTCCTGAAAGGCCTCAACAGCCGCAGAGGACCAATTCGTCACATCAGCGCCTTTCTTCGTCAAATCAGTAAGGGTCTTAACCACACTGGAAAAGTTGGCAATGAAACGGCGATAGAAATTAGCAAAGCCCAAAAAATTTTGAAGGCCCTTCACAGATGTGGGTTGAATCCAGTCATGAATAGCTTGGACCTTAACAGGATCCATTTCTATAGACGAGGGAGAAAAAATAAAACCCAAAAAAGAGACCTTCTGAACTCCGAATAGGCACTTAGACCCCTTCACAAACAAAGCATTATCACGAAGGATCTGGAACACCATCCTGACCTGCTTCACATGAGACTCCCAATCATCGGAAAAAATCAAAATATCATCCAAATATACAACCATGAATTTATCAAGATAATTGCGGAAAATATCATGCATGAAGGACTGGAACACAGATGGAGCATTAGAGAGCCCAAATGGCATCACAAGGTATTCAAAATGGCCTTCGGGCGTATTAAATGCAGTTTTCCATTCGTCACCCTGTTTAATACGAACAAGATTATATGCCCCTCGGAGGTCAAGCTTAGTAAACCAACTAGCCCCCCCCTTAATCTGAGCAAACAAATCAGAAAGCAAAGGCAAGGGGTATTGGAATTTGACCGTGATCTTATTAAGAAGACGATAATCAATACAGGGTCTCAAGGAGCCATCCTTCTTAGCAACAAAAAAGAAACCCGCTCCCAATGGTGACGAAGACGGCCGAATATGCCCTTTCTCCAAAGATTCCTTAACATAGCTCCACATGGCGGCATGCTCTGGCACAGACAGATTGAAAAGTCGGCCTTTAGGGAACTTACAACCTGGAATCAAGTTAATAGCACAATCACAGTCCCTATGTGGAGGAAGGGAACTGGACTTGGGCTCATCAAATACATCCTGGAAATCCGACAAAAACTCAGGGACCTCAGAAGAGGGGGAAGAGGAAATTGACATCAAAGGAACGTCACTATGTACCCCTTGACAACACCAACTAGTCACAGACATAGTTTTCCAATCCAGCACCGGATTATGTTCCTGTAACCATGGAAAACCCAGTACAACAACATCATGCAGGTTATGCAACACCAGAAAACGGCAATTTTCCTGATGTGCAGGAGCGATGTACATGGTCATCTGCGTCCAGTACTGAGGTTTATCCTTGGCCAATGGTGTAGCATCAATGCCCCTCAAAGGAATAGGGCTCTGCAAAGGCTGCAAGGAAAAACCACAGCGCCTGGCGAATTCTAAGTCCATTAAGTTCAGGGCAGCGCCTGAATCCACAAATGCCATGACAGAAAAGGACGACAATGAGCAAATCAGGGTCACAGATAACAGAAATTTAGGCTGTACAGTACTAATGGTAACAGACCTAGCGACCCTCCTAGTACGTTTAGGGCAATCAGAAATAACATGAGCAGAATCACCACAGTAAAAACACAGCCTATTCTGACGTCTGAATTCCTGCCGTCCTGTTTTAGTCAAAATCCTATCACATTGCATAGATTCAGGACTCTGCTCAGAGGACACTGCCATATGGTGCACAGCTTTGCGCTCGCGCAAACGCCGATCAATCTGAATGGCTAGAGACATAGACTCGCTCAAACCAGTAGGCGTAGGGAAGCCCAGCATAACATCTTTAAGGGCTTCAGAAAGACCCTTTCTGAAAATAGCAGCCAGAGCATCCTCATTCCATTTAGTAAGCACAGACCATTTCCTAAATTTCTGGCAGTATAATTCTGCCGCTTCCTGACCTTGACACAAGGCCAACAGGGTTTTCTCTGCATGATCCACAGAGTTAGGTTCATCATACAATAATCCGAGCGCTTGAAAAAATGTGTCTACATTCAGCAATGTTCATTCCCTGATTCAAGGGATTCAAGGGAGAATGCCCAGTCCTGAGGGTCACCACGCAGCAAGGATATAATGATTTTTACTTGCTGAATGGGATCGCCAGAAGAACGGGGTTTCAAAGCAAAAAACAATTTGCCGTCATTTTTAAAGTTCAAAAACTTGGATCTGTCTCCAAAAAACAAATCAGGAGTAGGAATTTTAGGCTCCAAAGCCGGAGTCTGAACAACATAATCTTGGATACTCTGTACTCTTGCAGCAAGTTGATCCACACGAGAAAATAAACCCTGAAAATCCATGCCAGAGCACAAATCCTGCACCACCCAAAGGTCAAGAGGAAAAAAAAGACAAAAAGAGAGCACAGAAAAAAAAACTGGCTCAGATTTTTTTCCTTCTTTTTGAGATGCATTTAATTCATTTATGGCCACTTGTACTGTTATGATATGGTGGTTTAGGAGCAACATGGAACGAGCTCGAAAGGAAGTGGTATCTGTACTGACCGCAGTCCCTAAGCTCAACACAACACTAGAAGTAGCCGTGGAATGCTCCTAACTCTCCCTAGGCACAGCCTAAGAGCTAACTACCCCTAAAGATAGAAGCAGGAAAACTATCTTGCCTCAGAGAAAATCCCCAAAGGATAGATTAGCCCCCCACAAATAATGACTGTGAGTGGAGAGGGAAAACACATACACAGAATGAAACCAGGATGAGCACAGGAGGCCAGTCTAGCTAGATAGATAGGACAGAATGGAATACTGTGCGGTCAGTATAAAACACTACAAAAATCCACGCAGAGATTACAAAAATCTCCACACCTGACTAAAGGTGTGGAGGGTAAATCTGCTTCCCAGAGCTTCCAGCTTCACTGAATAATTCATACTGACAAGCTGGACAAACATAGAAAGCACAGAACGGATAAGTCCACAATCTGTGGACAGAAAAGAGCAAGCAAGAACTTAGCTTTGCTGAACTGGTCAGGATAACAGGGAAATCCAAAGAGATGTGAATCCAACCAGGAACCATTTACAAGTGGCACTGGCTGAAGGAAAGAACCAGGCATAAATAGCTGAGCAGAAAAGACAATCAGTAGAAGCAGCTGCTGACAGCTAAATCCAAGGAGCAGTCATACCACTTGAAACCACAAGAGGGAGCCCAAGAGCAGAACTCACAAAAGTGCCACTTACAACCACCGGAGGGAGCCCAAGAGCGGAATTCACAACACTCAGCACTATAGAGCCGGTGGCGGTGACATACTCAGCACTATAGAGCCAGTGGCGGTGACATACTCAGCACTATAGAGCCGGTGGTTGTGATACACAGCACTATAGAGCCGGTGGTAGTGACATACACAGCACTATAGAGCCGGTGGTGGTGATATACACAGCACTATAGAGCCGGTGGTGGTGACATACACAGCACTATAGAGCCGGTGGCGGTGACATACTCAGCACTATAGAGCCGGTGGTGGTGATATACAGCTCTATCAGACAATCAGTAGAAGCAGCTCCTGACAGCTAAATCCAAGGAGCAGCCATACCACTTGAAAGCTCAAGAGGGAGCCCAAGAGCAGAACTCACAAAAGTGCCACTTACAACCACCGGAGGGAGCCCAAGAGCGGAATTCCCAACACTCAGCACTATAGAGCCGTGGTAGTGACATACTCAGCACTATAAAGCCGGTGGTAGAGACATACACAGCAGTATAGAGCCGGTGGTAGTGACATACACAGCACTATAGAGCCGGTAGTAGTGATATACACAGTACTATAGAGCCAGTGGCGGTGACATACTCAGCACTATAGAGCCGGTGGCGGTGACATACTCAGCACTATAGAGCCGGTGGTAGTGATACACAGCACTATAGAGCCGGTGGTGGTGATATACACAGCAGTATAGAGCCAGTGGTAGTGATATACACCGCACTAGAGCCGGTAGTAGTGATATACACAGCACTATAGAGCCGGTGGCGGTGACATACTCAGCACTACAGAGCCGGTGGTTGTGATACACAGCACTATAGAGCCGGTGGTAGTGACATACACAGCACTATAGAGCCGGTGGCGGTGACATACTCAGCACTATAGAGCCGGTGGTTGTGATACACAGCACTATAGAGCCGGTGTGGTGACATACACAGCACTATAGAGCCAGTGGTGGTGATATACATAGCACTAGAGAGCCGGTGGTGGTGACATACACAGCACTATAGAGCCGGTCGTAGTGATATACACAGCACTATAGAGCCGGTGGTAGTGATATACAGCACTATAGAGCCGGTGGTGGTGACATACACAGCACTATAGAGCCGGTGGCGGTGACATACTCAGCACTATAGAGCCGGTGGTTGTGATACACAGCACTATATAGCCGGTGGTGGTGACATACACAGCACTATAGAGCCAGTAGTGGTGATATACTCAGCACTATAGAGCCGGTGGTAGTGACATACACAGCACTATAGAACCGGTGGTGGTGATATACAGCACTATAGAGCCGGTGGTGGTGATATACACAGCTCTATAGAGCCGGTGGTAGTGATATACACAGCACTATAGAGCCGGTGGTGGTGATATACACAGCACTATAGAGCCGGTAGTAGTGATATACACAGCACTATAGAGCCGATAGTAGTGACATACTCAGCAGTAGAGAGCCGGTGGTGGTGATATACACAGCACTATAGAGCCGGTGGTAGTGACATACTCAGCAGTAGAGAGCCGGTGGTGGTGATATACACAGCACTATAGAGCCGGTAGTAGTGATATACTCAGCACTATAGAGCCGGTGGTGGTGATACACAGCACTATAGAGCCGGTGGTAGTGACATACACAGCACTATAGAGCTAGTGGTGGTGATATACAGCACTATAAAGCCGGTGGTGGTGACATACACAGCACTATAGAGCCAGTGGTGGTGATATACACAGCACTATAGAGCCGGTGGTGGTGATATACAGCACTATAGAGCCAGTGGTGGTGACATATACAGGACTATAGAGCTGGTGGTGGTGATATACACAGCACTATAGAGCCTGGTGGTGGTGACATCCACAGCACTATAGAGCCAGTGGTGGTGATATATACAGCACTATAGAGCCGGTGGTGGTGATATACAGCACTATAGAGCAGGTGGTGGTGAGATACACAGCACTATAGAGCCGGTGGTGGTGACATACACAGCACTATAGAGCCGGTGGTGGTGACATACACAGCACTATAGAGCCGGTGGTGGTGATATACACAGCACTATAGAGCCGGCGGTGGTGACATAAACAGCACTATAGAGCCGGTGGCGGTGACATACTCAGCACTATAGAGCCGGTGGTTGTTATACACAGCACTATAGAGCCGGTGGTGGTATACACAGCACTATAGAGCCGGTGGTTGTGATACACAGCACTATAGAGCCGGTGGTGCTGACATACACAGCACTATGGAGCCAGTGGTGGTGATATACTCAGCACTCTAGAGCCGGTGGTAGTGACATATACAGCACTATAGAGCCAGTCGTAGTGATATACACAGCACTATAGAGCTGGTGGTAGTGATATACAGCACTATAGAGCCGGTGGTGGTGACATACACAGCACTATAGAGCCGGTGGCGGTGACATACTCAGCACTATAGAGCCGGTGGTTGTGATACACAGCACTATATAGCCGGTGGTGGTGACATACACAGCACTATAGAGCCAGTAGTGGTGATATACTCAGCACTATAGAGCCGGTGGTAGTGACATACACAGCACTATAGAACCGGTGGTAGTGATATACACAGCACTATAGAGCCGGTGGTGGTGATATACACAGCACTATAGAGCCGGTAGTAGTGATATACACAGCACTATAGAGCCGATAGTAGTGACATACTCAGCAGTAGAGAGCCGGTGGTGGTGATATACACAGCACTATAGAGCCAGTGGTAGTGACATACTCAGCAGTAGAGAGCCGGTGGTGGTGATATACACAGCACTATAGAGCCGGTAGTAGTGTTATACTCAGCACTATAGAGCCGGTGGTGGTGATACACAGCACTATAGAGCCGGTGGTAGTGACATACACAGCACTATAGAGCTAGTGGTGGTGATATACAGCACTATAGAGCCGGTGGTGGTGACATACACAGCACTATAGAGCCGGTGGTGGTGATATACACAGCACTATAGAGCCGGTGGTGGTGATATACAGCACTATAGAGCCAGTGGTGGTGACATATACAGGACTATAGAGCCGGTGGTGGTGATATACACAGCACTATAGAGCCCGGTGGTGGTGACATCCACAGCACTATAGAGCCAGTGGTGGTGATATATACAGCACTATAGAGCCGGTGGTGGTGATATACAGCACTATAGAGCAGGTGGTGGTGAGATACACAGCACTATAGAGCCGGTGGTGGTGACATACACAGCACTATAGAGCCGGTGGTGGTGACATACACAGCACTATAGAGCCGGTGGTGGTGATATACACAGCACTATAGAGCCGGCGGTGGTGACATAAACAGCACTATAGAGCCGGTGGCGGTGACATACTCAGCACTATAGAGCCGGTGGTTGTGATACACAGCACTATAGAGCCGGTGGTGGTATACACAGCACTATAGAGCCGGTGGTTGTGATACACAGCACTATAGAGCCGGTGGTGCTGACATACACAGCACTATGGAGCCAGTGGTGGTGATATACTCAGCACTCTAGAGCCGGTGGTAGTGACATATACAGCACTATAGAGCCGGTGGTGGTGATATACAGCACTATAGAGCCAGTGGTGGTGATATACACAGCACTATAGAGCCGGTGGAAGTGATATACACAGCACTATAGAGCCGGTAGTAGTGATATACACAGCACTATAGAGCCGGTGGTGGTGACATACACAGCACTATAGAGCCGGTGGTAGTGACATACTCAGCAGTAGAGAGCCGGTGGTGGTGACACACAGCACTATAGAGCCGGTAGTAGTGACATACACAGCACTATAGAGCCGGTAGTAGTGATATACTCAGCACTATAGAGCCGGTGGTGGAGATACACAGCACTATAGAGCCGGTGGTAGTGACATACACAGCACTATAGAGCCGGTGGTGGTGACATACACGGCACTATAGAGCCGGTGGTGGTGACATACACAGCACTATAGAGACGATGGTGGTGATATACACAGCAATATAGAGCCAGTGGTGGTATTATACAGTACTATAGAGCCGGTGGTGGTGACATATACAGGACTATAGAGGCGGTGGTGGTGATATACACAGCACTATAGAGCCGTGGTGGTGACATAAACAGCACTATAGAGCCGGTGGTGGTGATATACACAGCACTATAGAGCCGGTTGTGACATACACAGCACTATAGAGCCGGTGGTGGTGATATACACAGCACTATAGAGCCGGTGGTGGTGATATACAGCACTACAGAGCCGGTGGTGGTGACATATACAGCACTATAGAGCCGGTGGTGGTGATATACACAGCACTATAGAGCCGGTGGTGGTGACATATACAGCACTATAGAGCCGGTGGTGGTGATATACACAGCACTATAGAGCCGGTGGTGGTGATATACACAGCACTATAGAGCCGGTGGTGGTGATATACACAGCACTATAGAGCCGGTGGTGGTGATATACAGCACTATAGAGCAGGTGGTGGTGATATACACAGCACTATAGAGCCGGTGGTGGTGATATACACAGCACTATAGAGCCGGTGGTGGTGATATAAACAGCACTATAGAGCCGGTGGTAGTGATATACAGCACTATAGAGCCGGTGGTAGTGATATACACAGCACTATAGAGCCGGTGTTAGTGATACACAGCACTATAGAGCCGGTGGTAGTGATATACACAGCACTATAGAGCCGGTGGTGGTGATATACACAGCACTATAGAGTGCCGGTGGTAGTGATATACAGCACTATAGAGCCGGTGGTAGTGATATACAGCACTATAGAGCCGGTCGTGGTGACATACACAGCACTATAGAGCCGGTGGTGGTGACATACTCAGCACTATAGAGCCGGTGGTGGTGATATACAGCACTATAGAGCCAGTGGTGGTGACATACACAGCACTATAGAGCCGGTGGTGGTGATATACAGCACTATAGAGCCAGTGGTGGTGACATATACAGGACTATAGAGCCGGTGGTGGTGATATACACAGCACTATAGAGCCGGTGGTGGTGACATACACAGCACTATAGAGCCGGTGGTGGTGATATACACAGCACTATAGAGCCGGTGGTAGTGACATACACAGCACTATAGAGCCGGTGGTGGTGATATACACAGCACTATAGAGCCGGTGGTGGTGATATACAGCACTATAGAGCAGGTGGTGGTGATATACACAGCACTATAGAGCCGGTGGTGGTGATATACACAGCACTATAGAGCCGGTGGTGGTGATATAAACAGCACTATAGAGCCGGTGGTAGTGATATACAGCACTATAGAGCCGGTGGTAGTGATATACACAGCACTATAGAGCCGGTGTTAGTGATACACAGCACTATAGAGCCGGTGGTAGTGATATACACAGCACTATAGAGCCGGTGGTGGTGATATACACAGCACTATAGAGTGCCGGTGGTAGTGATATACAGCACTATAGAGCCGGTGGTAGTGATATACAGCACTATAGAGCCGGTGGTGGTGACATACACAGCACTATAGAGCCGGTGGTGGTGACATACTCAGCACTATAGAGCCGGTGGTGGTGATATACAGCACTATAGAGCCAGTGGTGGTGACATACACAGCACTATAGAGCCGGTGGTGGTGATATACAGCACTATAGAGCCAGTGGTGGTGACATATACAGGACTATAGAGCCGGTGGTGGTGATATACACAGCACTATAGAGCCGGTGATGGTGACATACACAGCACTATAGAGCCGGTGGTGGTGATATACACAGCACTATAGAGCCGGTGGTGGTGATATACACAGCACTATAGAGCCGGTGGTGGTGATATACAGCACTATAGAGCCAGTGGTGGTGACATATACAGGACTATAGAGCCGGTGGTGGTGATATACACAGCACTATAGAGCCGGTGGTGGTGATATACACAGCACTATAGAGCCGGTGGTGGTGACATACACAGCACTATAGAGCCGGTGGTGGTGATATACACAGCACTATAGAGCCGGTGGTAGTGACATACACAGCACTATAGAGCCGGTGGTGGTGATATACACAGCACTATAGAGCCGGTGGTGGTGATATACAGCACTATAGAGCAGGTGGTGGTGATATACACAGCACTATAGAGCCGGTGGTGGTGATATACACAGCACTATAGAGCCGGTGGTGGTGATATAAACAGCACTATAGAGCCGGTGGTAGTGATATACAGCACTATAGAGCCGGTGGTAGTGATATACACAGCACTATAGAGCCGGTGTTAGTGATACACAGCACTATAGAGCCGGTGGTAGTGATATACACAGCACTATAGAGCCGGTGGTGGTGATATACACAGCACTATAGAGCCGGTGGTAGTGATATACAGCACTATAGAGCCGGTGGTAGTGATATACAGCACTATAGAGCCGGTGGTGGTGACATACACAGCACTATAGAGCCGGTGGTGGTGACATACTCAGCACTATAGAGCCGGTGGTGGTGATATACAGCACTATAGAGCCAGTGGTGGTGACATACACAGCACTATAGAGCCGGTGGTGGTGATATACAGCACTATAGAGCCAGTGGTGGTGACATATACAGGACTATAGAGCCGGTGGTGGTGATATACACAGCACTATAGAGCCGGTGGTGGTGACATACACAGCACTATAGAGCCGGTGGTGGTGATATACACAGCACTATAGAGCCGGTGGTGGTGACATATACAGCACTATAGAGCCGGTGGTGGTGATATACACAGCACTATAGAGCCGGTGGTAGTGACATACACAGCACTATAGAGCCGGTGGTGGTGATATACAGCACTATAGAGCCGGTGGTGGTGATATACACAGCACTATAGAGCAGGTGGTGGTGATATACAGCACTATAGAGCCGGTGGTGGTGATATACACAGCACTATAGAGCCGGTGGTAGTGACATATACAGCACTATAGAGCCGGTCGTGGTGATATACACAGCACTATAGAGCCGGTGGTAGTGATATGCAGCACTATAGAGCCGGTGGTGGTGATATACACAGCACTATAGAGCCGGTGGTGGTGATATACAGCACTATAGAGCCGGTAGTAGTGATATCTACAGCACTATAGAGCCGGTGGTGGTGATATACAGCACTATAGAGCCGGTAGTAGCGATATATACAGCACTATAGAGCCGGTGGTGGTGACATACACAGCACTATAGAGCCGGTGGTGGTGATATACAGCACTATAGAGCAGGTGGTGGTGATATACACAGCACTATAGAGCCGGTGGTGGTGATATACACAGCAGTATAGAGCCGGTGGTGGTGATATACAGCACTATAGAGCAGGTGGTGGTAATATACACAGCACTATAGAGCCGGTAGTAGTGATATATACAGCACTTTAGAGCCGGTGGCGGTGATATACATAGCACTATAGAGCCGGTGGCGGTGACATACTCAGCACTATAGAGCCGGTGGTTGTGATACACAGCACTATAGAGCTGGTGGTGGTGACATACACAGCACTATAGAGCCAGTGGTGGTGATATACTCAGCACTATAGAGCCGGTGGTAGTGACATACACAGCACTATAGAGCCGGTGGTGGTGATATACAGCACTATAGAGCCGGTGGTAGTGACATACACAGCTGTTATCTACCTGGTGGTTAGGAGCACCCGGCACGACCTGATAGTTAAACTCACACAGGACAAGCTCTGGGATGTGGGAGCTCTGCTGACCGCAGGCCCTAATCCTATCACCACAACTAGAAATAGCCGTGGAGTGTTCCTGACTCTCCCTAGACGCCTCTTCACAGCCTAAGAGCTAGCTAGCCCTAGAGATAGAAAATAAAGCCTACCTTGCTTCAGAGAAATTCCCCAAAGGAAAAGGCAGCCCCCCACATATATTGACTGTGAGTAAAGATGAAAGTCACAAACGCAGAAATGAAACAGGTTTCAGCAAAGGGAGGCCAGACTTACTAAACAGACAGAGGATAGGAAAGGTATCTTTGCGGTCAGCACAAAAAACTACAAAAGACCACGCAGAGTGTGCAAAAAGACCTCCGCACCGACTAACGGTGCGGAGATGCCACTCTGCATCCCAGAGCTTCCAGCTAGCAAGACAAAATCATGAAAACCAGCTGGACAAGGAAACAATGAACAAATAATAACTATCAGGAACTTAGCTTCTGCTGGAGAAGACAGGTCACCAGAAAGATCCAAGAGCGAACTGAACCAGTACAAGAACATTGACAGCTGGCATGGAGTAACGATCTGAGTGGAGTTAAATAGAGCAGCCAACCAAAGGATAAACCACGTCACCTGTGTAAGGAACCTCAGAAGCAGCAGCTTCACTCACAGCCACCAGAGGGAGTCCATGGACAGAACTCGCCGAAGTACCATTCACGACCACAGGAGGGAGTTCGACAACAGAATTCACAACACACAGCACTATTGAGCCGGTGGTGGTGACTGTTGTGAATTCTGTGGTCAAGCTCCCTCCTGTGGTCATGAGTGGTACTTCGGCTGGTTCTGTCCATGGGCTTCCTCTGGTGGATGTGAGTGGGGCTGCGGCTTCTGAGTTTCCTTCCTAAGGTGACGAGGTTAAGTCGTTAGGTGCTGCTCTATTTAACTCCACCTAGTTCTTTGTTCCTTGCCTCCAGTCAATGTTCCAGTATTGGTCTTGCTCTCTCCTGGATTGTTCTTGTGGCCTGTCTTCCCTGCATAAGCTAAGTTCTGCTTGTGTTTCTTGTTTGCTATTTTTTCTGTCCAGCTTGCTATTTTGGTTTGTCTTGCTTGCTGGAAGCTCTGGGACGCAGAGGGAGCACCTCCGTACCATTAGTCGGTGCGGAGGGTCTTTTTGCACCCTCTGCGTGGTTGTTTGTAGGTTTTTGTGCTGACCGCAAAGCTATCTTTCCTATCCTCGGTCTATTCAGTAAGTCGGGCCTCACTTTGCTAAAATATATTTCATCTCTGTGTTTGTATTTTCATCTTTACTCACAGTAATTATATGTGGGGAGCTGCCTTTTCCTTTGGGGAATTTCTCTGAGGCAAGTTAGGCTTATTTTCAGGGCTAGCTAGTTTCTTAGGCTGTGCCGAGGCGCCTAGGTCTGGTTAGGAGCGCTCCACGGCTACCTCTAGTGTGGTGTGATAGGATTAGGGATTGCGGTCAGCAGAGTTCCCACGTCTCAGAGCTCGTCCTATGATATTAGTAACTATCAGGTCATTTTGTGTGCTCTTAACCACCAGGTCCATTGTGTTTCTAAACCACCAGTTCATAACAGTACTGGAGGCCCAAAGTACTAATGCTTCTCAATAGAGGGAAAAGAGAAGTTCTGAGACCATTTTTTTTTTCTCTGCACTGTGTTTTGTCTTTCTTTTCCCCTAGACATTTGGGTGGTTCAGGACACAGGTGTAGTGATGGACATTAAAGGTCTGTCTTCTTGTGTGGATCATCTCACTGCAAGAGTGCAAAATATTCAAGACTTTGTGGTTCAGAATTCTATGTTAGAACCTAGAATTCCTATTCCTGATTTGTTTTCTGGAGATAGAGCTAAGTTTCTGAGTTTCAAAAATAATTGTAAACTGTTTCTGGCTTTGAAACCCCGCTCCTCTGATAACCCAGTTCAACAAGTTAAGATCATTATTTCTTTATTACGTGGCGACCCTCAAGACTGGGCATTTTCCCTTGCGCCAGGAGATCCTGCATTATGTGATATTGATGCGTTTTTTCTGGCGCTCGGATTGCTCTATGATGAACCTAATTCAGTGGATCAGGCAGAGAAAATCTTGCTGGCTCTGTGTCAGGGCCAGGATGAGGTAGAGATATATTGTCAGAAGTTTAGGAAGTGGTCTGTGCTCACTCAATGGAATGAATGTGCTCTGGCAGCAATTTTCAGAAAGGGTCTCTATGAAGCCCTTAAAGGGACACTGTCACCTGAATTTGGAGGGAACAATCTTCAGCCATGGAGGCGGGGTTTTGGGGTTTTTGATTCACCCTTTCCTTACCCGCTGGCTGCATGCTGGCTGCAATATTGGATTGAAGTTCATTCTCTGTCCTCCGTAGTACATGCCTGCACAAGGCAATCTTACCTTGTGCAGGCATGTACTACGGAGGACAGAGAATGAACTTCAATCCAATATTGCAGCCAGCATGCAGCCAGCGGGTAAGGAAAGGGTGAATCAAAAACCCCCAAACCCCGCCTCCATGGCTGAAGATTGTTCCCTCCAAATTCAGGTGACAGTGTCCCTTTAAGGATGTCATGGTGGGATTTCCTATGCCTGCTGGTCTGAATGAGTCTATGTCTTTGGCCATTCAGATCGATCGACGCTTACGTGAGCGTAAAACTGTGCACCATTTGGCGGTATTATCTGAGCATAAACCTGAGCCTATGCAATGTGATAGGACTTTGACCAGAGCTGAACGGCAAGAACACAGACGTCGGAATGGGCTGTGTTTTTACTGTGGTGATTCCACTCATGCTATCTCCGATTGTCCTAAGCGCACCAGGCGTTTCGCTAGGTCTGCCACCATTGGTACGGTACAGTCGAAATTTATTTTGTCAGTTACTTTGATCTGCTCTTTGTCATCCTATTCTGTCATGGCATTTGTGGATTCAGGCGCTGCCCTGAATTTGATGGACTTGGAGTTTGCTAGGCGCTGTGGGTTTTTCTTGGAGCCCTTGCAGTATCCTATTCCATTGAGAGGAATTGATGCTACGCCTTTGGCCAAGAATAAGCCTCAGTACTGGACCCAACTGACCATGTGCATGGCTCCTGCGCATCAGGAGGATATTCGCTTTTTGGTGTTGCATAATCTGCATGATGTGGTCGTGTTGGGGTTGCCATAGCTACAGGTCCATAACCCAGTATTGGATTGGAAATCTATGTCTGTGTCCAGCTGGGGTTGTCAGGGGGTACATGGTGATGTTCCATTTCTGTCTATTTCATCATCCACCCCTTCTGAGGTCCCAGAGTTCTTGTCGGATTACCGGGATGTATTTGATGAGCCCAAATACAGTGCCCTACCTCCGCATAGGGATTGCGATTGTGCTATCGATTTGATTCCTGGTAGTAAGTTTCCTAAAGGTCGACTGTTTAATTTGTCTGTGCCTGAGCACGCCGCTATGCGGAGTTATGTAAAGGAATCCTTGGAGAAGGGTCATATTCGCCCGTCGTCGTCGCCATTGGGAGCAGGGTTCTTTTTTGTGGCCAAGAAGGATGGTTCGTTGAGACCTTGTATTGATTACCGCCTTCTTAATAAAATCACAGTCAAATTTCAGTACCCCTTGCCGCTGCTGTCTGATTTGTTTGCTCGGATTAAGGGGGCTAGTTGGTTCACCAAGATAGATCTTCGTGGTGCGTATAATCTTGTGCGTATTAAACAGGGCGATGAATGGAAAACAGCATTTAATACGCCCGAGGGCCATTTTGAGTACCTGGTTATGCCATTCGGGCTTTCCAATGCTCCATCAGTATTTCAGTCCTTTATGCATGACATCTTCCGAGAGTACCTGGACAAATTCCTGATTGTATACTTGGATGATATTTTGGTCTTCTCGGATGATTGGGAGTCTCACATGAAGCAGGTTAGAATGGTGTTTCAGGTCCTGCGTGCGAATTCTTTGTTTGTGAAAAGGTCAAAGTGTCTCTTTGGTGTTCAGAAGGTTTCATTTTTGGGTTTCATTTTTTCCCCTTCTACTATCGAGATGGACCCTGTTAAAGTTCAGGCCATTTATGATTGGACTCAGCCGACATCTCTGAAGAGTCTGCAAAAGTTCCTGGGCTTTGCTAATTTTTATCGTCGCTTCATCAATAATTTTTCTAGTATTGCTAAACCGTTGACTGATTTAACCAAGAAGGGTGCTGATGTGGTCAATTGGTCTTCTGCTGCTGTGGAAGCTTTTCAGTAGTTGAAGCGTCGTTTTTCTTCTGCCCCTGTGTTGTGCCAGCCAGATGTTTCGCTCCCGTTCCAGGTCGAGGTTGATGCTTCTGAGATTGGAGCAGGGGCTGTTTTGTCGCAAAGAAGTTCTGATGGCTCGGTGATGAAACCATGTGCCTTCTTTTCCAGGAAGTTTTCGCCTGCTGAGCGTAATTATGATGTTGGCAATCGAGAGTTGCTGGCCATGAAGTGGGCATTCGAGGAGTGGTGTCATTGGCTTGAAGGAGCTAAGCATCGCGTGGTGGTCTTGACTGATCACAAGAACTTGACTTATCTCAAGTCTGTCAAACGGTTGAATCCTAGACAGGCTCGTTGGTCGCTGTTTTTCTCCCGTTTTGACTTTGTGGTTTCGTACCTTCTGGGCTCTAAGAATGTGAAGGCGGATGCCCTGTCTAGGAGATTTGTGCCCGACTCTCCGGGTTTGCCTGAGCCGGCGGGTATTCTCAAAGAGGGGGTAATTTTGTCTGCCATCTCCCCTGATTTGCGGCGGGTGCTGCAAAAATTTCAGGCTAATAGACCTGACCGTTGCCCAGCGGAGAAACTGTTTGTCCCTGATAAATGGACGAGTAGAGTTATCTCTGAGGTTCATTGTTTGGTGTTGGCTGGTCATCCTGGAATCTTTGGTACCAGAGATTTCGTGGCTAGATCCTTTTGGTGGCCGTCTCTGTCGCGGGATGTTCGTTCGTTTGTGCAGTCCTGTGGGACTTGTGCTCGGGCTAAGCCCTGCTGTTCTCGTGCCAGTGGGTTGCTTTTGCCCTTGCCGGTCCCGAAGAGGCCCTGGACACATATCTCTATGGATTTTATTTCAGATCTCCCTGTCTCTCAAAAGATGTCGGTCATTTGGGTGGTTTGTGATCGCTTCTCTAAGATGGTCCATTTGGTACCCTTGTCTAAATTGCCTTCCTCCTCTGATTTGGTGCCATTGTTTTTCCAGCATGTGGTTCGTTTACATGGCATTCCGGAGAACATCGTTTCTGACAGAGGTTCCCAGTTTGTTTCGAGGTTTTGGCGAGCCTTTTGTGCTAGGATGGGCATTGATTTATCTTTTTCCTCGGCTTTCCATCCTCAGACAAATGGCCAAACTGAACGAACCAATCAGACCTTGGAAACATATCTGAGATGCTTTGTTTCTGCTGATCAGGATGATTGGGTGTCCTTTTTGCCTTTGGCTGAGTTCGCCCTTAATAATCGGGCCAGCTCGGCTACTTTGGTTTCGCCGTTTTTCTGCAATTCTGGTTTCCATCCTCGTTTCTCTTCAGGGCAGGTTGAGTCTTCGGACTGTCCTGGTGTGGATACTGTGGTGGATAGGTTGCAGCAGATTTGGACTCATGTAGTGGACAATTTGACATTGTCCCAGGAGAAGGCTCAACGTTTCGCTAACCGCAGGCGCTGTGTGGGTCCCCGACTTCGTGTTGGGGATTTGGTTTGGTTGTCATCTCGTCATATTCCTATGAAAGTTTCCTCTCCTAAGTTTAAGCCTCATTTCATTGGTCCGTATAGGATTTCTGAGGTTCATAATCCTGTGTCGTTTCGTTTGACCCTTCCAGCTTCTTTTTCCATCCATAATGTATTCCATAGGTCATTGTTGCGGAGATACGTGGCACCTGTGGTTCCATCCGTTGATCCTCCTGCCCCGGTTTTGGTTGAGGGGGAGTTGGAGTATGTGGTGGAGAAGATTTTGGATTCTCGTATTTCGAGACGGAAACTCCAGTACCTGGTTAAGTGGAAGGGTTATGGTCAGGAAGATAATTCCTGGGTCTTTGCCTCTGATGTTCATGCTGCCGATCTGGTTCGTGCCTTTCATTTGGCTCATCCTGGGCGGCCTGGGGGCTCTGGTGAGGGTTCCGTGACCCCTCCTCAAGGTGGGGGGGGGGGTACTGTTGTGAATTCTGTGGTCAAGCTCCCTCCTGTGGTCATGAGTGGTACTTCGGCTGGTTCTGTCCATGGGCTTCCTCTGGTGGATGTTAGTGGGGCTGCGGCTTCTGAGTTTCCTTCCTCAGGTGACGAGGTTAAGTTGTTAGGTGCTGCTCTATTTAACTCCACCTAGTTCTTTGTTCCTTGCCTCCAGTCAATGTTCCAGTATTGGTCTTGCTCTCTCCTGGATCGTTCTTGTGGCCTGTCTTCCCTGCATAAGCTAAGTTCTGCTTGTGTTTCTTGTTTGCTATTTTTTCTGTCCAGCTTGCTATTTTGGTTTGTCTTGCTTGCTGGAAGCTCTGGGACGCAGAGGGAGCACCTCCGTACCATTAGTCGGTGCGGAGGGTCTTTTTGCACCCTCTGCGTGGTTGTTTGTAGGTTTTTGTGCTGACCGCAAAGCTATCTTTCCTATCCTCGGTCTATTCAGTAAGTCGGGCCTCACTTTGCTAAAATCTAATTTCATCTCTGTTTGTATTTTCATCTTTACTCACAGTCATTATATGTGGGGGGCTGCCTTTTCCTTTGGGGAATTTCTCTGAGGCAAGGTAGGCTTATTTTTCTATTTTCAGGGCTAGCTAGTTTCTTAGGCTGTGCCGAGGCGCCTAGGTCTGGTTAGGACCGCTCCACGGCTACCTCTAGTGTGGTGTGATAGGATTAGGGATTGCGGTCAGCAGAGTCCCCACGTCTCAGAGCTCGTCCTATGATATTAGTAACTATCAGGTCATTTTGTGTGCTCTTAACCACCAGGTCCATTGTGTTTCTAAACCACCAGTTCATAACAGGTGACATACACAGCACTATAGAGCCGGTGGTGGTGATATACACAGCACTATAGAGCCGGTAGTAGTGATATACATAGCACTATAGAGCCGGTAGTAGTGATATACACAGCACTATAGAGCCAGTGGTGGTGACATACACAGCACTATAGAGCCGGTGGTAGTGACATACTCAGCAGTAGAGAGCCGGTGGTGGTGATATACACAGCACTATAGAGCCGGTGGTAGTGACATACTCAGCAGTAGAGAGCCGGTAGTAGTGATATACACAGCACTATAGAGCCGGTGGTGGTGACATATACAGCACTATAGAGCCGGTGGTGGTGATAGACACAGCACTATAGAGCCGGTGGTAGTGACATACACAGCACTATAGAGCCGGTGGTGGTGATATACACAGCACTATAGAGCCGGTGGTAGTGAAATACTCAGCAATAGAGAGCCGGTGGTGGTGATATACACAGCACTATAGAGCCGGTGGTGGTGACATATACAGCACTATAGAGCCGGTGGTGGTGATATACACAGCACTATAGAGCCGGTGGTAGTGACATACACAGCACTATAGAGCTGGTGGTGGTGATATACACAGCACTATAGAGCCGGTGGTGGTGATATACAGCACTATAGAGCAGGTGCTGGTGATATACACAGCACTATAGAGCCGGTGGTGGTGATATACACAGCACTATAGAGCCGGTAGTAGTGATATACTCAGCACTATAGAGCCGGTGGTGTTGACATATACAGCACTATAGAGCCGGTGGTGGTGACATATACAGCACTATAGAGCCGGTGGTGGTGATATACACAGCACTATAGAGCCGGTAGTAGTGATATACACAGCACTATAGAGCCGGTGGTGGTGACATATACAGCACTATAGAGCCGGTGGTGGTGATATACACAGCACTATAGAGCCGGTGGTAGTGACATACACAGCACTATAGAGCCGGTGGTGGTGATATACAGCACTATAGAGCAGGTGGTGGTGATATACACAGCACTATAGAGCCGGTGGTAGTGACATATACAGCACTATAGAGCCGGTGGTGGTGACATATACAGCACTATAGAGCCGGTGGTGGTGACATATACAGCACTATAGAGCCGGTGGTGGTGACATATACAGCACTATAGAGCCGGTGGTGGTGACATATACAGCACTATAGAGCCGGTGGTGGTGACATATACAGCACTATAGAGCCGGTGGTGGCGATATATACAGCACTATAGAGCCGGTGGTGGTGATATATACAGCACTATAGAGCCGGTGGTGGTGATACACAGCACTATAGAGCCGGGGGTGGTGATATATACAGCACTATAGAGCCGGTGGTGGTGATACACAGCACTATAGAGACGGTGGTGGTGACATATACAGCACTATAGAGCCGGTGGTGGTGACATATACAGCACTATAGAGCCGGTGGTGGTGACATATACAGCACTATAGAGCCGGTGGTGGTGACATATACAGCACTATAGAGCCGGTGGTGGTGACATATACAGCACTATAGAGCCGGTGGTGGTGACATATACAGCACTATAGAGCCGGTGGTGGCGATATATACAGCACTATAGAGCCGGTGGTGGTGATATACAGTGGGGCAAAAAAGTATTTAGTCAGTCAGCAATAGTGCAAGTTCCACCACTTAAAAAGATGAGAGGCGTCTGTAATTTACATCATAGGCAGACCTCAACTAAGGGAGACAAACTGAGAAAAAAAAATCCAGAAAATCACATTGTCTGTTTTTTTAACATTTTATTTGCATATTATGGTGGAAAATAAGTATTTGGTCAGAAACAAAATTTCATCTCAATACTTTGTAATATATCCTTTGTTGGCAATGACAGAGGTCAAACGTTTTCTGTAAGTCTTCACAAGGTGGCCACACACTGTTGTTGGTATGTTGGCCCATTCCTCCATGCAGATCTCCTCTAGAGCAGTGATGTTTTGGCTTTTCGCTTGGCAACACGGACTTTCAACTCCCTCCAAAGGTTTTCTATAGGGTTGAGATCTGGAGACTGGCTAGGCCACTCCAGGACCTTGAAATGCTTCTTACGAAGCCACTCCTTCGTTGCCCTGGCGGTGTGCTTTGGATCATTGTCATGTTGAAAGACCCAGCCACGTTTCATCTTCAATGCCCTTGCTGATGGAAAGAGGTTTGCACTCAAAATCTCACGATACATGGCCCCATTCATTCTTTCATGTACCCGGATCAGTCGTCCTGGCCCCTTTCCAGAGAAACAGCCCCAAAGCATGATGTTTCCACCACCATGCTTTACAGTAGGTATGGTGTTTGATGGATGCAACTCAGTATTCTTTTTCCTCCAAACATGACAAGTTGTGTTTCGACCAAACAGTTCCAGTTTGGTTTCATCAGACCATAGGACATTCTCCCAAAACTCCTCTGGATCATCCAAATGCTCTCTAGCAAACTTCAGACGGTCCCGGACATGTACTGGCTTAAGCAGTGGGACACGTCTGGCACTGCAGGATCTGAGTCCATGGTGGCATAGTGTTTTACTTATGGTAGGCCTTGTTACATTGGTCCCAGCTCTCTGCAGTTCATTCACTAGGTCCCCCCGTGTGGTTCTGGGATTTTTGCTCACCGTTCTTGTGATCATTCTGACCCCACGGGGTGGGATTTTGCGTGGAGCCCCAGATCGAGGGAGATTATCAGTGGTCTTGTATGTCTTCCATTTTCTAATTATTGCTCCCACTGTTGATTTCTTCACTCCAAGCTGGTTGGCTATTGCAGATTCAGTCTTCCCAGCCTGGTGCAGGGCTACAATTTTGTTTCTGGTGTCCTTTGACAGCTCTTTGGTCTTCACCATAGTGGAGTTTGGAGTCAGACTGTTTGAGGGTGTGCACAGGTGTCTTTTTATACTGATAACAAGTTTAAACAGGTGCCATTACTACAGGTAATGAGTGGAGGAAAGAGGAGACTCTTAAAGAAGAAGTTACAGGTCTGTGAGAGCCAGAAATCTTGATTGTTTGTTTCTGACCAAATACTTATTCTCCACCATTATATGCAAATAAATTGTTAAAAAAACAGACAATGTGATTTTCTGGATTTTTTTTTCTCAGTTTGTCTCCCTTAGTTGAGGTCTACCTATGATGTAAATTACAGACGCCTCTCATCTTTTTAAGTGGTGGAACTTGCACTATTGCTGACTGACTAAATACTTTTTTGCCCCACTGTATACAGCACTATAGAGCCGGTGGTGGTGATATACAGCACTATAGAGCAGGTGGTGGTGATATACACAGCACTATAGAGCCGGTGGTAGTGACATATACAGCACTATAGAGCCGGTGGTGGTGACATATACAGCACTATAGAGCCGGTGGTGGTGACATATACAGCACTATAGAGCCGGTGGTGGTGACATATACAGCACTATAGAGCCGGTGGTGGTGACATATACAGCACTATAGAGCCGGTGGTGGTGACATATACAGCACTATAGAGCCGGTGGTGGCGATATATACAGCACTATAGAGCCGGTGGTGGTGATATATACAGCACTATAGAGCCGGTGGTGGTGATACACAGCACTATAGAGCCGGGGGTGGTGATATATACAGCACTATAGAGCCGGTGGTGGTGATACACAGCACTATAGAGACGGTGGTGGTGACATATACAGCACTATAGAGCCGGTGGTGGTGACATATACAGCACTATAGAGCCGGTGGTGGTGACATATACAGCACTATAGAGCCGGTGGTGGTGACATATACAGCACTATAGAGCCGGTGGTGGTGACATATACAGCACTATAGAGCCGGTGGTGGTGACATATACAGCACTATAGAGCCGGTGGTGGCGATATATACAGCACTATAGAGCCGGTGGTGGTGATATACAGTGGGGCAAAAAAGTATTTAGTCAGTCAGCAATAGTGCAAGTTCCACCACTTAAAAAGATGAGAGGCGTCTGTAATTTACATCATAGGCAGACCTCAACTAAGGGAGACAAACTGAGAAAAAAAAATCCAGAAAATCACATTGTCTGTTTTTTTAACATTTTATTTGCATATTATGGTGGAAAATAAGTATTTGGTCAGAAACAAAATTTCATCTCAATACTTTGTAATATATCCTTTGTTGGCAATGACAGAGGTCAAACGTTTTCTGTAAGTCTTCACAAGGTGGCCACACACTGTTGTTGGTATGTTGGCCCATTCCTCCATGCAGATCTCCTCTAGAGCAGTGATGTTTTGGCTTTTCGCTTGGCAACACGGACTTTCAACTCCCTCCAAAGGTTTTCTATAGGGTTGAGATCTGGAGACTGGCTAGGCCACTCCAGGACCTTGAAATGCTTCTTACGAAGCCACTCCTTCGTTGCCCTGGCGGTGTGCTTTGGATCATTGTCATGTTGAAAGACCCAGCCACGTTTCATCTTCAATGCCCTTGCTGATGGAAAGAGGTTTGCACTCAAAATCTCACGATACATGGCCCCATTCATTCTTTCATGTACCCGGATCAGTCGTCCTGGCCCCTTTCCAGAGAAACAGCCCCAAAGCATGATGTTTCCACCACCATGCTTTACAGTAGGTATGGTGTTTGATGGATGCAACTCAGTATTCTTTTTCCTCCAAACATGACAAGTTGTGTTTCGACCAAACAGTTCCAGTTTGGTTTCATCAGACCATAGGACATTCTCCCAAAACTCCTCTGGATCATCCAAATGCTCTCTAGCAAACTTCAGACGGTCCCGGACATGTACTGGCTTAAGCAGTGGGACACGTCTGGCACTGCAGGATCTGAGTCCATGGTGGCATAGTGTTTTACTTATGGTAGGCCTTGTTACATTGGTCCCAGCTCTCTGCAGTTCATTCACTAGGTCCCCCCGTGTGGTTCTGGGATTTTTGCTCACCGTTCTTGTGATCATTCTGACCCCACGGGGTGGGATTTTGCGTGGAGCCCCAGATCGAGGGAGATTATCAGTGGTCTTGTATGTCTTCCATTTTCTAATTATTGCTCCCACTGTTGATTTCTTCACTCCAAGCTGGTTGGCTATTGCAGATTCAGTCTTCCCAGCCTGGTGCAGGGCTACAATTTTGTTTCTGGTGTCCTTTGACAGCTCTTTGGTCTTCACCATAGTGGAGTTTGGAGTCAGACTGTTTGAGGGTGTGCACAGGTGTCTTTTTATACTGATAACAAGTTTAAACAGGTGCCATTACTACAGGTAATGAGTGGAGGAAAGAGGAGACTCTTAAAGAAGAAGTTACAGGTCTGTGAGAGCCAGAAATCTTGATTGTTTGTTTCTGATCAAATACTTATTCTCCACCATTATATGCAAATAAATTGTTAAAAAAACAGACAATGTGATTTTCTGGATTTTTTTTTCTCAGTTTGTCTCCCTTAGTTGAGGTCTACCTATGATGTAAATTACAGACGCCTCTCATCTTTTTAAGTGGTGGAACTTGCACTATTGCTGACTGACTAAATACTTTTTTGCCCCACTGTATACAGCACTATAGAGCCGGTGGTGGTGATATACAGCACTATAGAGCCGGTGGTGGTGATACACAGCACTATAGAGCCGGGGGTGGTGATATATACAGCACTATAGAGCCGGTGGTGGTGACATATACAGCACTATAGAGCCGGTGGTGGTGATATATACAGCACTATAGAGCCGGTGGTGGTGACATATACAGCACTATAGAGCCGGTGGTGGTGACATATACAGCACTATAGAGCCGGTGGTGGTGACATATACAGCACTATAGAGCCGGTGGTGGTGACATATACAGCACTATAGAGCCGGTGGTGGCGATATATACAGCACTATAGAGCCGGTGGTGGTGATATATACAGCACTATAGAGCCGGTGGTGGTGATACACAGCACTATAGAGCTGGGGGTGGTGAAATATACAGCACTATAGAGCCGGTGGTGGTGACATATACAGCACTATAGAGCCAGTGGTGGTGACATATACAGCACTATAGAGCCGGTGGTGGTGACATAAACAGCACTATAGAGCCGGTGGTGGTGACATATACAGCACTATAGAGCCGGTGGTGGTGACATATACAGCACTATAGAGCCGGTGGTGGTGACATATACAGCACTATAGAGCCGGTGGTGGCGATATATACAGCACTATAGAGCCGGTGGTGGTGATATATACAGCACTATAGAGCCGGTGGTGGTGACATATACAGCACTATAGAGCCGTTGGTGGCGATATATACAGCACTATAGAGCCCGTGGTGGTGATATATACAGCACTATAGAGCCGGTGGTGGTGATACACAGCACTATAGAGCCGGGGGTGGTGATATATACAGCACTATAGAGCCGGTGGTGGTGACATATACAGCACTATAGAGCCGGTGGTGGTGACATATACAGCACTATAGAGCCGGTGGTGGTGACATATACAGCACTATAGAGCCGGTGGTGGTGACATATACAGCACTATAGAGCCGGTGGTGGTGACATATACAGCACTATAGAGCCGGTGGTGGTGACATATACAGCACTATAGAGCCGGTGGTGGCGATATATACAGCACTATAGAGCCGGTGGTGGTGATATATACAGCACTATAGAGCCGGTGGTGGTGATACACAGCACTATAGAGCCGGGGGTGGTGATATATACAGCACTATAGAGCCGGTGGTGGTGACATATACAGCACTATAGAGCCGGTGGTGGTGACATATACAGCACTATAGAGCCGGTGGTGGTGACATATACAGCACTATAGAGCCGGTGGTGGTGACATATACAGCACTATAGAGCCGGTGGTGGTGACATATACAGCACTATAGAGCCGGTGGTGGTGACATATACAGCACTATAGAGCCGGTGGTGGCGATATATACAGCACTATAGAGCCGGTGGTGGTGATATATACAGCACTATAGAGCCGGTGGTGGTGATACACAGCACTATAGAGCCGGGGGTGGTGATATATACAGCACTATAGAGCCGGTGGTGGTGATACACAGCACTATAGAGCCGGTGGTGGTGATATACACAGCACTATAGAGCTGGTGGTGGTGACATATACAGCACTATAGAGCCGGTGGTGGTGACATATACAGCACTATAGAGCCGGTGGTGGTGACATATACAGCACTATAGAGCCGGTGGTGGTGACATATACAGCACTATAGAGCCGGTGGTGGCGATATATACAGCACTATAGAGCCGGTGGTGGTGATATATACAGCACTATAGAGCCGGTGGTGGTGATACACAGCACTATAGAGCCGGGGGTGGTGATATATACAGCACTATAGAGCCGGTGGTGGTGACATATACAGCACTATAGAGCCGGTGGTGGTGACATATACAGCACTATAGAGTCGGTGGTGGTGACATATACAGCACTATAGAGCCGGTGGTGGTGACATATACAGCACTATAGAGCCGGTGGTGGTGACATATACAGCACTATAGAGCCGGTGGTGGTGACATATACAGCACTATAGAGCCGGTGGTGGCGATATATACAGCACTATAGAGCCGGTGGTGGTGATATATACAGCACTATAGAGCCGGTGGTGGTGATACACAGCACTATAGAGCCGGGGGTGGTGATATATACAGCACTATAGAGCCGGTGGTGGTGATACACAGCACTATAGAGCCGGTGGTGGTGATATACACAGCACTATAGAGACGGTGGTGGTGACATATACAGCACTATAGAGCCGGTGGTGGTGATATACAGCACTATAGTGCCGGTGGTGGTGATATACAGCACTATAGAGACGGTGGTGGTGACATATACAGCACTATAGAGCCGGTGGTGGTGATATATACAGCACTATAGAGCCGGTGGTGGTGACATATACAGCACTATAGAGCCGGTGGTGGTGATATATACAGCACTATAGAGCCGGTGGTGGTGACATATACAGCACTATAGAGACGGTGGTGGTGATATACACAGCACTATAGAGCCGGTGGTGGTGATATACAGCACTATAGAGCCGGTGGTGGTGACATATACAGCACTATAGAGACGGTGGTGGTGATATACAGCACTATAGAGCCGGTGGTAGTGATACACAGCACTATAGAGCCGGTGGTGGTGATATACAGCACTATAGAGCCGGTGGTGGTGATACACAGCACTATAGAGCCGGTGGTGGTGACATATACAGCACTATAGAGCCGGTGGTGGTGACATATACAGCACTATAGAGCCGGTGGTAGTGATATACACAGCACTATAGAGCTGGTGGTGGTGATATACAGCACTATAGAGCCGGTGGTGGTGATATACAGCACTATAGAGCCGGTGGTGGTGATATACAGCACTATAGAGCCGGTGGTGGTGATATACAGCACTATAGAGCCGGTGGTGGTGATATACAGCACTATAGAGACGGTGGTGGTGATATACAGCACTATAGAGCCGGTGGTGGTGACATATACAGCACTATAGAGCCGGTGGTGGTGACATATACAGCACTATAGAGCCGGTGGTGGCGATATATACAGCACTATAGAGCCGGTGGTGGTGATATATACAGCACTATAGAGCCGGTGGTGGTGATACACAGCACTATAGAGCCGGGGGTGGTGATATATACAGCACTATAGAGCCGGTGGTGGTGATACACAGCACTATAGAGCCGGTGGTGGTGATATACACAGCACTATAGAGCTGGTGGTGGTGACATATACAGCACTATAGAGCCGGTGGTGGTGACATATACAGCACTATAGAGCCGGTGGTGGTGACATATACAGCACTATAGAGCCGGTGGTGGTGACATATACAGCACTATAGAGCCGGTGGTGGTGATATATACAGCACTATAGAGCCGGTGGTGGTGATACACAGCACTATAGAGCCGGGGGTGGTGATATATACAGCACTATAGAGCCGGTGGTGGTGATACACAGCACTATAGAGCCGGTGGTGGTGATATACACAGCACTATAGAGCTGGTGGTGGTGACATATACAGCACTATAGAGCCGGTGGTGGTGACATATACAGCACTATAGAGCCGGTGGTGGTGACATATACAGCACTATAGAGCCGGTGGTGGTGACATATACAGCACTATAGAGCCGGTGGTGGCGATATATACAGCACTATAGAGCCGGTGGTGGTGATATATACAGCACTATAGAGCCGGTGGTGGTGATACACAGCACTATAGAGCCGGGGGTGGTGATATATACAGCACTATAGAGCCGGTGGTGGTGACATATACAGCACTATAGAGCCGGTGGTGGTGACATATACAGCACTATAGAGTCGGTGGTGGTGACATATACAGCACTATAGAGCCGGTGGTGGTGACATATACAGCACTATAGAGCCGGTGGTGGTGACATATACAGCACTATAGAGCCGGTGGTGGTGACATATACAGCACTATAGAGCCGGTGGTGGCGATATATACAGCACTATAGAGCCGGTGGTGGTGATATATACAGCACTATAGAGCCGGTGGTGGTGATACACAGCACTATAGAGCCGGGGGTGGTGATATATACAGCACTATAGAGCCGGTGGTGGTGATACACAGCACTATAGAGCCGGTGGTGGTGATATACACAGCACTATAGAGACGGTGGTGGTGACATATACAGCACTATAGAGCCGGTGGTGGTGATATACAGCACTATAGTGCCGGTGGTGGTGATATACAGCACTATAGAGACGGTGGTGGTGACATATACAGCACTATAGAGCCGGTGGTGGTGATATATACAGCACTATAGAGCCGGTGGTGGTGACATATACAGCACTATAGAGCCGGTGGTGGTGATATATACAGCACTATAGAGCCGGTGGTGGTGACATATACAGCACTATAGAGACGGTGGTGGTGATATACACAGCACTATAGAGCCGGTGGTGGTGATATACAGCACTATAGAGCCGGTGGTGGTGACATATACAGCACTATAGAGACGGTGGTGGTGATATACAGCACTATAGAGCCGGTGGTAGTGATACACAGCACTATAGAGCCGGTGGTGGTGATATACAGCACTATAGAGCCGGTGGTGGCGATATATACAGCACTATAGAGCCGGTGGTGGTGATATATACAGCACTATAGAGCCGGTGGTGGTGATATACACAGCACTATAGAGCCGGTGGTAGTGACATATACAGCACTATAGAGCCGGTGGTGGTGACATATACAGCACTATAGAGCCGGTGGTGGTGACATATACAGCACTATAGAGCCGGTGGTGGTGACATATACAGCACTATAGAGCCGGTGGTGGTGACATATACAGCACTATAGAGCCGGTGGTGGTGACATATACAGCACTATAGAGCCGGTGGTGGCGATATATACAGCACTATAGAGCCGGTGGTGGTGATATATACAGCACTATAGAGCCGGTGGTGGTGATACACAGCACTATAGAGCCGGGGGTGGTGATATATACAGCACTATAGAGCCGGTGGTGGTGATACACAGCACTATAGAGACGGTGGTGGTGACATATACAGCACTATAGAGCCGGTGGTGGTGACATATACAGCACTATAGAGCCGGTGGTGGTGACATATACAGCACTATAGAGCCGGTGGTGGTGACATATACAGCACTATAGAGCCGGTGGTGGTGACATATACAGCACTATAGAGCCGGTGGTGGTGACATATACAGCACTATAGAGCCGGTGGTGGCGATATATACAGCACTATAGAGCCGGTGGTGGTGATATACAGTGGGGCAAAAAAGTATTTAGTCAGTCAGCAATAGTGCAAGTTCCACCACTTAAAAAGATGAGAGGCGTCTGTAATTTACATCATAGGCAGACCTCAACTAAGGGAGACAAACTGAGAAAAAAAAATCCAGAAAATCACATTGTCTGTTTTTTTAACATTTTATTTGCATATTATGGTGGAAAATAAGTATTTGGTCAGAAACAAAATTTCATCTCAATACTTTGTAATATATCCTTTGTTGGCAATGACAGAGGTCAAACGTTTTCTGTAAGTCTTCACAAGGTGGCCACACACTGTTGTTGGTATGTTGGCCCATTCCTCCATGCAGATCTCCTCTAGAGCAGTGATGTTTTGGCTTTTCGCTTGGCAACACGGACTTTCAACTCCCTCCAAAGGTTTTCTATAGGGTTGAGATCTGGAGACTGGCTAGGCTACTCCAGGACCTTGAAATGCTTCTTACGAAGCCACTCCTTCGTTGCCCTGGCGGTGTGCTTTGGATCATTGTCATGTTGAAAGACCCAGCCACGTTTCATCTTCAATGCCCTTGCTGATGGAAAGAGGTTTGCACTCAAAATCTCACGATACATGGCCCCATTCATTCTTTCATGTACCCGGATCAGTCGTCCTGGCCCCTTTCCAGAGAAACAGCCCCAAAGCATGATGTTTCCACCACCATGCTTTACAGTAGGTATGGTGTTTGATGGATGCAACTCAGTATTCTTTTTCCTCCAAACATGACAAGTTGTGTTTCGACCAAACAGTTCCAGTTTGGTTTCATCAGACCATAGGACATTCTCCCAAAACTCCTCTGGATCATCCAAATGCTCTCTAGCAAACTTCAGACGGTCCCGGACATGTACTGGCTTAAGCAGTGGGACACGTCTGGCACTGCAGGATCTGAGTCCATGGTGGCATAGTGTTTTACTTATGGTAGGCCTTGTTACATTGGTCCCAGCTCTCTGCAGTTCATTCACTAGGTCCCCCCGTGTGGTTCTGGGATTTTTGCTCACCGTTCTTGTGATCATTCTGACCCCACGGGGTGGGATTTTGCGTGGAGCCCCAGATCGAGGGAGATTATCAGTGGTCTTGTATGTCTTCCATTTTCTAATTATTGCTCCCACTGTTGATTTCTTCACTCCAAGCTGGTTGGCTATTGCAGATTCAGTCTTCCCAGCCTGGTGCAGGGCTACAATTTTGTTTCTGGTGTCCTTTGACAGCTCTTTGGTCTTCACCATAGTGGAGTTTGGAGTCAGACTGTTTGAGGGTGTGCACAGGTGTCTTTTTATACTGATAACAAGTTTAAACAGGTGCCATTACTACAGGTAATGAGTGGAGGAAAGAGGAGACTCTTAAAGAAGAAGTTACAGGTCTGTGAGAGCCAGAAATCTTGATTGTTTGTTTCTGACCAAATACTTATTCTCCACCATTATATGCAAATAAATTGTTAAAAAAACAGACAATGTGATTTTCTGGATTTTTTTTTCTCAGTTTGTCTCCCTTAGTTGAGGTCTACCTATGATGTAAATTACAGACGCCTCTCATCTTTTTAAGTGGTGGAACTTGCACTATTGCTGACTGACTAAATACTTTTTTGCCCCACTGTATACAGCACTATAGAGCCGGTGGTGGTGATATACAGCACTATAGAGCCGGTGGTGGTGATACACAGCACTATAGAGCCGGGGGTGGTGATATATACAGCACTATAGAGCCGGTGGTGGTGACATATACAGCACTATAGAGCCGGTGGTGGTGATATATACAGCACTATAGAGCCGGTGGTGGTGACATATACAGCACTATAGAGCCGGAGGTGGTGACATATACAGCACTATAGAGCCGGTGGTGGTGACATATACAGCACTATAGAGCCGGTGGTGGTGACATATACAGCACTATAGAGCCGGTGGTGGCGATATATACAGCACTATAGAGCCGGTGGTGGTGATATATACAGCACTATAGAGCCGGTGGTGGTGATACACAGCACTATAGAGCTGGGGGTGGTGAAATATACAGCACTATAGAGCCGGTGGTGGTGACATATACAGCACTATAGAGCCAGTGGTGGTGACATATACAGCACTATAGAGCCGGTGGTGGTGACATAAACAGCACTATAGAGCCGGTGGTGGTGACATATACAGCACTATAGAGCCGGTGGTGGTGACATATACAGCACTATAGAGCCGGTGGTGGTGACATATACAGCACTATAGAGCCGGTGGTGGCGATATATACAGCACTATAGAGCCGGTGGTGGTGATATATACAGCACTATAGAGCCGGTGGTGGTGACATATACAGCACTATAGAGCCGTTGGTGGCGATATATACAGCACTATAGAGCCCGTGGTGGTGATATATACAGCACTATAGAGCCGGTGGTGGTGATACACAGCACTATAGAGCCGGGGGTGGTGATATATACAGCACTATAGAGCCGGTGGTGGTGACATATACAGCACTATAGAGCCGGTGGTGGTGACATATACAGCACTATAGAGCCGGTGGTGGTGACATATACAGCACTATAGAGCCGGTGGTGGTGACATATACAGCACTATAGAGCCGGTGGTGGTGACATATACAGCACTATAGAGCCGGTGGTGGTGACATATACAGCACTATAGAGCCGGTGGTGGCGATATATACAGCACTATAGAGCCGGTGGTGGTGATATATACAGCACTATAGAGCCGGTGGTGGTGATACACAGCACTATAGAGCCGGGGGTGGTGATATATACAGCACTATAGAGCCGGTGGTGGTGACATATACAGCACTATAGAGCCGGTGGTGGTGACATATACAGCACTATAGAGCCGGTGGTGGTGACATATACAGCACTATAGAGCCGGTGGTGGTGACATATACAGCACTATAGAGCCGGTGGTGGTGACATATACAGCACTATAGAGCCGGTGGTGGTGACATATACAGCACTATAGAGCCGGTGGTGGCGATATATACAGCACTATAGAGCCGGTGGTGGTGATATATACAGCACTATAGAGCCGGTGGTGGTGATACACAGCACTATAGAGCCGGGGGTGGTGATATATACAGCACTATAGAGCCGGTGGTGGTGATACACAGCACTATAGAGCCGGTGGTGGTGATATACACAGCACTATAGAGCCGGTGGTGGTGACATATACAGCACTATAGAGCCGGTGGTGGTGACATATACAGCACTATAGAGCCGGTGGTGGTGACATATACAGCACTATAGAGCCGGTGGTGGTGACATATACAGCACTATAGAGCCGGTGGTGGCGATATATACAGCACTATAGAGCCGGTGGTGGTGATATATACAGCACTATAGAGCCGGTGGTGGTGATACACAGCACTATAGAGCCGGGGGTGGTGATATATACAGCACTATAGAGCCGGTGGTGGTGACATATACAGCACTATAGAGCCGGTGGTGGTGACATATACAGCACTATAGAGTCGGTGGTGGTGACATATACAGCACTATAGAGCCGGTGGTGGTGACATATACAGCACTATAGAGCCGGTGGTGGTGACATATACAGCACTATAGAGCCGGTGGTGGTGACATATACAGCACTATAGAGCCGGTGGTGGCGATATATACAGCACTATAGAGCCGGTGGTGGTGATATATACAGCACTATAGAGCCGGTGGTGGTGATACACAGCACTATAGAGCCGGGGGTGGTGATATATACAGCACTATAGAGCCGGTGGTGGTGATACACAGCACTATAGAGCCGGTGGTGGTGATATACACAGCACTATAGAGACGGTGGTGGTGACATATACAGCACTATAGAGCCGGTGGTGGTGATATACAGCACTATAGTGCCGGTGGTGGTGATATACAGCACTATAGAGACGGTGGTGGTGACATATACAGCACTATAGAGCCGGTGGTGGTGATATATACAGCACTATAGAGCCGGTGGTGGTGACATATACAGCACTATAGAGCCGGTGGTGGTGATATATACAGCACTATAGAGCCGGTGGTGGTGACATATACAGCACTATAGAGACGGTGGTGGTGATATACACAGCACTATAGAGCCGGTGGTGGTGATATACAGCACTATAGAGCCGGTGGTGGTGACATATACAGCACTATAGAGACGGTGGTGGTGATATACAGCACTATAGAGCCGGTGGTAGTGATACACAGCACTATAGAGCCGGTGGTGGTGATATACAGCACTATAGAGCCGGTGGTGGTGATACACAGCACTATAGAGCCGGTGGTGGTGACATATACAGCACTATAGAGCCGGTGGTGGTGACATATACAGCACTATAGAGCCGGTGGTAGTGATATACACAGCACTATAGAGCTGGTGGTGGTGATATACAGCACTATAGAGCCGGTGGTGGTGATATACAGCACTATAGAGCCGGTGGTGGTGATATACAGCACTATAGAGCCGGTGGTGGTGATATACAGCACTATAGAGCCGGTGGTGGTGATATACAGCACTATAGAGACGGTGGTGGTGATATACAGCACTATAGAGCCGGTGGTGGTGACATATACAGCACTATAGAGCCGGTGGTGGTGACATATACAGCACTATAGAGCCGGTGGTGGCGATATATACAGCACTATAGAGCCGGTGGTGGTGATATATACAGCACTATAGAGCCGGTGGTGGTGATACACAGCACTATAGAGCCGGGGGTGGTGATATATACAGCACTATAGAGCCGGTGGTGGTGATACACAGCACTATAGAGCCGGTGGTGGTGATATACACAGCACTATAGAGCTGGTGGTGGTGACATATACAGCACTATAGAGCCGGTGGTGGTGACATATACAGCACTATAGAGCCGGTGGTGGTGACATATACAGCACTATAGAGCCGGTGGTGGTGACATATACAGCACTATAGAGCCGGTGGTGGCGATATATACAGCACTATAGAGCCGGTGGTGGTGATATATACAGCACTATAGAGCCGGTGGTGGTGATACACAGCACTATAGAGCCGGGGGTGGTGATATATACAGCACTATAGAGCCGGTGGTGGTGACATATACAGCACTATAGAGCCGGTGGTGGTGACATATACAGCACTATAGAGTCGGTGGTGGTGACATATACAGCACTATAGAGCCGGTGGTGGTGACATATACAGCACTATAGAGCCGGTGGTGGTGACATATACAGCACTATAGAGCCGGTGGTGGTGACATATACAGCACTATAGAGCCGGTGGTGGCGATATATACAGCACTATAGAGCCGGTGGTGGTGATATATACAGCACTATAGAGCCGGTGGTGGTGATACACAGCACTATAGAGCCGGGGGTGGTGATATATACAGCACTATAGAGCCGGTGGTGGTGATACACAGCACTATAGAGCCGGGGGTGGTGATATATACAGCACTATAGAGCCGGTGGTGGTGATACACAGCACTATAGAGCCGGTGGTGGTGATATACACAGCACTATAGAGACGGTGGTGGTGACATATACAGCACTATAGAGCCGGTGGTGGTGATATACAGCACTATAGTGCCGGTGGTGGTGATATACAGCACTATAGAGACGGTGGTGGTGACATATACAGCACTATAGAGCCGGTGGTGGTGACATATACAGCACTATAGAGCCGGTGGTGGCGATATATACAGCACTATAGAGCCAGTGGTGGTGATATATACAGCACTATAGAGCCGGTGGTGGTGATACACAGCACTATAGAGCCGGGGGTGGTGATATATACAGCACTATAGAGCCGGTGGTGGTGACATATACAGCACTATAGAGCCGGTGGTGGTGACATATACAGCACTATAGAGCCGGTGGTGGTGACATATACAGCACTATAGAGCCGGTGGTGGTGACATATACAGCACTATAGAGCCGGTGGTGGTGACATATACAGCACTATAGAGCCGGTGGTGGTGACATATACAGCACTATAGAGCCGGTGGTGGCGATATATACAGCACTATAGAGCCGGTGGTGGTGATATATACAGCACTATAGAGCCGGTGGTGGTGATACACAGCACTATAGAGCCGGGGGTGGTGATATATACAGCACTATAGAGCCGGTGGTGGTGATACACAGCACTATAGAGCCGGTGGTGGTGATATACACAGCACTATAGAGCCGGTGGTGGTGACATATACAGCACTATAGAGCCGGTGGTGGTGACATATACAGCACTATAGAGCCGGTGGTGGTGACATATACAGCACTATAGAGCCGGTGGTGGTGACATATACAGCACTATAGAGCCGGTGGTGGCGATATATACAGCACTATAGAGCCGGTGGTGGTGATATATACAGCACTATAGAGCCGGTGGTGGTGATACACAGCACTATAGAGCCGGGGGTGGTGATATATACAGCACTATAGAGCCGGTGGTGGTGACATATACAGCACTATAGAGCCGGTGGTGGTGACATATACAGCACTATAGAGTCGGTGGTGGTGACATATACAGCACTATAGAGCCGGTGGTGGTGACATATACAGCACTATAGAGCCGGTGGTGGTGACATATACAGCACTATAGAGCCGGTGGTGGTGACATATACAGCACTATAGAGCCGGTGGTGGCGATATATACAGCACTATAGAGCCGGTGGTGGTGATATATACAGCACTATAGAGCCGGTGGTGGTGATACACAGCACTATAGAGCCGGGGGTGGTGATATATACAGCACTATAGAGCCGGTGGTGGTGATACACAGCACTATAGAGCCGGTGGTGGTGATATACACAGCACTATAGAGACGGTGGTGGTGACATATACAGCACTATAGAGCCGGTGGTGGTGATATACAGCACTATAGTGCCGGTGGTGGTGATATACAGCACTATAGAGACGGTGGTGGTGACATATACAGCACTATAGAGCCGGTGGTGGTGATATATACAGCACTATAGAGCCGGTGGTGGTGACATATACAGCACTATAGAGCCGGTGGTGGTGATATATACAGCACTATAGAGCCGGTGGTGGTGACATATACAGCACTATAGAGACGGTGGTGGTGATATACACAGCACTATAGAGCCGGTGGTGGTGATATACAGCACTATAGAGCCGGTGGTGGTGACATATACAGCACTATAGAGACGGTGGTGGTGATATACAGCACTATAGAGCCGGTGGTAGTGATACACAGCACTATAGAGCCGGTGGTGGTGATATACAGCACTATAGAGCCGGTGGTGGTGATACACAGCACTATAGAGCCGGTGGTGGTGACATATACAGCACTATAGAGCCGGTGGTGGTGACATATACAGCACTATAGAGCCGGTGGTAGTGATATACACAGCACTATAGAGCTGGTGGTGGTGATATACAGCACTATAGAGCCGGTGGTGGTGATATACAGCACTATAGAGCCGGTGGTGGTGATATACAGCACTATAGAGCCGGTGGTGGTGATATACAGCACTATAGAGCCGGTGGTGGTGATATACAGCACTATAGAGACGGTGGTGGTGATATACAGCACTATAGAGCCGGTGGTGGTGACATATACAGCACTATAGAGCCGGTGGTGGTGACATATACAGCACTATAGAGCCGGTGGTGGCGATATATACAGCACTATAGAGCCGGTGGTGGTGATATATACAGCACTATAGAGCCGGTGGTGGTGATACACAGCACTATAGAGCCGGGGGTGGTGATATATACAGCACTATAGAGCCGGTGGTGGTGATACACAGCACTATAGAGCCGGTGGTGGTGATATACACAGCACTATAGAGCTGGTGGTGGTGACATATACAGCACTATAGAGCCGGTGGTGGTGACATATACAGCACTATAGAGCCGGTGGTGGTGACATATACAGCACTATAGAGCCGGTGGTGGTGACATATACAGCACTATAGAGCCGGTGGTGGCGATATATACAGCACTATAGAGCCGGTGGTGGTGATATATACAGCACTATAGAGCCGGTGGTGGTGATACACAGCACTATAGAGCCGGGGGTGGTGATATATACAGCACTATAGAGCCGGTGGTGGTGACATATACAGCACTATAGAGCCGGTGGTGGTGACATATACAGCACTATAGAGTCGGTGGTGGTGACATATACAGCACTATAGAGCCGGTGGTGGTGACATATACAGCACTATAGAGCCGGTGGTGGTGACATATACAGCACTATAGAGCCGGTGGTGGTGACATATACAGCACTATAGAGCCGGTGGTGGCGATATATACAGCACTATAGAGCCGGTGGTGGTGATATATACAGCACTATAGAGCCGGTGGTGGTGATACACAGCACTATAGAGCCGGGGGTGGTGATATATACAGCACTATAGAGCCGGTGGTGGTGATACACAGCACTATAGAGCCGGGGGTGGTGATATATACAGCACTATAGAGCCGGTGGTGGTGATACACAGCACTATAGAGCCGGTGGTGGTGATATACACAGCACTATAGAGACGGTGGTGGTGACATATACAGCACTATAGAGCCGGTGGTGGTGATATACAGCACTATAGTGCCGGTGGTGGTGATATACAGCACTATAGAGACGGTGGTGGTGACATATACAGCACTATAGAGCCGGTGGTGGTGATATATACAGCACTATAGAGCCGGTGGTGGTGACATATACAGCACTATAGAGCCGGTGGTGGTGATATATACAGCACTATAGAGCCGGTGGTGGTGACATATACAGCACTATAGAGACGGTGGTGGTGATATACACAGCACTATAGAGCCGGTGGTGGTGATATACAGCACTATAGAGCCGGTGGTGGTGACATATACAGCACTATAGAGACGGTGGTGGTGATATACAGCACTATAGAGCCGGTGGTAGTGATACACAGCACTATAGAGCCGGTGGTGGTGATATACAGCACTATAGAGCCGGTGGTGGCGATATATACAGCACTATAGAGCCGGTGGTGGTGATATATACAGCACTATAGAGCCGGTGGTGGTGATACACAGCACTATAGAGCCGGGGGTGGTGATATATACAGCACTATAGAGCCGGTGGTGGTGACATATACAGCACTATAGAGCCGGTGGTGGTGACATATACAGCACTATAGAGCCGGTGGTAGTGATATACACAGCACTATAGAGCTGGTGGTGGTGATATACAGCACTATAGAGCCGGTGGTGGTGATATACAGCACTATAGAGCCGGTGGTGGTGATATACAGCACTATAGAGCCGGTGGTGGTGATATACAGCACTATAGAGACGGTGGTGGTGATATACAGCACTATAGAGCCGGTGGTGGTGATATACAGCACTATAGAGACGGTGGTGGTGATATACAGCACTATAGAGCCGGTGGTGGTGACATATACAGCACTATAGAGCCGGTGGTGGTGAATAAACACCGGGTTCTGTCACGTCATTAAACTGAGTCTCCACTGCAGAGAATTGGCTGGTAAGGATGCCGTGCCCTTGTCAAACATGGCTGCCGACGCAATGACGCCACCAGCAGCAGCCGCGTTTCAGCAATATTTCCTGCAGACCGATTTTGCCCGGCATGCAGTGGGGCGGCGCCTGGCTCTCGGCAACATGGCTACCCCCATGCACCGGCTGATCGCTCGGCGGCAGGCGTAAGTGAGATTTCGGGGTGGGGGAGGAGTGTGAGGAACGGGATAGTTGGTCGTTGCGTCATTTTGGGCGGGAAGTGTTCCTGGCCAGCTGGAAGTAAAGATGGCGAGTGCAGGAGGAGGAGGGGGCTGAGCCCGGATTTATGTGCACGTACATTAGGAGAGGTGTGGGGCCGCACAGGGCGGTGTCCCGGGCCGGTCCCTCACTAGTATCCGCCGCAGGGAGCAGCAGCTTGGAGACGATACAGTTTATTTCTTCCAGACGCCATAACTTTTACCTCAGTGAAGCCAGATAGGGGTGTGTGGTTGTTGTTGTTCTCTTCTTTAACTCTCCGTGCCAGTGTAGACAAGTGGTTCCCTCTCCATTGGCAGGCGCTGAGTGTTAGCTCTGTGTTGCCCGATACATGAAGATGCTTATGTCTCACGTTTTTTTCTCCTATTTTGAAGTACCACAAAAATGTTGTTAGTTACCGTTCTTGTCAGTAGTCCTGGCCCGCTCTCGCAACGGTAATGTGGCACGGCGATGCCTGCCAGCACACACCGCCACATTTACCGCATTGTCATGGTGGTCGCTGGCTGGAGTCACCTCACTGCTGTTGTACGTTGTGTCACATTCATTAGATTGTGTGTCTCCCAATGAGTTAGGCTACTTTCACACTGGCGTTTTTTGCCAGACGTCGCAATGCGTCGTTTATGGCAAAAAACGCATCCAGCAAAGTTGTTTGCAGGATGCGTTTTTGCCCCATAGATTAACATTTGCGACGCTTTGCCACACGTGTTGTGGCGAACCACCGGGAGCAAAAAACGTTACATGTAACGTTTTTTGCTCCTGACGGACCGCTTTTTCTGACCGCGCATGCTCGGCCGTTACTCCGCCCCCACCTCCCCGCACCTCACAATGGGGCAGCGGATGCGCCAGAGAAATGCATCCGCTGCACCCGTTGTGCAGTGCGTGAAACGCTAGCGTCGGAATCTGCCCGAAGCATTGTGACGGGGAGATTCCGACGCTAGTGTGAAAGTAGCCTTAGGTGCATTTCACACTGGGAGAGGGTTGTCACACCGTGCGATAGGAAGTGACCGGTCACACGCACCACTGGCCCCAGTCATGTAACTAATTAGCAGTGGGTGACACAGGTCTCCCATTCTGGCATTTGGTGGGGCATCCATGCCCGTCTACCAACCTCACTAATCCCATGGAAAGGTGACAGCGTGTAATCCCAAATACAAAACTACTTTCGTAAATGGAAAATTCTATAACTTTGGAATAACAAAAAAAAAATGGCATACTCAGGAGCATTGGGAAGGAAAAAAGAGGAAAAACTGGCTACTAGTCTACTTTAACCTATAATGTTAAATATAGCGTACATGTACCTTGGAAGGTGGGGTTTGCAATATATATATCTCTAGATGGTGGCCCGATTCTAACGCATCGGGTATTCTAGAATATGCATGTCCAAGTAGTATATTGCCCAGCCACGTAGTATATTGCACAGCGACGGAGTATACAGCACAGAGCCACGTAGTATAGAGACTTAAAACAAAAAATAAACATATACTCACCTTCCGAAGGCCGTTTGAAGTCCTGCTATACTCACCATCCGCCGCCTTTCCCACTCCTTGGGACGCTCCCGGGATCGCTCCATTGAAGCGTCAGCTTCCGGTCCCAGGGCTGGTATGAGCAGGACCTGTGATGATGTCGCGGTCACATGACCGTGACGTCACGGCAGGTCCTTGTCGCACACCAGCCCTGGGACCGGAAGCTGCCGCTTGCAATGGAGCGATCCCAGGAGCGTCACGAGGAGCAGGAAAGGCGGCGGATGGTGAGTATAGCAGGTTTTTTGTTTTTTTTTAAAGTTATTTTTAACATGACATTTTTACTATTGATGCTGCCTAGGCAGCATCAATAGTAAATAGTTGGGGACACACAGGGTTAATAGCAGCGGTAATGGAGTGCGTTACACCGCGGGCCGTTGCCATTAACCCTGTGTGAGCGGTGAGTGGAGGGGATTATGGAGCCGCAGCGGGCGCCGGGCAGTGAATGTAGGGGAGGGACTAATCGGACTGTGGCCGTTACTGATTGGTTGCGGCAGCCATGACAAGCAGCTGCTGAGACCAATCAGCGAATGAATAACCGTGACAGAAGGACAGAGAGACAGACGGAAGTGACCCTTAGACAATTATATAGTAGATTTTTAACCATCATTGCGCCAATTACACGGCGGCACAGCCACAGAAATGTGCATCTAGCAGGCCTGGCACCAATCATCTGTGGTCTTACCTGGCCATTGCTGCCTCTATATAGAACCGTGTTTCCAAACTCCAGTCCTCACAGCCGCCAACAGGACATGTTTTCAGGATTTCCTTAGTTACACCGTGACCGTCACCCCCACGTCACAGATCGGGGTGACTTTAGGCCAACATACGGCTATCACATGTGCAGGGGGGCTTATCTTAGTTATCCCTCCACTCCACAATGTGATAAAAAAACACACAAGGCTATTGACCTCTTAGTTTACAGCAGGGGCTTATTTTAGGTATCCCACTGCTCTTCAATATACCACGAACTGCAGGGATTTATGTATATCCCGCTTACAGTTCCACTTGAAATTTGCAGCTCTCTGGCACCACACTTACTCTCAGGTCAGATTAGGTTCTGCACCTAGAGTAATTAGTTGCCAGAAAGGCTGCCTGCTATGTACTGGCTATTGGGCACGCTGCAGCGAGGTGATTTAACTACTTCCACTCAGGCAGGAACAATAATTATAATTATCAATGCTGCAGTCGCTACAACGTCTCCCAACTACCCAGTACAAACGTATGCTGCCACCAGCTTCGATTAAACGGGTCCGAAGCTAACCCAAAACAGTAGCGTAATTCCCTTCAGAAGGCTCAGGCCATGTTCACACGTTCCTGATTTCCCTGCTGTTTTTTCTGCACTAAAAACCGCAGCTCTTGGCAGAAAACGCAGGTGCGTTTTTTGGTGCGTTTTTTGGTGTGTTTTTTTTATGCGGTTTTTAGTGCGTTTTTTATGCAGTTTTCTCTGCAGAGTCTGTGTGTTTTCTAGGAGGTTTTTTTAGGGTTAAAATGGCTGAAAATACCCTACCGCTAACCCTACCCCTAGTTCTAACTGTAGTGGGGGGAGAAAAAAAAATTCTTTATTTTATTATTGTTACTACCTATGGGGGTGATAAAGGGGGGGGGGGGGTCATTTACCTTTTTTTTTTTTTTTTATTTTGATCACTGTGAGGTTATCACATTGATCAAAATGTGCCTGGAACAAATCTGCCGGCCGGCAGATTCAGCGGGCGCACTGCGCATGCGCCCGCCATTTTGGAAGATGGCGGCGCCCAGGGAGAGGACGGCCGGACGGATACCGGGAGGCCCGGTAAGTATAAGGGGGGAAGATGAGGGCACGGGGGGGGGGGGGCGTCGGAGCACGGGGCGGTGGCATCGGAGCATGGGGGAGTGGGATTGGGGCACGGGGGGGCAGCCACACTCCGCCCACGCACTTCCTGCTGCAGCGGTTCTGCACCACAAACCGCAGAAAACCCGCAGATATTTTTTTCGTCTGCGGGTTTTACTGCGGGTTTGACCCTCACAATGGAGGTCAATGGGTGCAAAACCGCTGCAGTTCCGCAAAAAAAGTGACATGGTACTTCTTTTTTACCGCAGCTATTCAGCGCGGCTTTTTTAGTTAATTTCCGCATCATGTGCACAGTGGTTCCTGTTTTCCATAGGGTACGTTGTACTGTACCCTGCATGGAAAACAGCTGCGGACCCGCAGCGGCAAAATCGCGGCGGTTCCGCAGTTAAAAACGCACTGTGTTTTAAAACAGGAAGAACGAATCTAGTATTAAATAATATACCCCATCAAAGGTTTCAGGCTGTTTTTTTTTAAGGGTATGTGCACACGATGCAGATTTAGTGCAGAATTGGTACAGAACTGCAGCAAATTTTTCTGCTGCAGAAACGCTGCAGAACTGAACTGTGATTTACAGTACAATGTAAATCAATGTGAAAAAAAGCTGTGCACATGGTGCAGAAAAATCTGCGTAGAAACGCTTCAGATTTCAAAGAAGTGCACGTCACTTCTTTTGTGCAGTTCTGCAGCGTTTCTGCGCAGATTTTTCTGCACCATGTGCACAGCTTTTTTTTTCACATTGATTTACATTGTACTGCACAGAAACTGCACAGAAACTGCATCAAATATGCAGATTTAGTGCAGAAAATTCTGCACCACATTTCCTACGTGTGCACATAGCCTTAACAGTTATATAAAGATGTTACAATGTGAGACAATTGAAAATATGTACAAGGTAATTATAAAAACAACGGGTTAAATGAGAAATAACACTTACATGTGTTCAGAGCATTGCAGGCAACCAGGCTAGTTCCATATGTCCCAATGCATTAGGACTCTGGTTAGGAACAGTTCTTCAAGTCAGACTCACATAGGCTCCAGCAGACAGACTGACCGCAGGCTGGGTTGCCTGGCAGACTTATAGCTCATCCTGATGACATCACATAAATGGCTGGTTTTCCCAGACCCTCCTATCTCTTTAGTTTTAACTAAATTTAACCTAAATTTGCCTAATGCCTGTAACTCCGCTACAGAACATGTCATAGTCATAACAAACCCAGCATTCATCTCGTATTAAGATTGGCATTCTAATGAGATCAAATATGTCCTATTTGTGATGCATAATTACAGATAAATCTCTACTTTTTACCTGATGGAGTTAGAAGCTCATGTTTAGAGTGGCTGACAGATCCGCCGACGAATGATAACAATATGTATTTTTCCTTTTTCTAGCCTAAATCGTTGGCCCAATATCTTACAATAATGGAGCAAAGGACTTCTTGCATTTACGGAAAGGAATCAGACCGGTTTTAGCTAGCACAACTTTCCACTGCAGCTATGCCAGTCGTAAATACCTTTCTTCAATAAGTGCCTGAGTGAAAGGGAAGGGGGGGGGGGGTTAGCCCACAGCCTGGGCTGACAAGAGAAACTAAACTTATATGATATTTCATACAATATCGTGACACCTCCCCCTTTTGGTGTGCGCTATGGAGGCAGAACCCCTCGGTATGCCTCCATGTGCACCTCAGTAGGTTCACCCTGGCGGGACAGTCCATCTGCATTGCCATGCTCCCTGCCCGTTTTGTGTTCAATGGTGAAGTCAAACTGCAGAAGGGCAAGGCTCCAGCGTAGCAACCTGCCGTTGGTTCCACACATAGCGTTTAGCCAACGTAGAGGGTTGTGGTCAGTCACCACGGTGAAGGTGCGACCGTACAAGTAGGGCTGCAAGCGTTGCAGGGCCCAGACTATGGCCAGGCACTCCTTCTCGATGGTGGAGTAGGCCACTTCCCTCGGCAAAAGTTTCCGGCTCAGGTACAACACGGGGTGCTCTTGGTCCTCCGAGTCAACCTGGCTGAGTACAGCACCGAGGCCAAACTCGGTGGCATCAGTCTGTACTAAGAACGGTCGACTGCTGTCGACTGCTTGCAACACAGGGGCATTGCACAGTGCTGTTTTCAACGCCTGGAAGGCCCCCTCACAGCCGTCGGTCCAAGTTGACGATGTGGGGTAGCTTCTTCCTGGTGAGGTCCGTCAAGGGTTTTGCCAGGCTACTATAGTGCTGTACGAAGCGCCTATAGTACCTTGCAGTGCCCAGGAAGGACATCACCTGTTTCTTGGCCCTGGGAGTGGGCCAGTTCACGATCGCGCCCACTTGCTCTGGCTTTAGGGTGCCTCCGCCTACCTTTGGCTGTTATGCGCATGTCCTGTTTTTCGTGCACAGCCTTCTGGGATTTTGGCCTCTTAGCGCTTGCGCAGTACACTGTCCATGACGCCGGGTGGAATCTCCGGCGCTGCCATGCCCCGGCACAGCTGTTAGGTGCTCTACACATTATTTTGGACCATATATATCAGGTAACAACGTGGGTAGTACCACACCGACCTTGAGGAAGACGCCTTGAGCGTCGATACGCGTGGGTCTTGGCACCCACACAGCTTTACTGATCTGACATGACGTGCCTGCTGGCTTAGGATTGCCTCTATAGGTGTCGGCACTAGGGCTGGGCAAGAGATATTTGTGGATCGCTGAGGAGGACATAGTGGGGTAACTATTGTGTATTGAGAATCTTTTTCATTATACCCCCACTCGGCAGTAGTATATTTTTGGGACCACGTTTTTCTGTGGCCTATGAGTGAGAATCCAACTGCCCAGCACCTTGGATTATTTATCTTCATAATATGCACACGTGTATTGGGTGTGCTGTCGGTATCAGTTGTGACTTATGTAAAATGGCGATAAAGTGTGTATTAGATGTGTATAAGCTACTCTTAGTTATACTGTGGTGATCCCTATTTTTGTGCATACGCTTGTTCGTGTTTGCTGTTTCCGCCTACCCGGTGCCCCAGGTACTGTAGTGGACCTCCCTCATGCCCATCTGGCACTTTCCCGGCTTGATAGTCAGTCCTGCTCGGTGAATTCGCCTGAGCACCTCCTCGAGATGCTGCAGGTGTTCCTCCCAGGAGGGACTGAAGATGGCAATGTCATCCAAGTACGCCACTGCGTACTTCTCCAGTCCCTGAAGCAGAAGGTTGACCATCCGCTGGAAAGTGGCAGGGGCATTCTTCATGCCGAATGGCATGACCGTGGACTCGTACAGTCCAAAGGGTGTGATAAAGGCAGACTTCTCCTGTGCCTCGGGGCTCAGGGGAATCTGCCAGTATCCTCGACTCAGATCCATTATTGTCAGATATTTTGCGCCAGCTAACCTCTCAAGCAGCTCCTCGATGCGCGGCATTGGGTGCGCGTTAGAGGCTGTGATGGCATTGAGCCCCCTGTAGTCCACGCCGAACTGGGTTGTGCAGTCCTTTTTTGGTACGAAAACTACAGGTGAGGCCCACGCGTTCTTTGACCGTCGAATCACCCCCAGCTGTAACATCTCATCGATCTCCTGGCGCATAACCTGCTGCACCTGGTCAGAGATTCGATAAGGTGTTCGCCGTAGTGGGGCGTGATTCCCGGTGTCCACCTCGTGGACTGCTAACTCAGTCCTCCCAGGTTGGTTTTAGAACACGACCCGGAAGGGTTATAGGTCTGGTCATTCTGGACGCGCCGATACCAAATGTGTACTTGCTTTTTTTTTTTCCCATATTTATTGGTAATCTATATATATATTACACCATAAATAAACAACATAAACAAATTAATAAAAAAACATTCTCTATCATCATACCGCCAAACAAAATGTGGAATAAAACATATAAAATATATATATGTATATATATATATATATATATATATATGTATATATATATATATGTAACATACTTTTTTCTTTTTTTTACTTTATCCCACTATGGAAGTTTTACTTTCAGCAGTCTGATAGTAATTATAAAGCATAGCAATGCAAGAGCATTGCTATGCTTATAACCTGTCAGTGCTGCAGACTCAAGCTTGTTAGACCATGCCACCACGCGTAGTCGAACAAGCTTGCTAATGCCTGGTGACCTGAATGTCGTCATGACAATATCGGTTCACTATGGCAATGGTCGGCTCCTCGCTATGACGTTGTGGGAGCGCCGATCAAAGGGCAGAGAGGGTTCCCTCCTTTTGCTGGCTTCTAAATGCTGCAATTGATATCGATCGCAGGCGCATTTAGCGGATTAAACTGCCAGGAGCAGTGCTGGCACTGCTCGTAGCAGTGAGTTCCCGCTGTCAGTTGTCATCAGCTGAACACCTGGTGGCCATCGCCCGCATGCAGCCTCCTGTTTATATACTTTATCAGTTGGGAAGTACTTCCCAAACATGTCGTATATATACTGCAAATGTCGGGAAGGGGTTAAAAAAAAAGTCTACCATTGAGGAAGTTTTTCCTTATCAAATAGAACCATGAACTTTTTCATATGGAAGCAAACGTATAGGGGTTATCCCACGAAAAAAGTAAATTTTAATTAATAGATCTTAGAATATATTGGAATATTATAATGTTACGTCAGAGCAGTAAAATGCATATGGCCCAATGGCCAGATATAAATATGTAGTAATAATAAAAAATAAAACATTGAATAATACAGATAATAAAGTATGAAGCAAACAAAAGTGACCCCATCACAGTATGATTCTCGAACAGTAATCCCAAACAGCCCTCCATACATAACAGCCACAAAAAGTGCTCCATAAAGAATAATGGACCCCCCCCATAGTCCTCTGTACAGTATAAAGGGGACCTGAATTGCCTTCCATACAGTAAAATGGCCCCACATGGTGCTCCATACAGTATAATGGGACCCACATGGTGCTCCATATAGTATAATGGGACCCACATGGTGCTCCATACAGTATAATGGGACCCACATGGTGCTCCATACAGTATGCCACCACTCAGTATAATGACTCTACATATTGATCCATACTGTATAATAGGCCTGACAAAATCCCTCTACCCATTCCCCAATTGCTCCTATCTCTTGCGCCTGCTGCGCTGAGATGTCAGACGCAGAGGGGATGGGAAATGGAGTGTCCACTGACGCTCCTTCCTCCATCATGGCTTTCAACTGTATGGGCATCTAGGATGCTGATACAGATGAAAGTGTGATGCTGGGCGGGAGACCCGACTGGCTTCATGGGCCAAATATACTCAGCGTGGGGGGGGACCCACGACATTCAGGCCAAAAAGTACTCACCGTGCAGTCCAGTGTCTGACATTTGTATTAGGGTATGTTCCCACGGTCAGTAAACGCTGCGGGTTGGACGCTGCCTACATCTGCAGTGTCCAACATGCGGCATCCAGATGTTACAGCATAGTGGATGGAATTTCAAGAAGTCCCATGCCCACTATGCGTGCACCAACGCCCGCGGCTTACCTGTGGAGACGGGCATGCAGCGTGTCTTTGTACCTAATAAAGTTTAAAATAATAATAAACAAACATACAGACACACGGATAAATTAGTGGGTGAGCAAAATGCAGGAATTACAGTTGATCCCCCAGTAATCAATAATGCACATGTTAAAGGATCAATTACAAGTGTAAGGCTGGGATCACACACCGCGAGATACGTCCGAGTCTCGCAGGTTAAAACCAAGGCACCGGCACTCCAGAGCGGTGTTATGGCTGGCAATCAGGCAACACAGCGTGCAGTAATCAGCGCACATACAGAGATCTGGCAATAACCAAAAACAATAGGACGAGCTCTGAGACGTGGAATCTCTGTAGACTGCAGTACCTATCTATCCTCACACAACTATAAGCAGCAGTGGATTGCGCCTATAACTACCTATGCAACTCGGCACTGCCTGAGGAGCTGACTAGCCTGAAGATAGAAATACAAGCCTGACTTACCTCAGAGAAATACCCCAAAGGAATAGGCAGCCCCCCACATATAATGACTGTTAGCAAGATGAAAAGACAAACGTAGGAATGAAATAGATTCAGCAAAGTGAGGCCCGATATTCTAGACAGAGCGAGGATAGCAAAGAGAACTATGCAGTCTACCAAAAACCCTAAAACGAAAACCACGCAAAGGGGCAAAAAGACTCACCGTGCCGAACTAACAGCACGGCGGTGCACCCCTTTGCTTCTCAGAGCTTCCAGCAAAAGTTAATAGCAAGCTGGACAGAAAAAACAGAAAACAAACTAGAAGCACTTATCTAGCAGAGCAGCAGGCCCAAGGAAAGATGCAGTAGCTCAGATCCAACACTGGAACATTGACAAGGAGCAAGGAAGACAGACTCAGGTGGAGCTAAATAGCAAGGCAGTCAACGAGCTCACCAAAACACCTGAGGGAGGAAGCCCAGAGACTGCAATACCACTTGTGACCACAGAAGTGAACTCAGCCACAGAATTCACAACAGTACCCCCCCCTTGAGGAGGGGTCACCGAACCCTCACCAGAACCCCCAGGCCGACCAGGATGAGCCACATGAAAGGCACGAACAAGATCTGGGGCATGGACATCAGAGGCAAAAACCCAGGAATTATCTTCCTGAGCATAACCCTTCCATTTGACCAGATACTGGAGTTTCCGTCTAGAGACACGAGAATCCAAAATCTTCTCCACAATATACTCCAATTCCCCCTCCACCAAAACAGGGGCAGGAGGCTCCACAGATGGAACCATAGGTGCCACGTATCTCCCCAACAACGACCTATGGAATACATTATGTATGGAAAAGGAGTCTGGGAGGGTCAGACGAAAAGACACCGGATTGAGAATCTCAGAAATCCTATACGGACCAATAAAACGAGGTTTAAATTTAGGAGAGGAAACCTTCATAGGTATATGACGAGAAGATAACCAAACCAGATCCCCAACACGAAGTCGGGGTCCCACACGGCGTCTGCGATTAGCGAAAAGCTGAGCCTTCTCCTGGGACAAGGTCAAATTGTCCACTACCTGAGTCCAGATCTGCTGCAACCTGTCCACCACATAATCCACACCAGGACAGTCCGAAGACTCAACCTGTCCTGAAGAGAAACGAGGATGGAACCCAGAATTGCAGAAAAATGGAGAGACCAAGGTAGCCGAGCTGGCCCGATTATTAAGGGCGAACTCAGCCAACGGCAAAAATGACACCCAATCATCCTGGTCAGCGGAAACAAAACATCTCAGATATGTTTCCAAGGTCTGATTGGTTCGTTCGGTCTGGCCATTAGTCTGAGGATGGAAGGCCGAGGAAAAAGATAGGTCAATGCCCATCCTACCACAAAAGGCTCGCCAGAACCTCGAGACAAACTGGGAACCTCTGTCAGAAACAATATTCTCAGGAATGCCATGTAAACGAACCACATGCTGGAAGAACAAAGGCACCAAATCAGAGGAGGAAGGCAATTTAACCAAGGGCACCAGATGGACCATTTTAGAAAAGCGATCACAGACCACCCAAATGACCGACATTTTTTGAGAAACGGGAAGGTCAGAGATGAAATCCATCGAAATATGTGTCCAAGGCCTCTTCGGGACCGGCAAGGGCAAAAGCAACCCACTGGCACGTGAACAGCAGGGCTTAGCCCTAGCACAAATTCCACAGGACTGCACAAAAGCACGCACATCCCGTGACAGAGATGGCCACCAGAAGGATCTAGCAACCAACTCCCTGGTACCAAAGATTCCTGGATGACCGGCCAGCACCGAACAATGAAGTTCAGAGATAACTTTACTAGTCCACCTATCAGGGACGAACAGTTTCTCGGCCGGACAACGATCAGGTTTATTAGCCTGAAATTTCTGCAACACTCTCCGCAAATCAGGGGAGATGGCAGACACAATGACTCCTTCCTTGAGGATACTCGCCGGCTCAGATAACCCCGGAGAGTCGGGCACAAAACTCCTAGACAGAGCATCCGCCTTCACATTTTTAGAGCCCGGAAGGTATGAAATCACAAAATCAAAACGAGCAAAAAATAACGACCAACGGGCCTGTCTAGGATTCAAGCGCTTGGCAGACTCAAGATAAGTAAGGTTCTTATGATCAGTCAAAACCACCACGCGATGCTTAGCACCCTCAAGCCAATGACGCCACTCCTCGAATGCCCACTTCATGGCCAGCAACTCTCGGTTGCCCACATCATAATTACGCTCAGCAGCAGAAAATTTCCTGGAAAAGAAAGCACATGGTTTGAACACTGAGCAACCAGAACCTCTCTGTGACAAAACCGCCCCTGCACCAATCTCAGAAGCATCAACCTCGACCTGGAACGGAAGAGAAACATCAGGTTGACACAACACAGGGGCACAGCAAAAACGACGCTTCAACTCCTGAAAAGCTTCCACGGCAGCAGAAGACCAATTAACCAAATCAGCACCCTTCTTGGTCAAATCGGTCAATGGTCTGGCAATGCTAGAAAAATTACAGATGAAGCGACGATAAAAATTAGCAAAGCCCAGGAATTTCTGCAGACTTTTTAGAGATGTCGGCTGAGTCCAATCCTGGATGGCCTGAACCTTAACCGGATCCATCTCGATAGTAGAAGGGGAAAAGATGAACCCCAAAAATGAAACTTTCTGCACACCGAAGAGACACTTTGATCCCTTCACGAACAAGGAATTAGCACGCAGTACCTGGAAAACCATTCTGACTTGCTTCACATGAGACTCCCAATCATCTGAGAAGATCAAAATGTCATCCAAGTAAACAATCAAGAATTTATCCAGATACTCACGGAAAATGTCATGCATAAAAGACTGAAAAACAGATGGAGCATTGGCAAGTCCGAACGGCATCACCAGATACTCAAAATGACCCTCGGGCGTATTAAATGCCGTTTTCCATTCATCTCCCTGCCTGATTCTCACCAGATTATACGCACCACGAAGATCAATCTTAGTAAACCAACTAGCCCCCTTAATCCGAGCAAACAAGTCAGAAATCAATGGCAAGGGATACTGAAACTTAACAGTGATCTTATTAAGAAGGCGGTAATCAATACACGGTCTTAGCGAACCATCCTTCTTGGCTACAAAAAAGAACCCTGCTCCCAATGGTGACGACGATGGGCGAATATGTCCCTTCTCCAGGGACTCCTTCACATAACTGCGCATAGCGGTGTGTTCAGGTACGGACAAATTAAATAAACGACCCTTAGGGAATTTACTACCAGGAATCAAATCGATAGCACAATCACAATTCCTATGCGGAGGTAGGGCATCAGACTTGGACTCTTCAAATACATCCTGAAAGTCCGACAAGAACTCTGGGATGTCAGAAGGAATGGATGACGAAATAGACAAAAATGGAACATCACCATGTACTCCCTGACAACCCCAGCTGGTTACCGACATAGAGTTCCAATCCAATACTGGATTATGGGTTTGTAGCCATGGCAACCCCAACACGACCACATCATGCAAATTATGCAGTACCAAAAAGCGAATAACTTCCTGATGTGCAGGAGCCATGCACATGGTCAGCTGGGCCCAGTACTGAGGCTTATTCTTGGCCAAAGGTGTAGCATCAATTCCTCTCAACGGAATAGGACACCGCAAAGGCTCCAAGAAAAATCCACAACGTTTAGCATAATCCAAATCCATCAGATTCAGGGCAGCGCCTGAATCCACAAACGCCATGACAGAATATGATGACAAAGAGCACATTAAGGTAATGGACAAAAGGAATTTGGACTGTACAGTACCAATAACGGCAGAGCTATCGAACCGCCTAGTGCGTTTAGGACAATTAGAAATAGCATGAGTAGAATCACCACAATAGAAACACAGTCTGTTCAGACGTCTGTGTTCTTGCCGTTCTACTTTAGTCATAGTCCTGTCGCACTGCATAGGCTCAGGCTTACTCTCAGACAATACCGCCAGATGGTGCACAGATTTACGCTCGCGCAAGCGACGACCGATCTGAATGGCCAAGGACATAGACTCATTCAAACCAGCAGGCATAGGAAATCCCACCATTACATCCTTAAGAGCTTCAGAGAGACCCTTTCTGAACAAAGCCGCTAGTGCAGATTCATTCCACAGAGTGAGTACTGACCATTTCCTAAATTTCTGACAATATACTTCTACATCATCCTGACCCTGGCATAAAGCCAGCAGATTTTTCTCAGCTTGATCCACTGAATTAGGCTCATCGTAAAGCAATCCCAGCGCCTGGAAAAATGCATCAACATTACTCAATGCAGAATCTCCTGGTGCAAGAGAAAACGCCCAGTCCTGTGGGTCGCCGCGCAAAAAAGAAATAATAATCAAAACCTGTTGAATAGGATTACCAGAAGAATGAGGTTTCAAGGCCAAAAATAGCTTACAATTATTTCTGAAGCTCAGGAACTTAGTTCTGTCACCAAAAAACAAATCAGGAATCGGAATTCTTGGTTCTAGCATCGATTTCTGATCAATAGTATCTTGAATCTTTTGTACATTTACAACGAGATTATCCATTGAGGAGCACAGAGCCTGAATATCCATGTCCACAGCTGTGTCCTGAAGCACTCTAATGTCTAGGGGAAAAAAAAGACTGAAGACAGAGCTAAGAAAAAAAAATGATGTCAGGATTTCTTTTTTCCCTCTATTGGAAATCATTGAATGGCTCCTTGTACTGTTATGGCTGGCAATCAGGCAACACAGCGTGCAGTAATCAGCGCACATACAGAGATCTGGCAATAACCAAAAACAATAGGACGAGCTCTGAGACGTGGAATCTCTGTAGACTGCAGTACCTATCTATCCTCACACAACTATAAGCAGCAGTGGATTGCGCCTATAACTACCTATGCAACTCGGCACTGCCTGAGGAGCTGACTAGCCTGAAGATAGAAATACAAGCCTGACTTACCTCAGAGAAATACCCCAAAGGAATAGGCAGCCCCCCACATATAATGACTGTTAGCAAGATGAAAAGACAAACGTAGGAATGAAATAGATTCAGCAAAGTGAGGCCCGATATTCTAGACAGAGCGAGGATAGCAAAGAGAACTATGCAGTCTACCAAAAACCCTAAAACGAAAACCACGCAAAGGGGCAAAAAGACTCACCGTGCCGAACTAACAGCACGGCGGTGCACCCCTTTGCTTCTCAGAGCTTCCAGCAAAAGTTAATAGCAAGCTGGACAGAAAAAACAGAAAACAAACTAGAAGCACTTATCTAGCAGAGCAGCAGGCCCAAGGAAAGATGCAGTAGCTCAGATCCAACACTGGAACATTGACAAGGAGCAAGGAAGACAGACTCAGGTGGAGCTAAATAGCAAGGCAGTCAACGAGCTCACCAAAACACCTGAGGGAGGAAGCCCAGAGACTGCAATACCACTTGTGACCACAGAAGTGAACTCAGCCACAGAATTCACAACAGAGCGGAGCGTGCGGCCGCATAGCAATACATGGAGCCACACGCTCCGCTCCGGAGTGCCGGTGCCAGACCTTGGTTTTAACCTGCGAGATTCGGCCGTATCTCGCTGTAGTGTGACTCCAGCATTTTATACTTGCGGATTTTCCGTATCTACTGTAATGCAAGCGTATGGTAAATATCCGCATATAACTGGGTATACACAAGAGTATGCGGATTTGAAACGCGCACCGCAGGTTAGGTTACGCTGAGTAAATGAAAAATCACAGTGGGCATAGGATTTTCATAAATCCCATCCGCTTTGCTGAGACTGTAAGGCCGAGTGCCCATGATCGGGAACTAGCAGTGCTTTGGATGCAGCATATGTTCGCTGCGTTCAAAGCGCTGCCGTCTAGCGAACGCTAAATCCGCTTGTATTCACTGAACCTTGTGGATTTACTGCATCCGATATATTCTATTGATGTAATTTGACAAGCTGCAGTCTGGAAAAACGCGCCACATGTGAGTCTCCACGGGCGTCTGTGGATGCATAGTGGACATCGGATATCTTGAAATTCCGTTCATTATGCTGTAACAGCTAGCCGCTGTAGGTTTGATGCTGCATAAGTACACAGCATCAAATCCGCAGGAACTCCAGATTGTGGGCACATACCCTAAGACGCTGCTTTTTATCTGTGGTGAATATACACAGCATCAAAAACTTATCGCAGGCACACAGTGTTGATCGGTAAATATTTTGTGGTCAGTCCGGACCCTAAAAGTTGTTGCCAGGCTTATTAATTTGTAGTCTCAACCCAAGTGTTTTTCTTGCTGCAAAATGACTGACCTTCCACATCATGCCCCTAATTACATCTACTATACTAAGGTGTTACTAGTAGCTTTTTAAAAGGATTGTCCAATGCTGCTCACTTCTGAATAAGAATGTGAGCAGTGCCAACTGTCACATCTACACCTACCTGCCGAGACATGCACATTCGGCAAGTGTCGTGCATGTGTCATATTCTAATAATACACTGATTCCGATATGATGCGGTGTGAGAAGCGCCAGACAAACCCTTTATCCATGTGATAGTTAGATGGAATGTCACTGGAGCAGAAATGAACCATTACATCAACAGTTTTGTCACACGTGACCACATTTGGAATGGGATATTTTAAAAGTAGGTGAATTGCAAAATGACTGCTTCTTACATGTTAGAATTACTGGTATCAACATATTTTTAACATGCAAAGCTTATCTTGTTAGTGAAAATCAGCTCTCAATTTTGAACTATTGTGGTAAAAAAAAGTTGATGGGATTGGTTGCTATGGGCAATACAGACAGGGTTTCTTTAGACATTTTACATAAAATCTATTAAAAAGGAGCATATTTTAGTTTCCCTATAGAATTTAATATTTGCGACTGTGATAGCTTACATGATGCAATACTTCTGATACAATGTAGTATTGTATGGTCAATTGTTTTCAGGACCAAATAGGCCCTTGTACATGACAGACGTGAGAGCTCACATTAGGCTCACAGCTGCTGTGACTACCCGTCTTCAATCCCTTTCCCCAAACACCAAATTATTCAGTTTTTTTCTTGTTTTTTTGTTTCTACAGCTTCTATGCAGCAATATGAGCTATAAAAATGGTCAGACACTTTGAATTTATGCTTTTTGTTAAATTGCTTAATGAGAATAGAAAAATATTTAGAATGGAGAGTCCTCAATGGTTGATACCTTTTAATGGCTAACTGAAAAGATGGTAACAAATTGCAAGCTTTCGAGACTACATACGTCTCTTCATCAGGCAAAGACTAAAACAAATTCTGAAGAATCAAATATTTATGCACAACATAGTATAGAAAAAAAAAAAAAAAAGAAAAAAACCATGGATAAGCCAGGTGACATGAAGCAGAATTACCGTGGGTGATAAACAGTTACGTCCATAAATATTGGGCCAATTCTTAGATAAGGATTGTCTTATCTTAGATCCTTATCTAAGAATTGGCCCAATATTTATGGACGTAACTGTTTATCACCCACGGTAATTCTGCTTCATGTCACCTGGCTTATCCATGGTTTTTCCCTTTTTTTTTCTATACTATGTTGTGCATAAATATGTGATTCTTCAGAATTTGTTTTAGTCTTTGCCTGATGAAGAGATGTATGTAGTCTCGAAAGCTTGCAATTTATTACCATCTTTTCAGTTAGCCATTAAAAGGTATCAACCACTGAGGACTCTCAATTCTAAATATTTTTCTATCTACTGGCTAACACGGTACCAAGATATATTTATTTCCTGTATCTTAATGAGAATAGAAATTAACTTGGCAAACAATTTTATTATTGAAGTGTATTGTAAGACCTTGTTCACATCTCAGACAGTGAATGCTTCCCTTTCTCTGAACATGTTGATAGACTGATGAATTCATTATAAGTCTTTTTTATTTCAGTCATTAATGGGAATCTGTAAGCCGGTTTTTACTATGTAATCTGACAGCAGCACAAGGTATGGAAAGAGACCCTCAGGCCGGGTTCACACTGCGTTAGCAGCAGCCCGTTCAGCACATACGCTAATGGGCTGCTGTAACGCAAGTACCGACGTTTACATCGCGCTAGCGCAGATAGAGCTAGCAGATGTTCTATCTGCACTAGCAGTAACGGACCCGGAAACGCTGCAGCCCGCATCTCGGGGTCCGTCACTCAATGACGGCACATCCCTAGCGCACGCCCATTGTGGACGTGCGCTAGCGATGCATCCGACATTGGTTTCAATGGCAGCGTTAACGGACTACGTTACACCGCGTTATGCCGCGGTGTAACGTAGTCCGTTTAACGGACCACCATAACGCAGTGTGAACCCAGCCTTATTCCATTAATGCATCACTTACTGGGTGCAGCAGTTGTGTCTGAGTCACAGTTTTCTCTGCTACAGATTTAGCAGAGCTGAGATGTTAAGCTTTGTATAACTGCCCACACCACCGCTTTCTGTATACATTGTATAGTGACAGTAAGATGCTAATCAGTGCCAGCAGTGTGATTGGACTAGGAGGCACAAAACTCCTAGTCGTGTAGTGATAATCTGCTGATAAACTGCTGATTTTATTGAAACCGCAAAACATAACCCAGTTAAGTGACACATTGCTGTAATCAGGCTCTCTTCCACTACATTATGGCGCTCTTAGATTAACCCCTTAAGCCCCGAGGGTGGTTTGCATGTTAATGACCGGGCCAATTTTTACAATTCTGACCACTGTCCCTTTATGAGGTTATAACGCTTCAACGGATCTTGGCGATTCTGACATTGTTTTCTCGTGAGATATTGTACTTCATATTAGTGGTAACATTTATTCGATATAACTTGCGTTTATTTGAGAAAAAAACGGAAATGTAGCGAAAATTTTGCAATTTTCCTGCTTTGAATTTTTATGCCCTTAAATCACAGAGATATGTCATGCAAAATACTTAATAAGTAACATTTCCCACATGTCTACTTTACATCAGCACAATTTTGGAACCAAAATTTTTTTTCGTTAGGGAGTTATAAGGGTTAAAAGTTGACAAGCAATTTCTCATTTTTACAACACCATTTTTTTTAGGGACCACATCTCATTTGAAGTCATTTTGAGGGGTCTATATGATAGAAAATACCCAAGTGTGACACCATTCTAAAAACTGCACCCCTCAAGGTGCTCAAAACCACATTCAAGAAGTTTATTAACCCTTCAGGTGTTTTACAGGAATTTTTGGAATGTTTAAATAAAAATGAACATTTAACTTTTTTTTCACACAAAATTTATTTCAGCTCCAATTTGTTTTATTTTACCAAGGGTAACAGGAGAAAATGGACCCCGACAGTTGTTGTACAATTTATCCTGAGTACGCCGATACCCCATATGTGGGGATAAACCACTGTTTGGGCGCATGGCAGAGCTCGGAAGGAAAGGAGCGCCATTTGACTTTTCAATGCAAAATTGACTGGAATTGAGATGGGACGCCATGTTGTGTTTGGAGAGCTCCTGATGTGCCTAAACATTGAAACACCCCACAAGTGACACCATTTTGGAAAGTAGACCCCTTGAGGAACTTATCTAGATGTGTGGTGAGCACTTTGACCCAACAAGTGCTTCATAGAAGTTTATAATGCAGAGCCGTAAAAATAAAAAATCATATTTTTTCACAAAAATGATCTTTTTGCCCCCAATTTTTTATTTTCCCAAGGGTAAGAGAAGAAATTAGACCGCAAAAGTTGTTGTGCAATTTGTCCTGAGTACGCTGATACCCCATATGTGGGTGTAAACCATTGTTTGGGCGCATGGCAGAGCTCGGAAGGGAAGGAGCGCCGTTTGACTTTTCAGTGCAAAATTGACTGGAATTGAGATGGGACGCCATGTTGCGTTTGGAGAGCCCCTGATGTGCCTAAACATTGAAACCACCCACAAGTGACACCATTTTGGAAAGCAGACCCCCTAAGGAACTTATCTAGATGTGTTTTGAGAGCTTTGAACCCCCAAGTGTTTCACTACAGTTTATAACGCAGAGCCATGAAAATAAAAATTCTTTTTTTTTTTTTTCACAAAAATGATTTTTTAGTCCCCAGTTTTGTATCTTCACAAGGGTAACAGGATAAATTGGACCCCAAAAGTTGTTGTCCAATTTGTCCTGAGTACGCTGATACCCCATATGTGGGGGGGAACCACTGTTTGGGTGCATGGCAGAGCTCGGAAGGGAAGGAGCACCATTTGGAATACAGACTTAGATGGATTGGTCTGCAGGCGTCACATTGCATTTGCAGAGCCCCTGATGTACCCAAACAGTACAAACCCCCCACAAGTGACCCCATATTGGAAACTAGACCTCCCAAGGAACTTATCTAGATGTGTTGTGAGAACTTTGAACCCCCAAGTGTTTCACTGCAGTTTACAACGCAGAGCCGTGAAAATAAAAAAATCTTTTTTCCCACAAAAATGATTTTTAGCCCCCCAAATTTTTATTTTCCCAAGGATAACAAGAGAACTTGGATCCCAAAAGTTGTTGTCCAATTTGTCCCGAGTACGCTGATACCCCATATGTTGGGGTAAACCCCTGTTTGGGCGCACTGGAGAGCTCGGAAGGGAAGGAGCACTGTTTTACTTTTTCAACGCAGAATTGGCTGGAATTGAGATCGGATGCCATGTCGCATTTGGAGAGCCCCTGATGTGCCTGAACAGTGGAAACCCCCCAATTATAACTGAAACCCTAATCCAAACACACCCCTAACCCTAATCCCAACGGTAACCCAAACCACACCCCTAACCCTGACACAACCCTAATTCTAATCCCAACCCTAATCCCAACCGTAAATGTAATCCAAACCCCAACCCTAACTTTATCCCCAACTCTAACTTTAACCCTAGCCCCAACCCTAGCCCCAACCCTAGCCCTAACCCTAGCCCTAATGGGAAAATGGAAATAAATACATTTTTTAAATTTTATTATTTTTCCCTAACTAAGGGGGTGATGAAGGGGCGTTTGATTTACTTTTATAGCGTTTTTATATCAGATTTTTATGATTGGCCGCCGTCACACACTAAAAGACGCTTTTTTTGTAGCAAAAAAGTTTTTGCGTCTCCACATTTTGAGAGCTATAATTTTTCCATATTTTGGTCCACAGAGTCATCTGAGGTCTTGTTTTTTGCGGGACGAGTTAACGTTTTTATTGGTAACATTTTTGGACACGTGACAGTTTTTGATCACTTTTTATTCCGATTTTTGTGAGGCAGAATGACCAAAAACCAGCTATTCATGAATTTCTTTTGGGGGAGGCGTTTATACCGTTCCGTGTTTGGTAAAATTGATAAAGCAGTTTTATTCTTCGGGTCAGTACGATTACAGCGATACCTCATTTATATCATTTTTTTTTTTTTTTTTATGTTTTGGCGCTTTTATACGATAAAAACTATTTTATAGAAAAAATAATTATTTTGGCATCTCTTTATTCTGAGGACTATAACTTTTTTATTTTTTTGCTTATGATGCTTTGTGGCGGCTCGTTTTTTGCGGGACAAGATGACGTTTTCAGCGGCACCATGGTTATTTATATCCGTCTTTTTGATCGTGTGTTATTCCACTTTTTGTTTGGCGGTATGATAGTAAAGCGTTGTTTTTTGGCTCGTTTTTTTTTTTCTTACGGTGTTCACTGAAGGGGTTAACTAGTGGGACAGTTTTATAGGTGGGGTCGTTACGGACGCGGTGATACTAAATATGTGTACTTTTATTGTTTGTTTTTTTTTTTTTTTTTTTGTTTTTTTTTTTTTTTAGATAAAGAAATGTATTTATGGGAATAATATCTTTTATATTCATTTAGTAATTTTTTTTATTTTTTTTTTTACACATGTAGAATTTTTTTTTTTTTTTTACTTTGTCCCAGGGGGGGACATCACAGATCGCCGATCTTACAGTTTGCACAGCACTCTGTAAGATCGGCGATCTCACTCACATCGCTGCAGGCTTACCAGCACCTGCAGTCGACCCGGAAGTACTCCTTGCAGGACCCGGATGCAGCCCCGCGGCCATTTTGGATCCGGGGACTGCAGGGAGAAGACGCTCGGTACAAGGTGAGCACATCACCTTGTACCGATCGTCTCAGGGAAGCACGCAGGGAGCCCCCTCCCTGCGCGATGCTTCCCTGTACCGCCGGCACACTGCAATCATGTTTAATCGCATTGTGCCGGGAGCGGTCCGTGACCGCTCCTGGCACATAGTGCCAGATGTCAGCTGCGATAGGCAGCTGACACCCGTCCGCGATCGGCTGTTCTCCCCCCGTGAGCGCGGCCGATCGCTATGACGTACTATCCCGTCGGTGGGAATTAAGGCCCACCCCACCTCGACGGGATAGTACGTCATATGGGATTAAGGGGTTAAATAGCAACCTTTCAGGGCAAATAAATAGCAATTCTATAATGCTGTATATAAGCCTCCAGCCCGACCTGCAACAACTGAAAAAGAAGTTTTTTTTATACTCACCTGTGGGGCGGTCCAGTCCGGTGGGCGTCGCTGGTCTTGGTCTGGCGCCTCCCATCTTCTTATGATCGTCTCCCTCCTGCTTGCTTCTTGTGGATGACGCAACCCTGCATCATCCACACAGGATCCCCAGCATAGCGCTCCTGCGCAGGCATACTTATCTGCCCTGTTAAGGGCAGAAATTAGTACTTCAATGGGCAGGTGCTGGGGATCTTTGACCTTTTCCGTGTGGATGAGGCAGGGTCGCGTCATCCACAAGAAGCAAGCAGGAGGACCGCATCTTAAGAAGATGGGAGGCGCCGGACCAAGACCAGCGACACCCATGAGATCTGACCGCCCCACAGGTGAGTGTAATAAAACTTCTTTTTCAGTTCTTCCATGTCCTGCTGGGGGCTTATATACAGCATTCTATAATGCTGTATATAAGCCCTGGAAGGTGATGGCCATATCTTATATTGGCCAAAACTGCTGACAGGTTCCCTTTAACCATCACTGTGTTCTGCCGTTTACAGTACCGTGACCGTAGTTGTGACCACCTGGCTCAGTCCAGCATTTGCTGTTTGACCAAAAGTCAGTTTCTCAATGTGATTCTGAGATTCAAGACAACACTTTCAAAGACTTGCATTGAGAGAGGATTTAAGTTAGGGGTGAGGTCCTTCAAGAAGGAACTGTGGTTGCATGATGCAGAAGAAAGTGATGAGTAAGGCCGGTTTCACACGTCAGTGGCTCCGGTACGTGAGGTGACAGTTTCCTCACGTACCGGAGACACTGACTCACGTAGACACATTGAAATCAATGTGTCTCTGCACATGTCAGCGTGTTTTCACGGACCGTGTGTCCGTGTGCAAAACACGGAGACATGTCAGTGTTCATGGGAGCGCACAGATTACATGGACCCATTAAAGTCAATGGGTCCGTGTAAAACACGTACCGCACACGGACGCTGTCCGTGTGCAGTCCGTGTGCCGTGCAGGAGACAGCGCTCCTGTAAGCACTGTCCCCCCCACGTGGTGCTGAAGCCGCCACTCATATCTTTCCAGCAGCGTTCGCTGGAAAGAAGATATGAAAAATCCTTTTTTTTTTTTTTGTCCTCGTGTTTAAAATAAAGATCCCTGTCGCCGATTACAGTCATGAATAGGGGTGGAGCCGCATATTCATTACTGTAATAAGCGGCCCCACGTGACCGCTCATACAGGAGAAGGTACGGCCAGGAGAGGACGCTGCGAGGGAGCGGGTGAGTATTTTAGTAACAGCGGGGGGGGCGCACAGGGGGTGGGAGGGGGTTTGGGTACAGGGATCTTTATTTTACACACGAGGACAAAAACAAAAAGGATTTTTCATATCTTCTTTCCAGCGAACGCTGCTGGAAAGAAGATATGAATGGCCGCTTCAGCACCAGATGCAGGGAACAGCACTTATCTCTAGCGCTGTCTCCTGCACGCTCCGTGTGGTACCCAGGCGGCACACATGTGCCACTGATGTACCACGGGAGCTCACGGAGACACGGACATGGATAATTCCGGTACCGATTTTTTTCCGATACCGGAATTATCTGGACGTGTGAGACTGGCCTAAGGCTACTTTCACACTAGCGTCGGTGCGGGCCCGTCGCAGTGCGTCGGGCCGACGTACTGACGCATACTGTGAAATAAAATCACAACGAGGGCAGTGGATGCAGTTTTTCAACGCATTGTAAGGTCCGGGGAGGAGGGGGCGAAGTTCCGGCCGCGCATGCGCTGTCGGAAAAAGCGGACCCGACGGACAAAAAAACGTTGCATGCAACGTTTTTTTTTGTCCCGACGGACTGCAAAAACACGACGCATCCGTCGCACGACGGATGTGAAGTGTGGCAATGCGTCGCTATGGAGAAAAAACGCATTCTGCGGGCAACTTTGCAGGATGCGTTTTTTTCTCCAAAAACGACGCATTGCGACGTAGGCCAAACGACGCTAGTGTGAAAGTAGCCTAAGTAATTGAATACGCACACTGAACATACATTAATGATAGCAAACTCGTAAGTAAAATAACAAATTTTTTATCAAACTGTGAAGTTTGTATTAAAAAAGTTTTCTATTTAACACACCTATGTTTTCTTATTTTGTTTTTTTTCAGTGAAGCAAACAAGCAGAATGTACGTTGCCAGAAGTGCCTAGAAATGGGTCACTGGAGCTACGAATGTACTGGGAAAAGAAAATATTTGTACAGACCCTCCAGGACAGTTGAATTAAAGAGAACATTAAAGGAAAAAGAGGCTCGATTGCTTTTAGGACAAAGGTAAATGTACCCTTGAATTATATATGACTTTGTGTGATCTCTGAGGCCTGATGCTCAAATTTCATATTTGAACTGTTTAATTTGGAGAATCGACAACTACCAAAACATGTATATGTCAGTCATTAACCAATTAAAACACAAAATACCAGGATCTTCGTAGGACAGGTTTACACATCTATTTTTTTTAAGAATTGGTCTCCATGATAGTTTTAATGTGTTATTTGCATTTTCTTTAATGGGTACATTTGCAAAGTGCTCGATTTTTGAAGGCCTGACAATATATTGGGATGTAGGTGTATAAAACTTATTTTTTGTCCATATTGTATGAACTACATACACCCATATTAACTACAGAGTCTTGCTAAAGTATTCACCCCCTTTTTTACCTATTGTGTTACGTTGCAACTTGTGTTTTAAATATTTTTGTAATCCTACTTGTGTGTGATGCATCAGCACTAAATAGTTGAAGTGAGAAAAATATAGGCATAAATTACATTTATGGGATCAAATAACTAAGCATTGGCATGTGTGTGGCACCCCAGGAGTTTGGGTACCACAGTGGTATTGCCTTCCTTTCGGGGAGGGTGATGCCATGCCTGGAAACGAGGAGGATCCCTTTAACAGGTAGCCAATACATGCAACATGTTCTGACTCCAGGCCAGAAGGCGAAGCCCTGAACCCGGTTTCAGGGGAGCTGCCTTAGATATATATTCTGGCTGGAGGAGGAGTTAGTTTGGTCTGTAGAAGACAGTGAAGGAGCAGAGGAGCTGGAGGGGAGCTGTAACTGGGCTTCCTCCATGCTTGAGCCCAGGAATCGGACACTGGGAGTCCGAGGCTGTGTGGGACTGTATGCCAACAGCAGAAACCGGAGGGCAGGAGATTGAAAGTTACCTGCCCACATCTACACTCAAAGGCACAGCAGTGCCCGGAGTCAAAGTAAATACAGACAACTGTAAAAAGGCTTGCGCTGCCTGCTTTGCGGGTACTGTCCTAGGACACAGAGAGAGAAAGAGAGAGGACCTTATAAAAAGCCATAGGCAGCAAGGGACACACCTTACAGCGCAGCAAGGAAGGCTCCTAATCCCACCTGGCTAAAGGGATCCCTAATCGTTTCCAGGCTGTCTGGACCTCACCATCACCTGTTACTGGTACCCTGGAGTGTGGCTTTTCACCTCCAGCAAACAGGTAAAGAGACTGCAATCTTGTGTCCTCTGATTCTTTCTGGCAGCACACCGTCTTTGCCTTTGGAGTCTGGGGACCCAAGTTTTCCTGTGGGAAGGCATACCATCCTTGCTGCAGTGCCATTACCCCCAGAGGACCCCTTTAAGCAGCGTCAGTATCCTTGATCGAATACCACAGGTGGTGTCACGAACACTCTTTATTCAAATAACCCCTCTAAAGACCTTCCCTTTTACTTGGACGCCCAGGGCCACGGACCGGGTCGCTGCTGCCATGACCACCCCTTTAATGACCACCGGACTTGTGGGGCGCTCCATGTGCATATGTATTCACCCTTTTGCTATGAAGCCCCTAAAAATTTATTGTACACGCAGTTACTTTCATAAGTCACATGCTTGGTGAACGGAAGTCCACCTGTGTGCAATCTTAAGTGTCCTATGGTCTGTCAGTATATAAGCACCTTTTCTGAAAGTTCTCAGAGGCTGCAATACCATTAAGCAAAAGGCAGCACTAACCAAACACCACCATGAAGACCAAGGAGATCTCCAAACAAGTCAGGGACAAAGTTGTTAAGAAGTATGAGGTTGGGTTATAAAAATAAATAAATAAAAACCCAATGTCTGTTGACTTTCCAGAGCACCATCATTATCATCAATTGGAAAGAACATGGTAACACAAAAAACCTGCCAAGAGAGGGCCGCACACCAAAACTCAGGCAAAGAAAAGCATTAATCAGAGAGGCAGAGCTCATTACCCAAGAACACCATCCCCACAGTGAAACATGGTGGTGGCAACATCATGCTGTGAGGATGTTTTCTGGCAGCAGGAACAGGGAAAATGGTCTGAATCGAGGGCAAGATGGATGGTGCGAAATACAGGGATATTCGTGAGCAAAACCTTTCAGTCTTTCAATGATTTGAGACTGGGATGGAGGTTCACCTTCCAACAAGACAATGACCCAAAGCATACTGCTAAAGCAACACTAGTGGTTTAAGGGGAACTGTGTGAATGTTTTGGTGTGGCCTAGTCAAAGCCCAGACCTTAATCCAACTGAGAATCTCTGCTCAGTCTTGAAGATTGCTGTTAGAGAAAACCATCTAACTTGAAGGAGCTGGAGCAATATTGCCTTGAGGAATGGGTAAAAATCCCAGTAGCAAGATGCAGAAAGTTCAGCAGACTTGCCCAAAGCAACTTGCGTAATCTCCAGTGCTCCCAAGATCTCCTTCTCTTGTCCACACTTATTCATTCACCCAATCGCCTCCAATACTTCTTCCGAATATCCCCTATCCTTTGGAATTTAGAGCCCCAACATGTCCGATTAGCCATCACATTCGGATCCTTCAGACGGAACCTGAAAACCCATCTATTTAAGAAAGCTTACAACCTTCAATGACCACACTGCCACCTCAACAACATCGGAGCTACTGCAACCCACAACCTACTGTCTCCTTCCCCATAATCCTGTAGAATGTAAGCACGCAAGAGCAGGGTCCTCTTCCCTCTGTACCAGTCTACCATTGTTAGTTTGTTTACTGTAAGTGATATTTGTATTTTTGATGTAACCAATTCTCATGTAGAACACCATGGAATCAGTGGTGCTATATAAATAATTGCCACAAAAGGAGGCGCTACAAAGTACTGACTTTCGGAAGGGGGAGGGGTGCATAGTTATGCACACTGAAGTTGTCAGTTTTGTTGTTATGTTGTCTGCTCCACAATAAAAGGAAAACCAAATGTTGACAGTTGTAGGCATGTTCTTTACATGAACTGATGAAAACCCTAAAAAAGTGACATTCTAGGTTGTGAGGTAGCAAAACTCGATAAATGCCAACGGGGGTGAATCATTTCGTAAGCTGCTGTATGTATGGTTGGCATCACAAAGTTTCTTTTTACAATTTTTCTACTTATTTGGGAGACTTTGTAAGTTGAGTACTGGTACTACCAAATAATGGGTCTTAACTTGGAGATATTTTCACTGAACTAAAATACAGTATGTTTACACTGAGTTTTCTTTCTTGTTCATTTACTTTTTTGCTCTTTTCTAGTAGTGGCAACAGTATACAGGAGGCAAAGATGAGAAAGAAAAGGTAGGTGACACTGATCCATTTCTAGAACTTGTGTATACTCAATACAGATATCCATATGGTAAAACATCTGTTAGTTTCAATATGAAAGAAATGATTGAAACTGGTGTATTGTCATAATTGTGCTCCCTCTTTAGCTTTGCTGTTATTATATATTGAGTTTTATTAGTCATAGTGTAAAATATGTTAATGGGATATTGAGGTTTGAGCAACTAGGGTATTTTTTTTTTTTTTATATAAGGAAATATCTCCCAATGTTTCAGTATGATTTCTGTGTCAGTTTCTCAGGTGTTCAAAACCTCGGTCTTTCTCCTTCGCCTCATTGGGGGACACAGGACTGTGGGTGTATGCTTCTGCCGCCAGGAGGCTGACACTAAGTAAACTTGAAAAAAAAGTTAGCTCCTCCTCCGTCGTATACACCCTGACACTGGCTACTGACGACTCCAGTTCATGCTTAGTGTCTCAAGGAGGCACACCTCTGGGTCCTGGATCTTTTGGATCCTGGTTCTTCATCACTTACTATGGATTGAGGGGGCGACGGACCCTTTTGAGGGTCCGATGTCCCCAAACCAACAACGGGCAAGCACGTGCGAGTTTCTCCACGTATCCTTCCCCGCGACGTGGGATCCCTTACCGGACTTGGCCCTGACCACCCTGAGGTATTTAGACCCTGGGCTGTACAGGTTCCCGTTTGATGTCCGTGTGTCCCCCCTATTTCTACACCTCTGCTCTGCTGCGGTGATAGATGGGGTGATAGACTGTCCCTCTCCTTATCCTGGCAGATAATGGAGCTAGGGTGCCTGCACCGTCGTTTGCCTCCCCCTGCTGGATTTACGCCGAGGGTACTCAGCCGGCAGTATGGGGGGGGGGGGAGTGGAAAAAAAAAAGGGGTGGGGGGCTCCTTACAAGGCGCAAGGCATCTTTAACCCCTTCATGACCCAGCCTATTTTGACCTTAACCCCTTACCGGCATCGGACGTACTATACCGTCCGATGCCGGCTCCCCTGCTTTGATGCAGGGCTCCGCGGTGAGCCCGCATCAAAGCCGGGACATGTCAGCTGTTTTAAACAGCTGACATGTGCCCGTAATAGGCGCGGGCAGAATCGCGATCTGCCCGCACCTATTAACTAGTTAAATGCCGCTGTCAATCGCAGACAGCGGCATTTAACTACCGCTTCCGGCCGGGCGGCCGGAAATGACGTCATCGCCGACCCCCCCCCCCCCCCGTCACATGATCGGGGGTCGGCGATGCTTGTATATTGTAACCATAAAGGTCCTTGAGACCTCTATGGTTACTGATGACCGGTGGCTGTGAGCGCCACCCTGTGGTCGGCGCTCACAGCACACCTGCATTTCTGCTACATAGCAGCGATCAGCAGATCGCTGCTATGTAGCAGAGCCGATCGCGTTGTGCCTGCTTCTAGCCTCCCATGGAGGCTATTGAAGCATGGCAAAAGTTAAAAAAAAAAAAAAGTTTAAAAAAATTTGAAAAAAATTAAAAAAACATAAAAGTTTAAATCACCCCCCTTTCGCCCCAATCAAAATAAATCAATAAAAAAAATATCAAATCTACGCATATTTGGTATCGCCGCGCTCAGAATCGCCCGATCTATCAATTAAAAAAAAGTATTAACCTGATCGCTAAACAGCGTAGCGGGAAAAAAATTAGAAACGCCAGAATTACGTTTTTTTGGTCGCCGCGACATTGCATTAAAATGCAATAACGGGCGATCAAAAGAACGTATCTGCACCGAAATGCTATCATTAAAAACGTCATCTCGGCACACAAAAAATAAGCCCTCAACCGACCCCCAGATCATGAAAAATGGAGACGCTACGAGTATCGGAAAATGTCGCAATTTTTTTTTTTTTTTTTTATTTTTTTTTTAGCAAAGTTTGGAATTTTTTTTCACCACTTTGATAAAAAATAACCTAGTCATGTTAGGTGTCTATGAACTCGTAATGACCTGGAGAATCATAGTGGCAGGTCATTTTTAGCATTTAGTGAACCTAGCAAAAAAGCCAAACAAAAAACCAATGTGGGATTTCACTTTTTTTGCAATTTCACCGCACTTGGAATTTTTTTCCCGTTTTCTAGTACACGACATGCTAAAACCAATGATGTCGTTCAAAAGTACAACTCGTCCCGCAAAAAATAAGCCCTCACATGGCCAAATTGACGGAAAAATAAAAAAGTTATGGCTCTGGGAAGGAGGGGAGCGAAAAACGAACACGGAAAAACGAAAAATCCCCAAGGTCATGAAGGGGTTAAAGACCTTGCCGTTTTTTGCAATTCTGACCAGTGTCCCTTTATGAGGTAATAACTCAGGAACGCTTCAACGGATCCTAACGGTTCTGAGATTGTTTTTTCGTGACATATTGGGCTTCATGTTAGTGGTAAATTTAGTTCAATAAATTATGCGTTTATTTGTGATAAAAACGGAAATTTGGCAAAAATTTTGACAATTTTCACATTTTGAATTTTTATTCTGTTAAACCAGAGAGTTATGTGACACAAAATAGTTAATAAATAACATTTCCCACATATATACTTTACATCAGCACAATTTTGGAAACAAAATTTTTTTTTGCTAGGAAGTTATAAGGGTTAAAATTTGACCAGCGATTTCTCATTTTTACAACGAAATTTACAAAACCATTTTTTTTAGGGACCACCTCACATTTGAAGTCAGTTTGAGGGATCTATATGGCTGAAAATACCCCAAAGTGACACCATTCTAAAAACTGCACCCCTCAAGGTACTCAAAACCACATTCAAGAAGTTTATTAACCCTTCAGGTGCTTCACAGCAGCAGAAGCAACATGGAAGGAAAAAATGAACATTTAACTTTTTAGTCACAAAAATTATAAATTTTAGCAACAATTTTTTTTATTTTCCCAATGGTAAAAGGAGAAACTGAACCACGAAAGTTGTTGTCCAATTTGTCCTGAGTACGCTGATACCTCATATGTGGGGGTAAACCACTGTTTGGGCGCACGGCAGGGCTTGCAAGGGAAGGAGCGCCATTTGACTTGTTGAATGAAAAATTGGCTCCACTCTTTAGCGGACACCATGTCATGTTTGGAGAGCCCCCCGTGTGCCTAAAAATTGGAGCTCCCCCACAAGTGACCCCATTTTGGAAACTAGACGCCCCAAGGAACTTATCTAGATGCATAGTGAGCACTTTAAACCCCCAGGTGCTTCACAAATTGATCCGTAAAAATGAAAAAGTACTTTTTTTTTCACAAAAAAATTCTTTTCGCCTCAATTTTTTCATTTTCACATGGGCAATAAGATAAAATGGATAATAAAATTTGTTGGGCAATTTCTCCCGAGTACGCCGATACCTCATATGTGGGGGTAAACCACTGTTTAGGCACACGGCAAGGCTCGGAAGGGAAGGCGCGCCATTTGACTTTTTGAATGGAAAATTAGCTCCAATTGTTAGCGGACACCATGTCGCGTTTGGAGAGCCCCTGTGTGCCTAAACATTGGAGCTCCCCCACAAGTGACCCCATTTTGGAAACTAGACCCCCCAAGGAACGTATCTAGATGCATATTGAGCACTTTAACCCCTTAATGACCGCCAATACGCCTTTTAACTGACCTGACATATAAGAGAATAGCCTCCCCATACAGGTAACAATCCAGCAGCTGTCGGCTGTACACTATAGCTGACAACTTTGTGCATCAGCCACGATCAGTGTTTGCACCGTCCAAATCTATTTAACCCCTTAGATGCTGCTGTAAATAGTGACTACATCATTATATATGGTTAACAGAGTGTGGGGGCTTCCCCTTTATCACAATTGGTGCCCTCAGATCATGATTTTGTGGTCCTGATGTTTGCCGTGGCAATTCATGACCTAATAGCGGCCTTAGAGTCTGATGGCTGTAGTAATCTGTTCAAAAGTTAGCGGCATTTAGGTTGTAAAAATACACATTTTCATTTGTGTCATACCACTTTGTATTAATTCCTGTAAAGCTCCTGAAGGGTTAATAAACTACCTGACAGCAGTTTTCAATATGCCAGGGGGTGCTGTTTTTAAAATGGTATCACGTTTGGGGGTTTCCCAATATGTGAGACCCCTAAAGTGACTTCAAACATAGATAAGTCCCTAAAAAAATAAATTTAGTACATTTCCTTGAAAAAATGAAAAATTGCTGCTACATTTTTAAACCTCGTAAAATGCTAACAAAATAAAATAACATTTTACAAATGGTGCTGATGTAAAGCCGACATGTGGGAAATGTTATTTATTAATGGTTTGCTGTGGTATGACCCTCTGGATTAAAGGGATAATCATTCAAATTTTGAAAATTGCTAATTTTTTAACATTTTTCTCAAATTGATATTTTTTATAAATAAACACAAAACATATTGACCTAAATTTACCATTATCATAAAGTATCATGTGTCACGAAAAAACAGTCTCAAAATCATTAGGATTTGTTGAAGCGTTGCAGAGTTATTACCACATAAAGTGACACTGGTCAGATTTAAAAAATTTGGCTCCGTCACTAAGGGGTTAAACCCCAAGGTGCTTCACAGAAGTTTATAATGCAGAGCCATGAAAATAAAAAATAATTTTTCTTTCCTCAAAAATGATTTTTTAGCCTGGAATTTCCTATTTTGCCAAGGGTAATAGGAGAAATTGGACCCCAAATGTTGTTGTCCAGTTTGTCCTGAGTACGCTGATACCCCATACGTGGGGGTAAACCACTGTTTGGGCGCACGGCAGGGCTCGGCAGGGAAGGCACGCCATTTGGCTTTTTAAATGGAAAATTAGCTCCAATCATTAGCGGACACCATGTCACGTTTGGAGAGCCCCTGTGTGCCTAAACATTGGAGATCCCCCAGAAATGACCCCATTTTGGAAACTAGACCCCCAAAGGAACTAATCCTAGATGTGTGGTGAGGACTTTGAACCCCCAAGTGCTTCACAGAAGTTTATAACGCAGAGCCATGAAAATAAAATAAAAAAATTATTTCCTTAAAAATGATCTTTTAGCCTGCAATTTTTTATTTTCCCAAGGGTAACAGGAGAAATTTGACCCCAAAAGTTGTTGTCCAGTTTCTCGTGAGTACGCTGATACCCCATGTGTGGAGGTAAACCACTGTTTGGGCACACGTCGGGGCTCAGAAGGGAAGTAGTGACTTTTGAAATGCAGACTTTGATGGAATGGTCTGTGGGCGTCACGTTGCGTTTGCAGAGCCCCTGGTGTGCCTAAACAGTAGAAACCCCCCACAAGTGACCCCATTTTAGAAATTAGACCCCTCAAGGAACTTATCTAGATATGTGGTGAGCACTTTGAACCCCCAAGTGCTTCACAGACGTTTACAACGCAGAGCCGTGAAAATAAAAAATCATTTTTCTTTCCTCAAAAATGATGTTTTAGCAAGCATTTTTTTTATTTTCACAAGGGTAACAGGAGAAATTGGACCCCAGTAATTGTTGCGCAGTTTATCCTGAGTATGCTGGTACCCCATATATGGGGGTAAACCACTGTTTGGGCACACGTCGGGGCTCGGAATTGAGGGAGCACCATTTGACTTTTTGAATACGAGATTGGCTGGAATCAATGGTGGCGCCATGTTGCGTTTGGAGACCCCTGATGTGCCTAAACAGTGGTAACCCCTCAATTCTACCTCCAACACTAACCCCAACACACCCCTAACTCTAATCCCAACTGTAGCCATAACCCTAATCACAACCCTAACCGCAACACACCCCTAACCACAACCCTAACCCTAACCACAACCCTAATTCCAACCCTAACCCTAAGGCTATGTGCCCACATTGCGGATTCGTGTGAGATTTTTCAGCATCATTTTTGAAAAATCCGCGGGTAAAAGGCACTGCGTTTTACCTGCGGATTTTCCGCGGATTTCCAGTGTTTTTTGTGCGGATTTCACCTGTGGATTCCTATTGAGGAACAGGTGTAAAATGCTGCGGAATCCGCACAAAGAATTGACATGCTGCGGAAAATACAACGCAGCGATTCCGCGCTGTATTTTCCGCACCATGGGTACAGCGGATTTGGTTTTCCATAGGTTTACATGGTACTGTAAACCTGATGGAACACTGCTGCGAATCCGCAGCGGCCAATCCGCTGCGGATCCGCAGCCAAATCCGCACCGTGTGCACATAGCCTAATTCTAAAGGTTTCTAAAGGTATGTGCACACACTGCGGAAAACGCTGCGGATCCGCAGCAGTTTCCCATGAGTTTACAGTTCAATGTAAACCTATGGGAAACAAAAATCGCTGTACACATGCTGCGGAAAAACTGCACGGAAACGCAGCGGTTTACATTCCGCAGCATGTCACTTCTTTCTGCGGATTCCGCAGCGGTTTTACAACTGCTCAAATAGAAAATCGCAGTTGTAAAACCGCAGTGAAATGCGCAGAAAAACCGCGGTAAATCCGCCATAAATCCGCAGCGATTTAGCACTGAGGATTTATCAAATCCGCTGCGGAAAAATCCGCAGAGGACCAGAATACGTGTGCACATACCGAAACCCTAGCCCTAACCCTAACCCTACCCCTATTCTAACATTAGTGGAAAAAAAAAAATTCTTTATTTTTTTATTGTCCCTACCTATGGGGGTGACAAAGGGGGGGGGGGGGGGTCATTTATTATTTTTTTTATTTTGATCACTGTGATAGATTATATCTCAGTGATCAAAATGCAACTTGGAATGAATCTGCCGGCCGGCAGATTCGGCGGGCGCACTGCGCATGCGCCCGCCATTTTGGAAGATGGCGGCGCCCAGGGAGAAGACGGACGGAACCCGGCAGGATCGATAAGTATGATGGGGTGGTGGGGGGGAGCACGGGGGGGGGGATTGGAGCATGGGGGGGTGGATCGGAGCGCGGGAGGGGTGGATCGGAGCACGGGGGGGTGGAACGGAGCACGGGGGTGGTGGAACGGAGCACGGGGGGTGGAACGGAGCACGGGGGGGTAGATCGGAGTGCAGGGGGGGTGATTGGAGCACGGGGGGAGCGGACAAGAGCACGGGGGGAGCGGAGCACAGGACGGAGGGGAGCCGGAGCAGTGTACCGGACAGATCGGTGGGGTGGGGGCACATTAGTGTTTCCAGCCATGGCCGATGATATTGCAGCATCGGCCATGGCTGGATTGTAATATTTCACCAGTTATAATAGGTGAAATATTACAAATCGCTCTGATTGGCAGTTTCACTTTCAACAGCCAATCAGAGCGATCGTAGCCACGGGGGGGTGAAGCCACCCCCCCTGGGCTAAACTACCACTCCCCCTGTCCCTGCAGATCGGATGAAATGGGAGTTAACCCTTTCACCCGATCTGCAGTGACGCGATCTTTCCATGACGCCACATAGGCGTCATGGGTCGGATTGGCAGCGACTTTCATGACGCCTACGTGGCGTCAAAGGTCGGGAAGGGGTTAAAAGATGGTGATTTAACTGGCATCCCTCGAGCGTTTTTTTTCTATGCGACGGTGTTTTGGCGGCGCTGTGCGGCAGCTCCTGCTATAATTAACATGCGCCGAGGCTGTGCGGTGTCTCCGGCGCCGCTTCTCCGGTGCTGCGGCCGGTATTGCCAGCGCCGCGGCCTTCCAGAGGCTTCAGGCTCCGGCCTGGCCTCCAGCAAACTCTTCCGGGTTGCTCTGACCCGGGCTTCCTCCCAGCAGTCTGCGCCGTGAGGCCCCGCCCCCTCCGGCGCATCCACTTCCGGTTTCGGTTTCCTTTTGGCTCAATGGAGAAATTGAGGCCCCGGCTTCTGGCCTTCTACAGGCCGCACCGCATGATGGTGGTCACGCCTCCTGAGGCTTGCTGGGGATAAAGGTGAGCTCTTTCTGGCTCCACATCTCATCGTGGTATTTGTGGGGACACAGGACTGGGGTAAGTGCTTCGCCCTCCAGCTGGCAGAAGCATTATTTGTTTCCCAGCCTCAGGCCCTGGTTATAGCTTTTTACAGATCACTATATCTAGAAGGGTTAAAACTCACACGGTCTTATATACAGTTTGTGTGGCTTGTCATGCTGCATTCCTGAACGCCCAGAGCAATCGTCTCTGCGAGGCCTGCGACTCTGAACGCGCCCAGGAGCCCCCCTGCCAGCTCTCCAGCAATCTCTCACGGCTCCTGCCCCTCAAACAGATGCTGGGGTAGCTCCGCCGGAATGGGTCACATCCTTGTCGCAATCCATGGTGTCCCTAACTGAAGCAATCAAATCCCTTCAGACCCCGGCAGTCAGGGCCAGCAGTCCTTCTGCCTCGGAGAGGGCCTCAGGGTCTCAGGAACCTTCAGCCTGCAGGGGCCGTGCCCGCACTAGACAAACGCGTGGAAAGCTGATTCGCACAGCGTCGCCCGGGCTTTCAGGTGCTTCGGCATCCCAGAGCTCTGTATCGCGTTGTCCTTCCCCAGCAGAGAGCGGGGAAGTTGAGACAGACTGAGTCAGAGGAGTCCCATAATTTTGAGAATCCTGGGTTTCAGGAGTCTGTAGATAGCCTGATTGAGGCTGTCAATCAGTCCCTAAGGATAGAGAACGAGCTCGCCTCATCCTCAGATCATAAGATCTCATTTAAACGGGTCAATCGGGCTCATAGAGTTTTTTCCTCTCACCCTGAGTTTGAGGACTTGATTTGGCGTAATCGGGAGCACCCGGACAAGCGTTTTTCAGGGCAAAAAGCCTTGAAGGTTAGGTACCCCTTTGCTACTGAGCTATGTAGTAAATGGGCAGAAAATCCTTATATAGATCCTCCGGTGTCCCGTTTAGCCTCTAACACGTTGCTATCTCTCCCTAATGGCTCATCAATTAAGGATCCTACTGATCATCTTATAGAGCGCTTAGCTCGTTCCGTTTTTGAGGCTTCAAGTTCGGCACTTTTTCCTTCTTTTGCAGCAACCTGGGTTGCTAAGGCTATGATATCTTGGTCAGTCTTTAACAAAGGCTCTTCAAGAAGGTGATTTTTTCCAGCAGAGTTGGCGGAAATGTCTTCTCAGATAGCTCTTGCTGGTAGCTATCTGATCAATGCATCCTTAGATGCTGCAGACTGTGCCTCTATGCCTGCGGCTAACGCTATCGCCATTAGAAGGGCTCTCTGGTTAAGAACATGGCGGGCAGACTCTACCTCTAAAAAATCGCTCACAACCCTTCCGTATCAGGGGGGTCGCTTATTCGGAGAGAAACTGGATCAGCTGATTTCTGACTCCACAGGAGGGAAGAGCAAGTTTCTTCCACAGCAGAGGGTTAGACAACCTTTTCGTCACCAATTCCATGCCCGTTTCAGACCCTTTCGTAATGCTAGATGGGCTCCAGCATCGGGCTCCGCTGCACAGGGTCGACCCAATCAGGATCGAGACACTCGGGTCTCCTATACAGCCAACCAGGGGGAAAGAATGCATTCCCAGTCAACTAGATCCAGAGGGTCTAGGACTCCGAGGTTTTCGGCCAAGTGACTGGAGGTCTCCACAGAGCGCCTCCAACAGAGTAGGCGGACGTCTACTTCTGTTTCGCCAGGTCTGGCTTCAGGTAATCCACGACCGATGGATGGGAGAGCTCCTATCTTCAGGTTACAAGATAGAGCTGGTCTGTCAGCCTCCTCCCCGGTTCGTCCCATCCCGTCTTCCCAGGTACGAGTCCCACCGACAAGACCTGTTCAAATCCATAGAGTCCCTTCGTCGCAGCGGAGTCATTTCTCCTGTTCCAAGGGAAGAAAGGTTTCAAGGGTTTTATTCCAATCTTTTTGTAGTACCCAAAAAGGACGGAACAGTAAGACCTATCCTAGATCTGAAACTCTTAAACAGGTTTGTCCGTGTTCGTCACTTTAGGATGGAATCTCTTCGGTCAGTGATTGCTTCAATGGAAAAGGGAGAGTTCTTGGCCTCAATAGACATTCAGGATGCCTACCTACATATTCCCATTTTTCCTCCTCATCAAAGGTTTCTCAGGTTTGCTTTAAACAACCTACATTTTCAGTTCACGGCTTTACCTTTCGGGCTGGCTTCCGCCCCCAGGGTGTTCACGAAGGTCATGTCAACTGTGGTGTCCATTCTGCACTCCCGAGGCATAGTAGTCTTGCCATATCTGGACGATATCCTGATCAAGGGGCCGACCTTTCAAGCTTGCATGGAGAATGTCGGCATTACTCTGGACACCCTTGCTCGTTTGGGTTCGCTAGTAAATTTAGGAAAGTCATCCCTACAACCTTCTCGGAGGATCTCTTTTTTTAGGCATGATTTTCGATACCTCTCGAGCCCTATCAATCCTTCCCCAGGACAAGGTCCTATCCCTTCGGCGGGAAGTGAGGAACCTTTAGCAACCGTACCCTCATTTGATCCGGTCTTGCATGAGGGTGTTAGGAAGAATGGTGGCTTCTATAGAAGTAGTACCATTCGCGCAGCTTCATCTTCGGCCTCTCCAACCGGCGATCCTAGCAGTATGGAACAGGAATCCTCTCTCCCTCAACCGCAGATTTCGGTTGTCTCCCCAGGTCAGACAGGCTCTCTCATGGTGGCTAAACAGCTTATCCCTACTCGGTGGGGGGGAGGGGGGGGAAGCCCTTTTCCCCCAACCAATTGGCTGGTGGTCACAACAGACGCCAGTCTCCTGGGTTGGGGAGCTGTGTTTTTTCACCACACAGCTCAAGGGCGCTGGTCTCCTCCGGAATCAGATCTCCCCATCAATCTCTTAGAAATTTGGGCGATTCGACTAGCCTTGCAGCATTTTCACCATCTTCTGGCGGGTCGCCCTGTCCGAATTCAATCGGACAACGCCACAGACGTGGCATACATAAATAATCAAGGGGGCACCCGCAGCAAGGCAGCCATGCAGGAGGTAAAACAAATACTGTTCTGGGCCGAGAGAAATCACTCTGATTTCAGCAGTTCACATTCCGGGCGCAGAAAACTGGGCGGCAGATTTTCTGAGCCGTCAGGGTCTAGCGTCCGGGGAATGGTCTCTCCATCCCGAAGTATTTCAGCAGATATGCCATCTATGGGGGACCCCGGATGTGGATCTAATGGCGTCCAAGGGGAATGCCAAGGTACCCAGGTTTGTCTCCCGGTACCGAGACCCACAGGCATTCGCCGTGGATGCGCTAGTACTAACTTGGAACCAGTTCCATCTCTCTTATCTGTTCCCTCCTCTGGCATTACTCCCGAGGGTTATCAAGAAGATCAAGTCGGAAGGAGCGCCTGCTATTCTGATCGCCCCAGATTGGCCGCGTCGGACCAGGTATGCGAACCTAGTACAGCTTCTCACCGGGGTTCCATGGCGGCTCCCCGATCGGCCGGATCTTTTATCTCAAGGGCCGATCTACCACCAGAACTCAGGGGTCCTACGTTTGTCGGCCTGACCGTTGAATCTTGGGTTTTAACTCAGGCAGGGTTCTCCCAAGAGGTAGCAGATACCATGATCAGCGCACGCAAACCCGTTTCGGACAGAATTTATCATCACACTTGGAAAGTTTTTCTCTCTTGGTGTAGAGAGCGCTGGCTGCCTCCTTTGCGTTTCTCCGTCCCGAATATTCTAGCCTTCCTCCAAGCGGGCCTGGATTCAGGGCTTGCTCCAAGTACTCTTAAAAGGCAGATTTCAGCCTTATCGGTCCTTTTTCAGCGTAGGATTGCTACTAGCCGTCAGGGAGTCGCTCATAAGGTCCCTCCTTATAAAACTCCTTTGGAAGCTTGGGACCTTAATTTGGTCTTAAGGGCCTTGCAGGAGGCTCCTTTTGAGCCTCTTCAAGATATTTCCTTAACTGTCCTTTCCTGGAAAGTCGTATTTTTAGTGGCCATAACTTCCATAAGGCGGGTATCAGAGCTGGCAGCCCTCTCCTATCGTACTCCCTTTCTACGTTTTCATCAGGACAAGGTAGTGCTCAGACCAGCACCTTCCTTTCTTCCGAAGGTTGTTTCCTCTTTCCACATTAATGAGGATATAGTTCTTCCCTCCTTTTGTCCAGCACCTACGCACCGTGTAGAAAAAGCTCTCCGTTGGACCTAGTAAGAGCTCTGAGGAGATACATTTCCCGGACAGCTCCTTTCCGCCAGACAGATGCTCTGTTTGTCCTTCCGGAAGGTCGAAGGAAGGGATGTGCGGCCTCGAAATCTACTCTGGCCAGGTGGATACAAGCGGCCATTCAGGAGGCCTATCGCGCCAAGGGCATGATGGTTCCGGCTGGAATCAAGGCTCACTCCACTACAGCAGTGGGGGCTTCCTGGGCGATTCGGCACCCGGCCTCAGCAGAACAGGTTTGCAAAGCTGCAACCTGGTCTAGTTTGCATACTTTTGTCAAACATTATAATATCCACTCCCAGATCTCTGCAGATGCAAGTCTGGGTAGAAGGATTCTTCAAGCGGCGGTGACGCACTTATAAGGCTACGTTCACATTAGCGTCATGCGACGCAGCGTCGTCGACGCACAACAACGCATGCGTCATGCGCCCCTATCTTTATCATTGGGGACGCATGCGTTGCGTTGTCGTGCGTTTTTGTAAAAACGCACGACGCATGCGTCGTTTCACCGCACCTGGGTGGCGTTGGAGACGCTACATGTTGCATTTTTGTAGCGTCTAAAAAACGCATGCGTCGCACTTGCGTCGCTCGTGCGTCGTCATTGCGTTACAATCTCCCATTGAAACCAATTGACAACGCACGAGACGCAAGTGCGTGCGTCGTGCGTGCGTTGTGCGACGCATGCGTCGTTAAATAAAATTAAACAAAAGTGTCTAGACAGTGAAAACAGTGATAAAAACATCCCCCATATATAAAGAAAATGTTTGGATTGTTTGTCACTTCTGCTGCAGCATCTACAGGCAACACATCAGACCAGACTTCTTCATCTGCTGTCCAGAGATGTAAGTATAGAATGATTCTGTGCATTTTCTACATGTTTTATTTTTTAATTGTTTTTGCAAGTTGTGTATTATATTCTGCACTGTGGTTGTTTAAAGATATTGTTGTATTTTTAGTCTGGTTGTGATGTATGGCGTTGTATAGGATGGCGTTTCATTGTCTGTGGCCTTGATTATTGTTCTTTCCAGGATAGATTTTTCTTTTCCATTTATTGGTTTGGTGGTGTTTTTTGTATTCAGTTGTGATGTTTTATTCTTGCGTTATATGAATTTAATTGTCTCCGGCCATGTTGGTTTTATTGTAAAGTATGGTAGTATAGAATGATTCTGCGCCCTTTTATTAAATGTAATAATTTTTATTGCAAGTTGTGTATTATGTTCTGCACTGTGGTTATGTAAAGACATTGTTGTATGTTTCTGGTTGTGATGTATGGCGTTGTATGGCCTTTTATTGTCTCCGGCCCTGTCGGTTTTATTGTAAAGTATGGCGTTGTATCGAGGATTGCCGTTTCTGTCCTTAATTTTTGGGGGTTGTTAATTTTTTCCTTTCAAAAATCTATTGTGTTTTTTGGGTTGCTCCGTGCATACTGTACATTTTTTTTTTTTAAACAAAACTCTCTTTTTGGATTACGACATAAAGTCTGTTGTGTATTTGTTTTGTTATCTTTAGGCTTTTGTTTACTCTGGCATTGTGTTGTCTCTGCCATTGTTTTTTTTAATCAATGTGGCAGTGTTGTTTGCTCAGCGTTAAGGCCCCTTCACATTAAGCGACGCTGCAGCGATACCGACAACGATCCGGATCGCTGCAGCGTCGCTGTTTGGTCGCTGGAGAGCTGTCACACAGACTGCTCTCCAGCGACCAACGATGTCGGTAGCCAGGGTAAACATCGGGTAACTAAGCGCAGGGCCGCGCTTAGTAACCCGATGTTTACCCTGGTTATCATCCTTGTTAGGACTGGCGGAACGCACCAAGAAAGATTATATAGATGCGTTCGCAGTCCGGGGTCCACCGTGCAGGCGAAACCCGCTGCTAGTAAATGACAGACTATATGGCGGTACTAAAAGTATAAACACGCGGGTTAAACCTCACCCAACGTGAAGAAAGCGATCCTGTTAAGTCACAGGACCGCGGTACCGCACATAGAGCGAGAGCAAGTAGTCAGCGAACTTAACCCCAAAAGGGATTGAAGTCCGATTAGACCCTTGCTGGCACAACACCGCAACTGGGTGTGAAAAGAACCTTAACAGTAATATAAGAGCACAAGCGTGCGTGCGATGCCGCACTGACGGACGCCACTAACCACCTAGGCTTGGGTATGGAAAGCGCAAGGCAAGCGCACGGCGCCGTACTGGCAGGCACAGCTAAAGGACGCTGTGATGTGTGTAACATACAGATGGATAGTCGGGCGCTAGAGAGCTACCATCATCCGCGAGCAATCAACAACTCTAGGGAGGGATATTTAGGAGCTTTCATCCATCGACATACATCCATCTACACACACACATAATAATTGTACACTAGCGCATGGCCGTGCGGTCATGCGCAGTTTATATAGTTGCAGGACAGGAAGTGGCCACAGAAACTTTGCCCTTCCAAGACCTGCCAAGAGGACCAATGGAATGCGCTGCAGATCCTGAGCACATGACCCTCGATCTCCAACGGGAGATCTTGCCCTGGGCATGCTCAGTGTGCGCAAATAAGGACTTAGTCCCAGAGAAGTCCGCTCGCTGCTGACCAGCACTGACTTTAATGGCAGGAGCTGAAGAAGCAGCAGTAACTCTCTGTACAGAGCGAGACCGAGCAAGACGCTGGGACCGACGTCCCTGCTGAGCAGACTCCACTGCGGCTGGATAGGAATGGGAGACCGCAGCGGAGACGGCCCGAGATTCCCCCTGTGCAGAAGTGGGAACTCGAGACCTAACAATCCTAAAAGTAAAAAAAACAAACACTACATACTTACCTACCGCTGTCTGTCCCCGGCGCTGTGCTTCTCTGCACTCCTCCTGTACTGTCTGTGTGAGCACAGCGGCCGGAAAGCAGAGCGGTGACGTCACCGCTCTGCTTTCTGGCTGACCGACGCTCACAGCCAGTGCAGGAGGAGTGCAGAGCACAGCGCCGGGGGACAGACAGCGGTAGGTAAGTATGTAGTGTTTGTTATTTTTTACTTTTAGGATGGTAACCAGGGTAAACATCGGGTTACTAAGCGCGGCCCTGCGCTTAGTTACCCGATGTTTACCCTGGTTACCAGTGAAGACATCGCTGGATCGGTGTCACACACGCCGATCCAGCGATGTCCGCGGGAGATCCAGCGACGAAATAAAGTTCTGGACTTTCTTCAGCGACCAACGATCTCCCAGCAGGGGCCTGATCGTTGGTCGCTGTCACACATAACGATTTCATTAACGATATCGTTGCTACGTCACAAAATGCAACGATATCATTAACAATATCGTTATGTGTGAAGGTACTTTTAGTTCTGTTGGCATTAGTGCAATGTTCTTTGTGGTTGAAATGTAAATGTTTTGTGTTTTTTTTTTTTTTTATATTTTACTATGTTCCGCTGTATTGTGCATAGGATAAATTTTATTTTGTTCTTTATTTCAGAATTGCATTAGTAATGGCCAGCGACTCAAGCCACACCCCACCGCTGAGGAGTCCGGTGAGTACATGATCTACTATTGCTTACTATTCGCTGTCATTTGTAGATGGGTCACTCAACTTTTTGTAAACTATTTTCCAGGCTTCTTCAAGTGAGGAGGAGAGCCAGGAGGAACAGAGCCAGCAGGAGCAGAGACCACGGGACCAAGCTGTGGTGGCAGGACGGCGAGTAAGTTGTTATGTCAAACCTATTCCTTTTTTTTCTTTAACTTTTTTGTTTTTGGGGGGTTGTGGGGGGGGGGGGGTGTATTTGGTAGGTGGTGGTGGAGGAGGTAGGGAGAACAATTTTTATCTTGCAAACATTAATATTTTCCATTTATTCTAGGTTTCACAACGGGCCCATGATGACCCACTGGACGTAGACCTGATGGTGGCATCCATACAGGAACGAGGCCCATTGTGGGACAGCCGTGACCCCCGGCACGCGGACCAGGGCGTGTTGCGCCGTTTGTGGATTGAGGTGGCAAAATCGCTGTGGGATGGCTTCGACAGCGCTTCCCCCGCGGGCAAAGATAAATTTCGTAAGTATTTCCAAAATGCTGCTATGACCCATCATGCCAGGATACACAACCGTCTGTGATGTCTTCTATTGGGATTGCACACGGTTGCGTTATCAATTTCAATATTTTCTCTCCAACTAATTTTTTTTTTTTAATTTATACACAGTTACACAATTGAAGACCAGATGGCGCTCCATGAAGGACCGTTTCAAGAGGGGCCTGAAAAAGGAGGGACAGATCCGTAGTGGTGCTGCAGCTTCAAGGACCATCTACAAATATAATCGTATTTTGCAGTTCTTGCGACCGGTCCTTGAAAGCAGAGAGTAAGTATAGTACCTATGCACACACCTAGTTTTTAAAACATGCATATTCACGTACTATATTCCAGCCACGTAGTTTATTGCCCAGCCATTTATTTTGGCAAGTACGAAGTATAGTAATGAAGAAAAAAATTCAAGCTCACCGAGGCGTGAAAAGTAAAAAATAAATACTTTTATTCACTTCAATCATAAGCAGAGGATGAAACATCAGCACAATACAATTAAAACACTATCTACGCGTTTCAGGTGACAGGGAACATCAGACATCATGATTAAGGGTGCCCTATCACCTGAAACGCGTAGATAGTGTTTTTATTGTATTGTGCTGATGTTTCATCCTCTGCTTCTGATTGAAGTGAATAAAGTATTTAGTTTTTACTTTTCACGCCTCGTAGAGCTCGAATTTCTTCTTCATTTCTGATCTTCTCACGCTTGACACAGCGTCTCCGTGCTCCGAGCCTTCTGGGATTACTACTATGGTGAGCTGGAATTCCTCTTTTTTGTCCTGAAATACGAAGTATACAGAAAACAGAAAGATAGTAGATTGGCCATGCCCGGGCAATATTTCATAGTGGAGTAGTATATTGCCCATCCAGGTGTATCCCAGATTTTTTTCAAAAAAAGGAAAAATATAATAGACACGGCATACCTTCTACTCCAAGGCAGGTTATGTTCCCATGGTTGCTCAGCTCGCAGGACATGTGATGACGTCTCGGTCACATGACCGTGACGTCATGGCAGTTCCGACGATAAGCGTAATTGTCGGGAGTTACAAACGGCAAACATGGGTGACTATTTTGAAATAAATAAATGTATTCTATTTTTAATATTGATGCGGCATATGCAGTGTCAATATTAAAAATTAGTTAACATTAACGGCGGCAATGGATACCGCCGGTAAAGTTAATTAATGACAGGGGAGTATGCGGGCGACGGGCCTTCACTGCGGGGAGTAAGGAGCGGGCATTTTAATCAGGCCTGTCACCCGCGCTGATTGGTCGCATCAGCCATGTCAGGCAGCTGGCCGGTTCAATCAGCAAACCGTTACGACTAACTGAACAAACCCTTAACAGTAATAGTGTGTGATGCAATGTTAAGTTTTACACAGGTGGTGACGAATGTGAAATGTTATATTTTGTATACTAATGGTTTCCTTATGTTTTCACAGAACACACAGCAGCACCCGCGAGACTGTCCAACCCTCTGGAGCGGTCCTTCGTGAAGCGCCATCTGAACCGTCGCAGCCATCCCACAGCGAGAGCAGGTCTGCACCACCACAATCTGGCGAACCGGCAGCCGGTCCATCAGATGTTCCCCTGGCCGAGGCCTCTGTCGCTCCTTCCTTCGGGTCTTCCCGACAGCGTCAGCGGGCCTCGGACAGGGCGATCCTGCCCGAATTTTTACATTTGAGCACCGTATTCCAGAATGGTTTCAAGGCGCTGTGCGATAAAATGTCCATTATCGACCGGCGTCTTGAAACAATAGAATCGGAGCTCTCGAGGCCGGCCAAACATTTTTTTTAGTGCCATTCAGAAGGGCATGGTTGAACATCTTACGCCGGAACTCCAGATTTCGGTGATGCAGGTCTGCAACAACGCATATGTCACTGCTCTGCAGCAGGCTCGGGTCATGCAGTCAGCGACTACAATGCCCGCAGTACCATCGCTGGCTGCCATGGCTCCGACTCCTGCTGCAGAGCACCACCACAGAACTCCGCGTGCCGAGGGCCACCGCCACCACAGAACAGAGCCCCAAACTTCTGCTCCTGCCAGGCCTTCAAGGGCACACAGACGGGAAGCTGACCCACACCCAGAGGGAGAGAGGAGGAAAAAAAAGAAGACAAGCACTACAACCTCGGCTATGGCTGCTCCCAAAACAAGCACCCAAAGTACCCAGCCTGGGCCTACCCGGAGCACACCCAGTACCCAGCCTGGGTCTACCCGGAGCACACCCAGTACCCAGCCTGGGTCTACACGGAGCACACCCAGTACTCAGCCTGGGTCTACCCGGAGCAGGAGTAGCCAGCCAAGGACACTGGTCGTCCCTCCTCCTCCCTCACCTCCTGCGTTGGCAGTCTCGCCACCGTCTACTGGCTGGATTGATGTCGGCATCCCATCTAGTGTAATAGAGTATGCTGGTTCCTCCCCCTCGTCCTCCTCCTCGGTCTCCTCAACACACACCAAAAGTGGAGGATATCAATCCCCCTTAATCGCAGACATTGATACCCCATAACATTTACCCAATTTTTTTTTTGTGTCCCTAATAAATTTGTTAATTTGTTCAAAAATAATGAGTTTTTATTGTCTATAATAAAGTTTGCACCAAATCACACCGTGCGCCGTATAAACAAATCTTGTGTTTGTAACACCTGATGTGCAATGTCTGACACTATTTTATCAATATTTTTTTTCATTTTTTTATAGGGCTGTCGCTCATTGTACTATGAGATGTTACAAACACAAAGAGCATTGCTCAATATATCAATTTTAAAATGTACCATCACACAACGATTTCATTAACGATATAGTTGTTTTTTGTCAGTAACCAACGTTATCTTTTCTGAAATCGTCCAACGATCAGGCCCCTGCTGGGAGATTGTAGGTCTCAGCGAATGATTAGGAATTTTTTTGGGTAAATGATCACACGCTGTCATTGTTGGATCGGCGTGTTTGACACCGATCCAGCGATGTCTTTGCTGTAAACAAGGGAATATTGGGTTACTAGCGCAGTGTTTTAAACAATCCAAAAAGTGAACAATACCCAAAAAAAAAAAAAAGGTGTCAACCACGTCCATCGCCGTCATCTTCCCGCAGTGACTGACACTGTCATTCCCGCCCGTAAAGCAGAGCACACCGTTGACTTAATAATAAACGCTGTGCTGTGCTTTAGGGCTGGCACAGTACGGAAAGCTGACGGCGATGGACGTGTCACACACCGGAATGTAAGGGTATTTTTTTTTTTTTATTAAATTTACAATGGTAAACAGGGAAAACATCGTGAGTGCGGCCATGCGCTTACCAAGATTACACGGGGACTTGCTCTTTTTTGGTCGCTGGAGAGCTGTCTGTGTGACAGCTCTCCAGCAACCACGCGACGACTAACGATCACGGTCCGGTCGTATCACTGGTCGGGATCGTTGGCTAATCGTTTTATTACGGTACCTTAAGAATATTGGTCAGGTGAGGTGGTAGCAATGTTCACAGTGTCGCCACTATTTGACTCTGGACGTATACTAGCATCCTGATTCCAATAGTGTTAACTCTGTAGAGTTTTGCAAACATGATCGTCTCCCTCCTTGTCAAGCCAGGTTCCATATGCAAATAGTCTGCAAGATTAAAAATGGTTGACAAGGTGGGAGCCGATCATGTTATATGTCAAAACTATGGAACACACGGCTAAAAAATTCTTTTGTTTTGTCAGTCCATTTGGGTACTGGTGCTCACATAAATTTTGTGGGACACACATTAGTTTCTATAACATTGCATTTTAAATTTAGTTTACTATGGAAAAACATATGGCAGATTTGTTTTGTTAAAACGGAAAGGCACACGAACTTTATTTCAAAACACAACGCATTAGAAAATCAGGGGACATTAACAACATTTAAATAACATTACATAGGCTGGTAAAATGACAAGTTTTTATTGTATCCTAATACCAAGATGAATTAAACCATTTGATCTTGCCATGAAACACGCCCAACATCTGAAACAAAGTATGCAGCAAATTGGTCCCTCATATGAGCAATCTCCACAGTTGTCCGCAGAGGATGATCTTGATAATCAGGCAATGGATTTGGTATGGGTTCATCGAGTTCCACGGTGACTCTCTCTTTATCAATAATATAATTGTGGAGAACCACACAAGCCTTCACCACCTCATCCACTGTCTCAATTTTCAAATTTATAGGGGATCCTAAGATACGCCATTTGGAGACAAGGATTCCAAAGGCGCACTCCACAGTTCTTCTGGCCCTGGACAGTCTATAATTAACCCCTTCATGACCGGGGGATTTTTCGTTTTTCCGTGTTCGTTTTTCGCTCCCCTCCTTCCCAGAGCCATAACTTTTTAATTTTTCCGTCAATTTGGCCATGTGAGGGCTTATTTTTTGCGGGACGAGTTGTACTTTTGAACGACATCATTGGTTTTAGCATGTCGTGTACTAGAAAACAGGAAAAAAATTCCAAGTGCGGTGAAATTGCAAAAAAAGTGCAATCCCACATTGGTTTTTTGTTTGGCTTTTTTGCTAGGTTCACTAAATGCTAAAAATGACCTGCCATTATGATTCTCCAGGTCATTACGAGTTCATAGACACCAAAGATGACTAGGTTATTTTTTATCTAAGTGGTGAAAAAAAATTCCAAACTTTGCTAAAAAAAAAAAAAAAAATTGCGCCATTTTCCGATACTCATAGCGTCTCCATTTTTCATCATCTGGGGTCGGTTGAGGGCTTATTTTTTGTGTGCCGAGATGACGTTTTTAATAGCATTTCGGTGCAGATACATTCTTTTGATCGCCCGTTATTGCATTTTAATGCAATGTCGCGGCGACCAAAAAAACGTAATTCTGGCATTTCTCATTTTTTTCCCGCTACGCTGTTTAGCGATCAGGTTAATACTTTTTTTTAATTGATCGGGCGATTCTGAGCGCGGCGATACCAAATATGCGTAGATTTGATATTTTTTTTATTGATTTATTTTGATTGGGGCGAAAGGGGGGTGATTTAAACTTTTTGTTTTTTTTATTTTTTTCACATTTTTTTAAACTTTTTTTTTTAACTTTTGCCATGCTTCAATAGCCTCCATGAGAGGCTAGAAGCAGGCATAGCACGATCGCCTCTTCTACATAGCAGCGATCTGCTGATCGCTGCTATGTAGCAGAATTGCACGTGTGCTGTGAGCGCCGACCACAGGGTGGCGCTCACAGCGACGGGCAATCAGTAACCATAGAGGTCTCAAGGACCTCTATGGTTACCATTCACAAGCATCGCCGACCCCCGATCATGTGACGGGGGTCGGCGATGACGTCATTTCCGGCCGCCCGGCCGGAAGCGGTAGTTAAATGCCGCTGCCTGCGTTTGACAGCGGCATTTAACTAGTTAATAGGTGCGGGCAGATCGCGATTCTGCCCGCGCCTATTACGGGCACATGTCAGCTGTTCAAAACAGCTGACATGTCCCGGCTTTGGTGCGGGCTCACCGCGGAGCCCTGCATCAAAGCAGGGGAGCCGGCATCGGACGGTATAGTACGTCCGATGCCGGTAAGGGGTTAAAAATACTTTTTGTGCGGTCCAACCCCCGACTGGAGTACGGTTTAAGTAGGTTGCCACTCATTTGAAAAGCCTCATCCCCAACCACAACAAATGGCATGGCCGGGCCTTCGGTGTTGGGAAGAGGTCGTGGCTGGGGGAAATTAAAATTGTTCTCGTATAATCTTCGGCCCATGTCAGACTCCTTAAATGTCCGTGAATCATTTGCACGGCCAAACGCTCCAATGTCCACAGCGAGAAACCTGCAGTCCGCACCTGCAATTGCCATGAGCACGGTGGAAAAGTATTTTTTATAATTAAAAAACAGAGATCCACTTCTTGAAGGCTTGGTAATCCTAATGTGCTTCCCATCCACGGCTCCAATACAGTTTGGGAAAGAACACACTTGTTCGAATTTTTGGGCATTGGCCTGCCATAATTCTGTTGTAGGGATGGGTAAAAATTCCTCCCGGAGGTTGTCCCACAATGCGCGGCATGTGTCGGCAATAATACCAGAAAGTGTGGAGACTCCAATCCTAAACTGGAAATGCAGTGATCTCAAGGTCTCTCCGGTAGCCAGGAAACTGACAAGAAGAAAAATAAATAAATATAATTAAATTGTTATGAAATAAATTTTCATTTTTAATTACAATCCCCCACCCCACAAAACCAAAACACGTTACTTTAAAAAAATGGCAAGAACATATAAATCCTTCACATTGCATTACGTACCGTAGAGTCACCAGCAGACGTTCCTCGGAGGAAATTGATTTACGGAGCTGCGTGTCCCGCCTGGAAATGGCTCCTTCCACCAGACGCAGCAGATATCGGAAGCTGTTTTGAGACATCCTGGTGTACTCAAAGTATTTCTACTGGTTGTCATTTAACTCTCCAAACAGACAATGGTAGGCTCCACGACTCTCTCGGACTTCCACTATAGGGTGTAGCCAAAAACGCCGACGACTCCTTCTCCGTAGTTTTTCTCTTTTCCTCTGTTCATGACAGGCAATAGCATAAGCAATAGCAAGGGCAAAATCCAGCTCCATATTGAGGTAGATATTCTCCATGGGACGCTCCATCTTGATGCTGTATGGTTGGAATTAATCTATGCCGGGGTACATATACCACAATTCCATTATACCCACCCTCATCTACCCATTGGTGGCATTATCTAGTGTCTAGACACTAGACCCACCCTCTTCTATTCATTGGTGGTATTATCTAGTGTCTAGACACTAAATTGTGTTGAAAGATGACATCATTGTTTGACAACGCATGCGTTGTAAAACGCTGCGTTTTTTGGAATAATTTTTGACATATTGTTCTTTATGTTGGTGGTAAACTTTCTTGTTTATTTGTAAAAAAAAAAAAAAGGAAATTTGGCGAAAATTTCACAATTTTCTAACTTTGAATTTTCATGCCCTTAAATCACAGAAATATGTCACACATTACTTAGTAAGCTTAATAAGTAACATTTCCCACATGTCTTCTTTACATCAGCACAATTTTGGAACCAACATTTTTTTGTTGTTGCTCTGAAGTTACAAGGGTTAAAAATTAAACAGCAATTTCTGATTTTTACTTTTTTTTTGGGGGGAGGTGGGGGGCACCTCACATTTGAAGTCACTTTGAGGGGACAATATGATAGAAAATACCCAAAAGTGACACCATTCTAAAAACGGCACCCTTCAAGGTGCACAAAACCACATTCAAAACATTTATTAACCCTTTAGGTGCTTCACAGGAATGTTTGGAATGTTTTAAAAAAAAAAAAAAAAAATGAACATTTAACTTTTTTTTCACAAATTTACTTCCCATCCAATGTTTATTTTACCAAGGGTAACAGGAGAAATTGGACTCCAAAAGTTGTGCAATTTGTCCTGAGTACGCTGATACCCCATATGTGCAGGTAAACCACTGTTTGGGCGCACGACAGAGCTTGGAAGGGAAGGAGCGCCGTTTGACTTTTCAATGCAAAATTGGCTGGACTTGAGATTGCACGCCATGTCGCATTTGGAGAGCCCCGGATGTGCCTAAACAGTGGAAACCCCCTACAAGTGACACCATTTTGGAAAGTAGACTCCAAGACTCCATCCCCCCCCCCCCCGAGGAATTTAGCTAGATGTGCGATGAGCACCCCCTATGTGCTTCACAGAAGTTTACAACACAGAGCCGTGAAAATAAAATAAAAGCACGGGCCACAAAACGTCCAGCACACGTGCATATGCATAACACACATGGATGTTATCTGTGTGACATGCATCGGGGAAGAAGCGTTACAGTAATCGCTCTTCCCTGTCGCCGGGTGCTGAACACTGCTCTCATCATTCTGCCCTGATCTGCCGGCGATCGGCGCGAGCAAACGAGAATGATGAGACTTACATTTAAGTGATAAAAGAGACAGCAGGGGGCGGCTGATAGGACTATTGCTCCCATCAGCCTACCCCTGCTGCTGCTAATAAGTGACAGCAGAAGTGGCTTATGGGGGGGTATTCATTAGCCACCGCCAGCCCTATAAATAAATAACTAAATAACTAAATTAAAAAAATTAGTGTATTTTCTATAACCAGCCAGGCAAAACTCACAGCTGGGGGCTGCAGCTGTCGGCTTCAGCAAGGCTGGTTATCAAGAATAGAGGTGTCCCCACGCTGTCTTTATTTTTAAATTTAGTTAATGAGATTCTCGTGTTCTGGGGGGTCTTGATGTGGTGCTCTGCTTAAATATTCATCTGTAGTCACTGTCAGGGATCAGTGACCTGTCATAAGCCGTACAGATGAATATGAGAACAGAGCACCACATAAAGATCCCTCCACAGGCCCACCATGAAGCACAAGAATCTCATTAACTGAAAACTACAAATACAGATTAAACAACAACCTCAAGACGGATTTCATCAACCCAGGTATCATTTTAATCAGTATAACGGCACCGACGTGACACTGTCTGTAGGTTTCTTAGCACTTTCTGCTGACAGGTTCCATTTAATATTATGTACTATAATTTGTATGTGGGTGGAACATCTTTTATTTTAGTCAGTAAAGTCGAAGTAGGGGCATGACTTTATTGCTGGGGCTTGTATTCTGGTGCTTTGTGTTACTTCTATGCTTTCAATGGACAGGATCAGTGACTTGCCTGTAGCAGTCTCTTGGGCAGATCCTGCTAAGACTTTGTTGGAGAAGCAAAATGGAACTTTGGAAGGAGTAGGAAGGGTTCAGATGGAGTTACAAGGAGTGTGCTCACTGAATGATGATAACTGTAGTCAGGAGGGAGCAGAAATAGTGGAGCAAGTGTAAAGAAAAGTATGGGTGCCATGGCGATAGACGTGAAGAAGAAAGGCATAAAACATCTCAAAGCATTTGTTTTAAAAAAAAAAAATGTAGCGAAATTAGGGGTAGTGGATAACCGCTTTAATATATCCTGCTTGGCCAAATAAAATAGAAAAGAGTATGCTGTCACCAGAGGTTGTTGTTGATATTCAACATCCTTTTCTTCATTGAGGTCCTCAATCAAGTCTCAAGGTCCAGTCTACTGAAATTAGCAGATTCATCTGACATTAAATGGGTTGTCCAGGTTTGGCATAAAAGTCTGCAGTCACTCCATGTTACTGCAGACCAGACAATCCTCACATCACGCACAGAGCAAGCTGTTGGAATTCACTGTTGCCCTCTGTGAGACCAGGTTGTCATGTGGCCTCAAGTATACCATATGCATACTCTCGACACATTCTGACTAGACGTGCGCAGCCTCGCTCAATACAGGTGAATTGAGCGACACTGTGCACGTCTACTCGGAATGTGGTTTGGAGTGTGCATATCGTTAACTTGCGGTCACATGACCTACCAGCATCTGAGAATCCTGATGGCGAGCTCTATGCATGATGTGAGGATTCACAAGTCTGCAGTTACATTATAATTGACCGGTTATTTGCATTCATTTCCATTTCTAATTACCAAATACCAGCCTTGTAGATTTCAAATTAACATGCGCTCCTTGAACCAATTTTGTCTCCTAGATCTAAAAGTGTCACAAGCTCCAGTAGCTCGAGCTCAAGCAGCAACAGCTCAGATATTGAACCTTCATCAGACAGTGAGGACACCTCCAGTTCTTCCTCTTCTTCTGAGGACACATCTTCCAGTTCTTCATCCTCATCGGAGAACTCCTCATCAGAGTCTGAGTCTGACTCCGAGTCAGAATCTGAAACGAGCAGCAGCAGCAGTGGTACTACTAGCAGTAGCAGCAGTGAGGAAGACAGTAGCTCAGAAGATGAGCCACTTAGGAAGAAACGGAAGAATTAGTCATGACAGAGTATTGTCTCTGACGCTTTTGGAAGATCTCTGTGCTGGGATAATATTCTTTGTGAAGAACTCAAACAAAAAAAAAAAAAAAGTTGTACTTTTAAAATGCCTGATTGACACCAACCTTGGTTCACTCCTTCAGTTATAAGTCTGTCCTTGTTGATTTCAGTACTGCTAAGTTTTGGTTAGAAATACAGATTACACAAGTAATGTATCTTAATGAAATTTTTATGGCAGATTCCTATTAATCTTTTTCCGTTTTGTACCTTGACCTACTAAGTATCATATGTAATGTTGGTATTAAAGCAATTTGGACGTGATGCAGTCTAACAGTCCATCTGCCTTGGAGGATAATTTAAAATGTACATATGTTGTCTGCAAATATAAAAACAAAAGTTTAACGCGTTAACAGGGTGTAAAAGGTTTGACCTCAGAGCTGAAGAGTCCTGTAACAAGGGAGCTTTTGGGACTTATTTTTATAGTGGTATATAATAAAAATGGCTTTATCTAATCACATGCTAAAATGGGATTATAAAAGGTTGTGTCCACAACAGCTCAGTGGTCTACAACTTTATATTTTTATGGAGAGAGCACGGTGGAAAAGGCCCATACTTTTAGCTGTTCTAATAGGTTGTTTTATATGTGCAGTTTATTATAAAGCTGCGTTTAAGTGTCATTTTCAAAGTGCCATGTCTGTAAATAAATGAGCCTGTGACTTTACCCTGTTATTGCAGGCGATTCCAGCACAGTAAGGAATGTCACCTTGTACTAATGTTTTGGTTAATAAACATTTGTCTTTTTTGCTATTATCATTTTTGTTATTGTAGCCTAATCATGATGATATCTACAGTATTGGTACCGTTACACTAAACGATTTACCAACGATCACGACCAGCGATACGACCTGGCCGTGATCGTTGGTAAGTCGTTGTGTGGTCGCTGGGGAGCTGTCACACAGACAGCTCTCTCCAGCGACCAACGATCAGGGGAAAGACTTCGGCATCGTTGAAACTGTCTTCAACGATGCCGAAGTCCCCCTGCATCACCCAGGTAACCAGGGTAAACATCGGGTTACTAAGTGCAGGGCCGTGCTTAGTAACCCGATATTTACCCTGGTTACCATTGTAAAAGTAAAAAAAAAAAAAAACAGTACATACTCACATTCTGATGTCTGTCACGTCCCCCGCCGGCATCCACAGGGTTAAAACTGGTTTCGGCAGGAGCGCTGCGAATGCACACGCTCCGGCCGAGAGCTTCCCTGCACTGATTGTCAGCGCCGGCCGTAACAGCGGTGACGTCACCGCTGTGCTCTGCTTTACGGCCGGCACTGACAGTCAGTGCAGGAAAGCTCTCGGCCGGAGCGCGTGCACTAGCAGCGCTCCTGCCGAAAGCAGTTTTAACCCTGTGGACGCCGGGGGACGTGACAGACATCAGAATGTGAGTATGTACTATTTTTTTTATTTATTTTTTTTTTTTACTTTTACAATGGTAACCAGGGTAAATATCGGGTTACTAAGGGCGGCCCTGCGCTTAGAAACCCGATATTTACCCTGGTTACAAGTGAACACATCGCTGGATCGGCGTCACACACGCCGATCCAGCGATGACAGCGGGTGATCTGCGACCAAAAAAAGGTCCTGATCATTCCCCAGCGACCAACGATCTCCCAGCAGGGGCCTGATCGTTGGTCGCTGTCACACATAACGAGATCGTTAGCGGGATCGTTGCTACGTCACAAAAAGCGTGACGTTGCAACGATATCCTTAACGATATCGTTATGTGTGAAGGTACCTTAATTACATTTTGTCATATTTTGACAATTGGGAAACCTTGTGCATTGGTCGTGAATTTGTATGGCTGTTCTGAAAACTGCTGAGTATGCGTGCCCAACAATTTTCCCTTTTAAGAAATAAATTGACCTATCCAAACAGGCTGATCGACCTGATTTTACAGTATGTGGCCAGCATAAAGTTTCAAGAATCAATTAAAGGTCGTGACTTAAATCTAATCATTTCCACAGGTTCCACTGTGGCTACTTCTGCTGTCTGCCCTGGAACGGCAAGTATTGACGTTGCACTCTTAAGTGACCCGAATGTTGGGGTCTTTTGATTGGCTGCAGTGGTCAGATGACTGTAATACCACGTGAAATGAAGCACATCTGCTCACATCCGTTTCTAATTACCTGACTTTTACAGCCAATCATAGGCTTCAGCAGGTAACTGAAGAACGCAACATCTTCACATTGCGGTCCCGGGGCAGGTTACTGGAGCAGCCGTTGCTGGATTCATGATGATTAAAGCCGAATAGTATGCTTCATTTTATTATCTTAAAACCATACCTTTCCTATGTATGTTTTATTGGACATCAAATAACCGTTTCAGTGGTGCAAACATGCGCTACCTTTTTAGTCGTTCCCCTTCTTTTTTCAAAACTTAACCTATTTATAATTATTTGCTGTAAAAAATTGCACACTTCACAAGCAATGAAAGAAAACAAACGTAAAGATTGTCATAAACCACAAAGCTTGATGGAGGGTAGAAAGATGAATGGCAGACCATTCGGCAAATACTTAGAACACAAGAAAAAGAAAAAAACGAACTACAAAGGTCAAAAAAATATACAATAAAATAAACAAATATAAATTTTATTGGTGATAAATAGGGACAAATAGAGGAAGAAAAAATAGCAATGTGGTGCTAAACACACACAATGTGTATCAGCCCACAAGAACACCACATAAATTAGCCAAAAATGTATATATACTCAAATGTACATAATGCAAATGGAATAGCATATATCAATAATATATAGCCCGAAAAAGATATATGTAGAAAAGGGGCATAAAAATGTACATAAGATAATATGAGCATACAAATAAGTGATAGGTAACCAAAAACGCTTAAGAAAAAGGGGGAGGGGGCAGAAAAAATTCCTGCAGACTCACATCAGTGAAAGGAATGCTGTAATGCGATGGTAGGTAAACGAAAGTGGTATATCCGGATAATACCCATTGCACTATGTGAAACCCGTCCCTATCGTGACCTGCAGCTGCATGGTTAGCGGTCACAACATGTGAATCCAGGAAGATGGTTACCTAAGAAATGTGGTGGATGCGGGCAGACGTGCGTTTCGGATCGAGTCCTTCGTCAGTCCCCTGACGAAGGACTCTTGATCCGAAACGCGCATCCTTACCCTGACGAAGGACTCTTGATCCGAAACGCGCGTCGGGGCGCATCTGCCTGCATCCACCACAATTCTTAGGTAACCATCTTCCTGGATTCACATGTTGTGACCGCTAACCATGCAGCTGCAGGTCACGATAGGGATGGGTTTCACATAGTGCAATGGGTATTATCCGGATATACCACTTTCGTTTACCTACCATCGCATTACAGCATTCATTTCACTGATGTGAGTCTGCAGGAATTTTTTCTGCCCCCTCCCCCTTTTTCTTAAGCGTTTTTGGTTACATATCACTTATTTGTATGCTCATATTATCTTATGTATATTTTTATGCCCCTTTTCTACATATATCTTTTTCGGGCTATATATTATTGATATACGCTATTCCATTTGCATTATGTACATTTGAGTATATATACATTTTTGGCTAATTTATGTGGTGTTCTTGTGGGCTGATACACATTGTGTGTGTTTAGCACCACATTGCTATTTTTTCTTCCTCTATTTGTCCCTATTTATTACCAATAAAATAATTATTTGCTGTTAGATATAGTGACCCTGACATTTACATTATATGTCTTATGACTAGTGATGAGCGAATATACTCGTTACTCGAGATTTCTCGAGCACGCTCATGTGATCTCCGAGTATTTGTAAGTGCTCGGAGATTTAGTTTTTCTTGCACAGCTGAATGATTTACATCTGTTAGCCAGCATAAGTAAAAGTGGGGATTCCCTAGCAACCAGGCAACCCCCACATGTACTTCTGCTGGCTATCAGATGTAAATCATTCAGCTGTGGCAAGAAAAACTAAAACTCCGAGCACTAAAAAATACTCGGAGGACCCCTGAGCATGCTCGAGAAATCTCAAGTAACGAGTATATTCGCTCATGACTACTTATAATGTGAAGCCCATGAAGAAAGGTGATCGACCAAATCGCCATTCAGAGAGTACAGCCTTCTGTAGTTTTCCTTCTCCATAGAACCATTTACACTTTTCACCACCGACCTCAGTGATATGTAAGTAAGGAGACTGCAGCTCTCCAATGTTCATTTCAAGCATGGTGAGTGTTTTTATTCACTAGACGAGTCTGTATTCCATCATACTGCATGTGTCTCTGGTGAATAAAAAAAAAATATCTTGCATGAAATGATCCTGGGAGTGCTGCAGCCTTTTCCGATAAGTCTTGAGTCTGATTCAGGGAGGGAAACCATGGCATTAAAACTATATTTCTAGCATTTACATGTAGTAGTGCCATATGTTTTTGATAGTTTTAAGAACATTTCTTAGAAACTTTAAGAACCTTGGCCAACTTTAAAAAATAATAATCTAGAAAGGATAGGAAGTCAATGTGATCCATTACAGTGTATCTGTCAGCGCTCCTGTGCAATTCAAGTTATATGTTTTGATGCAGTGACCCATGTTACAGCCATGGGGCACTGTATGTGCTCCTCAGGATACGCGTGGAGGCGTATCTGCAGTGGTGATAATGAAACAGTGTCCGGCATGATTATAAATGACCGGTATGTGTCGCAGAGGGAGTCTGCGCTGTAAGCCTGTAGTATTGTTTTTCTGGGACCTGTAGTCCAACAAGTATTTGTATAGTTAACAGGAAAGCTTGCAGGGTTAGTCGGAGAGCTGGGTGGGACTGGCTAACCACACACACCTCACAGCTATGGGGGTGGTTGCAGCTACATAATGTGACCAGGGTTTGGTCACAAGGTCAAGTGTATGGACCTGAATGGTAAGAGTGTGAAGTCCTGGATAGCCTGTGTGTTGGAGTGGACTGGATTTCTGAAAGCACCTAGTGAGGCTGTGGACTGAAGGCCTGTGTGTTGGAAGTATGTGGGACTGCACTTCCTGAATAGTGCACGGAGAGACCGATGGTCAGAGTGTGAGGTCCTGTGAAGGATCTGTGTTGGAATGTCCTGGAGTGGACTGGGTTCCTGGAAGCACATGGTGAGGCCATGGACTGAGGGCCTGTGTGTTGGAATTGCCTGGGACTGGACTTCCTGAATAGTGCACGGAGGGGCCTTATCTGCAGAGCCTGTGATGGCTACTGTGTTGGGGATGCTACAGTTCCGTCTGCGAGTCTGGACTATCTGAAGTTCCCTGGTCACAAGGACGGTGATCCCAGTTTGGCAGCTTCCCTGGGAACCAGGACTGACAGGAGTCAGTGTGTGGAGCAGGAGCTCCTGTAAGCTCCTGTAAAGTAACTCCAGATAAAGGGGGTTTCGGGCAGAGAAGTATCTGCCATTGGAACAGACTGTCGGTGGTTATTCTGTTGCGTTGATGTAAATAATGAACTGTTTGTGATGCGGTTTATGAGTCTAAATAAACCGGAATAGACTGTTTTTGTGAGAAAAAAAAATATATATATACACACACACACACTACTGGGATATAAGGGAATGATTAAATGATAATCTGGATATATACTGTATATCTGAACCAAGGGGCATGCAGGGATTCCAGTCACAGCCAGACATTGGAGCCTAGGTGATCCCAAAAGATCTCTTTCGCCAATATTAGAAGATTAATGCTATTAAAGGGGTTTTCACACACTACATTTTAAATTAAAAAAAAAAATCTTTTAATTAAAATAAGTTCCACATTTGGATGTGTTTAAAAAAAATGTTACTGTGCCGAGATAATCTTATAACTCTGCCGCTATTATGTAACATATTTTTATTCCAAGCTCTATTGATTGAAATGTACTGTAATGTGCTTAATTAGAATATCATCAAAAATTTTGAATTCATTTTTCAAGCTGGTGTTATAAAGTATTCTAATTTACAGAGATAATGAATTTTGGGTTTTCATTGACTGTAAGCCATAATCATCAACATTAACAGAAATAAACACTTGAAATAGATCACTCTGTAATGACTTATATAATGAGTTTCACTTTTTGTATTGAAGAACTGAAATAAATTAACTTTTTGATGATATTCTAATTTTGTGAGAAGCACCTGTATACGGCAAACCTGAGTTTGTTTCAAAGATGAAATAACACCAGAAGAGCTAGAATGACAGAGACTTTCAGAGACTGTTCGTACAACATCTGTTTAGCTCCATCAATCCCTATATGAGAGACGAATGTGCCAATAGACAATGTACATCATAGCAAGCTCCCGCTCACCAAGGTAGGAATAGCAATATGCACAAAACAACCAATTCTCTACAGAATCCTTAAAGTATTGTTTGGTACTGGAAGTTCGGCAAGAACCATTCAGTAAAGCCAAAAGTGTATAAGTATGGAACAGCCTCATTATTGTCATTGCTTACAATCTACAATGAGGTGGGGGAGATACAAAGTACAGGTGTGTATTTACAATGATGTAATTACAATGACAGTCCAGCCATCTTCAGGGGGTGGGGGATAGGTGGAAATAGTGTATGAGCTACACATGCACACTTACACATAAAATTACTTTGATTAGGGAACGTGATAGGCCACTCTGAACAAATGTGTTTTGAGGGAGCTCCTAAAACTGTGCAAGCTATGGCTGGTCCTAATTTCTTGGGGTAGAGCATTCCAGTGGATTGGCACAACGCGGGAGAAGTCTTGGAGTCGTGAGTGGGAGGCACAGCTAAGTGCAGAGTTAAGTCAAAAGTCGTTTGCAGAGAGCTTTGTGGGTGTGGCCGCAACCAATCAGTCAAGCAAGGGCCAGCTGCAGGTTTTTGAGGGCCCCGGGCGAAAGTCTCGCAGCCCATGTAGCATGTAACACAGCCCGCTTAGTATATAGCCCAGCCACGTAGTATATAGCACTGCCCACGCAGTATATAGCACAGCCAAGTAGTATATAGCACAGACACATACAGTTGTGGCCAAAAGTATTGACAGCCATGCAATTCAGATAATAGATAATACTCAATTTCTTCCTGAAAATGATTGCAAACACAAATTCTTTGTTATTATCTTCATTTAATTTGTCTTAAATGAAAAAAACACAAAAAGAATTGTCCTAAAGCCAAATTGGATATAATTCCACACCAAACATAAAAAAGGGGTGGACAAAAGTATTGGCACTGTTCGAAAAATCATGTGATGCTTCTCTAATTTGTGTAATTAACAGCACCTTTAACTTACCTGTGGCACCTAACAGGTGTTGACAATAACTAAATCACACTTGCCAGTTGACATGGATTAAAGTTGACTCAACCTCTGTCCTGTGTCCTTGTGTGTACCACATTGAGCATGGAGAAAAGAAAGAAGACCAAAGAACTGTCTGAGGGCTTGAGAAACAAAATTGTGAGGAAGCATGAGCAATCTCAAGGCTACAAGCCCATCTCCAAAGACCTGAATGGTCCTGTGTCTACCGTGCGCAGTGTCATCAAGAAGTTTAAAGCCCATGGCACTGTGGCTAACCTCCCTAGATGTGGAGGGAAAAGAAAAATTGACGAGATTTCAATGCAAGTTTGTGCGGATGTTGGATAAAGAACCTCAACTAACATCCAAACAAGTTCAAGCTGCCCTGCAGTCTGAGGGTACAACAATGTCAACCCATACTATTCGTCGGCGTGTGAATGAAAAGGGACTGTATGGTAGGAGACCCAGGAAGACCCCACTTCTTACCCCGAGACATAAAAAAGCCAGGCTGGAGTGTGCCAAAACTTACCTGAAAAAGCCTAAAACCTTTTGGAAGAATGTTCTTTGGTCAGATGAGACAAAAGGAGAGCTTTTTGGGCAAAGGCATCAACATAGAGTTTACAGGAGACAAAAAGAGGCATTCAAAGAAAAGAACACGGTTCCTACAGTCAAACATTGCGGAGGTTCCCTGATGTTTTGGGGTTGCTTTGCTGCTTCTGGCACTGGACTGCTTGACCGTATGCATGGCATTATGAAGTCTGAAGACTACCAACAAATTTTGCAGCATAATGTAGGGCCCAGTGTTGTGAATTCTGCTTTTGGGCTCCCTCCGGTGGTTGTAGGTGGTAATGTAGTTGTCTCTGGGCGGCAGTCCTGGACAGGTGTATCTGCTGATTGCAGTTCTGACTGGGGTATTTAGGTTTGCAGGACTCATTAGTCCTTGCCAGTTGTAAATGTTTCTTGGGAAGTGTTGGATCTCTGTCTGGCTTCTCCTGCTTAGCTGCCAATTCATCAAAGATAAGTGTCTGTTTCTTTTTCTATGGCACACAAGCTGTGTGCTTGTTTTTTGATTGTATTCCTGCTCTGAGTTTAGTAGTCTCTGGAGTTGCAGATATACGTTCCACGTCTTTAGTTAGATGGAGGAATTTTTTGTATAATCTGCTGTGGATATTTTTGGAAGGGTTTTAATACTGACCGCACAGAACTCTGTCCTTTCCTTTCCTATTTTAGCTAGAGTTGCCTCTTGTGCTAAATCCTGTTTTCTGACTGTGTGTGTCTTTCCTCTCCTACTCACAGCCAATATTTGTGGGGGGCTGCCTATCCTTTGGGGTTCTGCTCTGAGGCAAGGTAGTATTCCTATTTCCATCTTTAGGGGTATTTAGTCCTCCGGCTGTGACGAGGTGTCTAGGGCTTGTTAGGTACACCCCACGGCTACTTCTAGTTGCGGTGTTAAGATCAGGATTTGCGGTCAGTATAGTTACCACCTACTCCAGTGAAAGTTCTCATGCTGCTCCAAGGTCACCGGATCATAACAGTACAACTGGCCAATAATGAGTTAAATGCATCTCAGAAGAAGGGAAGAAAGGTGTTGAGCCATTTTTTTTCTTCAGTCTGCTTTATCTTCTCTTCCCTCTTTATTTCTGGGTGGCTGAGGAGCCTTGTGCAAGCATGGATGTTCAGGAATTAGTTTCTTGTGTAGACCAGCTTGCTGCTTGGGTACAGGGTATTTCTGATTATATTGTTCAGACTCCTGTTTTAGAGCCGAAGATTCCTACTCCTCATTTTTTTTATGGAGACAGGTCCAAATTTTTGAGTTTTAAAAACAACTGTGAACTATTTTTTGCTCTGAGACCTCGATCCTCTGGTGATTCCATTCAGCAGGTTAAAATCGTCATCTCCCCGCTGCGTGGCGACCGGCAGGATTGGGCGTTTTCCCTGGAATCTGGGAATCCGGCTTTGCTTAATGTAGACTCCTTTTTTTCAGGCTTTAGGATTATTATATGATGAACCTAATTCTGTGGATCAAGCTGAGAAGACCTTGTTGGCCCTGTCTCAGGGTCAAGAGGCGGCAGAATTGTATTGTCAGAAATTCAGAAAATGGTCTGTGTTGACTAAATGGAATAATGATGCTTTGGCGGCAATTTTCAGAAAGGGTCTTTCTGAATCCGTTAAATATGTTATGGTTGGGTTTCCCACGCCTTCCGGTCTGAGTGATTCTGTGTCTCTGGCCATTCAGATTGACCGGCGCTTACGGGAGCGCAGAACTGTGCACGCTGTGGCGTTGTTCTCAGAGCAGACTCCTGAGCCAATGCAGTGTGATAGGATTCTGTCTAGAACGGAACGACAAGGATTCAGACGTCAGAATAAGTTGTGTTATTATTGTGGCGACGCTTCTCATGTCATTTCAGTCTACCATCCGTACTGTACAACCTAAATTTCTGTTATCTGTGTCCTTGATCTGCTCATTGTCATCATTTTCTGTCATGGCGTTTGTGGATTCAGGCTCCGCCTTGAACTTAATGGACTTTGAGTTTGCCAGGCGTTGTGGTTTTCCCTTGCAGCCTTTGCAGAACCTTATACCTTTAAGGGGCATTGATGCTACACCCTTGGCTAAAAATAAGCCCCAGTTTTGGACACAGGTGACCATGCGCATGGCGCCAGCCCATCAGGAAGATTGTCGATTTCTGGTGTTGCATAATTTGCATGATGCTATCGTGCTGGGTTTTCCGTGGTTTCAGGTACATAATCCTGTGTTGGATTGGAAGTCCATGTCTGTGACTAGTTGGGGTTGTCAGGGGGTTCATAATGATGTTCCTTTGATGTCAATCTCCTCTTCTTCCTCTTCTGAAATTCCAGAGTTTTTGTCTGATTTTCAGGATGTATTCGATGAGCCCAAGTCAGTTTCCTTTCACCGCACAGGGACTGCGATTGTGCTATTGACTTGATTCCAGGCTGTAAGTTTCCTAAGGGTCGCCTTTTCAACCTGTCTGTGCCTGAACATACCGCCATGCGGAGCTATATTAAGGAGTCTTTGGAGAAAGGGCATTTTCGTCCATCTTCTTCACCGTTGGGAGCGGGGTTTTTTTTTTGTTGCTAAAAAAGATGGTTCCTTGAGGCCCTGTATTGATTATCGCCTCTTGAATAAAATCACGGTCAAGTTTCAAAACCCTTTACCTTTGCTTTCCGATTTGTTTGCTAGGATTAAGGGAGCTAGTTGGTTTACGAAGATTGACCTTCGGGGGGCATATAATCTTGTTCGTATTAAGCAGGGTGATGAATGGAAAACTGCGTTTAACACGCCCGAAGGCCATTTTGAATACCTTGTGATGCCATTCGGGCTCACTAATGCTCCATCTGTTTTTCAGTCCTTCATGCATGATATTTTCCGGACTTATATTGATAAGTTCTTGATTATATATTTGGACGATATTTTGATTTTTTCCGATGATTGGGAGTCTCATGTGGAACAGGTCAGGATGGTATTTCAGATCCTTCGTGACAATGCCCTGTTTGTGAAAGGGTCTAAGTGTCTCTTTGGGGTGCAGAAGGTTTCTTTTTTGGGTTTTATTTTTTCTCCCTCGTCTATAGAGATGGATCCGGTTAAGGTTCAGGCCATTCATGATTGGATTCAGCCCACATCCGTAAAGAACCTTCAGAAATTTTTGGGTTTTGCAAATTTTTATCGCCGTTTCATTGCTAATTTTTCCAGCGTGGTTAAACCCTTGACCGATTTGACGAAGAAAGGCGCTGATGTGGCGAATTGGTCCTCTGTGGCTGTCTCTGCCTTTCAGGAGCTTAAACGTCGATTTACTTCTGCTCCGGTGTTGCGCCAACCGGATGTTTCTCTTCCGTTTCAGGTTGAGGTTGACGCTTCTGAGATTGGGGCAGGGGCCGTTTTGTCTCAGAGGGATCCTGTTGGTTCCTTAATGAAACCGTGTGCCTTCTTTTCCCGTAAGTTTTCGCCTGCTGAACGCAATTATGTCGGCAATCGGGAGTTGTTGGCTATGAAGTGGGCGTTTGAGGAGTGGCGACATTGGCTTGAGGGAGCTAAGCACCGTATTGTGGTCTTGACCGATCATAAGAATTTGATTTACCTCGAGTCTGCCAAACGGCTGAATCCTAGACAGGCTCGATGGTCCTTGTTTTTTTCCCGTTTTGATTTCGTGGTCTCGTACCTTCCGGGTTCTAAGAACATTAAGGCTGATGCCCTCTAGGAGTTTTTCGCCTGATTCTCCTGAGGTCTTAGAACCGGTCGGTATTCTGAAAGAAGGGGTGGTCCTTTCTGCCATTTCTCCTGATTTACGACGGGTTCTTCAGGAATTTCAGGCTGACAAACCTGACCGCTGTCCTGTGGGGAAACTGTTTGTTCCTGACAGATGGACTAGTAGAGTGATTTCTGAGGTTCACTGTTCCGTGTTGGCTGGTCATCCTGGCATTTTTGGTACCAGAGACTTGGTTGGTAGGTCCTTTTGGTGGCCTTCTTTGTCATGTGATGTGCGTTCTTTTGTGCAGTCCTGTGGGACTTGTGCGCGGGCCAAGCCTTGTTGTTCCCGTGCTAGTGGGTTGCTTTTGCGATTGCCGGTCCCTGAGAGGCCCTGGACGCATATTTCTATGGATTTTATTTCCGATCTTCCGGTTTCCCAGAGGATGTCTGTTATCTGGGTTGTTTGTGACCGGTTCTCTAAGATGGTTCATTTGGTGCCTTTGCCTAAATTGCCTTCCTCTTCGGATTTGGTTACGTTGTTTTTTCAGCATGTGGTCCGTTTGCATGGTATTCCGGAGAATATTGTGTCCGACAGAGGTTCCCAGTTTGTTTCTATATTTTGGCGGGCCTTTTGTGCTAGGCTGGGCATTGATTTGTCTTTTTCTTCTGCGTTTCATCCTCAGACAAATGGTCAGACCGATTGAACTAATCAGACTTTGGAGACTTATTTGAGATGCTTTGTGTCTGCTGATCAGGATGATTGGGTGGCTTTCTTGCCATTGGAGTTTGCCCTTAATAATCGGGCTAGTTCGGCTACTTTGGTTTCTTTTGTAATTTTGGTTTTCATCCTCGTTTTTCTTCTGGGCAGGTTGAGCCTTCTGACTGTCCTGGTGTGGATTCTGTGGTTGACAGGTTGCAGCAGATTTGGGCTCATGTGGTGGACAATTTGGTGTTGTCTCAGGAGGAGGCTCAACGTTTTGCTAACCGTCGTCGGTGTGTTGGTTCCCGGCTTCGGGTTGGGGATCTGCTCTGGTTGTCTTCCCGTCATGTTCCTATGAAGGTTTCTTCTCCTAAGTTTAAGCCTCGGTTTATTGGTCCTTATAGGATTTCTGAGATTATTAATCCGGTGTCTTTTCGACTGGCGCTTCCGGCCTCTTTTGCTATCCATAATGTCTTCCATAGATCTTTATTGCGGAAATATGTGGAGCCCGTTGTTCCCTCTGTTGATCCTCCGGCCCCTGTGTTGGTTGATGGGGAGTTGGAATATGTTGTTGAGAAGATTTTGGATTCCCGTTTTTCGAGGCGGAAGCTTCAGTATCTTGTCAAATGGAAGGGTTATGGCCAGGAGGATAATTCTTGGGTTTTTGCCTCTGATGTCCATGCTGCTGATTTGGTTCGTGCCTTTCATCTGGCTCATCCTGATCGGCCTGGGGGCTCTGGTGAGGGTTCGGTGACCCCTCCTCAAGGGGGGGTACTGTTGTGAATTTTGCTTTTGGGCTCCCTCCGGTGGTTGTAGGTGGTAATGCAGTTGTCTCTGGGCGGCAGTCCTGTACTGCTGATTGCAGTTCTGACTGGGGTATTTAGGTTTGCAGGACTCATTAGTCCTTTCCAGTTGTCAATGTTTCTTGGGAAGTGTTGGATCTCTGTCTGGCTTCTCCTGCTTAGCTGCCAATTCAGCAAAGATAAGTGTCTGTTTCTTTTTCTATGGCACACAAGCTGTGTGCTTGTTTTTTGATTGTATTCCTGCTCTGAGTTTAGTAGTCTCTGGAGTTGCAGATATACGTTCCACGTCTTTAGTTAGATGGAGGAATTTTTTGTATAATCTGCTGTGGATATTTTTGGAAGGGTTTTAATACTGACCGCACAGAACTCTGTCCTATCCTTTCCTATTTTAGCTAGAGTGGCCTCTTGTGCTAAATCCTGTTTTCTGACTGTGTGTGTCTTTCCTCTCCTACTCACAGCCAATATTTGTGGGGGGCGGCCTATCCTTTGGGGTTCTGCTCTGAGGCAAGGTAGTATTCCTATTTCCATCTTTAGGGGTATTTAGTCCTCTGGCTGTGACGAGGTGTCTAGGGCTTGTTAGGTACACCCCACGGCTACTTCTAGTTGCGGTGTTAAGATCAGGATTTGCGGTCAGTATAGTTACCACCTACTCCAGTGAAAGTTCTCATGCTGCTCCAAGGTCACCGGATCATAACAGCCCAGTGTGAGAAAGCTGGGTCTCCCTCAGAGGTCATGGGTCTTCCAGCAGGACAATGACCCAAAACACAGTTCAAAAAGCACTAGAAAATTGTTTGAGAGAAAGCACTGGTGACTTCTATGGTGGCCAGCAATGAGTCCAGACCTGAATCCCATAGAACACCTGTGGAGAGAGCTAAAAATGGCAGTTTGGAGAAGGCAACCTTCAAATATCTGGGACCTGGAGCAGTTTGCCAAAGAAGAATGGTCTAAAATTCCAGCAGAGCATTGTAAGAAACTCATTGATGGTTACTGGAAGCGGTTGGTTGCAGTTATTTTGGCTAAAGGTTGTGCAACCAAGTATTAGGCTGAAGGTGCCAATACTTTTGACTGGCCATTTTTGGAGTTTTGTGTGAAATGAACAATGTTTTATTTTTTGCTTCATTCTCTTTTGTGTTTTTTCATTTAAGACAAATTAAACGAAGATATTAATACCAAAGAATTGGTGATTTCAGGAAGAAACTGAGTATTATCTGACAGAATTGCAGGGGTGTCTATACTTTTGGCCACAACTATAGTATGTAGCACAGCTACGTAGTTTATAGCACAGCCACATAGTATATTGCAGAGCCACGTAGTATATAACACAGCCCATGTAGTATATAGCACAGCCCATGCAGTATATAACAGCCCACGTAGTATATAGAACAGCCCACATAGTATATTGCACAGCCCATGCAGTATATAACATCCCACGTATTATATAACAGCCCACACAGTATGTAACAGCCACATAGTATATAGCAATGTGGGCACCATAGGCCCATAGGCAGCATCAAAAGTAAAAAGTTGGTCCATGTGCGCTGTCTGGAGGGAGGGGCCAATTCACGGGCGGACTGTGCCTGTCGCTGATTGGTCGCGGCCGGCTGGGCGCGACCAATCAGTGACGCGGGAATTCCATGACAGAGAAACAGACAGACAGACGGAAGTGGACCTTACACGATTATATAGATAGATTTGAAAAAAATACTATAATAATTGTAAGATGTGTGATAGGTCTCAAAATGGGAATATACAAAGGCCTGGTTAGGATGGGCACCTGGGGTACAAAACTTGTATGTAGCAATCTGGATGAGGTAGATTGCTACCTTTTTATACCAGGCCCTGGTCTTACGCTTCACCAGGTATGGCTGGCTGAAGTACCTGGTCTGACAGGTCAACGTCACCCATGAATTTATTGCAATCTGTGACTCAGTTTTTGCTTGTCACTGGTGGCGCCCCTGTATCTGACCATCACAGTGTGGTCAGCATGTAGACGTCTTTTCAGTCATTCCACTTCATTGCAAGAAGTTTTTCGCTTGCAAGTGAGAATGACGCCTCTCTCTCCGAACTTCTGGGCACCAACAGTGATGGAAATCCCACTCAGTTTTTCCTGATTGTCCCACAGTCCCCTGTATTTGCAGCGTGGAGGGATTTGTATAGGGGTGATGCTTGTGTAATAGTTGTCCATATACATGTGGTAGCCTTGATGGAGAAAGGGTGTCAGCTACCAGACAATTTTACCTGGGAAGCCAATTGTTTGGGGGCCTGATTTGGTGGTCCCTACCTTCATAAGCTAGGAAAGTGGATGTGTATCCTGTTGTGCTTTCGCACATTTTGTATAGCTTGACGCCGTGTTTGGCTTGCTTGGAGGCTGCGAACACAGGGGTACTGTGAACAGATTTTGTTGCCCAGTAGAAGTTGATGCGTTTTTTTTTTCTTCTAACTCCATGTTGAGCGTAAGGCCAAAATTTCCAGGACATTTGTCGGGATCCAGGAATGGGAATGAAAGGCAGTGGGTTTTTGGGAGATATATTGTCGGGCATATAAATTGGTTTGGTGGGCAATCAATTATAGGATTTTTGGGGTGACGAAAACTTGGGAAAAAAAAGGGGGGTACAATTGGAAACATCTAACTTAATTCCAGGGGCTGCTAAAAAAGGGGGAATTTGAGGAGAAAGTGATCTGTTGTGATACCACAGCGGTGGGAGGCCTTGGTACTTGGTCCTCCGCTGAAGCTTCAGCAATGACAACCGACTCCACTACCATCAGGCTGTGGGATCTCGTGGAGAAAGAGTCATCATCACTCTCTGAAAATAGCTCTACTTCAGAGGCAGATTCCGTTTTGCTGCTGGAGCACAGCAGGCTGTACACTAGCTCCGCGCTGGATGTTCTGCGGGCCATTGCTTTATTCGCCTGCCTAACAAAAAAACTAACCCTAATCTAACACTATTAGCCCTAAACCTAATCTAACACTTGTATTTTATTTTTTACTTTAGAAAATATCTGCCTAACCCTAACCTTTATCCTAACCCTAACCTTTAAAAAAATGTAATCTGACAAGGGGGATGACAGAGAAGGGGGAGTAATCAATGAGGATTAGGGGATTTACAGACACAGAGGTAGAAATGTGAATTTTTTTCACTTTCTCTTTCTGACAGGGCAGCAATGGGACATAGTGTATCTCTATTCTCTCCCAGAACAACTACAAAGAGAGAAGAGAGAGGCACAGCCCAAGTGCTGCCATATTTACAAATATTGGGGGCTTTTGATCACTGTGATAGGGTCTATCGCAGTAATCAAAAGCCAGCAGCCAATCAGAAAATTCCCAGTGGTTGCCGGGTGCAGGGCGGCAGATCTTGGCGGGCGCACTGAACATGCGCCCTCAATTTTCTTTCTGCAGAAGAAGGAAGGTGGGGAGTCGGGGGGGATCACGGATCCGATCTAAGGTACTTGCGGGACCCCATTTCTCTCTCTGATCATGTTAGAGGAGAGAGAAATAGATTTTAAACCCTTTGTGAAAGAGCCAATTTCTGCTTAATGACCAAGCCAATTATTACAATTCTGACCAGTGTAACTTTATAACTCTGGAACACTTCAACGGATCCCACTGATTCGGAGAGTGTTTTTTTTAATGACATATTGTACTTCATGTTAGCAGTAAAGTTTCTTTCGATATGACTTGCTTTTATGTATTTAAAAAATGGAAATATGGCGAAAAATTTTGAAATTTTCAAACTTTGAATTTTTATGTCCTTAAATCAGAGAGATATGTCACACAAAATACTTACTAACTAACATTTCCCACATGTCTACTTTACATCAGCACAATTTTGGAAATAATATTTTTTTGTTAGGACGTTATAAGGGTTAAAAGCTGACCAGCGATTTCTCATTTTTACAACAAAATTTACAAAACCATTTTTTTAGGGACCACCTGACATTTGAAGTCACTTTGAAGGGTGTACATAGCAGAAAATACCCAAAAGTGACACCATTCTAAAAACTGCACCCCTCAATGTGCTCAAAACCACATTTCAAAAAGTTTATTAACCCTTTACGTGCTTCACAGGAACTGAAGCAGAGTGGAAGGAAAACATTAACATTTAACTTTTTTCACAAACATTTTACTTCAGAACCAATTTTTTTTATTTTCACAAGTGTAAAAAGAGAAAATGAACCACAAAAGTTGTTGTGGAATTTCTCCTGAATACGTCGATACCCCATATGTGGGTGCACGGCAGAGCTCGGAAGGGCAGGAGCGCCGTTTGACTTTTTCAACGCAGAATTGGCTGGAATTGAGATCGGATGCCATGTCGCGTTTGGGGAGCCCTTGATGTGCCTACACAGTGAAAAAAACACAAGTGACAACATTTTGGAAACTAGACCCCTCAATGAACTTATCTAGATGTGTGCTGAGCACTGTGAACCCCCAAGTGCTTCACAGAAGTTTATAACGTAGAGTTGTGAAAATAAAAAATCATTTTTTCCACAACAAAAATGATCTTTGCGCCCCAAATGCTTATTTTCCCAAGGGTAACAGGAGAAATGAGACCTCCAAAGGTGTTGTGCAATTTCTCCTTAGTATGCGGATACCCCATATGTGGGAGTAAACCACTGTTTGGGTGCATGGCAGGGCTCAGGAGGGAGCACCGTTTGACTTTTAGAACGCAAAATTGGCTGGAATCAATGGTGGCGCCATGTCGCGTTTGGAGACCCCTTGATGTACCTAAACAGTGGAAACCCCCCAATTCTAACTCCAACCCTAACGCCAACACACCCCTAATCCAATCCTAACCATAACCACAACCCTAACCCCAACACACCCTTAATCCAAACCATAACCCTAACCACAAACCTAACACACCCCCCTAACCCTAATCCCAACCTTAACTGTATTCCAAACCTAACCTGTTATGACCTGGTGGTCAGGACAATAATGGACCTGGTGGTTAAGAGCACACGGAATGACCTGATAGTTACTAATAATATAGGACGAGCTCTGAGACGTGGGAACTCTGCTGACCGCAATCCCTAATCCTATCACACACACTAGAAATAGCCGTGGATTGCTCCTAACGCTCCCTATGCAACTCGACACAGCCTAAGGAACTAGCTAGCCCTAAAGATAGAAAAATAAAGCCTACCTTGCCTCAGAGAAATTCCCCAAAGGAAAAGGCAGCCCCCCACATATAATGACTGTGAGTAAAGATGAAAATTACAAACACAGAGATGAAATAGATTTAGCAAAGTGAGGCCCGACTTACTGAACAGACAGAGGATAGGAAAGGTAGCTTTGCGGTCAGCACAAAAAACTTCAAAAAGACCACGCAGAGGGCGCAAAAGTCCCTCCGCACCGACTCACGGTGCGGAGGCGCTCCCTCTGCGTCCCAGAGCTTCCAGCAAGCAAGACAACAATCAAAATAGCAAGCTGGACAGAAAAATAGCAAACCAGAGAAAAACAAGCAGGAACTTAGCTTCTGCTGGGAAGACAGGTCACAAGAACGATCCAGGAGTGAACTAGACCAATACTGGAACATTGACAGGTGGCATGGAGCAATGATCTAGGTGGAGCTAAATAGAGCAGCCAGCTAACGAATTAACCTCGTCACCTGTGGAAGGAACCTCAGAAGCCGCAGCCCCACTCACAACCACCAGAGGAAGCCCATGGACAGAACCAGCCGAAGTACCATTCATGACCACAGGAGGGAGCTTGACAACAGAATTCACAACACTAACCCTTGCCATCGCTCTAACTCACTTTAGCCCAACTCTAACCCTAATGGAAAAATGGAAATAAATATATATTTTTTATTTTATTATTTTTCCCTAACTAAGGGGTTGATAAAGGGGGTTTACTTACTATTTTTTTTATTTTGATCACTGTGATAGGGTCTACCCTAATCCAACCCGAATTATGTTCTCTGGGTTCTCAGCTACCCCCTGTAGCCGAGAACACAGAGAAATTCCGACGCTGGGGGGCGCTATACACTTAAACCTCAGTGCCGATAAAAAGCGGCGCTGTCGTTTAAGTACCCTTAACTGCCTCTGTTAAAAGGCGTATCGGTGGTCGTTAAGGGGTTAAATCTGACTTTATTTATGTGCTTGCTGTTATTCACCGAACAACGGCAATCAAATGACAGGGGACCGTAAAAACCATCCCTGATCATGTTCTCCATGATATTAGCTACCCTCCCCCCCCCCCGGTAGCCAAGACCCCAGAGATTTTCCAACGCTGGGGGGCGCTATACCCTTATTTGTCAGCGTTATTAAAAAGCGGCACTGAGGAATAAGTACCCATAACTGCCGCCGTTAAAAGGTGTATCGACGGTCGTTAAGGGGTTTAACCCTTCATCAAATTTGATGTTCCTATTCGTCATAATGGGAAAAGTGTCCCCACATTATGACATACAGGTTCATCATAGTGTTCTTTTGGCCAGGAGCTGTGACCACATGATCAACGCCGACAGCCGATGTCATACAACAAAGGCCGATCTGTTTTGATCTGGTGGTTTAGGAGCAACATGGGACGAGCTCTGAAGGAAGTGGTAACTGTACTGACCGCAGTCCCTAAGCTCAACACAACACTAGAAGTAGCCGTGGGATGCTCCTGACACTCCCTAGGCACCTCGTCACAGCCTAAGATCTAACTACCCCTAAAGATAGAAACAGGAAAACTATCTTGCCTCAGAGAAAATCCCCAAAGGATAGATAGCCCCCCACAAGTAATGACTGTGAGTGGAGAGGGAAAAGACATACACAGAATGAAACCAGGATGAGCACAGGAGGCCAGTCTAGCTAGATAGATAGGACAGGATGGAATACTGTGCGGTCAGTATAAAACACTACAAAATATCCACACAGAGTTTACAAAAATCTCCACACCTGACTAAAGGTGTGGAGGGTAAATCTGCTTCCCAGAGCTTCCAGCTTAACTGAATTAATTCATACTGACAAGCTGGACAAACATAGAAAGCACAGAACGGATAAGTCCACAACCTGTGGACAGAAAAGAGCAAGCAAGGACTTAGCTTTGCTGAACTGGTCAGGATAACAGGGAAATCCAAAGAGATGTGAATCCAATCATTGACAAGTGGCACAAGCTGAAGGAAAGAGCCAGGCTAAATAGCCGAGCAGAATAGACAATCAGTGGAAGCAGCTGCTGACTGCTAAATCCAAGGAGCAGCCATACCACTTAAAACCACCAGAGGGAGCCCAAGAACAGAACTCACAAAAGTGCCACTTACAACCACCGGAGGGAGCCCAAGAGCGGAATTCACAACACCGATCACCGTACAATCTGTGCCTTTTTAACCTTCTAGATGCCACAATCAATAGCAATTAAGTCATCTAGAAGCTTTTGAGGCATCTGATCTCCCCAAGATGCCATTGTAAATTGCCAATAGTCGTCCTGGTAGTTAGAAGTCAAAGAATGAAAGAATGATCTCTGGATCTGCCAGGTAAGGTGACCCGATAAGCCCCTCCATAACCAAGGTCTAACAGCCCTCCTGTCAGTGTAATACACAGATCTAATTCCCTGCAATGAATAGGTATTGCACAGTATAATACCAATAATCAGATCATAAAGTGTTCAAATCCCATGGAAGGACTAAATAAAAATAAAAAATAAAGTTAACAATTGTAAAAATATATAAAAATAAAATAAGGAATGTAAAAAAAATCACAAAATATATTTAATGTAAAACAAATTAGAACACATCTGGTTTTGTCACGTCTGGAACTCTATGAACTGTCACACTATCTCACCCTTACATACTGATAACAAAAAAAAAAGTTAAAATCACAAAAACAGTATTTTTTCATAATTCAGCCACAGAAACAATGGAATAAAACACAATCAAAAAGTTGTATGTAAATAAAAATAGTATGAAAACATCATCACATGGCTAGGAAGCCCTCATTTAGCTTGGTCAGTGGAAAAAGAGTTATAGTTCTCAGAATTTGGCAATGTATAAACAATTTTTTTTAAACAAAATTATTGTTATGCAAAAGTAGCAAAACATAAATAACCTATATAAATCTGGTGCCACTGTAATTGTACCTGAAGAATAAAGCTGTCTAATCATTGACACTGCATGGTGAACAGCGTAACAAATATAAAAGCAATTACCGGTATTGAGCTGCTATTGATTTGTGCACTGGGCAAACATTACAATGGGGATTCTGACTATCTACTATATAAAGCTGAATGTGTGTGTGTGTGTGTGTGTGTGTGTGTGTGTGTGTGTGTGTGTGTGTGTGTGTGTGTGTGTGTGTGTGTGTGTGTGTGTGTCCGGGATTGGCATCTGCACCGTCGCAGCTACAGCCACAAAATTTTGCACAGTCACCCGTCTGGACCCCGAGAGCGTCATAGGCTACGTTGTGAGGTGAAATTTTAACCCCGCGCTTTCCAATTCACCAATTTTGCTCCTATCTACATAATGGGGAAAAAAGTGAAAGGAAAAGTGTTGGAGGCGTCGCAGCTACAGAAACAAAATTTTGCACAGCCACACGTCTGGACCTGAGAGCGTCATAGGCTACGTTGTGAGGTGAAATTTTAACCCCGCGCTTTCCAATTCACCAAACAATTTTGCCTCTATCTACATAATGGGGAAAAAAGTGAAGGGAAAAGTGTTGGAGGCGTCACAGCTACAGAAACAAAATTTTGCACAGTCACACGTCTGGACCCTGAGAGCGTCATAGGCTATGTTGTGAGGTGAAATTTTAACTCCGCGCTTTCCAATTCACCAAACTATTTTTCCCCTATCTACATAATGGGGAAAAGTGAAAGGAAAAGTGTTGGAGGCAAATTGACAGCTGCCAGATGTGAACAAGTGGGACTTAAAGAGTGAGAGCGATGGCGCCAAAGAGTATATACCGTACAGTTGCTAAGGTAGGACCCCGACATGGGATACTCACCACACGGGGATATGAACACACACACAAAATGCGCCACACACTACCACGTGCTTGAACACATATACCACCCTCAGCACACATTTCACCCCACATACGCCAACCTCGCCACATAAAAGTCGAAACACAAAAGTCGCCGCTCAAAACTCACCATGCGCAAAACTCGCCACATGCAAAAAATAGGCTCACGCAGAACTCGCCACAAGTGCAAAACTCACCTCATGGAAAACTCGCCACACGCAAAACTTGCACATGCGGAAAAATTGCCATATGCACAAAATTTGCAACACATGCAAAAGTTGCCTCACACAAAACTTGCACATACTCAAAAGGCACCAGACATAAAACTCACCACGCGCAAAACTCGCCATGCGCAAAACTTGCTGCACACAACTTGCTACACTAACCTGTCACATGCAACTCGACACACAAAAAGTTGCTACACGCATGTTGCCACACAAAACTCATCTCACAAAAGTCGCTACATGCATGTCGCCACACACAACTCAACACACACAACTTGACAAACGAAACTCGCCCTAAAACACACACAAGTCTGGTATTATCCTTCAAAAATAAAATTCTGATTAATAAGCAGACAAACTACAAGAGCAACAAATGTACCATATAGGAAATACGGCAGCTGTCAGTCACATGACCTGTCTATTATGTGTATGTGTGAGCTAATATATACTGCCAGGGGGAGGGCTTCCTGTTGGCTGGGGATTTATCAGGCTGCCAATTTATCTTACAAATACTGAGGTAAAAATACTGAGCAAATAACGTGTTAACGAGGTCCAATACAGGAGATCACACAGGTATATACTATATACAGGGGAGATGACACACAGATATATACTATATACAGGAGAGATGACACACAGGTATATACTATATAAAGGAGGAGATGACATACAGGTACATACTATATACAGGAGGAGATGACATACAGGTATATACTATATACAGGAGGAGATGACACACAGGTATATACTATATACAGGAGCAGATTGCCTACAGGAATATACTATATACAGGAGGAGATGACATACAGGTATATGCTATATATAGAAGATGACATACAGGTATATACTATATACAGGAGGAGATGACACACAGATATATACTATATACAGGGGAGATGACACACAGGTATATACTATATACAGGAGGAGATGACATACAGGTATATACTATATATAGAAGGAGATGACATACAGGTATATACTATATATAGGAGGAGATGACATACAGGTATCTACTATATATAGGAGGAGATGACATACAGGTATATACTATATATAGGAGGAGATGACATACAGGTATATACTATATACAGGGTAGATGACACACAGCAGGTATATACTATATACAGGGGAGATGACATACAAGTATATACTATATACAGGAGATGACATACAGGTGTATACTATATATAAGGGAGATGACAAACATGTATATACTGAGGTGAAAATGAGAGGTGTGAGGTGAAAATGAAAAGGTGTGAGTGCAAAATGAGAGGAGTGAGGGAAAATAGTGTAGTGATCTGAAAATGACAGATGTGAGGTCGAAATCACAAGTGTTAGGCGGGAATGAGAGGAGTGAGGGAGAAAATGAGAGGTGTGAGGGAGAAAATGAGAGATGTGAGGGGGGAAATTAAAGATGTGATTGAGAAAATGAGAGAAGTGACGTGCTATAACTAACCACAGATATTTACTATGCCCAGGCAACGCCGGGCTCTTCAGCTAGTCTAATATATAAAGCTGAATGTGTGTGTGTGTGTGTGTGTGTATGTGTGTGTGTATGTCCGGGATTGGCATCTGCACCGTCGCAGGTACAGCCACAAAATTTTGCACAGTCACACGACTGGACCCCGAGAGCGTCATAGGCTATATTGTGAGGCGAAATTTTAACCCCGCGCGTTCCAATTCACCAAACAATTTTGCCCCTATTTAGATAGTGGGGAAAAAAGTGAAAGGAAAAGTGTTGGAAGCGTCGCAGCTACAGCAACAAAATTTTGCACAGTCACACGTCTGGACCCTGAGAGCGTCATAGGCTACGTTGTGAGGTGAAATTTTAACCCCGCGCTTTCCAATTCACCAAACAATTTTGCCCCTATCTACATAATGGGGAAAAAGTGAAATGAAAAGTGTTGGAGGCGTCGCAGCTACAGCCACGAAATTTTGCACAGTCACACGTCTGGACCCTGAGAGCGTCATAGGCTACGTTGTGAGGTGAAATTTTAACCCCGCGCTTTCCAATTCACCAAACAATTTTGCCCCTATCTACATAATGGGGAAAAAAGTGAAAGGAAAAGTGTTGGAGGCGTCGCAACTACAGAAACAAAATTTTGCACAGTCACACGTCTGGACCCTGAGAGCGTCATAGGCTATGTTGTGAGGTGAAATTTTAACCCCGCGCGTTCCAATTCACCAAACAATTTTGCCCCTATCTACATAATGGGGAAAAAGTGAAATGAAAGTGTTGGAGGCGTCGCAGCTACAGCCACAAAATTTTGCACAGTCACACGTCTGGACCCTGAGAGCATCATAGGCTATGTTGTGAGGTGAAATTTTAACCCCGCGCGTTCCAATTCACCAAACAATTTTGCCCCTATCTACATAATGGGGAAAAAGTGAAATGAAAAGTGTTGGAGGCGTCGCAGCTACAGCCACAAAATTTTGCACAGTCACACGTCTGGACCCTGAGAGCGTCATAGGCTATGTTGTGAGGTGAAATTTTAACTCCGCGCTTTCCAATTCACCAAACTATATTTCCCCTATCTACATAATGGGGAAAAGTGAAAGGAAAAGTGTTGAAGGCAAATTGACAGCTGCCAGATGTGAACAAGGGGGACTTAAAGAATGAGAGCGATGGCGCAAAAGAGTATATACCGTACAATTGCTAAGGTGGGGCCACGACATGGGATACTCACCACACACGGGGATATGAACACACACACAAAATGCGCCAAACACTACCACGTGCTTGAACACATATACCACCCTCAGCACACATTTCACCACACATACACCAACCTCGCCACATAAAAGTCGAAAGACAAAAGTCGCCGCTCAAAACTCGCCACGCGCAAAACTCGCCACATGCAAAAACTAGGCTCACGCAAAACTCGCCACAAGTGCAAAACTCACCTCATGGAAAACTCGCCACATGCAAAACTTGCGCACGCGGAAAAATTGCCATATGCACAAAAGTTGCAACACATGCAAAAGTTGCCTCACACAAAACTTGCACATACTCAAAAGGCACCACACATAAAACTCGCCACACGCAAAACTCACCATGCGCAAAACTTGCTGCACACAACTTGCTACACTAACCTGTCACATGCAACTCGACACACAAAAAGTTGCTACATGCATGTTGCCACACAAAACTCATCTCACAAAAGTCACTACATGCATGTCGCCACACGCAACTCAACACACACAACTTGACAAACGAAACTCGCCCTAAAACACACACAGGTCTGGTATTATCCTTCAAAAATAAAAATCTGATTAATAAGCAGACAAACTACAAGAGCAACAAATGTACCATATAGGAAATACGGCAGCTGTCAGTCACATGACCTGTCTATTATGTGTATGTGTGAGCTAATATATACTGCCAGGGGGAGGGCTTCCTGTTGGCTGGGGATTTATCAGGCTGCCAATTTAGCTTACAAATACTGAGGTAAGAATACTGAGCAAATAACGTGTGAACGAGGTCTAATACAGGAGGAGATGACACACAGGTATATACTATATACAGGGGAGATGACACACAGATATATACTATATACAGGAGAGATGACACACAGGTATATACTATATAGAGGAGGAGATGACATACAGGTACATACTATATACAGGAGGAGATGACATACAGGTATATACTATATACAGGCGGAGATGACACACAGGTATATACTATATACAGGAGCAGATGACCTACAGGTATATACTATATACAGGAGGAGACAACATACAGGTATATACTATATACAGGAGGAGACAACATACAGGTATATACTATATACAGGAGGAGATGACACACAGATATATACTATATACAGGGGAGATGACACACAGGTATATACTATATACAGGAGGAGATGACATACAGGTATATACTATATACAGGGGAGATGACACACAGCAGGTATATACTATATACAGGGGAGATGACATACAGGTATATACTATATACAGGAGATGACATACAGGTGTATACTATATATAAGGGAGATGACAAACATGTATATACTGAGGTGAAAATGAGAGGTGTGCGGTGAAAATGAAAAGGTGTGAGTGCAAAATGAGAGGAGTGAGGGAAAATAGTGGAGTGATCGGAAAATGACAGATGTGAGGTCAAAATGACAAGTGTTAGGGGGGAATGAGAGGGGTGAGGGAGAAAATGAGAGATGTGAGGGGGAAAATTAAAGATGTGATTGGGAAAATGAGAGGCGTGATGGGAAAATAAGAGAAGTGAGGTGCTATAACTAACCACAGATATTTACTATGCCCAGGCAACGCCAGGCTCTTCAGCTAGTATCTAAATAAAACAGTATTTACACAGTGCCCCCAATGTAACCATTCACTGTATTGGAGGAAGATGTGCACGTCTACAAACACAGAGGCCATACGGAGTCCAGAGTAACTGCCTGCTTCATCATAGTGAATAGATCCATTCGGGGGGGGGGGGGGTCCATTCACACATCCATGTGAGTTATATTAATAGACTTTAATAGCTGAGGTTAATCCTCAAAATCTGATGAGAATATGGTATGGTCTAAAGGTACCGTCACACTTAGCGACGCTGCAGCGATACCGACAACGATCCGGATCGCTGCAGCGTCGCTGTTTGGTCGCTGGAGAGCTGTCACACAGACAGCTCTCCAGCGACCAACGATCCCGAGGTCCTCGGTAACCAGGGTAAACATCGGGTAACTAAGCGCAGGGCCGCGCTTAGTAACCCGATGTTTACCCTGGTTACCAGCGTAAAAAAACAAACAGTACATACTTACATTCAGCTGTCTGTCCCTTGCCGTCTGGTTCCTGCACTGACTGCTGGCCGGAAAGTGAAAGTGAAAGCACAGCACAGCGGTGAGTCACACAGCGGTGACTCACCGCTGTGGCTGTGCTCTGCTTTCACTTTACGGCCAGCAGTCAGTGCAGGAACCAGACGGCAAGGGACAGACAGCTGAATGTAAGTATGTACTGTTTGTTTTTTTACGCTGGTAACCAGGGTAAACATCGGGTTACTAAGCGCGGCCCTGCGCTTAGTTACCCGATGTTTACCCTGGTTACCAGTGAAGACATCGCTGAATCGGTGTCACACACGCCGATTCAGCGATGTCTACGGGGAGTCCAGCGACGAAATAAAGTTCTGGACTTTCTTCCCCGACCAGCGATCTCCCAGCAGGGGCCTGATCGCTGCTGCCTGTCACACTGGACGATATCGCTAGCGAGGACGCTGCAACGTTACGGATCGCTAGCGATATCGTCTAGTGTGACAGTACCTTAAGTCTCACGTACCACAGACACAGACCCGTTTCTAAAAGTGAAGTTTGCATGACACAATGAAACTCTATGGATCTGTGAGCTGTCAGAGAAAAAATGGACAACTACAACTTGTCACATAGATGTGTGAATGTAGCCTAATGCAGAAACACGAACATAAGTGCTCATCCTAGAGCACAGGATAAGTGTGAACCGAGCCATAAAGTGATCCAAAATGTTATGTACCCCAAAATGGTAGCAACAAAATCTTCAACTCAACCCACCAAAAACAAGGTCCTACTCGGGTCCTGTCATGCCGGCTCCGGACTCTGTTCACAGTGGGGAGTCTGGTGGTCAGTCTTAGATTCCTGTTGCTCAGCCAGATGTTCAGCTTTGCAGGAGTTAACTGTTTGTTTAGTGTCAATTGAAGGCTGAGGCTGCTGGGAACGCCTTCTCCTTTTAAGTATGGCTCAGAACATTACTGGATGCCGACTATAGCATTTGCGTACCTCTTGAATACCGGTCCTTTGTTGGAGTAGCTGTTGATACTCAAATCTTATACCTTGTTGTTTATTCCTTTCCCTATTTGTATTGCGTTCCTCTCACATATTTATTGAGTCTTCCTTATAATTTGCTTTGCGGTGCAGTTTACTTTTTATTCTAGTTGGTCTTAGTTTGTTGTTTCCATTACAGTTCACCTCCAGGCTTTGGGAGTCGGGGGGAGGGGGGGTTTGGCTCAGGGCTGCACAGGAGATAGGGACAGGTCGGTGACTCAGGCCTCCCTACCATTAAAGGTACCCCTGAGTTAAGGAAAGACAGGGCTTCCCTAGCCTGAAGGGCAGTTTAGGGGTCCAGGTTCCTCATCTCCTGTTTTCCCATTGCTCCCCGTGACAGGTCTGTCATCTGTCAATGAAAATGTAGAAGGTTTTCATGTTACTGGTAGCACAAAGGCTCTGGGAAAGCAACATGGCTCTCTCTCAAAAAATCCAGTGCAATCTTCTTCCTTAAATATACATGCCGCTGTCTCTTCTACGTTTCACAGTGTTCTAAATCACAGTTATCGCCCACATGATAGCATTTCCGTAGCAGGGAGAGTCCATTTAAAAATGTACGGGCTGCATGTCTCTTGAACAGAGGTACCCAACCTTTTTGATCTTGAGTGCAAATTCAGCTATGAAAGAGTGTCGTTAGCCACATTCAGCTCTGAGTGAGGGTCATGAGCCACATCCAGCTTCCATCCTCACTCATAGTAGGGACACCCAGAGCCCCCTATTACCGGTATATTGACAGCCAATGCTTCTCCACTGAAATCACACCAAGGCAGTATGCCAAGCTCCAGGGTTTTCTATCTCCCCCACTCAGATCTGCTCATCTCTGCAGAACTACACATGAAAGTCACCATCTAAATGTTAACCCTGACACCTCATGCACGGCCCATGGCTGACTGCTGCTGTGCCACTATCAAATTTCTACTGTGGGTCAATTGATGCCACTTTTCCTGGTGTTTAATCCTAATTTGAGCTGTTTTGGCAACTTTTGTCCCCCCCTGAAGGTGTTATCTATGCATTTGGTTTTGCCTCCTATTCAATTCAATGGGGTTCGGTTATCTTCGACAAACTGTTCGGCGAACATCAGGACGTTCGCTGATCCAAGCCGAACCTTGAAAGGTTCGCTCATCTCTACTCAGGACACCAGTGGGTCTGTTTCCTGACTTCCCCAAACGTATCCATGGTTTTAGTGTTGGTCAAAGGAGTAGACCTGCATTCTTTCAGCTGGGGCTGTGGTCCCCTAAGATGGCATCCTGTAGAATGTCAAATCTATGTTCTCATGATTCAGCCATGATCTGGCAGCTATCCTGTAGATTGTTCCTGGCTTTGGTTTTCCAAACAGTTTCTGGTTCTATAGATCTTTGGATCTTTAGATAAAGTGTTACAGAGGTGTATCATAATCATTTAGTTCACAACTGTTGTAACCATCATCCAGAGGTCAAGAGGAAGATATGATTAAATTAACTCGAATTCTTTGAGTATTTAATCAATTTGCACAGTTTATCCTTCTCTGTTTTGTAGGACAACAAACTACCTGGCCTGGACAATGTCTAATGAATATATTAACAAACATCTATTGTTCAATTACCCTGTGTCTCTGTCATCCAGGATAACAACACAATATGTTACAACAAACGTCAACTTAGAAGTAAATATTACAGGCTTATACGAACAAAGGTCTGTGTTTTCTTGACCAACAAAAGAACAAACATATCAACTCAAAAGTCAACATATAGATATAGTCTATGCCTAATGGCTTACTGAAAATAGACGTCTGGATAATTAAGATTAAATGCTGTGTCTTCGCAGTGCCCACTTAACATTTAATAATGTCCCAGGTCTCCCCCCATATAGCTCCCCTCTACACATTATGATACTCTCCTATGCACAGTATAATACCCACACACCAGCAGTGTAGCTACTAGGGGGAACCGAGGGGGCTCTGAGGGGGCCCACGCTCTGAGGGGTCCCATCCGGAGCTACACCACTGTAGCTGTATCAGCATGCACAGCACACCGATACAGTTACATTCTATGGCAGAGCAGGAAGAATCTGTCTCCCTGCTGTGACCCAGCCGCTATGGGGCCCTTGAGCAGGTGTGGGGGCCCGATTCAGCAGTGGGCCACCTAGCACACCATCGCTAGTTCAACTGTATCGGCTGGATGATGGTACAGTTGACCGCATTGATGAGAGTGGCAGTGGCGTAGGAAGGGGGGTGCGGGGGGGGCGGTCCGCCCCGGGCGGCACAATGCGGGGGGCGGCCGGCGCTGCAGGAGAAGAAGCAAAAAAAAACAAAAAAAAAACGCCCCTTTAAATCTTCGGGCGGCGCCGTCCGCCGCCACGACCAGGGCCAGCTCCCCCCACCACCGGGCCCCGCCCCCACCCCCGCCCCAATACTCACCTCTCCTGGTTCCTGCGGCTTCAGCGTCCTCTGACTCTGCGACGTCTCAGAGCAGAGGGCGCGATGACGTCACTACTGTGTGCGCCGCTCTGCCTCTCTGTCCTGAGCGTCGCAGAGCCGGAGAGACGCTGACTGGCTGCACCGGACCTGCGCTAGGAACGGGAGAGGTGAGGATTTTACTTTTTTTTTTTTCTTTATGTCTGACTGTCTGGGGCTGGGGCAATGCTGGACACACTGGGGCAATACTGGAGACCATGGGGCAGATTGCTGGACACACTGGGGCAGTACTGGAGACCATGGGGCAGAATGCTGGGCACACTGGGGCAGTACAGGAGACTATGGGGCAGATTGCTGGACACACTGGGGCAATACAGGAGACCATGGGGCAGATTGCTGGACACACTGGGGCAATACAGGAGACTATGGGGCAGATTGCTGGACACACTGGGGCAATACTGGAGACCCTGGGGCAGAATGCTGGACACACTGGGGCAATACAGGAGACCATGTGGCAGAATGCTGGACACACTGGGGCAGTACTGGAGACCATGGGGCAGAATGCTGGACACACTGGGGCAGTACTGGAGACCATGGGGCAGAATGCTGGACACACTGGGGCAATACAGGAGACTATGGGGCAGATTGCTGGACACACTGGGGCAATACAGGAGACCATGGGGCAGATTGCTGGACACACTGGGGCAATACAGGAGACTATGGGGCAGATTGCTGGACACACTGGGGCAATACTGGAGACCATGGGGCAGAATGCTGGACACACTGGGGCAATACAGGAGACCATGTGGCAGAATGCTGGACACACTGGGGCAATACAGGAGACCATGGGGCAGATTGCTGGACACACCGGAGCAATACTGGAGACCATGGGGCAGATTGCTGGACACACCGGGGCAATACTGGAGACCATGGGGCAGAATGCTGGACACACTGGGGCAGTACAGGAGACCATGGGGCAGATTGCTGGACACACTGGGGCAATACTGGAGACCCTGGGGCAGATTTCTGGACACATTGAGGCAATGCTGGAGACCCTGGGGCAGACTTCTGGACACACTGGGGCAATGCTGGACACTGGGGCAGATTGCTGGACACAGTGGGGGTAATATGCTGGACACACTGGGGCAAAGCTGGACACACTGGGGAAAGGCTGGACACTGGGGCAGATTGCTGGACACACTGGGGGTAATATGCTGGACACACTGGGGCAGACTGCTGGACACACTGGGGAAAGGCTGGACACTGGGGCAGATTGCTGGACACACTGGGGGCAGTGCTGGACATACTGGGGCAGATTGATGGACACACTGGGGGTAATATGCTGGACACACTGGGGCAGATTGCTGGACAACATGGGGGTAATATGCTGGACACACTGGGGCAGATTGCTGGACAACATGGGGGTAATATGCTGGACACACTGGGGGCAGGACTTGAGGCATGGGCAGAATGTAGATACGGGGCATGATTGGAGACACGGGGCAGGATTGGATCATGGGGCAGGACGGATACGATGGAGGCTGGTGGGGCAGGATGGGGAGATCATATGGGGTAGAATGGATACTCATAAGGGCAGGATGCGAGAACATATGGCTGGAGCCAGGAATGAGATAAACGGGGCCAGGGTGGGGAATAGTGTTACCATAGGGGATAATTAAGGGATATTATTACTGCAGTGATGTATTTATTTTATTTTTTGAGTATACTGTTTTAAATGGGGGGCAGGCCTGTTACTGTGCAGAGTGACACTATATCACCTTTTTTTCTTCATGTGATGTAATGTAGAAGTTGTGAAAAATTAAGTAATGTGTTCTGCAAGCGGAGCTCGAGATAACTGTGTTATTTCCTGCAGAAACGAGTCCTGGCTGGAAGGAATGATGGCGGTCTGTGCTGGATGAAAGATGAAGGACTTCACCTAGAGACGTCACTGGTGAGTCAGTGTTACCTATACACTGACACTATACACTGTATACTATATAGAGGTCCTGTGTATAATGTCACCAGTGATCTCTGTATTACCTCTACACAGACACTGCATACTAAGTACAGATCTCCTGTGAATACTGGCACTTATGGTGATAGTATTGTGTTTTTTTTTTTTTATTACTGATCAGTATTGTAGTATTCAGTCACTATGTGGTGGTAATATGTGGTCTGGAAATGGTGCGGTGGTATTTGTCCCTTGTATGTAGTATTATTCGGTCACTGTGTGGCCTGGTCATGGTGTGGTGGTATTAAGTCACAGGTGTGGCATGTGGGGGTGACACCATTAGGCCCAGTTTAAGTTCTACAAAACAGGAAAACCATTTTTGGTAACCTTTGTGTGTATTGAGCCGGGGGGGGGGGGGGGTTGCCAAACTCGGGAACAGCCCCGGGCGGCAAAAGCTCTAGCTACGCCTCTGGAGAGTGGGAGCGTTACACTCCCTCTCCCATCATCTCTCAGCGTTTGACGTCTCAGACACAGACACTGACAGGGGGTCGCGATGATGTCACTACTCGGCACCTGCTGTCTGGAGATGTGCGGGCTCTCGGAGCAGTGGAAGGACGAGGAGAGGTGGATATTGTATTTATTTTTTAGGGGGTACTTTATATTATATAGAGTCTGCGTATGGAGGCTGCATTATACTATAGAGTATGCCTATAGGGGAATGCATTATACTATATAGAGTCTGCCTATCGGGGGTGCATTATACTATAGACTCTATAGTATAGAGTCTGCCTATAGGGCTGCATTATACTATAGAGTCTGCCAATGGGGGCTGCATTATACTACAGAGTCAGCCTATGGGGGGTATTATACTATAGAGTCCGCCTATGGGGGGTACATAATAAAATATAGAGTCTGTCTATGGGGAGTGCATTATACTATAAAGAGTCTCCCTATGGAGAGGGCATTTTACTATATAGAGTCTGCCTATGTGGGGTGCATTATACTAGAGTATGCCTATGGGGGTAGAGTATGCTATATAGAGTCCGTCTATGGGGAGTGCAGTGCCTACACTCTCTTTTACATTAGAGAGTATAGGTACTGTCCCAATTGGGTATACTGTACCTTGTCACGGTGGGACAGCTTTGTTTTTTTTTAATCAAAAACAGTGTTTACTAAATACCCTATGTTAATTATTTAAAACACTTGCTTTTTTACTTATTTATTTTCATTAGGGTATATGCACACATTGTCTTTTCTTTGTTTTTGTTTGTTTCCATGGCCAGTGTGAACATGGTTTTACATCATGCATGCTTTCAAGTCACACTCCAGCTCAGCTCTCTGTTTTTCTTCAGTATTTTTGTATTCAGCAAAAATAGGGTGTGGCCCCCTTTTCACTGAGTAGGCAGTTCTTCCAAAGTTGAGTGTCCGGTTGGGAACCAGTTATTCTCTGTCACTGTTCACACTAGGTAGGTTTTAACATTCGAGAGTAGGTACTGTCCCAATTGGGTATACCTTGTCTCGGTGGGACAGCTTTATGCTTTATTTGATCAAAAACAGTGTTTACAAAATATTCTATGTTAAATATTTAATGCATTTGCTTTTTTACTTATTTATTTTCATTAGGGTATATGCACACATTGTCTTTTCTTTGGTTTTGTTTGTTTCCATGGCAAGTGTGAACATGGTTTTACATCATGCATGTTTTCAAGTCATACTCCAGCTCAATTTTCTGTTTTTCTGTTCATTATATTATATGGAGTCTGCCTATGGGGTTGCATTATACAGCAAAGTCTGCCTATGGGGGGTGCATTATACTATATAGATTCTACCTATGGGGAGTGCATTATACTATAGAGTCTGCCTATGGGGGTGAATTATGCTATATAGAGTATGCCTATGGGGTGCATTATGCTATATAGAGTCTGTTTATGGGGGTGCATTATACCATATAGAGTCTGCCTGTGGGGAGTGCATTATACCATAGAGTTTGCCTATGGGGGGTGCATTATACTATATAGAGTATGCCTATGGGGTGCATTATACTATATAGAGTCCATCTATGGCGGTGCATTATACCATATAGAGTCTGCCTATGGGGGATGCATTATACTATAGTCTGCCTATGGGGGTGCATTATACTATATAGAGTCTCCCTATGGGGGATGCATTAAACTATATAGAGTCTGACTAAGGGGGTTGCATTATACAATATAGAGTCTTCCTATGAGAGGCTGCATTATACTATAGCGTTTGCCTATGGAATGAATTATACTATAGTGTCTGCCTATGGAGGATGCATTATACTATAGATTCTGCCTATAGGGGGTGCATTAATATACAGTTAGCGCGTGACCGACGGTGGAGGAGGAGCGCGCTGAAGCACCCACGCAGATTCCCGGCGCAGGCCTGAAACCGAGGGAGCGAGGGAGACGTGGCGCAGGCGGAAGTAGTCCCAGATCCGACGGCAGCAAGCAGGAGCCAGAGAAGGAAGGAGAGATAACAGGGGTCAGTATATATACAGTGAGGGGGTATTATACTGTGTATAAGAGAGCACCATACTGTGTATAGGGGATCTGTAGAGGGGGAGACTCGGGACCTTATTAAATGTAAAGTGGGCACCTATTGTTATCGGGTACTCAGGTTACTGTGACTGTCAAAGGTGCACCCAGAGGGCATTATTACTTTCTAGGGGACAAAATATGAGCACTGTTTTCTAGGGCACTTGCTCCGGGCATTACTATATTCTAGAGGGTTGCTCTAGAATTTAGAGGGCACACAGAACCACACAGTAGGTGCAGTAATAGGGACACATATGGCAGCAGTGGCTCAGCATTGGGGTATCAGCAAGATGAGGAGTTTATGCACGTTGGGAATAGTCCCATTGGGTACAGTGCTGAAAATGTGAGACGTGAAATCTGTCTTTGTTGTAATCTCTGCAGCCAAGTCGTAGCTGAAAGAAGTTGTCATATCGGTCTGGGCCAGATGGAAAAGATGTGAAAAGTAAACGATTCCATCAGAAAGAACGTCAGCGGTAAGTCATTGTCGGTAACTGTGCTGTGATCTCTTATATGTTCCGTAGGAGTGGTATCTACCACTGACCATATGGCGGTAATATTAATATAGAGATTATTTTAGCAACAGCGCAGTCATCTGCTGAGGTTCTCCTACATCCACTATTAGGGGGTGCCACCCACTTGTAATCAAGGTTACCTGGTCAGGGGCCCACTCAGACGTTTCACCCCTCCGAACCAAAACCCTAGCTATGCCTCTGCCCCACAAAGTACCCCCACACAGTATACTGGCCTCTTAGTAGTCCCCAAACTATTTAATGGCCCCAACCCATACAATAGCTCCCACACTGTACAAAGACACCACATTAGCTCCCATAGGCCTCCATACAGTATAATGCACTCATAGGTCTACATACAGTATAATGCACTCCTCATAGGACTCCATGACTCCATACAGTATAATGCACTCTGCATAGGCCTCCATACAATATAATGCACTCCCCATAGTCCTTCATAGAGTATGATGCACTCTCCATAGACCTCCGTATAGTATAATGCACTCTACATAGGCCTCTATATAGTATGCTGCACAGCCCATTGTCCCCAATATAGTAAAATGCACTCCACATATGACTACATACAGTTTAATGCACTCCCCATAGACCTCCATACAGTATGATGCACTCACTATAGGCATCCATACAGCATAATGCACTCCTCATAGGCCTCCATACAGCATAATGCACCCCTATAGGCTTCCATACAATATAATGTACTCCCCATAGTTGTTCATCTAGTATGATGCACTCCCCATAGGCCTTCATATAGTATAATGCACTCCTCATAGGCCACTGTATAGTATATTGTACAGCACATAGGCCCCATATACTAAATTGCACTCTTCATAGGCCTCTATACAGTATAATGCACTCCCCATGGGCCTCCATATAGTATAATGCAATCCCCATCGGCCTCCATAAACTATAATGCACTCCTAATAGACCTCTACATAGTATAATGCACTCCCCGTAGTCCTCCATACAGTATAATGCACGCCATAGGCCTTCATAGAGTATAATCCACTCCCAATAGACCTCCATATAGTATAATGCACTCTCCATAGGCCTCTAAATAGAATCATACACTCCACAGAGGCCTCTATATAGTATAATGCAATCCCCATCGGCTTCCTTAAAGTATAATGCAATCCTCCAAGGCCTCCATACAGTATAATGCACTCCCCATAGGCCTCCATACAGTATAATGCACTCTCCACAGGCCTCAGTACAGTATAATGCACTTCCCATAGGCCTCCATGCAGTATAATGCATTCCTAATAGGCCTCCATACAATATAATGCACTCCCTATAGGCCTCAATACAGTATTATGCACTCCCCATAGTCCTCTATATAGTATAATGTGCTCCTCATAGGCCCCTATATAGTAAAATACACTCCCCATAATCCTCCATATAGTATAATGTACTCCCCATAGGCCCTATATAGTATAATGCACTCTTTATAGGCCTCTATACAGTATAATAAACTCCCGATAGTCCTCCATATAGTATTGTGCACTCCCCATATGCCTCAATATAGTATAATGCACTCCCCATAGTCCTCCATACAGTATAACGCAGCCCATAGGCCTTCATACAGTATAAAGCATTCGCCATAGGCCTCCATATAGTATAATGCACTCCCCTTAGACCTCTATATATTATAATGCATTCCTCATAGGACTCCATATAATATAATGTACTTCCCATAGGCCTCTATATAGTATAATGCACTCACCAAAGGACTCTATCTAATATATAAAGCTGAATGTGTGTGTGTATGTGTGTGTGTGTATGTCTGGGATTGGCATCTGCATCGTCGCAGCTACGGCCACAAAATTTTGCACAGTCACAAGTCTGGACCCCGAGAGCGTCATAGGCTATGTTGTGAGGCAAAATTTTAACCCCGCGCGTTCCAATTCACCAAACAATTTTGCCCCTATCTACATAATGGGGAAAAAGTGAAAGGAAAAGTGTTGGAGGCAAATTGACAGCCAGGAGATGGCATACAGGTACAGTTAGGGCCAGAAATATTTGGACAGTGACACAAGTTTTGTTATTTTAGCTGTTTACAAAAACATGTTCAGAAATACAATTATATATATAATATGGGCTGAAAGTGCACACTCCCAGCTGCAATATGATAGTTTCCACATCCAAATCGGAGAAAGGGTTTAGGAATCATAGCTCTGTAATGCATAGCGTTCTCTTTTTCAAGGGACCAAAAGTAATTGGACAATGGACTCTAAGGGCTGCAATTAACTCTGAAGGCGTCTCCCTCGTTAACCTGTAATCAATGAAGTAGTTAAAAGGTCAGGGGTGGATTCCAGGTGTGTGGTTTTGCATTTGGAAGCTGTTGCTGTGAGCAGACAACATGCGGTCAAAGGAACTCTCAATTGAGGTGAAGCAGAACATCCTGAGGCTGAAAAAAAAGAAAAAATCCATCAGAGAGATAGCAGACATGCTTGGAGTAGCAAAATCAACAGTTGGGTACATTCTGAGAAAAAAGGAATTGACTGGTGAGCTTGGGAACTCAAAAAGGCCTGGGCGTCCACGGATAACAACAGTGGTGGATGATCGCCGCATACTTAATTTGGTGAAGAAGAACCCGTTCACAACATCAACTGAAGTCCAGAACACTCTCAGTGAAGTAGGTGTATCTGTCTCTAAGTCAACAGTAAAGAGAAGACTCCATGACAGTAAATACAAAGGGTTCACATCTAGATGCAAACCATTCATCAATACCAAAAATAGACAGGCCAGAGTTAAATTTGCAGAAAAACACCTCAAGAAGCCAGCTCAGTTCTGGAAAAGTATTCTATGGACAGATGAGACAAAGATCAACCTGTACCAGAATGATGGGAAGAAAAAAGTTTGAAGAAGAAAGGGAACGGCACATGATCCAAGGCACACCACATCCTCTGTAAAACATGGTGGAGGCAACGTGATGGCATGGGCATGCATGGCTTTCAATGGCACTGGGTCACTTGTGTTTATTGATGACATAAGAGCAGACAAGAGTAGCCGGATGAATTCTGAAGTGTACCGGGATATACTTTCAGCCCAGATTCAGCCAAATGCTGCAAAGTTGATTGGACGGCGCTTCATAGTACAGATGGACAATGACCCCAAGCATACAGCCAAAGCTACCCAGGAGTTCATGAGTGCCAAAAAGTGGCACATTCTGCAATGGCCAAGTCAATCTCCAGATCTAAACCCAATTGAGCATGCATTTCACTTGCTCAAATCCAGACTTAAGACGGAAAGACCCACAAACAAGCAAGACCTGAAGGCTGCGGCTGTAAAGGCCTGGCAAAGCATTAAGAAGGAAGAAACCCAGCGTTTGGTGATGTCCATGGGTTCCAGACTTAAGGCAGTGATTGCCTCCAAAGGATTTGCAACAAAATATTGAAAATAAAAATATTTTATTTGGGTTATGTTTATTTGTCCAATTACTTTTGACCTCCTAAAATGTGGAGTGTTTGTAAAGAAATGTGTACAATTCCTACATTTTCTATCAGATATTTTTGTTCAACCCTTCAAATTAAACGTTACAATCTGCACTTGAATTCTGTTGTAGAGGTTTCATTTCAAATCCAATGTGGTGGCATGCAGAGCCCAACTCGCGAAAATTGTGTCACTGTCCAAATATTTCTGGCCCTAACTGTATATACTATATGCATGGGAGATTATATACAGCTATATATTATACTAGATGGCAGCCCGATTCTAAAGAATCGGGAGTCTAGAATCCATATATACTTGAAATTCGGCAGGAGTTTGAAGAGCAACGTCACTGGGCCCGCCTCCACGCAGTAGAAACTTGCTGTGAGGTAAAAATTCAAAAATCACACCAAAATGGCGGGCGGAGTGTGTCACAGTACGGCACGTTTCTGATTGGTCGCTCGCAGCAGGCGGCAACCAATCAGACACTGGACACTGTTGACGTCACTTAGCTCCGGACATTAGCTCCGGACATTAGCTCCGGACATTAGCTCCGGACATTATCTCCGCACATTAGCTCCGGACATTAGCTCCGGACATTAGCTCCGGACAAAGCCACGGAAGTTGGCACAAATTGCAGGAAGTAGTATTCTAGGCAATTAATCTCCGGACATTAGCTCCGGACATTAGCTCCGGACATTAGCTCCGGACAAAGCCACGGAAGTTGGCACAAATTGCAGGAAGTAGTATTCTAGGCAATTATATATTAGACCAGATGGCAGCCCGATTCTAAAGAATCGGGAGTCTAGAATCCATATATACTTTATTTATTCAAATGTAAGAATAATACAATTAATAAATAATAGTAAGAAAGAACAAAAAATGGCTGCACTCACCAGCTCTTGACAATTCTTGTTATTTAAGGTACAGTTACACAGGATCCATGAACATGCTTATGAGGGGAGGGATGAAAGACATCAGACGACAACTTTGCGTGTTGTGGGCAGTGTCAGGTAGTAGGAAAATAGCCAGTTAATAATAGGCAATAGTTCTTTGCAGGAATGCAGATATTAATAAATAGGCAGTTTATATTGCAGAGAAATTGCTGGGCAATAATGGACAATGTCCTTATGTGGCAAATAATAGAGCAATATACCCAATGTGGCAAAGAAGAGGTTAATAAACGGCAGTCTCTCAGTATAACAGTCAGTGAATAATAGGCAGTATATGGAGAAAACACCAAACAAAAGTTCAAAATTGGTGTGAAAATGTCACTGAACCACTTCACAACTAAATATATATAGTTTTGGTAAATGGTATTATCATTTTTTTTACGAAATTCGGCAGGAGCTTGAAGAGCAACGTCACTGGGCCCGCCTCCACGCAGTAGAAACTTGCTGTGAGGTAAAAATTCAAAAATCACACCAAAATGGCGGGCGGAGTGTGTCACAGTACGGCACGTTTCTGATTGGTCGCTCGCAGCAGGCGGCAACCAATCAGACACTGGACACTGTTGACGTCACTTATCTCCGGACATTAGCTCCGGACATTAGCTCCGGACATTAGCTCCGGACAAAGCCACGGAAGTTGGCACAAATTGCAGGAAGTAGTATTCTAGGCAATTATATATTAGATACAGGAGGAGAAGACATACAGGTATATACTATATACAGGGGAGATGACATACAGGTACCGTATATACTCGAGTATAAGACGACCCGAGTATAAGCCGACCCCCCTAATTTTGCCACAAAAAACTGGGAAAACTTATTGACTCGAGGATAAGCCTAGGGTGGAAAATGCAGTAGCTACCGGTGGATTTCAAAAATAAAAATAGATGCACCATACCGTTCATTATGGCCCCATAGCTGTGCCATATAGTGCTCTGCACCGTTCATTATTGCCCCATAGATGTACCATAGAAAGGTGTGCCATATAGTTCTCTGCACCGTTCATTATTGCCCCATAGCTGTGCCATATAGTGCTCTGCACAGTTCATTATTGCCCCATAGCTGTGCCATATAGTGCTCTGCACCGTTCATTCTTGCCCCATAGCTGTGCCATATAGTGCTCTGCACCGTTCATCATTGCCCCATAGCTGTGCCATATAGTGCTCTGTACCGTTCATTCTTGCCCCATAGCTGTGCCATATAGTGCTCTGCACCGTTCATTCTTGCCCAATAACTGTGCCATATAGTGCTCTGCACCGTTCATTCTTGCCCCATAGCTGTGCCATATAGTGCTCTGCACCGTTCATTCTTGCCCCATAGCTGTGCCATATAGTGCTCTGCACCGTTCATTCTTGCCCCATAACTGTGCCATATAGTGCTCTGCACCATTAATTCTTGCCCCATAGCTGTGCCATATAGTGCTCTGCACTGTTCATTATTGCCCCATAACGGTGCCATATAGTGCTCTGCACCGTTCATTCTTGCCCCATAGGTGTGCCATATAGTGCTCTGCACCGTTCATTATTGCCCCATAGCTATGCCATATAGTGCTCTGCACCGTTCATTCTTGCCCCATAGCTGTGCCATATAGTGCTCTGCACCGTTCATTATTGCCCCATAGCTGTGCCATATAGTGCTCTGCACCATTCATTTTTGCTTCATAGCTGTGCCATATAGTGCTCTGCACCGTTCATTCTTGCCCCATAGCTGTGCCATATAGTGCTCTGCACCGTTCATTCTTGCCCCATAGCTGTGCCATATAGTGCTCTGCACCGTTCATTCTTGCCCCATAGCTGTGCCATATAGTGCTCTGCACCGTTCATTCTTGCCCCATAGCTGTGCCATATAGTGCTCTGCACCGTTCATTCTTGCCCCATAGGTGTGCCATATAGTGCTCTGCACCGTTCATTCTTGCCCCATAGCTGTGCCATATAGTGCTCTGCACCATTCATTATTGCCCCATAGCTGTGCCATATAGTGCTCTGCACCGTTCATTTTTGCCCCATAGATGCTCCGTATAAAGCTGTGCCATTGCTGCTGCTGCTGCAATAAAAAAAAAAAATGCCATACTCACATAATGGGGAAAAAGTGAAAGGAAAAGTGTTGGAGGCAAATTGACAGCTGCCAGATGTGAACAAGGGGGACTTAAAGAGTGAAAGCGATGGCGCCAAAGAGTATATACTGTACAGTTGCTAAGGTGGGGCCTCGACATGGGATACTCACCACACACGGGGATATGAACACACACACAAAAGGCGCCACAAACTACCACGTGCTTGAACACATATACTACCCTTAGCACACATTTCACCACACATACACCAACCTCGCCGCATAAAAGTCGAAACACAAGTCGCCGCCCAAAACTCGCCACGCGCAAAACTCGCCACATGCAAAACTAGGCTCACGCAAAACTCGCCACACGTGCAAAATTCACCTCATGGAAAACTCGCCACACGCAAAACTTGCACACGCGGAAAAATTGCCACATGCACAAAAGTTGCAACACATGCAAAAGTTGCCTCACCCAAAACTTGCACATACTCAAAATGCACCACACATAAAACTCGCCACACGCAAAACTCGCCATGCCCAAAACTTGCTGCACAGAACTTGCTACACTCACCTGTCACATGCAACTCGACACAAAAAGTTGTTACACGCATGTCGCCACACAAAACTCATCTCACAAAAGTCGCTACATGCATGTCGCCACACGCAACTCAACACACACAACTTGACACATGAAACTCGCCCTAAAACACACACAAGTCTGGTATTATCCTTCAAAAATAAAAATCTGATTAATAAGCAGGCAAACTTCAAGAGCAACAACTGTACCATATAGGAAATACGGCAGCTGTCAGTCACATGACCTGTCTATTATGTGTATGTGTGAGCTAATATATAATGCCAGGGGGGAGGGCTTCCTGTTGGCTGGGGATTTATCAGGCTGCCAATTTAGCTTACAAATACTGAGGTAAAAATACTGAGCAAATAACGTGTGAACGAGGTCTAATAAAGGAGGAGATGACACACAGATATATACTATATACAGGAGGAGATGACACACAGGTATATACTATATACAGGAGGAGATGACACACAGGTATATACTATATACAGGGGAGATGACACACACATATATACTATATACAGGGGAGATTACACAGGTATATACTATATACAGGAGGAGATGACATACAGGTATATACTATATACAGGAGGAGATGACACAAATATATACTATATACAGGGGAGATGACACACTGGTATATACTATATACAGGGGAAATGACATACAGGTATATACTATATACAGGAGATGACATACAGGTATATACTATATACAGAAGGAGATGACATACAGGTATATAGTATATACAGAAGAGATTACATACAGGTATATTCTATATACAGGAGGAGATGACAGATAGGTATATACAATATACAGGAGGAGATGACATAGAGCAGGTATATACTATTTACAGAGGAGATGACATACAGGTATATACTATATACAGGAGATGACATACAGGTGTATACTATATATAAGGGAGATGACAAACATGTATATACTGAGGGGAAAATGAGAGGTGTGAGGTGAAAATGAGGGGTGTGAGGTGAAAATGAAAAGGTGTGAGTGCAAAATGAGAGGAGTGAGGGAAAATAGTGGAGTGATGGGAAAATGACAGATGTGAGGTCGAAATGACAAGTGTTAGGGGGGAATGAGAGAAGTGAGGGGAAAATAAAAGGCGTGAGGGGGAAAATGAGAGGTGTAAGGGAGAAAATGAGAGATGTGAGGGGGAAAATGAGAGGCGTGATGGGAAAATAAGAGAAGTGAGGTGCTATAACTAACCACAGATATTTACTATGCCCAGGCAACGCCGGGCTCTTCAGCTAGTATAGTATAATGCACTCCCCATAAAAAAATACAACACTTACCTCTCTTGCTTGTTCCCCTGTTGCACCGGTCTCTGCAGCGAGCTTTCTGAGCGCCTGCAGATCTCAGCACAGCAGGCGTCATGTAGTGACATCATCGCCCACGCTGTGCTGAGACATCAGACGTAGAGGGGGAATAATGGGAGAGGGAGCATTCAGGATGCCGATACAGTTGAACTTGTGATGACGGGCCCCATAGTGTCCATGTGGAAGGGCAGGAAGATTGTGTCTCTCTGCTCTGATGTAGAGTTTAACTATATTGGAGCGCACAGACCCAGGGGCGATTCAGCCAATGAGCGGTGCCCCACGGCTTGGTGGGGGATTAAAACCCTGTGCGGCAACGCTCATTGGCTCAGCCGGAGGGGCGCAGGATTCAAATCCTGTGCCCCGCCTGCTGAGCCAATGAGCGTTGCCGTGGGATTTGAATCCCCTGCCAAGCCGCGGGATTCAAATCCCCGCAAAAGCCTCATTGGCTGAGGCTTGGCAGTGGATCATGGTAGCGACACAATCACTGGAAGCTGTGACAGAGCAAATTGGTAATTGTATATTAGATTAGTGGCCACTTGGCTTGGATCTGAGGATGTATGTAAACCTCTGTTCTCATGAAATCATACTTTTAATATAAGGATATATTAGGCCGGGTTCACATTTAGGTGTGTGCGCAGCATACGATCCACATCGATCCACATGCGTCACGCGTACATATCTTTAACATTGTGTACGCAGTGACATGTTTTTGCATGCGTTCGCTTGGGGATGCGTACGCATGCGTCATTTGGAGGTGTGTGGCGGGATCCGGCGAAGGCAACATGTTGCATTTTTTGGCGCGTCAAATATTGCTCAATTGTCTGCATGCGGAGGATTGCGGATGCCTGCGTTAAAAAAATGCATTACTGTCTATGGGAACGCATTGTTATGCAATGACATGCGTACGCTTGCGTTCGATACGCATGCGTACTTCTGACTAATTTTGCCTTGGAAAAGATGTAACCACCTGAAAATTGCCAGCTGTATAAAAGGGAGCCTGGAGACAGGAAGTCCATTACTCTCAAGACTCTTGATGTGGAAACAGGACATTGGAAGACGAAAGAAGACTCTGGATGCGGACACAGGACATTGGAAGAAGGCAGAAGCCTGGATGCGGGCACAGGACATTGGTTGAAGGCAGAAGACTCCAGATGTAAGTATAGAAGCTTTGAAAAGGTCTGTCTGTCTCTCACTGAATTCTGTACTCTGTACTTATGTTTTTTTTCTGTTGCTTCTAGACTGTTTGTACTGCCATCCCGGTGCCTCCGTCTTGGTCCCATTGCCTTCGTCTTGGTCCCAGTACAGCCCTCTTGGTCCCATTGCCGCCGTATTGGCCCCAGTGCTGCTGTCTATATGTAAGTATAGAAGATGTGAAAATATCTTTGCACTCTGTACTCCCTACAGTTTTTTTTAGGTGCCTCCGTCTTGGTCCCAGTGCCTTCATCTTGGTCCCATTGCCTTCATCTTGGTCCCATTGCCTTCATCTTGGTCCCAGTACCACTGTCTTGGTCCCATTGCCGCTGTCTTGGTCCTAGTACTGCCGTCTATGTAAGTATAGAAGTTTTGAAATGTCTTTCTGTCTTTGCACTCTGTACAGAATTTTTTTTTCCATTCCTTGTAGATTCGGTGCTGCTGTCTTGGTGCTGGTGCTGCTCTCTTGGTCCCACTGCTGCTGTCTTGGTCCCAGTGCATCCTGGCGCTGTGCTGCAGTTCCTGTTGTCTGGTGCCTGCCTGTTGTGTGCTTGGACTATTGCCTGTAATGTAAGTATTGGTGTCCCTTTTTTTTAGCTAAATTGTGTTTTGCTTTTAACAAGTTACATTTTTTTCTCTCTAGTGTTTCACTTGACTGCTGCCTGCTCAACATGTCCTCCACTGAAAGTTCTGAAAGTGCCATGACATTGATGAAAGTTTGACCAGCTTAGAGATGCCCTTAATCTGGTAGACTGGGACAATATCCTCAGAAATGAGAATACAGATAATAAATGGGAAATGTTTAAGAACATCCTAAATAGGCAGTGTAAGCGGTTTATACCTTGTGGGAATAAAAGGACTAGAAATAGGAAAAACCCAATGTGGCTAAACAAAGAAGTAAGACAGGCAATTAACAGTAAAAAGAAAGCATTTGCACTACTAAAGCAGGATGGCACCATTGAAGCTCTAAAAAACTATAGGGAGAAAAATACTTTATCTAAAAAACTAATTAAAGCTGCCAAAAAGGAAACAGAGAAGCACATTGCTAAGGAGAGTAAAACTAATCCCAAACTGTTCTTCAACTATATCAATAGTAAAAGAATAAAAACTGAAAATGTAGGCCCCTTAAAAAATAGTGAGGAAAGAATGGTTGTAGATGACGAGGAAAAAGCTAACATATTAAACACCTTCTTCTCCACGGTATTCACGGTGGAAAATGAAATGCTAGGTGAAATCCCAAGAAACAATGAAAACCCTATATTAAGGGTCACCAATCTAACCCAAGAAGAGGTGCGAAACCGGCTAAATAAGATTAAAATAGATAAATCTCCGGGTCCGGATGGCATACACCCACGAGTACTAAGAGAACTAAGTAATGTAATAGATAAACCATTATTTCTTATTTTTAGTGACTCTATAGCGACAGGGTCTGTTCCGCAGGACTGGCGCATAGCAAATGTGGTGCCAATATTCAAAAAGGGCTCTAAAAGTGAACCTGGAAATTATAGGCCAGTAAGTCTAACCTCTATTGTTGGTAAAATATTTGAAGGGTTTCTGAGGGATGTTATTCTGGATTATCTCAATGAGAATAACTGTTTAACTCCATATCAGCATGGGTTTATGAGAAATCGCTCCTGTCAAACCAATCTAATCAGTTTTTATGAAGAGGTAAGCTATAGACTGGACCACGGTGAGTCATTGGACGTGGTATATCTCGATTTTTCCAAAGCGTTTGATACCGTGCCGCACAAGAGGTTGGTACACAAAATGAGAATGCTTGGTCTGGGGGAAAATGTGTGTAAATGGGTTAGTAACTGGCTTAGTGATAGAAAGCAGAGGGTGGTTATAAATGGTATAGTCTCTAACTGGGTCGCTGTGACCAGTGGGGTACCGCAGGGGTCAGTATTGGGACCTGTTCTCTTCAACATATTCATTAATGATCTGGTAGAAGGTTTACACAGTAAAATATCGATATTTGCAGATGATACAAAACTATGTAAAGCAGTTAATACAAGAGAAGATAGTATTCTGCTACAGATGGATCTGGATAAGTTGGAAACTTGGGCTGAAAGGTGGCAGATGAGGTTTAACAATGATAAATGTAAGGTTATACACATGGGAAGAGGGAATCAATATCACCATTACACACTGAACGGGAAACCACTGGGTAAATCTGACAGGGAGAAGGACTTGGGGATCCTAGTTAATGATAAACTTACCTGGAGCAGCCAGTGCCAGGCAGCAGCTGCCAAGGCAAACAGGATCATGGGGTGCATTAAAAGAGGTCTGGATACACATGATGAGAGCATTATACTGCCTCTGTACAAATCCCTAGTTAGACCGCACATGGAGTACTGTGTCCAGTTTTGGGCACCGGTGCTCAGGAAGGATATAATGGAACTAGAGAGAGTACAAAGGAGGGCAACAAAATTAATAAAGGGGATGGGAGAACTACAATACCCAGATAGATTAGCGAAATTAGGATTATTTAGTCTAGAAAAAAGACGACTGAGGGGCGATCTAATAACCATGTATAAGTATATAAGGGGACAATACAAATATCTCGCTGAGGATCTGTTTATACCAAGGAAGGTGACGGGCACAAGGGGGCATTCTTTGCGTCTGGAGGAGAGAAGGTTTTTCCACCAACATAGAAGAGGATTCTTTACTGTTAGGGCAGTGAGAATCTGGAATTGCTTGCCTGAGGAGGTGGTGATGGCGAACTCAGTCGAGGGGTTCAAGAGAGGCCTGGATGTCTTCCTGGAGCAGAACAATATTGTATCATACAATTATTAGGTTCTGTAGAAGGACGTAGATCTGGGTATTTATTATGATGGAATATAGGCTGAACTGGATGGACAAATGTCTTTTTTCGGCCTTAATAACTATGTTACTATGTTACTATGTTACTATTATGTAATCACATTTGATTTACTGATTGGTATGTATTGACTGTCAATAATAGGCGTGTTAAATCATGTATTTTCTTTACAGGTACTTGACACTGCAGAAGAGCAGGAACAGTCAAGTGGAAATGATTCTTCCCAGGGTCATCTGCCTCAAGTTGCTGAGGAGGAAAGACGGGGTGTAAGTATCCTTTATCAGAGTTGTTATTGAATTTGTTGTAATTTTTACTAACAAATTCTTTTTTTGTATTTCATCTATAGGTTCCACATCGTGACATAGATAATGACCGACTGATTCAAGCTGTGCAAGAGCGAGCAGCGTTGTGTCCGACTCAGTCTTGATCCGACGTCTCTGGGAAGAAGTGGCCAGATCGCTGATGGATGATTAGGACCATGCAACGCCAAAAGACAGAAAGGATTTTGGTAAGTATAGCTATTTTGTCCGCCTCGTTTTTCTGTAAATTTTGCTGTATTTTAACAACTTTGTTTTTCTTCTCCCTTCACAGACAAGAGAGTACAAGTTTGTTGGCGTTCGATGAAGGATCACTTCAATAAGGACATGAGGGAGGAGATTTGGGTTCGAAGTGGTGCAGCACGAAAACTAAGAAAATACAAGTATCATAAATAGCTTTTTATCTGACGCCAGTGCTTGATCAGTGATTGTGTTGTCTTTCACTATTATTTAATTTTTTCTTTTTTTGTAATAATATTTCTTTATTTCATTTCCACACAGAACCTGGAGCAGCACTATAGAACCTGGATCTTCCTCTGTTGGAGCAGCCCCTCATCGACCAGCCAACGAACCGGTGGCAACATCCCAATCATCCACCAGCGATGCAGCAGCCAGGCAGACTTCACAGGCTGGGGAACAGGAAGCCAGTACTTCTGGTTTTACCCTCTCCCAGCCCTCTGCCACTACTTTACTTGGGTCTGCTCGGCAGCGGCAGAGGGCTTGGGAGAGGTCAGTCATGCCCGAGTTTATTCACTTAAGCTCAGTCTTCCAGACTGGGATGAAGGCGGTTGTGGATAGGATGGAGAAAGGGTTCACTCATGTGAACACACTGTTCCAGGAAGTCCACAAATGCCTTGACCACCTGGAAGGCGACCTTAAAAGACTGGCGCGACATTATTTTTCAACTATAGAACAGGGCGTGACGGAAAATCTTAGTTCTGATCTCCAGCTGTTTGTGATGAAGACCTGTCAAGATGCTTATAGCGAGGCCATGCAGCGGTCCTGATATCAGCAGCAGGCACAAATTTCTTTCCCTACAGGGCAACCAGCTCCAGGACATCAGCTGTGGCAGAATCCGCCTGCATCGACTCGCCAACGGACTTGTCTACCACCACCACCATCACCGCTGGACATTACACTTCCAAGAATCCCAAGCTTCACAATGCAGCTGAGTGCAGAATACCAGCCATCCACATCCACCACCACGCAGCCTAGTGCAGCAGCCCAGCCGTCCTGGTCCACCATCAAGCCGAGTGCAGCAGCCCTGACTTCTCCTACACCAACGCAGCACCAGGAAAAGACAGCAACAAAAGTCCCGGAGGAGAAAAATCGTGAAACAAAAATTAAAAGCACCCCCTCCACCCTCACTTCCTAATGTGTCTGTGTTTTCTAGTCTGTCCACACCTTTGCTTCGTTCTTTCCCTTCCAGTGTGTCAATCCCTTCCAACTTGTTTTCCACTCCCAATGTGTCTTCTCCCCATGTGTCTTCCCCCAAAGTGTCTTCCCCCAATATGTCTTCACCCAATGTGTCTTCACCCAATGTATCTAACCCAATCCTTCAATTGACTTACGCTTCCCCTGTAACAACTTCCCCAACCACTCCTAACCTACCATCACAGGCCGACACCCCCCTGGTCCACCATGTAACTCCCTCCCACAGACCCCGAAAGTAATTAATCATTTTATCTTTTTGAAAAAAAATTGTAAATTTTTGTATTTGTTAGTAAAAATTGTTTTGATTCACAATACCGGTCTCATTGTGTTTCCTTTATTTATTTAACCATGTGTGTATTGTTGAGTGAAGTATGAACGGGTGTAACAGTTAAGGTGTTTATTATACAAGTTAGATTCCAGGTGTTAATATTAGAGTCAAAAAACATTACAGGTACCTAACATTACAGGTACATAACATTACAAGTACATAACGTTAAAAGTACATAACATTACAGGTACATTTTATTTACAGGTTAAACCATTTCATCTGCCATGACACATGTCCACTATCAGAAACAAAATAGGCTGCAAATGTATCCCTCATTTGGGCAACTTCGACTGTAGTTCTGTAGGGTGATGTTGGTAATCCTGTGGTATTAACAGTTTCTTCAAGTTCAAAGTGGGGTTGCTCTTTTGACAGGATGTAGTTATGCAAAACAACACATGCTTTTAAAACCTCATCAATTGTGTCTGTTTTTAGATTTATGACTGTGCCTAAAATGTGCCATTTAGATGCCAGCAAACCAAAGGCACACTCCACAGTTCTTTGTGCCCTTGTCAGTCGGTAGTTGAAAATCCTTTTTGGGTTGAGTCCCGACTTGAGTACGGTTTTAGGAGGTTGCCAGACATTTGAAAAGCTTCATCACCAACAATAACATACGGCATTGGCGGTCCTTCAGTGTTAGGAAGACGTTGTGGCAGGGGAAAATTAAAATCATTGCCATAAAATTGTTGTCCCATGTCAGAGTTTTTGAAAGTCTGCGAGTCATTTCCAAATGACCCAATGTCAATGCCACAAATCGACATTCAGCATCCGCAATTGCCATCAGAACAATTGAAAAGTATTTTTTTATAATTAAAGTACTCAGATCCACTTACTGCAGGTTTCAGAATCCAAATATGTTTGCCGTCCACAGCCCCCACACAGTTAGGAAAATTACACACTTCATTGAATTTTGCTGCATTTTTCAGCCAGAGTTCAGCTGTTGGCTGGGGGAGGAAGTAGGTAGTCTGCGGAACAGACAAAGGAACAAATAAATCAATACATGGCTTTTCTAACAATGATAGTAATGACAGGTGTTTGTTGTTCAAAAGTACGTACCTTATGGTCACCAACAGACGTTCCTCATGAATAGCTCTACGTAGTTGGGTGTCCTGCCTGCTGATGTATCCTCAGACACGTTGCAGCAAATCATCGAAGCTGTGTTGCGACATCCTGGTGTAGTCCAAAAACTTTGCCGGGTTTGCACGAAGCTCTGCGTACAATGAGTGGTAGGCTCCACGGATCTGTCAGAGTTCAACAATGGGATGTTGCCAAAAGCGACAATGATGTCTTCTCCGTCTTTCTCTTCTCCTTTCTTCCTCACAAGCCACAGCGAAGGCAGCAGCCAATTTCAAAGATAAATCCAGATCCATATTGAAGCTCTCCATGCTCTCCATCTTGCAGCAGCAGCATCCAGCATCCAAAGAAGCAAATTTCTGCTGTGCAGTGTCTCTATAAATAAAAAACCCATAAGCCATGCCCATTGGGAAATACCATACGCATGCGCATAAACAATGCAAGTGCATGCAAAAAAGCATACAAACGCATGCAATGGCAGTGTTTTTTTTACATCATGCATAAAAAACATGCGGATAAAAAACGCTGCATACACATGCGTTTTTGTATGCGTTTGCGTTACGATACACTGTGGACACAGACGCAAATGTGAACTTAGCCTAATATGAAGTTTCATTATACTAAAAAAAATGTTTAATTATACAATGACTGGGGTTACAATTTTATAAGTACCCTATGTATTGCCTGTTGAGTTTCTTTTTTCTATTTTTTGTAAACTAGTGAATTAATTAACCATTACAAGTATATGCAGAGGTCATTTATTGTGCAGTCCCTCACACTAGAGGCACTATTTTATTGTAAGTTGTCTATTTTTTTTTTATTTGATTAATAAAATCTACTACTTTATTATATAACCCTGCTGAAGTGGTTATCTGTGTTTGCCTGTTCCCCTTCATTTGGGGTTAATATAGGCGACCATTATTGATTTACGTTCTTGCTTATGATACCACAATATTGGACACTTTTTTTTAATCTTATATCACTCATGTAATGTAAGAAGTGAAATCTTTGGCATTGCACTATACCTATATTTATCTGCCGTAGCTGTGCATCATGAACCATGGTATGTATTTAGGAGGCTCACTGAGACTCTTTCGCCCGGGACCAACGAAAACATGTAGCCGGCTCTGCCTGCACTCCTCCACTATGGAGACAAGCACACAGCCATCAATCTGCAGTTTGTGGACATGTTTAGCCTGTTTCTTTAACCTCTTAACGACTGCCGATACACATTTTAACGGCGGCAGTTAAGAAGGGTACTTATTCCTCAGCGCCGCTTTTTAACGGTGCTGACAAATAAGGTTATAGCGCCCCCCTATGTCGGAAATTCTCCTGGGTCTCGGCTACTGGGGCTAGCTGAGACCCCGGAGGACATGATTCGAGTCGGTTTTTAAAGAATCCGATTTCCCATTTAATTTCTCTCTCCTCTGATATGATCTACTACATCAGAGGAGAGAGAAATGGGGTCCCCCGAGGCCCCCCGGTACCTCTGGTGTCCCTGGACCCTACTGCATCGCCCAGGCTTGTCCCCCCGGCTGTTGGCGTCTTCTTCCGGGAAGAAAATGGCAGGCACAAGTGCAGTGCGCCGCCAAGATCTGCCCTCCAGCACCTGGCCGCAATAGGAAATTTTTCTATTGGTTCATTTTGATCACTGTGATAGACTATCACGGTGATCAAAATAAAAAAAATTGTAAATCAAACCCCCTTTATCACCCCCTTAGTTAGATGAAAATAATAAAATAAAAAAAAATATTTATTTCCATTTTTCCATTAGGTTTAGTGTTGTGCTAGGGTTAGAATTGGTGCTAGTGTTAGGGTTGGGGCTAGAGCTCAGGTTAGGGCTGGGCTATGGTTAAGGTTGGGCTAGGGTTAGGGTTGGGCTAGGGTTAGGGCAAGGGTTAGGGTTGGGGCTAGAGTTGGGCTAGGGTTAGGGTTGGGACTAGAGTTGGGCTAGGCTTAGCGTTGGGCTAGGGTTAGGTTTTGGATAGGGTTAGGGTTGGGCAAGGGTTAGGGTTGGAGCTAGAGTTAGGGTTGGGGTTAGTGTTATTGTTGTGGTTATGGTCGGGATTACAGTTAGTGTTGGGATTAGGGTTAGGGAATGGCTAGGGTTGTGGTTAGGGTTACGGTTAGGTTTGAGATTAGGATTAGGGGTGTGTTGGGGTTAGAGTTGGAGTTAGAATTGGGGTGGTTCCACTGTTTAGGTACATCAGGTGGTGTCCAAACGTGACATGGCACCACCATTGATTCCAGACAATTTTGTGTTCAAAAAGTCACACGGTGCTGCCTGCCTTTTAAGCCCTGCCGTGTGCCCAAACAGTGGCTTTCCTCCACATATGCTGTATGGGCATACTCAGGAGAAATTGCACAACAAATTTTGTTGTCCATTTTCTCCTAATACCCTTGTGAAAGTAAAAAACTTTGGGTCTACATTCAATTTTTTGTGAAAAATTAAAATGTTCATTTTTTCCTTCCACAGTGCTTTAGTTCTCGTGAAGCACCTGAAGGGTTAATAAACTTCTTGAATGTGGTTTTCTTCATCATGAGGGGTGTAGTTTCTAGAATGGTGTCACTTTTGGGAATTTTCTGTAATATTGACACCCCCAAAGTCACTTCAAATGTGAGGTGGTCCCTAAAAAAATTTTGGGGGAAATTTTGATGGAAAAATGAGAAATCGTTTGTCAACTTTTAACCCTTCTAATGTCCTAACAAAAAAAATATGATTCCAATATTGTGCTTCCCAGGAGGAAGCTGTCGCGAAATGCGCGTCGGGGTTTGGCCTAGGTGTAGCGTGCCATTTGGCCACACACGGAGAACATCATTTATCCAGGTAATATGTGTTCATAAGTTTCCGCAGCCTAATCTTTTGTGTGCTGTGCAATTAGTATTGTCAGTAACGTTGCTGTTACTCCACCTCCCATAGGGGTGGAGCCGCATATTCATGACTGTAATGGGCGGCACCACGTGACCGCTCATACAGGAGAAGGTGCAGCGAGGACAGGACCCTGCGAGGGAGCGGGTGAGTATTTTAGTAACAGCAGGCAAGTGCACAGAGGGTCGGGATAGGGATCTTTATTTTAAACACGAAAAAAAAAAAAAAGGATTTTTCATATCTTCTCTCCAGCAAACCTGCTGGAGAGAAGATATGAATGGCGGCTTCAGCACCAGATGCAGGGGACAGCGCTTATCTCTAGCGCTGTCTCCTGCACGCTCCGTGTGGTACCCAGTCGGCACACGGGCGGCACACGTGTGCCACACGGATGGCCTACGTGAGCTCACGGACACACGGACACGGATAATTCCGGTACCGATTTTTCCGGTACCGGAATTCTCTGGACGTGTGAGTCTGGCCTAAGGAGACTTATTCCTGATGGAACTGACATGACACAACACTGGGCTCTCCTGTAATAAAGGCCACGGTAAGGAGTAACGTGTAATACTTTGTTTTACCACTAGGTGGAGTAAACCCCATGCTTCGGCTGTATCAAAATCTAAAGCATTCAAACTATCAGTTAATTACAATTTTATTACACAGTTGCATGAATACTTTAGGTTACGTTACAGTGCAGACAAAAAATAAATAGAAACAAAATCCGGACTGCTATTTACCACCAACAAAATGGCTACATAATAGCGACACATAGGTAGCTGGTCACTGCAGCACTGCGCATGCGCTCCCTTACGTAGCCTGAACGCTGGCGCCAAGGCAGAAACGAGACAGCGACGCCCAAAGTAGCCAGAAGCTCCGCCCATGGTGCGTCACGTGACTGCATGGGAGCCCCTCCCAACGGTCACTGAGAGACACACCGAGACCGGGAGACGCAGAGCTACCGGAGAGGGGACGAGTGCTGGCCGGCTCACACAAAGGAGACGCCCCGAATCCCGCAGAGCGACATGGGCCAGGCCGCAAGAGGGGCACCCGAGGCTCGGAGCGGCCGCTAAGGACAGGCGTCCGCACAGTGGAGGAGGAGGAGGGAGACAAGTCTGCTGTGGCAGCGGCCGGCCCTGAGGCCTCACAGGAGGTAAGCCGCTCTCCAGGCCGCCGCCGTGCCCCTCCCCCAGCCCTGTGTTTATGTATTGTCATGTGTGACCCTCCTCCATGCCTGCTGCTGACCCCATCACCTCCAGCTGCACGTGTGTCACATGACTAGGCATCAGGAGGATTGCGGCTGCTGCTGCAGAACCTCTTGAGGAGTGTCAGCCTTGTAGCAGGAGGTGTAGGGTGTTCCTGATTGGATGAGCCCTTATTGTTCTCCCCAGACAGCCCCTCTGTGAGGTGACTGAAGCCTCTGGCCAGGCCTGGCAAGTGCCCACCTCCCCCAGAGCCTATTTATATCTGGGCAGGCTGGCACTGGGCACTGGGGGTGGGCATCTGTATAGGGGTCACATCCTCCAGCTTCTCAGTGTGTGCTTTAATTAACCCTTCAGACCCCACTGCTTATTGACAGGACTGTGCATGAGATCACATACGTGTGTGCATAAGAGGGGCTGCAGTGCCCGCCCCTTGTCTTCTCATCAAGCCCTAACGGTTCTTTTGTGATGATAAAGTGGTCCGCGGCGGCCCCCAGCTGTGGTGAATGAAGCCCCCGTTACCGATGGCAGGCTGGCGCGGGTTGCTCTTTTCCGCCTGGCCTCCTCATTGAAATCCATGTATTTCTGGCTTTGTGTGCTCCCGGTACGAGCTGGCGGTGTGTGCCGTGATGATCGGCCTGTGATGGGCTGCATCTCCAGTAATTGACGTCAGGGCTTTGTTCCTCCACTTCAGTCCAGTGAGCATGTCTGTGGCATCACCGATGGGGGGCCGCTGTGCTGGAGATACTGGCGTGCGAGCGCTGACTGTAGAGCGGTGCACGCTTCCGCCGTCCTTTCTATCGTGGCCCCTTATTCCCAATCTACCGATTTGGGAAGGGTTCACTTTTGTCAGTCAGGTGTAATCGCAGCAGCACGTCATTCCTCCTCTTCTCACTTGTACCATGCCTTCATTTTATTTCGGCCTCTTTTTTTTAGTATTAAGGAGAATCTATGACTAAAATATGTACGTTTCAGTAGAGATGTCACAGTAGGACTTTCAGATAGGAGTAGACATCAGTGTATGTGCGCTGGGTGGCAGTTGTCACCCATAGTCTCCAATGCTAGGACAATAATGGGTATAGTACGCTGCCTTATACTGGATACCTCTAGCGTGGGGGCCCAACCTATGGCCTGGGGACTACGTTGGCCCTCTGCATTTCTGTGCTGGCCTCACTTGGTGGTCACAGACGAGGCTGATCATATGTACTTACCATTCTAGGGAGTAGATGGGTAACTATTAATGGTGCACCATGGCTGAGGCCGTGTCATCATGTAGGTTAGAAGTACATGGAGTGAAGTAGTGGCCATGCATGAGTGCTGTCATAATCAATGTCAATTATCGGAGAAGATATAGTTGCATTTTATCTGCGTCTCACATAAAATACAACAGAGAAAGAAGAATCCATGGTCTCTTTCTTCCTGGCTCGTGAGTGGGACCTCTAACCTCTTTATAGCAGAGAGTCCTAAAAAGGGTATTGGCACCTATAAGATATGTGCTGATGACTTCTGATATTTTACTGAAGCCCATGGGGTTGGAACAGTGTTGCCTTTTTATAGAATAGCAGTAACATTTGCCAGCCAAGATCTTAGTCTATGGATCTGCCTAGCTCTGCGTCAAGAAAGGGAAGTGATCAGTGGGAATTGCCTATACCGCCATGGGTGCTTCTGTCTGACTAGTATACAATTTATTAGTTGACATTGTGGATATTTATTGTGGATAACACGCCAAGCAATTAGTATTAATTCGAAGGCCAATTATAGATCGGCAGTGCCCCCTTGGCATGGCCAAGGGCTCAGAGCACCATTAGGCTTTCTCAGGTAGCATTTTGGAGACTCTCCTCCCCACACTTCTGATTGACAAAGCTCTCACTTGCCCAGAGCGAATTCTACCAAAACTTTGCCCACTTGTCTGTGTACCCCGACACTGCCTGAGCCTGGCACAAGCCCAATCTCCTCATTGGAAGCCGGTGACAATAGGCAGAGCTGCAGTAAGTCTGAACCAATGATGAGACCCATTTTCTCAACAAAACATCCTTTGCTCCTGTACCTTTATCAGTTGTTGTTTATTAACCTAAAAGGGGTCTTTTGTTTGGGACTGTCCTTTATTAGCAATGTGCCCTTAAGAAAAAGCAGCTCCTTCTCTGGCAGTCTTCTCATTTTGCAGAGGCCACCACCGCAGGTCTGTACATGTCAAGTGGCCGCTGGATTTTCATGATGTGTATAGATGCATAGAATGGTATGGTGTAGAACGCTTCAATTTCTAAAAATAAAGTTGAATAGGTATTCTCATTTCTGATAGTCATGTATTTGTACAGGACTTGTAGTTAGGTTGATCCATTTTGCTGCCATAATGTATAAACAAGTACATAGGTCCGGCCTGTACCTCCTGTCTGGGCAGTTGTCTTCATATGCTGCACTTGGTTTCTTTGTATATACCAGTCACATTGAGAAGACTGTGCAGACCTCTCACTGCTGTATAGAGAAGGGCTGCGCACGCACTCTGCTCCCCAACACACTCCTAGTTGGGAGAGCCGTACTCCAGACATGGTGCACAGATTACTTGGAGTACTGTTTTATCCATAAATGCAGCTAAATTGGCTAATTAGCACTGATACAAAAAGTATTAAATTACATTTGTAGTTTAAAAAAAAGAATTAAGTTTACTCTTTTCAAGCAGTTATTTTTCACGACACATTGTAAATGTAAAAAAAATTGCTGATGATCTGGTCAACATTTTAAGCATTTTATATTCTTTGTAGCCAAGCACGATCTGTCAGCGTAACCTAGTAATGGCTGGTAAGAGTGGTGGGACTACAGTAGCCATTGTGGTCATGAGCACCATTTACAGAACAAAGGTACAAGCCACGGAGCCCATTGATTGGCTGCAGCGCTGTTGACGTGACATCAGCCCAGCGTACAAACTACACAGATCGGGCAACAGTTGAGAGTCAGGGTGAGTTAGAGAAGGCAAACGGAGTATTCCTATCGTAGCTTATAGTTCCAGAGTGTTCCGACACTTTTCGTAATGTAGTAAACCCCCCACTGTTCAGCATGCCTTCCAGTACGCATCTACATGGTGCTGTTAGGAAATCCTGTGCTATACTGTATCTTGTTTCACATCTCCAGGAAGGTAATGGGTTTAAGGCTAGAATCATGCATGGCATATTTTAATAATGTTTCTATGTTATGGCAGTGGCTTATTTGTATGTTGATCAAAAGGATTGGGAAAATGGGTACAAACCGCCCTATCCTCATGTCCTCCGACATTGTCTGGTCGTCCAATCCCGATTAAAATCATCTGGTTTGGCAGACTTTTATCCAGTGTTTTGGGGGGACCTCAAATTGGAACCTGTCACAGGAAAAAAGTGATTAACCCGAAGATGTGTGGTTAATCTGTAGGTTAATAGCGTACCGGCATCGTGCGGCCATCTGCACTTAGAGCCACGCTGCCGACACACGCTTTGCGTACAGTCACGGGAGATGGTACTGGCACGGGTGTAGTCACCGCTCTGTATATAGGGGCTGCAGCTGTATCCACACCCCACACCGAGCGGTGACTGAAACCGTGCCACCACCACACGGGTAACTGAACACCGAACGCAGCTCGGAGGAATAAAGTTACATTCATCCCAGCAGCGGGGCTCTAAGTGCAGGCGCCCGGCAGGTTCAGAGAAAAATTAGTTGGCGCACCACAATGATATCAAATAAATATATATTGGGGGTGCAAAACAATGGCTAATACACAGAGCAGATTCAGAATGCGATTAACCCCATAGCTGCAAGTTACTAACATTTTTCTTGTAACAGATTCCTTTTAAAACTAATTTGGCTGTGATAACTACAATAATACCCCAAAAAATGATAAATAGGAAGGCAAAAAACTGAAAATCAGATAACGACTAGAAAGAACCAACAGTATTATTTGCCAGTAAAAACACAAAGTTTACTATTAAATTATTATAAACATTAAAGGGAATAAATATTAAACAGGGTTGCTGCTAAGCAAGCAGAGACCGCATATCACGTGTGGCCAAAGAAGGGTAAATAAAGTGCCTACAAAACCTGATTATGGGAGGGCCAGTGGCATCACTATAAGTATAGGAGATGGTGTTCACAATAGTGCAGCAAATCAGGCAAGAAAAGGAATGGAAAGGCACTTAAATGATTAGATGTTAAGTTTGTATGGCGTCCCTGCCGCCCCAACGCACGTTTCGCTTGTACGTCAGGTCTTCTGTTCACATGTCCAGTGATCTGTTATAATAGATCCAGCAGCAATCCGTTGACAAAAATGTTTTGCAGACTTAACTTTTTTTTTTTTTGGAGGGCTGAATAAAAATGCTGTTTTCAACTGGATCCAATTTTTTTTCAGACATTAAAGTCTGTATGAAAAGGGACCTGTTAATTGGCCATCAGTTTCCTTCCATTTGAAAAGGATCTGTTTTTTGCTTGCTTGATCCCTTTCAAATGAAAGAAAAACCGATGGCTATGGAACGGATCAGTTTTCCATAGGCTTCAATGTTAGCAAAATGGATCTAGTTGAAACTTTTTTCCAGCTGGCAAATGTCTGCACAACATTTTTTTCCATCGGCGGATTGCTGCTAGATCTGTTCTAACCGGTGATTACTGGACGTGTGAACGTAGCCTCAATATGTGGCTGTTACCTGATGATCAGCTTGTCTCCCTGGTGGGTACTGCACTGAGCACTTTCTGTATGCTATACCTTATAGATGTGGGGCCCTCTGAGCCCGTCTGTGGGCCACACTTGTTTATGCGCTTCCACATGCTGCAGCACAAGTTGCAGATACTCTACATGTTTTCTGGGTGCCTATTTGTTTTAATGGGTGTAGAAATAAGGAATTATGTAGTGGTCCCCCAGCAAATAAAAGCAGAAGAAACACCCCTCCCCCTACCCCCCCCCCCATAGTCCAGTTGCAGTTTGTGAGCCTATATGCACCAGGATGTATAGACACAAGTTGGACAACCGTGAATATTGAATGCTTATCACGCACTACCCAATTTAATACTCTAGTTGAACTTGTTTTTCCTTTTCTGTTTTTACAAATAATCTTTCTGTAAAAAAAAAAAAAAATTTGGAAAGATTTTGTCATGTAAAAAATGTGTAATTTCTATTAAACTACGGTAGATCGTGCCAGAAATGGCAGATTGTTGAGTAAGCCCCAAAGCTTTTTGATTTACCTTAAAGTGGCTGAAGTGTTGTTCTTTGCAATCCAGTTTCTAGTGCACTAGAAGAAGTGAAGCTTTGGCTACGTTCACATTAGCGTTACGCTAATGTGCGTCGCTGTTGCGTCGGCGACGCGCCCCTATGTTTAACATAGGGGACGCGTGCGTTTTTTTGTTAGCGTTTTTCGACATGTGCGTCGTTTTCGACGCTAGCGTCGGTCGCACGAAAATGCAACAAGTTGCATTTTTCGTGCGTCCGATTTTCGTCAAAATCGTCAAAAAACGACGCACGCATCGCAAAACGCAGCGTTTTTGCGCGCGTTTTTGGTGCGTCGCGCGTTGCGTCGCCGACGCACCGGCGCGCAACGCTAATGTGAACGTAGCCTTTCAGGACTGGAGACTCACTGATCTGTGACGCAGCGGTGTTTGCCGCAGGCAGTAGTGAGTGCAGCTCGCATTGTTCACTGCCAGTGACCTGTAAACAGGCCAGTGATGAATGTGGCCAGTGACAGGGCTAGTGTATTGCACTGCATCTTGCTCATCGCAAGGGGGGGTGGTATGTATTGGATTTCAAAGACCAGGAGTCAGGTAGTCTGGAAATCTGTTGCTGGCACCTGCGGAAGTCAGCTAAGGTTGTTTTGGCTGGCTCCTGAATTCAACAGTAAATCTGAGCATCCTTGATTCCTTGTCAGCACATTGTAAAATGGTGTTTAGTGCTGCAGGTGGTCAGGAGAAACATTAAAAGCATTGCTTGGACACTTAGGGGGCTCTTTTTGCACATATATTTTTCTTTAAAGGGTAACGGTTCTTTCAAGTAACTTTTCAGAAGTCGGAATTTTCTGCAGTATTTGCCCATTTCAGGCAGTTAATAAAACATAGTTGACTACATTTTGTTGTCCGCCTTACATAGGTGGATACTGATGAAAAAGATGTCCGTCAGATTATTTACAGTAGTTACTGTAGGACAGCTTCCACCCGAAACGCATTAAAAAGTCCATTGTCTACAGCCAGGCCCTAATATATAACTATCTATTCCAGCCCATTGGACAGGGATGGACACTTAACACATCGTAAAAAGATATTTTTAAATCAAGACTACCACCCCACCTCCATTGATGATCATATCATTAGAGCCACAGGGATCCCTAGCAGTCGATTATTTCAATACCGAGAAAAAGAAAATAATCGTGTACCTCGTACTACCTCCAGTGGTGACCTACAACCCACAGCTTGAGGTACCACATCTTACACAAGGATGACCGGCTAAAGACAGTATTCAAAGACCCTCCCTTGATGTGCTACAGGCAACCTCCAAATGTAAGAAACCTCATCATCCGAAGTTCAGTGCTCTCAGATTCACCGAGAGGAACTTATCCATGCAATGTGAAGAGCTTCAAAACCTTCACGCATGTGGAGACCAAAGACGGGAAACCTATTCCCACCACCCATCAGGACTATAACATTCCTGGGACATTCACATGTTGTTCTTCCAAGGTGGTGTTGTTAATTCTGTGCACTGTATGTCCTATGTGGGAGAAACAGGACAGAAACTGAGAGCAAGGATGAGGTCTCATCGCAACACAATTACAGATAAAAACAAACAAAAACATTTAATGGTGGCCAAACATTTCTGTGATCCAGGACATAACATAAACAATATGAAAGTTGTCATAATAAAAGGCAATTTTAAATCACAAAAACATTGCAGGGTCTGGGGATAACACCAGAAAAAAGGCAGCAATGCTTACCTGCCCAGGCCTCCTAACAAATGCACTATCAGGGTGCAGCAGACCCAATTAAAGATGGCGGCACAGGTTTAATTGGGTCTGCGTTGCACCCTGATAGTGCATTTGTTTGGAGGCCAGGGCAGGTAAGCATCTCTGCCTTTTTTTCAGCTATTTTCTGCATAATTTTGGAGGATTTCTAAGTCCTCTTTTTGTAGTTTTAAAGGGTCTGGGGATACAAGCTTATTAGTCTTTGATTCTGTCCACACAGGACTAAATCTGTCAGGAGGATTTATGACACACTACAGAATCTGAGGAATCTGCTCTAAAGATGAGGGCATCGGGCCTCTGATCTTACTTGGATATTAGGACTATAAGGGTATGTGCACACGTCAGGGTTTCTTGCAGTAATTTTCCTGACAAAAAACGGACATTTCTGCCAGAAATCCGCATGCATTTTTGACGCGTTTTTGGTTCGTTTTTGACGCGTTTTTTCCCAAATGCATAGAATTGCGGGAAAAACGCCGAAAATCCGCAAAAATAATAAACATGCTCATTTTTTTTACCGCGATGCGTTTTTTTCGCGGAAAAAAACGCATCCAGAATGCATTCTAAATGATAGAATGCATAATGTATGCGTTTTCAATGAGTTTTTATAGCGTTTTTAGCGCGAAAAATGTGAAAAAACCTGAACGTGTGCACATAGCCTAAACGATTTGCACCACTAATGTAATCCAATTAAGGATTCATTCTCTGAGCTTACTTTGTTTATTTAAATGTACATTTACTGTACCATACCTCCTCTTTTTTTTGTTTTTTTTTGGTTTGTGCATATATTCTTGTGTTTTCTTTTATACCATGCCTGAGGAAGGGACCGAAGAGGTTTTGAAAGCTTGCTTTGTAACATCATTCTCTATACTCCTCCTTCTAGACCTGTCCTCTGCCTTCAACACAGTTGACTACTGCATCCTACTGTAGGGTCATTCCATGGTCGCTTACGTTACAACACAATATAGTAACTTACGTTACAAAGATGATGGTAACTTACCTTACAATAGGGTTAATCCAATGGATGGTAACATATTGTAACGTAAGTTGCCATCAGCTTAGTAACGAAAGTTACTATACTGTGCGGTAACTTAAGTTATCTATATTTCTTGTAATAAAAACTGTTGCTTTTAACTTGAGAGGTTAAAATAAATTGTTTAAAGTTGCTGGGACTATGGAGTTTTAATACAATAAAAATAGTGCTTCTCCACTGTTTACCAGAACAGAAAATTTGGCCGACTCATGAAGGACTCCTTTTTTTGTAACGTAAGTTACCAAGTAATAACACCGTATTTTGTATTTAATTTTATTGTTGAAAAATCAAACTGTTGAAATCTATTGAGAATAGTTAAATGTACAATATACATTCACTCCTTTTTGTGCCTGCCTTCAAAGAACAAATAGAGAACCGTGTGCACGACTAAGGAAGGTGCCGTAGTAGGATCCCACACCATGAAGTAATAAAAATAAACTAGGCACTCAACTTAAAGATGAATTTTTTGACTTTTAGTGTAGTCAAGGCAAAATGTTTTGGCCGCATTTGACCTTTATCAATTACAAACTATACAGGAGTGTCAGGGATTCGTGGGAATCCTGTGTCAGCTGACAAGCAGCGGACGCTGCGTCTTTCTCCAGGTACGTGCACACATCCAGGTCCCCTGGCTTGTTTAGCATTGGGGTTTTTCCTTTTTAACCCTGCTGTTCTGTTGGTCAAAAATGACCGACTTTGAACTTCAATATTCTTTAAAATATTCAAGATTCGGCTCTGAAACCCGTGGCCGACCGACCCATCCTCATTTAAGTCAATCAACCACAAGTTTCAGAACCGCATCTTGAACACCCCAAAAAATACCAAAGTTCAAAATAGGTCTCCCCAGACCGAACAGAACAGCAGGGTTAAATGCCTCATACCTTTATGAAAGTGACCATACCGAGACGTGCCTCACTAAAAATCCACAGGATTCCCACGAATCCCTGACACTCATGTATAGTTCGTAATTGATAGCGGCCAAATGGGGCCGAAATGATTTGCCTTGACTACATTAAAAGTCAAAAAAATCTTCTTTGTTGAGTGCCTAGTTTATTTTTATGCCTTCAAAGAACAGTCTGTAGCCAGCTTTTGGCTTGTGAATGTAACGTAAGGTACCATGGAATGACCCTGTAGATCTTCTTCCTTTTGGCATCAAAAACCTTTCCATATCCTGGATCTCCTCATACCTTACAAACCACACATTTTAGCAATTCCTACTCCCCCACACTACCTCCTCATCCCGCCTCTCTCTGTTGGTATCCCTCAGGGTTCTGTCCTACGACCCCTACTCTTTTCCATCTATACCCTTGGCCTGAAGGTCCTCTTCCTTCTGTACCAGTCAGTCATTGTTAGTTTGTCTACTGTAAGTGATATTTGTATTTTGGATGTATCCCCTTCTCATGTACAGCACCATGGAATCATTGGTGCTATATAAATAAATAATAATAAAAATCATCTATTTTTGTTAGCCGTTAAAAGGTATAACGACACAATTATCTTGTTTTTCCCACATAGTTGCCTGGGACAACTCATAAAGTCCTATGGCTTTCAGTACCATTTATACACTGATGACACCTCTCTGGCCCAGATGTCACCTCTCTGCTCTCCAGAATTCCAGAGTGTCTATCAGCCATATCCTCCTCCTTCTCCTCTCGCTTCCTCACGCTCAATTTAGACAAACCTGAACTCATCATCTTCCCTCCGACTCATGTATCTTCCCTACCTAATAGATATATCCCTATTAATGACATCACATTTTCCCCTGTACCAGAAATCCGCTGCCTTGGAGTAACCTTTGGTTCTGCCCTGTCCTTCAAACTGCACATCCAAGCTGTCGCCACCACCTGTCGCCTCCAGCTCAAAAATATTTCTAGAATCCGTCCTTTCCTCAGCCCTCAACCAAACTACTAAAACGCTTGTGCATGCCCTAATCCTCTCCTGCCTCGACTACTGTAACATCCTCCTCTGTGGCCTACATTCTAACACAATCACACCTCTCCAGTCCATCCTTAACTCTGCAGCGTGACTAATCTCTCTCCTCACTACTTTCCTGCTCACCCCCCTCCCCTTTTTTTGCAAATCCCTTTTTTCTTTTAATTAAAGTCAACGGCCCTTCAGCACTTCAGCACAAACGCCTGAATCTTGTGTTTCAGGGCTTCAGACATATTCCCTGACGTAGCTGCTGACAAGTGGATAAGATATAATGTGAACACAGTCTTATTTCAGTATTTGTATCCACTCTTTGACAAATTTACATCAGATTGAATACTTTTATCTAATATGGAAAACTTTGTTGGGTTCACTAACTTTCAAGCACCGCTGTACATGTTAAATTCAGTTCAGAGACAAGAGCAAGAGTCAGTAGACCTTGTCATTTCTGCTCCGTGGCCTTTCATGTTCTGTACATCCTCTTGTTCTATAGTAACTTCACCAAAGGTACCTTCACACATAACGATTTCGTTAACGATATCGTTGCAACGTCACGCTTTTTGTGACGTAGCAACGATCCCTCTAACGATCTCGTTATGTGTGACAGCGACCACCAATCAGGCCCCTGCTGGGAGATCGTTGGTCATGGGGAATGATCAGGACCTTTTTTTGGTCGCTGATCACCCGCTGTCATCGCTGGATCGGCGTGTGTGACGCCGATCCAGCGATGTGTTCACTTGTAACCAGGGTAAACATTGGGTTACTAAGTGCAGGGCCGCGCTTAGTAACCCAATATTTACCCTGGTTACCATTGTAAAAGTAAAAAAAAAAAAAACAGTACATACTCACATTCCGATGTCTGTCACGTCTCCCGCCGTCAGCTTCCCTGCACTGACTGTCAGCGCCGGCCGGAAAGCAGAGCACAGTGGTGACGTCACCGCTATGATCTGCTTTACGGCCGGCGCTCACACAGTCAGTGCAGGGAAGCTGGCAGCGGGGGACGTGACAGACATCAGAATATGAGCATGTACTGTTTGTTTTTTTTTTTTTACTTTTACAATGGTAACCAGGGTAAATATTGGGTTACTAAGCGCGGCCCTGCACTTAGTAACCCGATGTTTACCCTGGTTACCCGGGGACTTCGGCATCGTTGAAGACAGTTTCAACGATGCCGAAGTCGTTCCCCGGATCGTTGGTCGCTGGAGAGAGCTGTCTGTGCGACAGCTCCACAGCGACCACACAATGACTTACCAACGATCACGGCCAGGTCGTATCGCTGGTCGTGATCGTTGGTAAGTCGTTAAGTGTAACGGTACCCCTACTGTCGTGAAAGATTATGGCTAATTGCCATGTTGTGGAGAAGTGAAGATCAGTGATTTTCGGGTCTTATAGAAGCATCTTATTGGCTTTTTTTTCAGTATACATAAAGGGGTTTTCCTGAACTTTTTGTGTTGTACCCAACCCCTCCCCTGATCAGTTGTTATCTGATGCTGTGGAGCTCAGGAATTATCCTTATATGCTACCGTTCAACACTATATGAGGGGGTACTCAAAAGAAAAAAAAGAGAATTACGATACTTATTTAATTTTTTTTTTGTTTGTTCAAGATAACAGCTTTCCCATTAGGTTTTTCTTCATTCTTGGAAATAAGACAATGTTTTGAACAGTGGAAAAACCATTTGGACAAGTGCATATCATCTATTGGACAGTATTTTGAGGGGGATGAATGTTTTCAAGATGTTATCTTAAAAATATATATATTTTTTACATAAGTCTTTTTTGGGGGGAGGGTACCCCCTTGTATGTTTTTGTCTCATAACCAGGGCAGTAACCGTTCTCTGTGACATATGCAAAGCATAGGTAGCTGCTTTATATTTTTAGAGCAGCCTTTATTACCACACTGGATCACTATTGCTGACCGCAGCTATGGAGTCTTATGCTAGAATGCAGAAGTCAATCGCTACTTATAGAATCATACAGTGCCTTTTTTTCCTTCTTCGTCCGATTTGGCCTATAGAAACGTAAAAAGCACCTCTGCCCCAACAGTGCAGGCTCATGTAAATCTGGGATAATCTCCTCTAACAATCGTACATGTCTGCAAGAAACGCACTAAAAATGGACTCCTTGACTTTGTCTACTAGGACACCCTTACGCCTGCCCTTGTGGTCTATAAGTAATGGTGCCTGTTCAAGTAGCTTAGGGCCCTGTAGCGTTGTATAGGTGCCTAGCCAGTTGGTTTGTCTGCTCTCCCATCTGTGTTTTCCACAATCACACCTAAGGGTTTGTGTATTCAGGAGTCTTGCACCAATATCACACCTTATCACCTAGCTATAGTGTTGGTGATAAGTATCTGATCACTGGGGGGCTCGAACGCTGCATAAGAAATTAGAAAATGTGTGTATTCAGTGCCATTACGTTGTTTGTAGTCTTTACTTTTGTTATCTGTGCTATTGTCTTTCTCCCTTGAGACCATAGAAAAATTGACAAAGCTCATGTGTTTTGTATTTGTATAAACGTATATAATGGTCGCCCTATAAGAGGTTGACCCGTGCTGTCATCAGGAGCAAACTTACCTGCTTCGTGATGGTTCAAACCAGCGATGTGGTTTCACTGTTGTCCCGAACTGTGTCCTTGCCCCTACAGCTCCAGAGAAGGGCGGTGGCAGGGAAGATCGCCAGATGCAGCGATTACAAGCTCTATTACAGAGTTTGTAAGTGCTGCACTCCTTGCCTAGGAGTCTGTGCACCGCTGGTAACTAAGGTAATGAGCAGTACACAAAACATGAACATCCCTCCATTCTTGAGAACGGAGAGGATTTTTTCATACCAAGTAAATTAAGTTTTTGCAAGAACCTTGCAGTTTCGTCCATTTACGATGATGCGATGACACCTTTTAAGTGTCGGCTTTTTTATTTATAGATGTAAGCTTCACTATGGTTGTTAGCTTTTTATTGGTTTGATAGAGGAGACCTTTTGGGTTTAGCATCTGAGAAAGATATTGTATCTTGTGTCACATGCACACTACTATGCATACCGTCGGCATACATACACCCTTCGTGTGTGATTAACCAAGTAAAAATGTGGCTCTTCTAGTGCTGGGAAATTTCCATGGCCGGGCTGTGTAGGCAGTATTTTCCAGATTTGAGGCATAAGTTTGTCCGGCTTTTCTTGTACATTGTACTTGTAGTCCAATCTGCAGGCCACATGTAAAGCGAGGGAAGCTGCGAAGAGTCTGTATAAAGTTGTGTTTCATTAATTGAACTTGCTGCTGTTTCTATTTGAGTCCACAGGCGATCCTACAAGTGATTGATGGCTACATCTGTATGCACAGTCTTACAGGGAAGACACTCAGTCACTGAGTAGGACCCCCACTGGACCCGTATACATACTAGCACCTGTGAGTTCCCGTAATAAAATACAACTCTATGCAGAATCTTCTCTAGCAAAGCTACACTGCTCACACAAAGTAGGTGATATTTGCAATTCAGCTGAAATTTATGGAAAATGTAGAGTTCATGCTACAGTAATATTTTATTCAGAAAAAAAAGGGTCAACAACTTGTCATGTTACCTTGAGCATCAATTATAGCTTGATAATGACATCACACGCTGTTCACAAGTAGTTATTGTCTGCTGAGGCACGGCATCCCAGTCTTCTTGACGGGCGTCCCTCAAGTCATTGAGATTCTGGGGTGCAGAGTTACGAGATGGGATTCCGGTCCGGAAAAACTGCAGGCCGCTCCAGTTGTGGTACTCCAGTCTCTAGCAGCCGTTCCCTACTTATGCAACCTCGATGAACTGGAGGATTGTCGTCCATGAAGATGATATTTAGGCCTCTGTTGTTCATGCAGAGACATAATGAATTTATTAATAATGTTATTCAAGTACTAGGGACCTTTCACTGTACCAGTCACAAAGTGAAGGACAGTTCTGTTTTGACAATACACACTTGCCCACACTGCAACACCACCACCAAAGGCTCATCTGGTGACGATAATGGCTGATGCATAGCACTCTCTTGTCCTCTCATCATCATTGGCAGCCATCAGAGCGTCCCATGCTGTTTTTAAGTGTATGGTTTCCTCATTGTCCTCTTCCCATTTGGTTGGTACATTCCTATCCTTCCCTGTATACCTTTTCTGAGTGTTTGCTTTCTGTTTTCCCCATTGTGTCTTTGTGTTTACCTTCAGTTTCTGTCCCAGACCTCATGTGGTGTGGGAGGGGACAGGTCAGGCTTATTTCAGGAGCATAGTAAGGTCAGAGACTCTGGCCTCTTTGCCTTCAAGTATACCCTCTGGATAGTTGGGGTCACTGTTCCAGGGACAGTTTGAGACTCCTCTTCCTTACCGAAGACCATCATAGGGTGACACTGTAAGCTCAGTGGCCACTTCCGTCTGAGAACATCCTGCTTGAAGCTTCACAATTCTGAGGTACTGTTGATCCATTGTTAGGTGTCGGCTTGGTTTCATGATGTCAAATTGTGAACGGCATGATGTGTAGGACTGGCTAAATACCAATTGTAATTGAACCCTGAAATGTATTTTGTGATCCATGGATTAAACACCTGTTATGAATTTTGCCATTAACCTCCTTGTTAGAGATCAGCAAGTTGTGCAAAAAGTATTGAAACATTAAACGGTTGGATATGTGCATTCAGAAGATTAGAGGCCATCACATCAAGTTCACCTGAATAGGGTAGAGTGCATATTGGGTTCATCCTAACATTTCACCCGAAAGCCAAAATTCCCTCATTTTACAATACGTATTTGTGGTGGGGTAATAGGATGTGGCTGTGTGCTTATGAAGGGGTTGTTGTGTACTGTGTTATGGTGGCATATGGATGTTATGGTGGCAGTATTATGGTAAGCATCAGCACAAGATGCCTTCCTGATGTTTAAGGCTATGTGCACACTTTGTGGATTCCACTGCGGAATTTTCCGCAGCGGAATTCCAAAATCCACAGTGAAAACCCGTCGCGTTTTTTACTGCGGATTTATCGCAGTTTTTACTGCGGATTCTTATGCAGATTTTCATCAGCATTTTCCTATTGGAGCAGGTGAAAATCAGCAGTAAAGAAGTGACATGCTGCGGAATGTAATCCGCTGCGTTTCCGTGCGTTTTTTTCCGCAGCATGTGCACAGCGTTTTTTGTTTCCCATAGGTTTACATTGTTCTGTAAACTCATGGGAAACTGCTGCGGATCCGCAGCGGTCAAATCTGCTGCGGATCCACAGCAAAATAGCCTTAAAACTCCATTAGGTTAAATTTTTTAATTTTTGCTTTTCAATTTAGGCTTCATTAACACTTTTTGCACCGTTTGCCTTCTATAGCCTGTGCCTAGGACTCTGCTGCTGACTGGAGAAAGAACTGAGACTTTAGTGATCTCTTATTGTAGTTTTTTTTTTATCTTTTTTTTTGTTTTTTTGTCTTTCTTTTTCTAAGAACCTCTTTGCTGATTTGTGACTGCAGACTATAACAAAACAAAGTTGAATGTGCAGGGAAACAAAGAACATGTAATAAATGCAAAATGTGTGAAAATTTTAATGAACCTCGATTGCCCCCCAAAAAAAAAAAAAATTAGCCCAAAGTTCGTTTTAAATACATGCACAAAATTGTCTTTAATCCTGTGCCAAAGGCTAGCTTCACAAGTGAAAATGGCAAGCTGGCTGTACAGTAGATCTCCTGGCTAAGACTTGGGTCAAGTCCATATAGCAATATATGAGGCTGTAGAATTCTGGTCAGGAAGCCACAGGTCGGTCTGAAAATCATGCGTGGACACGGAGCATGTAACCCTAATGTGTGACATAGCCTTATCGGGATGCCAACGTGTCTGGAAAGTGTCCAGCAGGTCTCTACTACCAGAAGTTTAGACATATTTCGGTCAAGACCTATTTTAAAGAAATTCTCATGTTTATAATTGTTAGATATAAATAATTGTACTCAATATTAGTTTGATAGATTGGAGCCATTGCTTCATCATAGCCCAATAATGAGTTTTCATAGGCAACATAAGACAACCAAAGAGGTGAAGAGCTGACAAGTTGACTCTTGGGAATTGTCCAGTCCTGGTTTATGGAGTCTATTGTTTTTACTTTAGCAAGTATGTGTTCACTGTAAACACTGGAGTCCTGAACACTAAAAGGTAACTGGCATGTCTTATTATCATGGAGAGAGGTCATTGTTTGGCTTCAGGCTATTTTGTAGTCAACTGAACAAGTGGTTGACTGTAAAAAAAAAAAATTGTGTTAACCCCTTAGTGACGGAGCCAAATTTTTGAAATCTGACCAGTGTCACTTTATGTGGTAATAATAACTCTGGAACGCTCCAACAAATCCCGGTGATTTTGAGATTTTTTTCGTGACACATTATGCTTTATGAAAATGGTTAATTTAGGTCGATATGTTTTGTGTTTAGAAAACAAAAACCAGAAATTTGAGAAAGATGTAAAAAAAATTAGCAATTTTCAAACTTTGATTATCCCTTTAATCCAGATAGTGGTACCATTGCAAACCATTAATAAATAACATTTCCCACATGTCGGCTTTACATCAGCACCATTTGTAAAATCTTCTTTTATTTTGTTAGCATTTTAGGAGGTTTAAAAATGTAGCAGTAATTTTGCATTGTTTCAAGGAAATTTACATTTATTTTTTTAGGGACCTATCTGTGTTTGAAGTGATTTTATTGGTCCCATATATTGGGAAACCCCCAAAAGTGATGCCCTTTTTAAAATGGCACCCCCTGACATATTGAAAATTGCAGTCAGGTAGTTTATTAACCCTTTGTATTCCTGAAAATCACCCAAAGTGGCATGACGGCCACGTGTGACTGGACTGGATGGGGGGCACGTGTAGCAGGATTGGATGGGGGGCACGCGTAGCAGGACTGGACGGGGGGGAGGGGAGCCGCGCGTAGCAGGACTGGACGGGGGGAGCCGCGCGTAGCAGGACTGGACGGGGGGAGGGGAGCCGCGCGTAGCAGGACTGGACGGGGGGGGGGGGGGGGAGGGGAGCCGCGCGTAGCAGGACTGGACGGGGGGGGGGGGGAGGGGAGCCGCGCGTAGCAGGACTGGACGGGGGGGGGGGGGGAGGGGAGCCGCGCGTAGCAGGACTGGACGGGGGGGGGGGAGCCGCGCGTAGCAGGACTGGACGGGGGGGAGCCGCGCGTAGCAGGACTGGACGGGGGGGGAGGGGAGCCGCGCGTAGCAGGACTGGACGGGGGGGAGGGGAGCCGCGCGTAGCAGGACTGGACGGGGGGGAGGGGAGCCGCGCGTAGCAGGACTGGACGGGGGGGGGGGGGGGAGGGGAGCCGCGCGTAGCAGGACTGGACGGGGGGGGGGAGAGGGGAGCCGCGCGTAGCAGGACTGGACGGGGGGGGGGGGGAGCCGCGCGTAGCAGGACTGGACGGGGGGGAGCCGCGCGTAGCAGGACTGGACGGGGGGGAGGGGAGCCGCGCGTAGCAGGACTGGACGGGGGGGAGGGGAGCCGCGCGTAGCAGGACTGGACGGGGGGGAGGGGAGCCGCGCGTAGCAGGACTGGACGGGGGGGAGGGGAGCCGCGCGTAGCAGGACTGGACGGGGGGGGGGGGGGGAGGGGAGCCGCGCGTAGCAGGACTGGACGGGGGGGGGGGAGGGGAGCCGCGCGTAGCAGGACTGGACGGGGGGGGGGGAGCCGCGCGTAGCAGGACTGGACGGGGGGGAGCCGCGCGTAGCAGGACTGGACGGGGGGGAGGGGAGCCGCGCGTAGCAGGACTGGACGGGGGGGAGGGGAGCCGCGCGTAGCAGGACTGGACGGGGGGGGGAGGGGAGCCGCGCGTAGCAGGACTGGACGGGGGGGAGGGGAGCCGCGCGTAGCAGGACTGGACGGGGGGGGGGGGGGGGGGAGCCGCGCGTAGCAGGACTGGACGGGGGGGGGGGGGGGAGCCGCGCGTAGCAGGACTGGACGGGGGGGGGGAGGGGAGCCGCGCGTAGCAGGACTGGACGGGGGGGGGGAGGGGAGCCGCGCGTAGCAGGACTGGACGGGGGGGGGGGAGGGGAGCCGCGCGTAGCAGGACTGGACGGGGGGGGGGAGGGGAGCCGCGCGTAGCAGGACTGGACGGGGGAGTGTGGAGCCACGCGTAGCGGGACGGGGGGGGAGGAGGGGAGCGGGACTGGGCCGCGCGTAGCAGGACTGGACGGGGGGGAGGGGAGCCGCGCGTAGCAGGACTGGACGGGGGGGAGGGGAGCCGCGCGTAGCAGGACTGGACGGGGGGGGAGGGGAGCCGCGCGTAGCAGGACTGGACGGGGGAGTGTGGAGCCACGCGTAGCGGGACGGGGGGGGAGGAGGGGAGCGGGACTGGGCCGCGCGTAGCAGGACTGGACGGGGGGGAGGGGAGCCGCGCGTAGCAGGACTGGACGGGGGGGAGGGGAGCCGCGCGTAGCAGGACTGGACGGGGGGGAGGGGAGCCGCGCGTAGCAGGACTGGACGGGGGAGTGTGGAGCCACGCGTAGCGGGACGGGGGGGGAGGAGGGGAGCGGGACTGGGCCGCGCGTAGCAGGACTGGACGGGGGGGAGGGGAGCTGCGCGTAGCAGGACTGGACGGGGGGGAGGGGAGCCGCGCGTAGCAGGACTGGACGGGGGGGAGGGGAGCCGCGCGTAGCAGGACTGGACGGGGGGGGAGGGGAGCCGCGCGTAGCAGGACTGGACGGGGGGGGAGGGGAGCCGCGCGTAGCAGGACTGGACGGGGGGGAGGGGAGCCGCGCGTAGCAGGACTGGACGGGGGGGAGGGGAGCCGCGCGTAGCAGGACTGGACGGGGGAGTGTGGAGCCACGCGTAGCGGGACGGGGGGGGAGGAGGGGAGCGGGACTGGGCCGCGCGTAGCAGGACTGGACGGGGAGGGGAGCCGCGCGTAGCAGGACTGGACGGGGGGGGGGGGGGGGAGCCGCGCGTAGCAGGACTGGACGGGGGGAGGGTGGAGCCGCGCGTAGCGGGATGGGGGGGGAGGAGGGGAGCCGCGCGTAGCGGGACGGGGGAGGGGGGGGGGCTGAGCCGCGCGTAGCGGGATGGGGGGGAGGAGGGGAGCCGCGGGACGGGGGAGGGGGGGGGGCTGAGCCGCGCGTAGCAGGACTGGACGGGGGGGGGGAGGGAGGGGAGGGAGGGGAGCCGCGCGTAGCAGGACTGGACGGGGGGGAGGGAGGGGAGCCGCGCGTAGCAGGACTGGACGGGGGGGAGGGAGGGGAGCCGCGCGTAGCAGGACTGGACGGGGGGGAGGGAGGGGAGCCGCGCGTAGCAGGACTGGACGGGGGGGAGGGGAGCCGCGCGTAGCAGGACTGGACGGGGGGGGGGGGGGGAAGGAGGGGAGCTGCGCGTAGCGGGATGGGGGGGAGGGGAGCCGAGCGTAGCGGGATGGGGGGGGAGGGGAGCCGAGCGTAGCGGGGGGGAGCCGAGCTGCGCGTAGCAGGACTGGATGGGGGGGAGCCGAGCTGCGCGTAGCAGGACTGGACGGGGGGGGGGGGAGAGCCGAGCCGAGCTGCGCGTAGCAGGACTGGACGGGGGGAGGGGCCCGTGTGGGGGGAGCTGCGCGTAGCAGGACTGGACGGGGGGGGGGGAGAGCCGAGCTGCGCGTAGCAGGACTGGACGGGGGGAGGGGCCCGTGTGGGGGGAGCTGCGCGTAGCAGGACGGGGGGGAGCCGCGCACAGCAGGACTGGATGGGGAGGGGAGCCACGCCGTGCGTAGCAGGACTGGACGGGGGGGGGGGGGCGCGTAGCAGGACTGGACGGGGGGGAGGGGCCCGTGTGGGGGGAGCTGCGCGTAGCAGGACGGGGGGGAGCCGCGCACAGCAGGAGTGGATGGGGAGGGGAGCCACGCCGTGCGTAGCAGGACTGGACGGGGGAGGGGAGCCGCGCGTAGCAGGACTGGACGGGGGGGTTTCCTTGGCTTATACTCGAGTATATACCGTACATTTCACCTCAGAATTGAGAATTTTAATAATGACTAATTTTAGCAGGGAACGAAGCAGATTTCTCTCATTTACATGTGTACTTGATTGATGAAATAAAAATTATAATGGTTATGCTTTAGGTACAAAAGATAGGGACAGTGTCTGTTTATTGTGGCTATGTACATGTGTTGTTTCTTGAAACAGCATGAAGTTGAAAAGAATTCTAGTGGCTAGTGTGAAAACTGCAAATGGTTGTTGTCATACATGGATATGGAAAAAACATTGGGAGAAAAAAAAACACCCCCAAAATCTGATTTAAACAATAAGCCATTTTTGGATTTTTAGCTATTCTTTAAGGGAAACTAAATCTTGAAATTAATGAATAGACTTTTTAAAGTGAACCTGTCACCAGGTTTGGTCGATACAGCCATCACCTTTCAGCGCTGATATACTGCATGCCACACATCTCCAGATCCATACGCTAAATGAAACCCTCGGCCTCCATTTTATCTGCCAAACCATGCCCCTGGGCTGGGGAAATGTGAGTGGTCATTCCCACCCATCTATTCCAGCCTTGGAATTGCCTAATAACTCTCTCAGCACTATATGTGCTGTTGCATGCTTTCCGAGCTCACATCACTGAAGCTACCAAGCGTGTCCGGTTTCCATCTTACAATATACACATGAGAGATAAATGCAAGCATAGTTAACATGGTGCACAAAATTACCTTTGTGAAAGTCCAGGAGCCCCCACACCCAACGCACGTTCGCACTATAATGCTTTGTCCTAGGGAGATGTTGCCATTGGAGGATGTTTAGATGCCTTTCTTTATTCATGGCAGCGTTCCATTTAAAGGGCTTGACCCTAGTGATGGGTCATCAACACATGAATGGTGGGGGTCCGAATCCCTGCGCTCCCCACTTATCGCCTCTGAAGTCAGCCAGTGTACAGAGTGGAGGCAGCTCTGTACCAGAGGCCGCTCCTGACCACTACACATCAGCACCTTATATTTAGACATTTGGTTAATGGGCCCCACTGTAGTCTTAAAAGGGGCTTCTGTTCCGCCCACCTCACTAGAGGCTGCCGGTGAGAGATTCACTTATGTTGTCTGCACTATGAGGGGAACATGCTGATGTAAGAAGTGCTGTGTGTTACATACCGCCTGGAATATATTTAGTAAGCGGCTGAGGATGTTACTTTTAGCATCACTAATGGCCGGGCTGGACAGACTGCTTGTTATTCGTGATAAGCTTGCACTGATGTGACCTCAGACTGCACATAGCCAGGGCTTTAATAGTCCTATTTCATAGCTCTGTTATTACAGCCATTCAGCCTAATGGACGTTATCGCTGCTCACCCCCTTGGTCACCTCTTATCAGAATTATCTGCACATGTTGGTAACCTCACCCTCTGGAGCCGTCTGTATAGCTTGGAGCAGAAAATGGCGTTTCATAATGTCTCTCATCCCCATGCCTCCCATAGGGCTACATTATGTAGTGTGTGAATGTCCTCCCAGTGATTGTGTCGTGTTTCGACCAGTATAAACCGATGCATAAAACAAAGCCCACTACTCAGACACGGGAGCTATTATGGGTTGTACTAAGGAGTCCATTGCTTACGGCTTGTCTATTCCCACCCCTGCTGGCGTGCAATCCACATTTAACATTGCTCTTACCAATCTAGCGGCAAAATACAGCTTTTGTGGTGATGTCTTTGCCTAAACGGAAGCCATTTGTTCTATTTCCATAGATAATGTATTATGGTTATCAGAATAAGTCCTAAAATAATAAAAGTACCTGCCTGTTAAATCCTCAGTGTTCCACCGTCACCGGTCTGGTGCTCTGCTGACCTAACTCAAGGGGTGTCAAACTGCATTCCTCGAGGGCTGCACACAGGTCATGTTTTCAGGATTTCCTTGTACTGCACAGGTGATAATTTAATCACCAACTCATTATTTGTGTAGGTTATTAAATTATCACCTGTGCAGTACAAGGAAATCCTGAAAACATGACCTGTTTGCAGCCCTCGAGGAATGCAGTTTGACACCCCTGACCTAACTGCAGCGGTAATGTGCTATTTACACATGTGACCTCTGCAGTCAATCACTGGCTGCAGTGGTTCTCGGGATTTACCATGTGAGTCCTAACCACCCCTCCCCCCTTCTAATTGTCCCAGCCAGTTTTGATTGTATTCTGGGTTCCCATGGTCCTGCCTGTAGAATTTTTCCTGCACACTGACTCGAATATTTCCATGCTGAAATAGGCAATCATCCTAGCATTCCTATCCAAAGTGCTGATGCTCCTGTGACTAGTGGCTTGTGGGGCCATGGAATGTGTACGTACGTCTGTTATTGGCAGAAATGGCTACGTATAATATCTTCGTTCCCCTAGGAAATGGAGGCTTTTAGTGCTGAGCTCAGATTTAGGGTTGCTGGTAGTTTTGAGCCGGGGAGGTGCAGCCAGAACTGTATCCTGCCAGCTCCAGGAAGCACAGGAATGTTTATGTGGCTTGTCCCAGGCAGGCTGCCGAGCACTGGTCGGGTGGGCTTCATTCCAACATGAGCTGGAATTGCAGCGCTCTCTTTTCATAGCTAGAGGCGGTTGTGTTTTCTGGGGAAGTGTCCGATCTCCGGACACCAGATGGGCCGTTGGGTTCTGCCCCAGAGTTGTTAGCCCAGTGGTGTACACAAGTGGTGAGCTGGTCCGGTTCTCAGCTCTACATCTGTTCCAGGGCTGTTTCCATGAAGTCAGCAGATTACCGAGGTTCTGCATTTTCCAGCGGTTATGTCATACTTTTAGGCTGGATTTGCGCACAGGGTTTTGATAGTTTATCTTGCCGTCTTCCTAATTTCTTTTGCTCTACCTGTAAACACTGAGTATAGATGTAATTTTAGGACCTAATCCAAATTTTTTAAAATCTACGGTATGTAAAGCATTTTTTTCCCCCTCATTGTGTATATACGGTAAGTCCATTTTTTTTCACAAAACACCCTGGGGTTTGGCAGTTTAATGTTTTTATTAAGGTTTCTCTACCGTAGTTGAATGAGTTTTCCATGTCTCTTTAATGTTCATGTATGCTCCCCGCGTGATAAAAAAAAGATAGTGTATACTTTCCTTCCGTTGGATTAAAAAAAAAAAAAACCTGCAAAAACATTTTAATTTTTCCTTTTTTTTTTTTTTTTAACCAGATACTTAATGTGTGCACGTACAGGGAATTTCCCCCCTTTTCTCGGCTCCCTCCTGCCCCTGTACGTTTAATTCTTGGAGACATTCTGTGACATTCTCAGGAATGATGTGGTTGGAAAGAGGTGCTTCATTACCTGCTTAGACCCTTCAGGTCAGGACAGGAGGGAGCAGCGGGGACCTCTGGAGACTTTCTGCTGTGGGTTAACAAGTGCACGGTGTTCTCAGAAAGTTTTTACACAAGTGTCTCTTAAAATGAGGAAGGGGAAAAAAAATCTTGACGTCTAAATAGGTCTCAGTGGCTCTTCTGTAGAATGCCATCAGAAAATGACTGATTTTTTAATGGATTATTGGCCAGTACATGCAGATCGGTGGAGTCCGGGTCCTGAGACCATTTGCTTCAGCACTGAGCACGTGCACAGGTGGTGTCCTGGCGCCAGAGAAGGTCTGTGGGGTTACACCGCTCTGTGCACGCATGCAGGAGCCCTATGGACGTGAGCGCTTCTGGATGGTGTTTTACGCAATTGCTGGTGGGGGAGTCAGAACCCACCCACCCCCACCAATCTGCAGGACATTTAACAGACAAAAACTTAGTTGTTGAGTTGTAAAGTTAGACTTTTAAAATAGGATACTTGAAATATCTAAAAAATGTTTTAAATAAAAATAGATTTGCACATAGCACATGCCACATTAACATGACCTGAAAAGTCAGCTTTTTCCATAATATATGGCACTTTTGAATAGAGAAACCAGAAGACTGCATATTCTGACTTCATTCAGTATCTTGTAATTCCGTTAATGACAAGGACATATCTGACGTTTTGCTTCCTGAAGGAAAAATGAAGGACTTATTTGTGCTGCTTGCGTTTATTAAAAATGATATTTTTAGAACTGTCTTTTGTCCGTGAGATCAGCTCTAAGTAGACTAGATGTTGTCTCGCACACACTGCGCTTGTAAATTAGAGGCAGTCTTGCTCCCCTATCTCACTGAATCATACTCGGAAGGTTCAGCATTGAGCACATCAAACACCAGTACGGAGCAGTGTAGCTGTGAATCCAGCTATGGGAGATTCACTAGAAACTGTAGCTTGTGTTTTGGTGTCACTCTTTCTACCCCCACTCCCTTGTTCATATCTTTCTATTGGCTGCAATATGTAGCCTAAGCTGCCTCTGCACAGAGTATTGTAAATGACGTGTACCCAGATATGCAGAGGTCTGTGGAGAAGCGGGCTAGAAAGTCAAGAAAGGGGCGTAACAAAGGTTCTTATCTTGTACTGTTGCTTTTCATAGAAAAGTGTAAATGATTGGGAGATTGCACTGCAATCAATCAATAACACAGGAACGTAACCAGCAAATGCCAGGCCCTACACCCAGCCTGCCCTATACCGGACTGCCCTGCAGCCTGACACCTCCCATTGCTTTTATCTTGGAACAGGTTTATTCTGTAGGAATACATTGAGTTGTATGTATGTGGAAATGTCATTAACTTTTCATGTGACAAATATCAGGAGGAAGGATATCGTGTGGAACCCAATTGAAACTTGAGCTGCAGCACTGGAAATACCGGTGTCAGCCTGATCACGGACCTTTACCTAATTTGTAGCGATGGCTATCCTCTATACGCTGTTACACAGAATTGGTTTGCTTTATAGGAGAAATGGTGCGCTCCCTGCTTAATGAAAAATGATGATCTCAAAAAGAACTGGTCACCTAAAATCCATGGTTTTCAGCTAGCTTTGTGAAGTGTGTTTTCTCTGACAGAGTACGGCTGTGTGCACACGTTGCAGATTTTTCGCTATAAAAACGCATACATTATGCATCCCATCATTTAGAATGCATTCCGCAATTTTTGTGCACATGATGCGTTTTTTTTCTGCGTCCCGCAGCATACAGCAGCCTGGGCTCTGCACTTGTAGCACCTCCTGTAATGATAACGGCGTTCCATCTATTATGATGCACTTTGTAACTTACATTCTTTTGTTCTCCATTAGGTTTAAGTGTGGGAAGACACAAACTTCAGAAGCATGGTTGAAGCACAGGCCTTCATTCTGCACACAGACGGAGTGGTGGTGATAACTGGTAAAGCCTTATATATTTCTCTCCTCATTTCTGCGCTCTTCTTTCTCATCTCCTCTCTTCTCATATACAGCTAAGTTCCTAGTAGAGCCCATTACATGGCACGTTATCGTCATCACTGGAGGTTTAATGCTTATTAGGTATGAGGAACCCTTTTATAACACTGGCACTGCTGAAACCTGCTGGAAGTGGAAGAGGCGCCAAATTCATTAAAGGGCACACGCCACTTAATAAATGTAGCATCTTTTCTGATTGGTGTGTGCCACACAAGTAATTCTACTCTAGTCAGTGATTGGAGTAGCATTTCTGCCCAAAAATAAGTCTCCACTTTTCATGAATTGGACAGATGGATGGGACTCCCCTCCATTTCATTGGAGATAATCTCCAGTGGTGTGACAGTGCTGATTTGCAGATTTTTTTTTTTTTCATAACTCCACAAAAGTTGCGCTATTACAAAGTTTTTGGTTGTTGTTGTGTAAAAGCTTTGATGAATTGGCCCCTTAATTTATCGATTTCGGTAACAAGTGAGACAGCATCACAAGAGAAAATACCTGCTCTTGATATGGCAGCTTCCATTAAATGATACACTCCATTTCTGTTGTGGATGCTGGCCATATGTGATGTTAACACACAGGGATGCACAGGCCGAGGAGATGGATGGGTGCAGTGTGTGTGTTTGGTGCAAGGATGAGAATATATGAGATGTAGACATGACAGTGGAGTCACTGGATGCTGGAAATAGAAGGTTATTTTAATACATTTTATATGCAGATTTTACCTCCCTATATTAGAAAACCTTTCATCTAGTGAAAGCCCTTTTTGCACATAGTGTGCGGCAGTTGTACATTTCTGAATTTAGTGTATTGTATGTAAATGGAGTGTAAAAAAAAAAACCCAATCCTGCTTGGGTGCTGGTGGTGTAGTTTCTGCTGGTACACTCTGCTCTGGGCCAGGCCGGCTGAGCTGCTTCTTGCAGTGTAGCTCCATTTCACAAGATGTGACTGGTGGCTACAGATGTGTATGACAGACGTCTGCGTTTCTATCTTTCCAGGAACCCTTCCCCAGCGCTCCTCCTAACAGTGGACAGTATGGCGTTCTTTGTAGCTCCACAGCCAGTGGGAGGTTTACACTATCCAGCTTGGCTATCCTGCATTCATGGAAAGCATGTCACTTCTTCATATCAGATACAATTCTATTTACACGCAGGTGACGCTGCAGGATGTAGAGTTCTGCAGAAGTGCGCCTGTGGTCTCCAGTTTTCTTTTCCTAATTCCTGTGTCTACATGTCATTTACATAAGCAAAACCATTTTAAGACCTAATTTCCAAAGCTCCCCCATTCAGCAGGAAGTGGGAGGATAGTGGTAATCCCTTTAGTGGTGTCTCCAGACATGGCATTTAGGCAATCCAGGAACTCAGGAGAATTCAAAAGGGGAAGAAGTGAGCTTGAAAAACCCTTCTGGCCATTGTGAATGTATCTTCTGTATCATGGTGCATCTGTTTGTGGTACTGGTGATGCAAAAACCCAGAGCAGGATGATAAGAAAGGGCAAAAGATAAGGCAAGTCCCAACATGTGACATAGTAAGAATAGCAAATATCTGGTGTGGATACTGAAGTAGACATAATGTACCTACAAATCTGCTGACTAGGTGCATTGTCTGTCATTACTTAAGAAATTTCCAAGAACCCATTGCAGAAACTAGAGAACTTCTAAGGCTTAAAGAGCATGAACATATTCGGTAGCTTTAATATATATAATAAATGTGTGTGTATATGTATATACATGTATATTACAATACAGAGCACCACTCTGGTGATTTTGCTTGTAGTAAAATGACTATCGGTCCTCTTCTGCTGTTCTCCACCACTCCAATCATCTTCGGTTGTTGTGACTACCTGGATCGCTCCAGTGTTCGCTGGGCGAACAGGAAGTCACTTCTCATGTGTAAGCCTGAGAGCCAGAATGAGGCTAGATGGGACTACATTGAGAGCTTGTGACCTCTGCCTTCTGGTCAGTCAGGAGCTGCGGTCACAAGATGGCGGAGCGCTAGAATGAGTATTAGTTAGCAGCTGGTAAGTATTTTACTACAAGCAGGAAACTGACACTTGTGTTTATTCGGACTCCCATGACAGCACACGAGAGAGGGGATCCGCCCTTAAGGAACAGGAAACCTACAGATACAAAAGGGCGGCACCTCTCCCCATGCATCAGTTGGTTTCCTGTTCCTGAAGGGACTGGATGCCTATAGATACTACAGGAGTCCAGGCCGGCCGGACCGATTCTGGTGGCGAGAGGGTCTCCCACTTCGGCCGGTGCGGGTACCTGAAGTAGTCACGGTGGCCCTGGCAGGGCGGCACGGCGGTGACTAGGCAGCGAGGAGCGGTCGCCAGGGGGTGTCCGGTCTCCGGGGCCAGCGTCTGGTAAGTCGCCCTTCCCGTGGGCTGTGGGTCTCTCTGGAGCAGGGGGGAGCGCGGCGGCATCTGGGGGGCGCCGATCGGATCGTAGCTGGCCGGCCTCGGCGTTCCACGAGAGCTGCAGCGCTGACAGGAAGCGCTGTAAGCTGTGGTGACGTCGGGGGGCGGAGCCAGCGACGTCTTCCGGATCGGTGAGCTCCTGCGCATGCGCGGGGGCTCCAAGATGGCGGCGCCCACCGGAGATCATGCCGCAATCCCTCCGGAGCGATGATTGATTCCCCACAGCTGCGGGGGGGCGGGAAAATTAAACAAGCAAGCTGGGCAAGGTGCGCTGACCGAAGGAGGGGCCTTATAAGGCGGCTCCAGCAGCATGTTCCCAGGTTCTGGCTCCAATTTACTGAAAATGGATTCAGATCAGGATCAGCAGGTTGTGCTGCTGGAACAAGCATCCCAGAAACCCAAGGAGAAGGAACATGAAAAAAGGAGCGATGGTTCGGGCCGCAGAAGCTCCTCCAGACAGGGGTCTGGAGGGTCAGTCAAAAAGGATCCCCCTCGTGCTTCGGTATTTCTGGGTGTGAGCAGCCACTGGTAAGTGATCTTCGAGAAAGTTCACTTAGTGACTAGTCTCCCCTCATGTGTTTTATGCAGGGAAGGAAAAACGTCAGTAAGGCGAAGCATAGGGAATGTGCCATCTGCGGGGTTCCCTTGCCTGACTCACACCCTAAAAAACTATGTGACCCCTGTATCCAGCAGACGGTGAGGTTCTGGAAGGAGGGGAGGGGGTATAGCATGTAGATTTTACACTCTAGTCTACCTTACTTATCCCCGTAGGTAGCCGAAGAATCCTCCTCTATTACGGCCAGTCTCAAGGAGATGATTAGAATGGAGGTTAAAGAGTCCTTTAAAAACCTTTCACAGTCAGGAGGTTCTAGGCAGAGAACTGAGTGGGCATCTGATTCGTCTGTGGAAAAGGACAAGTCCGAAGAATCAGACAATTCAGCAGCATCATCCTCCTCTTCGGAAGAAGACGCTGCTCGGTTTTGCCTACCCCTAGAAAGGATAGACAAATTGGTAAAGGCGGTCAGAGGCACAATGGGTATATCGGAACCCAAGCCTCAACTATCCAAAGAACAAATGATGTTCAGTGGATTGGAGCAAAAGAAGCGCAGAGTGTTTCCTTTAAATGAGAAAATACAAGATCTTATTAATAGGGAATGGAGGAAACCTGAGAGAAAAGGCTCCTTACCACCTGCGCAAAAACGCCGATACCCTTTTGATGACCCAGCAGTAGGTAACTGGGAGAAAGCACCCAAGCTGGATGCAGCAATTGCCAAGGTAGCTAAACGATCTTCTCTCCCATTTGAAGATATGGGAACACTTAAAGACCCCCTGGATAGGAAAGTGGATACCTTCCTGAAGGGAACCTGGGAGATGGCAGCTGGCTCCTTAAGACCTGCGGTAGCTTCAACCTGCACGGCAAGGTCAATGATGGTCTGGCTGGACCAGTTGGAGACCCAATTAAAACAAGGGGCCTCTAGAGAGTCCATTCTCTCAGCATTACCTGTAATCCAGGAGGGGGCGGCTTTTTTATCAGACGCCTCAATTGACTCCGTAAAGTTGGCAGCTAGAGCAGCAGGACTTTCTAATGCTGCAAGGAGAGCCCTATGGCTGAAATGCTGGCCGGGGGATATGCAGGCAAAAGCGAAGCTCTGCGCTATCCCTTGTAAAGGCGAATATTTATTTGGGCCTACCCTGGATGAACTCCTGGAGAAAGCAGGAGATGATAAGAAAAAGTTTCCCAACCTGTTCAATCCATACCGTCGTCCCTTCAACAAAAGAAGGTTCAACCGGGGAGGAAAGCGAGCCTTTTCACCAGGGAGAGATCGTCCCAGATGGGAGGATAGGCGAAAGCGAGGTACAGGTCTCATGTTTCGCCGTAACCAGACGGAAAATAAAAAACAAGACCAATGACTGGCAATTCCAGTGGGAGGGAGACTATTGCATTTCTCGGCAGAGTGGTCGAAAATCACAAACAGCGTTTGGATAAAAGACACTGTTTCCCATGGTCTCAAGCTGGAATTTGTTCATATTCCACAGGACAAATTTAGGTTAACACCCTGGCGCTCATCTCCCACTGAACAATTCGCCCTAGAAGAGGAAGTGAGGACTCTTTGTTCCAAAAATGTTTTGGTAGAAGTGCCGTATTCTCAGGCAGGGGAAGGGTTTTACTCTCCCCTGTTCCTAATCCAGAAGCCTGATAAATCTTACAGGACCATTATAAATCTTAAGGGTCTCAATAAGTTTTTGGTGAAACATACTTTCAAAATGGAGTCCATCAATTCGGCAATAAAAATGCTTTTCAACAACTGTTTCATGGTAGTAGTGGATTTGAAAGATGCCTACTATCATGTACCCATTCATGCTGATTTCCAACGATACCTGAGGGTAGCGATACTAATGGGGGGTAGGATTCGACATTTTCAATTCAGAGCGCTCCCCTTTGGGATCACCTCGGCACCTAGGGTGTTTACTAAAATAATTGCGGAAGTTATGGCGCATTTAAGAGAGTCAAATATCCTTATAGTCCCCTACTTAGACGATTTCCTCATTGTAGGTAACTCGGTAGATCATTGTCTGTCACAATGGGAGATTGCTAAAACCAAACTAGAACGGTTGGGTTGGATCATAAACTTTGAAAAATCTAAATTACAGCCCCTAAATGTTCAAAAATTCCTGGGGTTAATGTTGAATTCAGTGACACAGCAGTGTCTCCTCCCTATAGAGAAAATGGACCAAATTCAGAGTTTTGTATTAAGAGCAATCAATACACCTTCCATGACACTTAGGCAAGCAATGTCTCTACTTGGGTCACTCACATCTTGCATCCCAGCAGTTAAGTGGGCTCAGTTCCACACCAGGTCCCTACAAAATGAAGTCCTGTTCCATGACAGAGCCTTAGGAGGCGCATTGAATGGAAAATTGACATTGAGGCCGATAACATTGAATTCCCTTAGATGGTGGCTAGATAAACAAAATTTATCAGCAGGGGTTCCCTGGATGATAGATGTCACCCACGTGATAACCACGGATGCCAGCTCTTCAGGGTGGGGAGCCTATATGGGGGACATGGTGGTCCAGGGACAGTGGGAACCCTTCACAACATTTTCATCAAATCAAAGAGAGTTGTTGGCGGTTGAACTGGCTGTTAAAAAATTCCTCGTATATCTGCAGGGCCAGCACGTCAGAATTCTGTCGGACAACAGAGTGGCGGTCGCTTACATAAACCGGCAAGGGGGAACTCGTTCCGAAACTTTAATGCGGATCACGGATCGGTTGTTCCAGGTGGCAGAGCTCAATTTTCTATCTTTGACAGCTCTTCACATCAAAGGAAAAGAAAATGTGGCAGCAGATTTCCTCAGCCGAAATGTGTTAAAACAGGGAGAGTGGTCTCTCAACGAGGACATTTTCAATCTTGTCGTCCGCAGATGGGGTCAACCAGTGGTGGATCTATTCGCCACCAGAAACAACAGAAAAGTAAAACTTTTTTGCTCCCTAAATCCCAGGGAGAATCCCCTGGCGGTAGACGCGTTTCTCATAAAATGGGATTTTCCACTAGCCTATGCTTTCCCACCACTGAACCTGATACCTCTAGTGGTGAGGAAAATCAGGGAGGATCGAGCGAAAGTCATCCTTATCGCCCCCTTTTGGCCCAGAAGAACCTGGTTTGCCTGGCTCAAGACAATGTCTGTAGCGGTCCCCTGGGTACTGCCAGAGATCCCGAACTTGCTTTCGCAGGGACCGATCTCCCATCCACAAGTGACGGGGCTCCATTTGACGGCATGGTGTTTGAACGGTCACTATTAGTGGGAAAAGGCTTCTCTCCAAACTTGGTGGAGACGCTCCTAAAGAGTAGAAAGCAAATAACTACGAAAATCTACTCTAGGACTTGGAGAAAGTTCTTGTCTTGTTCAAAGTTTAATATCCAAGACGGGGTGCCAGTACAACAAATCCTAGAGTTCCTACAGAAGGGGTTCGAGTTGAAACTCTCTCCTAGTACCCTTAGGGTACAGGTCTCAGCTTTAGGTGCCCTGTTTTCCTGTAATATAGCGAATAACTACTGGATAGCGAGGTTTATGAAGGCAGTTAGTAGATCTACACCACTGCATAAAGACAGAACAGTTCCATGGGATTTAAATTTAGTTCTGTCCTCTCTAACTAAACCCCCCTTTGAACCTCTGCAGGAGGCCTCGATCAAAATGTTGACACTTAAGACAGCCTTCCTGATCGCCATAACCTCAGCTCGCAGGATAGGGGATATACAGGCACTTTCCAGAGCTCCTCCATACACTGAAATCTTGTCAGACAGAGTAGTCCTTAGACCAGACCCAGCATATCTGCCAAAGGTGGCGACACGGTTCCATAGATCACAGGAGATAGTTTTACCGTCCTTTATTCCTAATCCCTCTAATCCTAAAGAGCAGGAGCTTCATACGTTAGACGTCAGGAGATCTCTTCTTCAGTATATTTCAGCTACTGATAATTGGAAGAAGGATGGGGCACTGCTTCTTTCCTTCCAAGGTCCAAAGAAAGGATTTAGAGTATCGAAATATTTACTGGCTAAATGGATTAGGGAAACTATCTCTCTAGCTTATACAGCAGGTGGGGGGCCAGCTCCGCAGAACCTAAAGGCACATTCCACCCGGGCCATGGCGTCATCCTGGGCAGAAAGATCTGGAGTGTCAGTGGAGCAGATATGTAAGGCGGCCACATGGTCATCCCCTTCCACTTTCTTTAAACACTATCGGTTGGATTTGGGGTCCTCCTCTGATCTTTCCTTTGGGTTAAGGGTGCTACAATCTATAGTCCCTCCCTAAGGTAGCTTACATCTCTGTAAATCTCTCGTGTGCTGTCATGGGAGTCCGAATAAAGCATTAAGCTACTTACTGGTAGCGGCATTTTTCGGAGGCCCTTGACAGCACCCTTAGTTCCCTCCCTATTCACGTGGGGGTAGCACTTCCTGATATGTATATAGCGTAATATGTAAATCTCACGTATGGTGTCTTATTACAATAATGGGTTATTTTGTTTCAAATGTATATAATGTATATATTGTATATTTGTGTACCACTAACCGCGGCAGTCCTCTCAGGCTCTGAAATACAACTGATGCATGGGGAGAGGTGCCGCCCTTTTGTATCTGTAGGTTTCCTGTTCCTTAAGGGCGGATCCCCTCTCTCGTGTGCTGTCATGGGCCTCCGAAAAATGCCGCTACCAGTAAGTAGCTTAATGCTTTTCACTCCTGGGGTGGAATAAAAAGTAAACAAAAATGCCTGGATTGGTCCTTTAACCCCTAAAGGTACCGTCACATTTAGCGACGCTGCAGCGATCTAGACAACCATGCCGATCGCTGCAGCGTCGCTGTGTGGTCGCTGGAGAGCTGTCACACAGACAGCTCTCCAGTGACCAACGATGCCGAAGTCCCCGGGTAACCAGAGTAAACATCGGGTTACTAAGTTTAGGGCCGCGCTTAGTAACCCGATGTTTACCCTGGTTACCAGTGTAAATGTAAAAAAAAAAACAAACACAACATACTTACATTCCGGTGTCTGTCCCCCGGCATTCTGCTTCCCTGCGTTTTGCTTCCCTGCACTGTGTAAGCGCCAGCCGTAAAGCAGAGTGGTGACGTCACCGCTGTGCTTTACGGCCAGCCGGCGCTCAGTCAGTGCAGGGAAGCAGAACGCAGGGAAGCAGAACGCCGGGGGACAGACACCGGAATGTAAGTATGTAGTGTTTTTTTTTTTTTTTTACATTTACACTGGTAACCAGGGTAAACATAGGGTTACTAAGCGCGGCCCTGCGCTTAGTAACCCAATGTTTACCCTGGTTACCAGTGTGTGTGACGCCGATTCAGCGATGTCTGCGGGAGATCCAGCGACGAAATAAAGCTCTGGCCGTTCTGCTCCGACCAACGACGTCACAGCAGGATCCAGATCACTGCTGCATGTCAAACACAACGATATCGCTATCCAGGACGCTGCAACGTCACGGATCGCTAGCGATATCGTTGTTAAGTTGTTCAGTGTGAAGGTACCTTAAGTCAAGCGAATTTTGAAAATGAATGATCAGGCCAAATTTTAGTGGTGCACTTTTACCTTCTTTCCGATCGCTGTCTTACATCGGCGACGAGGGAATACGGCCCTTCCCTTAGTGGCCACTGTTTTTATGCATATTGGTGGTCATTAAGGAGCTACAGGACAACCCCTGCTTAATCATTTCAGTGCCCCATATAAAATTAAAACAGCTGATCTTCACCTGTTCTTGTTGTGTTGGCACTACTATTCTTGGTGGGTTGCATGAAATTGTTGTGACACATGACCGGCCAAGAATAGCGCCAACATGTCAGGATCGGCATAGATGTGACAGGTGGGTATTGCTTGTTTTTATTTGATGTAGGGCACAGCAGGGGTTCCAGTATTGCACAATCCCTATTTTAAATTATTATTATTATTTATTTTTTTTACAATCTCTATGTAATACTGTACATACATTCAGAATGAGTTAACAGGGAATCTGTCAGTGAACTTGCTCTTCTATTTCTAACTTGATTTATGATCAAATCAGAGTTGAGCTTTCAGCTGGTCATGAATTGTCTTACTAGCTTGAGAACAGATAATTTTTTTTTTTTTAGCCCAAATGACAGGCATGTAAAGGGAATCTTTCAGCAGGATTTGACTGCCCAAACTATGAATATGTGCATGTAGCTGAAAGATAAGTTCAGCAATACTTTTATATGGCTAATTGGTTCCTCCCTTACTGAGAAATTACTGTTTAAATTGATGTGCAAATGAGGCTGAAGGACTAGGGTAGATCTCAAGCCTCTGTCACTCCAGCTCCATTTCCCCCTCCAATCTTCTACTTGATTGACAGCCTATATGCTGTGACTTCAGGCAATGGCACCTTCAGTCAAGCAGGAGGAACTAGCTCTGGCTGGGGAATAGAGCTGGAGTGACAGAGGCTTCAGATCTTCCATAGTTCTTCATCCTCAGAGGCCACAATAACTCCTCTAACATCAAAAAGTATGTCTATGCATTAGAATAATTTGAGGTAGTGCAAATTACGTGCTCCCCCTTGACTAAAAATACTCAACATTAAGAGGATTATTTATAGCCTTCTGTAAAAGCACAACCCTGATCATGTAAAGGTATTGCTGGACTTGGCTGTGAAAGATCTACATGCTCATATAAATAGTTTGGGACGTGGGGGGTGGAATTCTGCTGACAGATTCTGTTTAAAAGTGACCGCCATTTTGGGATTTATTGCTAAAAGCAATAGTTTACATGAAAATAATCTGCAAAGTTTGTAATTTATCAGAGGAATCTGGGGCCCTTTAAATGGTGCTCCCCAGTGGCCACATGCTATTAATGTCAGTCAGAGATTGGCAGCAGTTAAGGAGTTAACCGCACCAGACGAAGCTCAGCTCCATTTGCGGCTGTTAAAGGCTAATGATCATTAAATACCACTGACGTAATAGTACGTCGCATGTCAGGAAGGAGGTTACCCTCAATTCATGGTTAAAGGCAAGAAAATCTGTATTCCGCAATGAGTGGTTAATTCTATGTATAGAGGAGGGAGGATCTAAAGGCAGAAACGCACGTCCTGCCGGACATTCTCATGAAACCACAGTAACACCTCAAAGGGAACCAGAGGTATTGCAGAATTGGGCTGGGTAACTCCTTTCCAAGGAAGCCGATTCCATCGCCATGTAGGTGTTTTCTCTGCCGTCACCATCCCCTGCTTCAATGATTGACACGCTCTGCTGCATGGCATCACCCCTGCTCTCTGCTGTCAATCAAGAAATGGAAGTTGGAAGAAGCAACTGACTGCAAGTGCACCATTACGCCCACCATGCACTTGTAAGCCCTAATTTGCATATGCATAAACACAAATGTCTGAATAACAGAGCACCACAAGGCGACAGAACAGACCTAGCCCCTCCTGTGTACTGCAGTTTACTAGGAACTATCTTATGGACAGGTGCTCTTTAAGTAAATGCCTTGGACAGCTTTTAAGAAAGCCAAGAGTGTGTCCGTAAGCTGGTAGAAGGCATTGAAGGGTTAATAACGCTGCATCAGCACATGACCATTATTACTTCCTGCTCAGCTAGGATGAGAAGGCAAACATTGTATGGATTATCCTTTGTTTAGTCAATAAGCGTACATGTGACAGCAAGGAATGCTGCAGCTAATGGACCAGATGACATTTCTATTTTTTTTCCAGCAACTTCCAAAGTTTTGTAGGCTAACGATCTTATCCAGACAGTGCCTGAGATTGTGAAAATTCTACCATATCCTCTTGTCATGTGCGAAGCCAGAGCAGAGATTTAGGGAAATCTTGTTTTGTCTCCTATGTATGTTTGTTTGTTTTTTTTTGTTTTTTTTTTAACTATATTCCTAGAAAAAGGCCATTGCTGTTTTTTTTAAAAATTGTTTTTTTGATCCAAAGTCAGCAGTGGATCCAGCAGGAGCAGGAAGAGAATTCAAGTCCTTCCTAAATAATATCTATTCCGTTTTAATCCATAATTTGTCATGTAAATTTTTAACAAAAGTCAGAAATGGCTTATTGTGTTTTAAACTATTCCGGGGCCATGTTCCCATAGAAAATGTTTTTTGTTTTTGTTTTTTTTTGTCCACAAAATGTACTGCCTCTCACAATTGAGCTAACATGGATGAGCATAAATTGTATTAATAGTGTTCGGCTTCTTGGTCTCCACTTTAGATGTAACCCTATCTTAGAGAGCCTATATATTATACAAAAAAATAATTTGACTGTTCACTAGGGATGGGCAGACCTGTGTGATGTCCGGGTGTCTAGTTCAGACAATGTTTTTTTTGGTTTTTTTTAAAGTTTGTTTTACGTACCAGAACATTACTCAAGCTTGATCCCGAACCCAGTTTGAGCACTGACGTCGGTTGTGAATTGCAATAATCTTACTGACTATTGCGTTTGTCGCAGCAGCCATATTCACACGCTACTCTCATTGTGTTCTGTCTGCCATGCTCAGTTGTCACATTAGTGATGTCACGGCTCAGCACTGCATCTGGATGTAGCAGTGTTGAGGGGGTTGCGCTTTTTACGATGAAAGAACTTTCCTCTGTGTGTGTTTATTTCTTTTGACTAAGTGGTTAGTAATGGGGGTGTCTTAAAGATTCCTTTCTGTTACTAACAACCGGGTCTTGATGTCGGCGGACATTACATAGATGACAGTAACCCCAAAATAATACCCTGCTTGCCTACACACCAGGACAAGCGGGAAGAACCTAAAGGATGTGTGTTTTCTGGAGTTGCTGAGGGCTGCTATTTTTTGGCTGGGGAGGACCAAGCATCCATAGACTTTCCCAGCCTGAGAATACCAGTTCATATCAGTCTGCTTTACCTTGACTGGTTATCAAAAAAATAGAGGGGGACCCCATGCTGTTCTTTTTTTTTTTCTTAAATGTTAAAGTAATTAAAAAAATAAAACTGCACGGAGGGGGGGCCTCTATTTTTGATA